>NC_143180.1:9375000-10000000 GCF_047325235.1 Durio zibethinus
ATGCAAATTTTATTGAAAAAATATGAAACAAAACGTAAAAAAACTTAAGAAATAGTAAGATTGTAATGAAATTCAAATGAAAAAGACTGAAAATAAAGTATTTGGCAACTAAGAAAATAAAAAGTACAAAAAATAAATGCTAGAAAGTCAAGAACTAAAAATCTAAATCCTAAACTAACTCTCCTAATTGCCAGCCCTTTCCCCTTTATTTATAGGAAAAGGGGAGGAGCTTAAGGTATAAGAAGAATCCAAAAAAGTCTCATAGCAGAGGGCTTGTAGAGCCTTCCTCTTTCCTTGGTGCACTGGTGCACTGGTGCTTGGTCTGGTTGATTGGTTGTTTGGCACCTATTCTTTACACAAAATTGCAAACTGATTTCACTTATATTTAATGAGTCACAAAGTTAAAATAAAGACCAATCACAGCCCTTTTAGGTGCCACATCATCAACTCTTCTTGGTGCATTTGAACCAGCTTGAAATGGCGAACAACTTTGGTGCTCCTCTCATGCACCATGCACCAATGTCCTTTTTGCTTGCTTCATATTTTTTTTCTTTTCTTTTTGTTGCAAGAAATTCCAAACATTTCATGAACATTTTTGTTAGACAATTCATTAAAAAAAATATGAAATTAATACTAAAAAATAATGCAAGAAAAGTCAAGAAAAACTCCTTTAATGCTAATGTGACCTATTGACATTAGTTTAGGCCATTTGCATAATTTGCACCAAAAATCCTTCAAATTTGTATAAAACTATCTAAAATTCTTCAACTCCAATATTTGTACCTACACATGGGATAAATGTACATTTAAGAGTATTTTTGCCAAAAATTTAGGGAACAAACGAAAATATGAATTAAATTGCACTAAAAATAAGTATGAAAAAGCTAAAATTTAAGTGCAATAAGAGACCCATTTCACCAACATCCACAACTAAAACCCTTTTAAAAGCTTCAACACAAAATCAAATAAGCCACTATCTTCATCACTACACTACTATTCCCACCGAACCAAAACACTAGACCACCATAAAAAACACCGCTCAACACCACCAAACCAACCCAAAAAAAAACCTTAGCCAAACATCCCCTACCCAAAAAACAATAAAAAACAAAAAAAAAATATAGTAGAAAAATCAAACACATCCCATGAAAAGAGGAGAAGTAGGGCCAACTCATAAAAAAAAGTAATAGCCATGGTTTTAGAAAGAAGTAGTTTCATGGGTTTAAAGAGGTTTTTAGGTGGACTTGGTTTGGATTTGTAAAGAAGAAAGAAAAGAGGAACAAGGAAAGACCAAAAAAGAGCCTCTATTGGTGGTGCGAACGATGGCAGTATGAAAGTGGTCGACAATAGTGCGAGTTTTTGGAGATCGAAAATGGTGGAAACGAAGACAAGGAAAAGGCAACAACATACTAAAAATGCAATGAGATTAAACAATGGGGGAGAGATTTTCAGTGGTTTGAAGTTTTAGGCTTTTGGTTTAGATTTGAGATTTTATAAGCTTATTTTAAGAAATTTGAGTTCGGATTGGTGATGAGGAAGCTAAGGAAAGCATACAATGATATTTTTGGGAGAAAACAGATATCAGACGGGAACGGCCAACAACTGCGAGCAACAACTCGACCTACTGCTAGTCATTGAAACAGGGATTTAAGAAAGGGTTATGATCTATCTTTGAAGAAATATGAAGTTTTTTTTTTCTTTTTTTAAAGAAGAAAAATAAAATGAGGTTAGAAATTTTTTTTTGATATTTATAGTGTAATGAAAAAAAAAAGAGGTTAATCGGGTAAAAATTGACTTGACCTAACCGGCCAACCTAAACGTATTGCCCATGACTCGTTCCAACAGCCTAATCTGCATAAGTCTATTTTTTAGTGGTAATTAGGCTCCAAACTTAGGCTTAGTGGATATGCGACTTTGGGATTCAACAACAAGGTTTTGTTGGGTATAATTTCCATGCTTTTTTTTCTTTTAATTACATGTTTTATATTATTCATGTCAATAATATCTTTATAAATAAAATGCAATTTGAATTTAATGCTAATTCTTACATAAATAAATATTCATAGATAATAATTATTATATATTTTTTGTTTTGAAAATTTCTACTACTAAATGTCTAAAATGGAAACCTTCTAATGATGAGATATTATAGAATTTCAAGCAGTAATTCTTTAAAAATCTCCAAGTAAGAATTTTTTAAAAAGTGCTACTAAAGTACTAGAGTGTTTAAAAATATATTTAATATAAAAAAGTTTTCATTTACTTTTTTTAAAATAAATAATAAAATAAAAAATTTTTAAAAATAATGTTAGATATAATAATTTATGAATATTAATAGCATTAATAAATTAAAAATATGAGTCTCTGAAGATAAAATTCTAAAGAAATCTGAATAATGATTTTGAAAAAATTCTTAAGTGAAAAAATATCACCTAATGTTATCAACGTACTAGAATATTTTGAGAATTCTTTAATAACAAAGCTTTAATTTACATTTCAAATAAAAATTAAATAATAAATTTTTTAAATAAAAAAAGAAAAGAAAATTTTGTGAAGAAAATGAAATGTATGAAAAAAGAAAAAAAAAGCTAAAATTGTGATAAATAAAGAAAGTCAAGGAAATTAATTTTAAATACCAAAATGAAAATCACTTTTGTCAAGATTAATTGATAATACATGATTAATTGATATCATTTTAAGAATGGACACTGTGGAGGTACTAATCCTTCTACAATGTAACTATACTCCCAAACTCAGTTTTGTTTTTTGCAAACCCAAAAATTAGGTTTTTTAATAAATTTTAATTAATTTTAAAATTTTATTAAAAAAGTAAGTTTTAATAGGTGCCAATTGAACCTAACTAAGTAAGTTTTAATAGGTGCCAATTGAACCTAACTAAAAAATATTAGTGATGACTCTTTGCTTTTTTAAAATTCATCTAGCATCCCTAAAATAATTACTTCAACTGAAAAAATTTTTGTGCTTGATCACCTTAATAGCTTTCTAGCACGCATTACTTTTTCTAAAATAAGTATATTAGGTTTATAAAGCTGCAAGCAATAAGAAAGATGATAAGGAAGGATTTGAGAATGTATTGCCAAAACAAGTTTCAAGGCTAACACTAAGACATTGACAGAAAATGAAGGGAAAGGACTTGTCAAGTTGACATACAAATCTGATAATTGTCATCATGTGTAGATCGTGAACTTGACTGCAAGATGTAAAAATTTTGAAAATCAAGAAATACAGCGAGTCGTCACCAATCTTTCTTGTTAGGTATGATTAGCCACCTAAAAATTTATCTTTTTAATAAAACCAATCAAATGAATATGAAGTTTATTGATTGGACAAATCAACAAGTGTATAGATTGTATAAGTAATAATAGTGACTTTTCAATCAAAATGTCGATCCCAAAGAGATTAGGTAAAAAAATTCCTAGACTAATTATCTATTATCATCTGACCCTTATATAGTTGGCTTGGTCACAAATGGAACATACGAACTAACTACGAAAATAAAAGTGAACAAAGCATAAAAAAAATAAAGCTAAGTAAATGAGAAAATGAACGAACACCAAAAGTAAATGAATGCTATAAAATGTAAAATGCAATAGCTAAATCAAAGTAAAAACAAATTTGAAGTAAAATTGGAGTGATAAAAATGCAAGATACAAATAATATTGCAAAACCAAAATTCTCAACAAACCTAGACTAAATTGTAACTTGCAAGGTAATATGGAATCTAAATGGCCACAAGGTAATGAACTAAAGCTCAAAGATACAAAATCACATAAAGAACTTCATTAAAAACATGTTTGAAATTCAAATGACAATAAAAAATTGCAAAAACTTAAGTAAGAAGCTAAAACTGAAACTACCTTGTAAACTTGAAACTATGAATTTAAGCTACTATTTTTAAATAAAAAATGAACTACAATCCAATGGAAACAAGTTGGAAATTCAAAGATCTATCTTAAAAGATTATGAGAAATGAATATGAAAGGATGAAGAAAAATTGCAAAAACTAACAAGAGAACAATAAAACCGAAAGTAGTGACTAACTTGTAACCTAAAATTGCACTAGCTATTCTAGATCTAAATACTACTAGAACAAATGATTATGACTTGGAATTAGAAGGATCACTTAAGGAACTGAGAGGAAAACTGAATTAACAAGAAAAACGTGCAAGAAAAACACAAGAACTAGCTAAAGAAAACCACAACAGAATTTCAAAATCCAACATAAACTCATTGAGTTGATGAGAAAAAAATTAGATCTAGAAGTTTATAATGAAAATGAACTTGATCTGAGCTAATAAATCATTCCTCAACAAGTTTACTACAAAATTCAACAAAAAAATTTGCAGCAAAATAAAGGAAGAGCAACTCAACAAACTAGTAAATCAAGATCTACTCTAAATAAAGAAAAATAGAGCAGTAAATGAACAAATCATCCAAACAGCTATCAAAATCATGAAATAAATTGCAACAAAATGAAAATAAGCAAGATAAGAAGTAAATCTAAGAGTTCAAAGGTTGAAGGAATTAAATAATTCACTAAGAGGAGAGAATAGACATGCTCAAACTGGTAGATATCACGTCTGGAATTGCACTGCCACCTGATTCCAGCTGCAAATTGCAAGAATTAACTGTATTGATTGGGAACAAATTTGAAGCTGAAATTCTACTATATTGAAGCCTAATGAGTTACCAAATTGTAAAAAAAAAAATTGGAGCAAAAGCAAGTACGAAATGATTGAGTTCTGATTAAAACATTACAGCTAGGTCAAGTGCAAAAAATGCAAAATGAGATTTGAGATCAGTAAAAAAACTTGAAGATTTAAGTTGGAAATCAATAAAAATTGTGAATTTCATTACCAAAATCATAAAGAAAACTGAAAAATACTTTAGGAAATGTAAAATTGAAATAAGAATCGATGAAAAGAATTGGAAATAAAACCATTTGGATGCTGAGAAAATATAAAATACAGTAAATGAAAGTGCAAAAAACCTAAAAAAAATGTAAAAACTAAGCTAAAAGTTCTCCTTTTGGCCTGTCTTCTCCCCTTATTTATAGGCATATGGAAGAGGCCTCCAGTCCTAAAAAATCTCGAAAAAATATCTACAAATTATTGAGTTTCTAGAGCCTTCTTCATCCTTTGGTTGCATGGTTGGTTGGTGCCTAAGTTCTTAACAGGTTTGCAAGCTTCATTTCACGTGTATGCGCTGATCCAAGAAGTCAACTTAATGGCCAATCACAGCTCTCTAAAATGCCAGCTCAGCTTCTCTTTTGGTTCTCCTTTGAATCCCATCTTGTGGCTCCAATTTCTTACTCACTTGAAGCTTTATTCCATGCATGCGGCAAGTAGCTTTCTTTCCTTTTCTTGTTGCTATTTCTTGCATGAATTGTGTTCTTCATTTTTACTACAAAATGCAAGTCATTACATGAACAAATTTAACATACAATTAACTAGAAACACTATGGAAATAATGCTAAAAAAATCATGAAAGAAAGATCAAGAAAAACTCCCTCAAAATAAATGTAGTTTATTGACATTAGTTTAGTCCATTTGCACAAATGGCCCCAAATATCCTCCAAATTGTATAAAAAATTATCCAAAATTCCTCATTTTCTTTATTTGCATCTACACAAATGTGCATTTAGGAGTAATTTTGCCAAAAATCCTAAGGAACAAGCTAAAATATAAGTAAAATTGCACTAAAAATGAGTATGAAAAAGCTAAAATTTTAATGCAATTAAACCTCCAAACTTAAGCTTTTGTTTGTCCTCATGCAAAACAAGATTGAGCAAGAATCATCATATACTCTTAATGCTTCATGGATTGATCGATGAATATAACTAAAATAAAATCACAAACAAATGCTAATATAAAAGAATCTACTTGAGTTAAGATTATTTGTAACTATGGTTCCACAAGCAACAAATACTTCTCACATATCTTTGCACGAAATCTGATAATGTTGTGCAAAACATGAAACTTCATTAACAAAGATCAATAAAGTGTGCTCAAATTTCATAAGTTTGCTTATCACATCACTTTCCACTAATGTCGATAAACACATGACCAAAGATCATCTAGTACTTTCATAAGCTTATAATGTAAGGCTCGGTTTAAGGTATACGAAAAGTCATTTACGCTCAAATACCCTAACAATGCATTACTTTGCTAAGATCATCCATAATTGAGCTTTAAGTTAAGAAAGGTAAGTTTGACTAAAGAATCACCCCCCCAAACTTTGATTATGCCCATTTTTCTTTCTTTTCTTTTTTTTTTTCACCACTTTATATTTTTGTTTTTCCTTTTCCTTTTCCTTTATTTTTTGTAATTTTTTTCTTTTTTTTTTCAAGCTCCACCCTTCTACCCTAATTAGGCATAGCTCACAAATGGTGCATGAATGTTCCAATACATAGAGGGTAAAGAAAATATCAAAACAAAGGCTTAGGCTTGTAATGTGGTTTCAAAACAAAGAAAAGGCATCATAAGGCTCAAATGGGGTGACTATGGAAGAATTGTATCAAGGCTAGCATGAAAAGGCTCAAACAATCCAAAGATGGCCTATATCGTTTTCTTAATCATGTGTCCTCTAGGATTTCGTCTTGAGAGACAATCAAATCAAATTTTAGAACATGAAACACAACTTCAAAGACCAATGAAAAAAACTATCTCATGCTTACATTATCAATCACTAAATAAAAAAATACAATTCAATGTTCAAAGTATCAACTCACAAATAAAAACCATTTTCAAGAATTCACCTAACCTATCCATCATCTCATATTTTCACACAATATCCAATCTTTTCCTAAAGTTATAGTCATTCTTAATCTCTATGTATCATTGGCTTCATGAAGAACTAATAAAGAAAAGGCATACTAATGATTCAAGCTACCACATGTTGAGCTCAATTTCAAGGCAAAACTCAAGGAAAATTTAAAAATTTTTTCATAACCCCAAACTTAATTAACTCATTGTCTTCAATATGCAAGTAAAGAGAAATAAAATAAAAAAGAGAAAAACAAGGAGACTCCCCTATCATCATAGAGGCATGATGGCCAAATCTCCATCAATGTTTTGGTCGAAACTAATGCATCCTTTTTTAAGTTGTTATTCAACCTACAAGACATAGAAAACAACTACACAAAGAAACTACATCACTATGTAAAAAGAAAAAGATAAGCAAAACATGAAAATATCTAAACAAGCAAATGAACAAAACATGAAATGTGAAGCTTGGGTTGCATCTCAATAAGCATTTTATTTTAAAGTCAAAAGCTAGATTATAAAAATAAGCTCACAACTATATGTTCATAGTAATCTCTCTACACTTAATTCTTAAATCCAACCATTTAATGACCTCTCTATTAACTACCTCATCTAAAATAAGGTCTAATGGTGGATTATGTGGGCAAGTATGAGTGATAGTGAATTTCTCAACAAAACCTTCAACCTCACACTTAGAATGACTAAGGTAAGTGGGTTTCGATTTTGGAATCCAATCAATTGGTCTTTCCTCAACATTAACTATATCATATCCTTCTTACATTATATCCACACTATTTCTCCTAGAAGGATTATGATAAGCATGGTTAATTGAAATTTTTCAAAGATCAATGAATTAATCAAAAAAGATATCCTATCAATATCAATTTAACCATCATCCTTCATCATAAAAGAATTATGATCAGTATGATCAAATTGAAATGTCTCAAAGCTTGGTGAATCTAGAACTGAAGGTCTAATCACTCTAGGGAGAGTATTAGATTCAACTAAGGGCTTAGCATTGGAAGGTGGTACAAATCAACAAGTAAAAACTATTATCTCATCATCATCCTCACTCAAATCCATGTCATTTACATCATCGACTAAAGGAGCTCTTTAAAATACAAGATAGGGTGCTCTAGGTTAAAAATGTCATCAACCAATCCGTTAGCTACCTCTATCTTTATGCATTTATTAGAATCATTAGGGAATGGCAAAACTTTGAAAACATTAAATTGAAACCCTGATCCTGAACTCACATAGTCAATTCCCTTTTTTGCACATCAATCAAAGTCTTAACAATCATTAAAAAAGATCTTTGTAGAATAATGAGGATCTCATTATCTACTTCTATAGTTAGAACCTCAAAATCAGCAAATAAAATGAAAATTTCTACTTTTACCAAGACATCTTCCATAATTTCTTGACGGTATTTTAGTGACCTGTTAGCTAAATGTAAAGTAACTGAGGTGGGCTTGGCCTCTTCTAGGCCTAATTTCTTAAAAACGATCCAAGGCATCAAATTGATACTAGCGTCTAAATCATAGAAAGCTCTATTGAAGGACATACTACTTATAGTGCATGAGGTAGCAAAACTACTTGGATTCTTCAACTTTATAGGTAGTCCTCTCTGAATCGAAGATGTGTACTCACTAGTAAGTGCAATTGTCTTATAATCTTCAAGTCTCATATTCTAAGAGATAATGTCTTTCATGAATTTCGTACAAGTAGGCATTTACTCTAATGCATCTACAAAATGGATGTTGATGAGCAGCTTCTTAAACACTTCTAAAAATTTGAAGAATTGCTTCTTCTCCCTCTACTTTTCAAACCTTTGAGAAAAAGAAATATAAGGTCTAAGTGGCTCGACTATAGGAGGAGTAGGCTTAAATGAACTTGGTATAGCACTATGTATAAGTGTCTAGGATAATTGGGTAAGTTTGATATTTTCATCCACCTTTTTACCCTTATCTCCCTTTTTAAACTAGATTTCGTTCTGGTTTATCCTCATCAAACTCTTTCACTGTTGTATCCTAAAAACCTATATGGACCATATCAATAGTTAACTATCTTACACCCCTAAGGATAATGGATTTGCACTACTTTTTCCCCTCATTCCTAAGGTTAACTTTTATGTTACTAAGTAGATTACCCTATCATGTCTCTAAGTCCCTAATGGATGTAGTCTGAATCTAAAACATAGCATTCTAGGTTTGAATGAAAGAAGCTTGGGTTTTAATCATGAAACTTACAAGATCTTTTATTGAGGGTTTTTTCTTAGAGGGTAACCTAAATGGATATTAAGGAGTGAATTACTGTAAGTGCTGCTAATTTGATGGCTGTTAGAAACTAAAGGGAAATGTGGTCTAGTGTATTAAGGCTATTATGGTGCCTGACTAAACTAGACTGAAATAGCTATTATGGTGCCTAACTAAACTAGATTGAAACAAGGTTATTCCTCCAACCTGGGCTTTATGTGAAAGCACAAGGGTTATTGGGTTGCTTAGGGTTCTATCTTAAATAATGGACACTCTTTGGGTGGTGAGTAGAATATGACTTTCCTAAGTGACCTACCTCTCATATCTCATGCATAGCTAAACCTAGAGTGACTAGAACTAGACTCACATAACTATGGGTATGAATAAACCTAGAGTGACTAGAACTAGGCTCAAAAGATGTGACCTTACAATGTAAAGATTCTATAGATTTGGCTAGGGAATCTACTTTAGTATTAAACACTGTCAGTTCATTAAGCTCATACACCCTCAAAGTCTTTTTAAGATGCTGTCTCTCATTAGACCACTGACAATTATTAGTCGTCATATCATTAATAAGCTCATAAGCTATGTCAGAAGTCTTACTCATCAAAACACCTCTCAATGCAGCATCTAAGATAGTCCTAATGTTAGACACCAACCAATTATAAAAAATCTAGATCTCCAACCATTTTGGTAGTCTATGATATGGACATTGCCTTAGGAGTTCTTTGTATCTCTCCCATGCCTCATACAAGATTTTTGAGTCATGCTTAAAAAACGTAGTGATCTCATTCCTAAGCTTGGCCATATTGGCCGGAGGAAAAAACTTAGCCATGAACTTCTGTACTAAATCATCCCAAATGGTGATGGAATCTAGTGGCATCGAGGGTAACCAACTCTTGGCTCTACCTCTAAGGGAAAATGAAAATAACCTAAACTTAATGGCATCATTAAAAACACCATTATGTTTAAATGTATCACATATCTCTAAGAAATATCAAAAATAAGCATTAGGATCCTCACTCGAATGACCATTAAATTGCACTGACTATTATATCATCTGGATTATTGTAGGTTTAATCTCAAAATTATTGGCTTGTAAGCTGGCCTCCTAATACTAGGTTAAAAACCATGAAAACTAGGCATAACATAATTTGTAAGGGCTTTAATGTCCTACTCAGCCATGCTATTAGTTGGATTGATTTGTCTTTCCATCTTAATCTTTCTACAGGTAGCCTTAAGTTCAAAATCTAAAAGGATCAACTTACAATTCCTAATATTGCGCATACAAGAACACTAGAGCAAAAGAACAACCTATAAATGGAAACCTAAGTATATATAGCTAAAGAAGAAAATGAACAACAAGGGAACCTAGAATATGATACCTAAAACCAAAGCAAACCTAAGATCTAGCCTATGGTATAATACTAGAGGGAACCAATCTATAGAATAGTGTGGTGAAGATTGATATTACCTAGGATTTTTAAATCCTAATAATCGATAATGGTGTCAAAAACATGATTAGACAAATCTGCAAGTGCATATGCCGTACAAGTAATAATAGTAACCTTTCGGTTAGAATATTGATCCCACAAAGATTAGGTAAAGAAACTCCTAAACTAAGTATCTATTATTATCCTACCCTTCTATAGTTGGCTTTATCACAAATGGAACTTACAAACTAACTACAAAAATAAAAGACAATAAAGCATAAAAAATATAAAGCTATAAAATGAGAAATGTTGTAGGTATAAGAAAAAAAAGTAAATGTATACTATAAAATGTAAAATGTTGTAGGTAAATCAATGTAAAAACAAATTTGAAATAAAATTGAAGTGATAAAAATGCAAGATACAAATAACATTGCAAAACCAAAAATTCTCAACTAACCTAGACTAAATTGTAATTTGCAACACAATATGGAATCTAAATAGCAACAAGATAATGAACTAAAGCTCAAAGATACAAAATCTCACAAGGAACTTGATTAAAAACACGTTTGAAATTCAAATGAAAATAAAAAACTGTAAAAACTTAAGTAAGAAGCTAAAACAAAAATGACCTTGTAAACTTGGAACTATGAATTTAAGTTACTATTTTTAAATAAAAAATGAACTATATGACCAAATGGAAACAGGTTGGAAGTTCAAATATCAATCTAAGAACATCATGAGAAATGAATTTGAAAGGATGAAGAAAAATTGCACAAACTAATAAAAGAACAACAAAATTGAAAGTAGTGACTAACTAGTAACCTTAAATTGCATTAGTTATTCTAGATCTAAGCACTACTAAAAAAAATGATCATGACTTGGAATTAGAAGGATCATTTAAGCAACTGAAAAGAAAACTGAATTAACAAGAAAAGAGTGAAATAAAATGTAACTAGCTGAAAAAAACCATAACAAAATTTCAAAATCCAACATAAACTCATTGAGTTGATGAGAGGAAAAAATTAATTCTAGATGTTTATAATTAAAATGAACTTGAATTGAGCTAATATATCATATCTCAACAAGTTTTACTACAAAATTCAATAAAAAATTCACAACAAAATAAAGGAAGAATAACTCAACAAACTAGCAAATCAAGATCTACTCAAAATAGCATAAAACAAAGCATTAAATGAACAAATCATCAAAGCAGCTATCAAAATCATGAAATAAATTGCAACAAAATGAAAATAAGCAATATAAAAAGTAAATCTAAGAGATCAAAAGTTGAAGGAATCAAACAATTTGCCAAGAGGAGAGAAGACACACTCAAGCTTGCAGATTATGTCTAGAACTGCACTGCCACCTAATTCTAGCTACATATTGCAAGAATTAACTGTATTGATTGAGAATAAATTTTAAGCTGAAATTCTAATATATTGAAGCCTAATGAGCTATCAAACTATGAAAAAACATTAGAGGAAAAACAAGTATAAAATGATTAAGTTCTGATTAAAACAATGCAGCTAGGTCAAGTGTAAAAATATAGAAACAGATTTGAAATTAGTGAAAATACTTGAAGATTTAAGCTAGAAATCAATAAAATTTATGAATTTCATTGCAAAACTTATAAAGAAAATTAAAAAATACTTTAGCAAATGTAAAATTGAAATAAGAATTGATGAAAATAATTGGAAATAAAACATTTTGGATGTTAAGAAAATGTAAACTGTAGTAAATGAAAATGCAAAAAACTAAAAAAAAAAGAAAACCTGAAAACTAAGCTAAAAGTTCTCCTTTTGGCCAACCCTTTCCCATTTTTTATAGGCAAATGAGCGAAACCTCCAATCCTAAAAAATTTCCAAAAAATATCTACAAACTATTAAGTTCTTGGAGCCTTCTTCATCCTTTGGTTGTAAATAGGTTTGCAAGCTTCATTTCACACGTATGTGTTAATCCAAAAAGTCAACTTAATGGCCAATCATAGCTCTCTAAAATACTAGCTCAACTCCTTTTTTGGTTCTCCTTTGAATCCCAGCTTGTGGCACCAAATGCTTGCTCATTTGAAGTTACATTCCATACATGCAACAAGTAGCTTTTTTTCCTTTTCTTGTTGCCATTTCTTGCATGAATTGTGCTGTTCATTTTTACTACAAAATGCAAGTCATTACATGAACAAATTTAGCATACAATTCAATAGAAAAACTATGAAAAAATGCTAAAAAAATCATGGAAGAAAGATTAAGAAAAACTCCCTCAAAATCAATGTAGCTTATTGACACTATTTTAGGTCATTTGCAAAAATTACCTAAAAAATCCTCCAAATTGTATAAAAAATTATTCAACTTTTCTCATTTCTTTATTTGCACCTACATATGACATAAATGTGCATTTAAGAGTAACCTAGCCAAAAATCCCAAGGAACAAGTCAAAATATAAGTAAAATTACACTAAAAATTAGCATGAAAAAGCTAAAATTTTAATGCAATCACTTATCAAAAATATATTTTGGTCTTTGAAAACAGAGCTGGGTTCGAGAGTATAGTTATATGTGGAGAAATATTAACACCATCATAGTGCTCATTTTGAAAAATGGTACCAATTAATCATTCATTATCTTTGGCATTGGATAAAAAAACGTTTTAATTTGAAACTCAGTGATAATTCGCTTCACTTTTTGAAAAAGAAAATTAATTTTATTAAAATTCTTTATTTTGAAATATTGTGAAAATCTTTAGACTAAAGAATTAATTTAAAATTCTTTAACATGTAAGGAAAATTTAAACTTAACTGTTTCATCCTAAGATTCATCACGACATTCCTTAAAATAAAAATAACATTTTTTGCAGATGATAGTTGTTGGTGACTTTTCAATATCTAGGCATAGTTCCAAGAATTATTTCCCTCGAAATGTTATTTTAGTTTTGTTTCACAAATTTTTATTTTTAAAATAACATTTTTCATGAAAAACATTTTGATGCAAAAAAATCAATGATGCTACAGATAATAAATAAATTGTAATAATTAAAAGACATAAACATGTGAAATGAATGCAAACAACAATCTAATGATAAATATATGTAAATGGATGTTATGCATTATGATGAGAAGTGATTTTTGAAATCAAGTCCTTAAATATAAAAAGACTACCTAGATTTCTCAACCTCTAAGCAGAATTTAGGTGCAACTATTTATACTTAAGATCTCATTTTTATTTATGTTTTTTTGTTTATTCATACTGTTATCTTTGGGTTAAGGAATTGTACAAAAAACTTAATAAAATTTCTTAAATATCCCATATTTTAGGTGACATTCAAAAGCAAATTACTTTATATAAGGTTTTCATACAAACCCTTCGAATTTTAAGATGGCCCTAGCTATTAGCACAGGTCAATTTTTTTTTTTTTTTTGGGTTTGAGTAGTTTCAAAATCTGAATAATTTTGGGTTATGGGTTAGATTTAAGGTTTGGATCAGATTTAGGATTGTAGGCTATGTTTAGGGCTTAGGTTTTGGTTTATGGTTTGTGGTTGGTTTAAGGTTTAGGTTATAGCTTAGGGTTAAATTTAAGATTAGGGTTGAGGTTAGGGTTTAGAGTTAGGTTTAGGGTTTAAGTTTTTAGTTAGGGTTTTAAGGTTTGGCTTGAGATTTAGGATAAGGTTTAGGGTTTATGATTTATTTTAGGGTTTGAGTATGGTTTTGGGCTTAACTAGGGTTTGGGGGTTTGGTTTAGGGTTTAGTATTCAGCTTGAGGGTTTAAGGGTTAGCTTCGGGGTTTAAGGTTGACTTCAAGGTTTAGCTATTAACTTTGGGGTTTAAGGGTTGATTTTAGGTTTAAAGTTTGACTTTGGGGTTTAAGGTTTGAATTTGGTTGAGTATTAGGTTTTGAAGTTTAAGGTTAGGTTTTGAGGTTTGTAGTTTTGCTTTAGGGTTGAGAGGTTGATTTTGGGTTTTAGTGTTTGACTTTAGGGTTTAGGATTGGGCTTTGAGTTTAAGGTTAAGATTAGGGTTTAGGATTAGTGCCAGGTTTTAGGTTTAGGTTAGGGTTTGGTTTTAGGGTTTAATTTTGGAGTTTAGGGTTTACTATGATTTTTGTGAACCTCCCAAAAAATTCCCAACATTTGGGCAGACTTTCAAAGTAAGCAAAAATACCACGGTTTTGAAATTTATTTAGGGCATGATATTATACAAATGCTACATCAATAATGCACATAACACTTAATTAAAATGCAAATGATACATGAAACTAGACTACCATGCCATCATATAACCAAAGCAATTTCACAAATACTTGAAAAACATGGTAAAAGATCATATTTCTATTTCATCAATCACTTAGGAATCATATTAAAGAAAACCATTTTTATTAGGAAGAACATTTATCAAACATAAGCAAACTACTGAAATAACTAATTAAAGAAAACCATTTCCTAAAATCATAAAACATAGAACAAAAAAATCACAAACAAGGAAACACATAATCATAAGATTGCATCACCAAAAACTCATTAAAACACACAATAGTTGCCAATATACCATCAAAAGAATGAAAAGAACTACATGGATGAAGATGAAAAATGCAAGAAAAGTAAGAAAGAAACCTAAAAAGCTTTCATCCATAAGAGAGCTTTTTTAAAAAATTTTTGTTTTTTTGGTGAATTTTTTTTGTTATTGGAAAAAAGAGTCCCTAAAACCTTATATTTATTTATTTAAAGACTCAAGACCTCTCTTACAACCACTAGATCAAAATGTATTCAAAGGTAGTAATTCTTTTTTTTTTCCTTCAAACTTGGTGCCCAAGACTTGCAATATAGGCCATAAGATCACTATACATTTAAATCTAATGCCTTTAAAAACTTATAGTACATAACTTGGGTGCTAGTGCAACTATCCCAATAAAAAAAAAAAAATTTACCCTTATTAGAGTTTTTAAGCTTTTTCCATGATTTTCTTGAAATCTTATGATCATATATTTGTTTTTATGATATTAATGCACCAAAAATCATAAAAATATACTTAACCATGATCTAGTTTTTTTTATGAAAAATCGACCTCGAAAAGATCAAATTACGAAAATAATCTTAAAGAAAATTTTGGTAATTTCATGCCTTCCAAGCTACAATCGAGGATTTTAATACATAAAAAATCATGAAGTAATATTAAAACATAATTTGGAGCTTTTTACGAAAAATGAACCTCAAAAAGATTAAATTACAAAAATACCCTTAAAGGATATTTTGGTAATTTCACATCTTTCAAGATGTGATCAAGGTTTTTTCATGCATCAAAAATCATAAAATAATATTTAATCATGACTTGGAGCTTTTTGTGAAAACTGACCTTGGAAAGGTCAAATTACAAAAATACCCCTAAAGATATTTCGATAATTTCAATCCTCCTGAGGTGCAATAAGTGTTTTTAATGCATCAAAAATCATAAAATTATATAAAAATATGATCTCGAGGTTTTCACAAATAATTGACCTCAAGAAAATCAAATTACGAAAAAACCTTTGAAGGGTGTCTTGGTAATTTTACCTCATTCGAAGTACAATCAGGATTTTTTATGTATCCTATTCGACTGTTAGTTTTAAAGGTTGATTAGAGTTCAACCAAATTTGACCAATTTTAATCAAATTTGACTTTATTTGTCAAGTTTGACCAGGATGCATTTGGGTCAAATTGATCTTGAATTCAGTTTTGAAAGTTAATCAACGTTGGATTCGAACTGGGTTGAACTTTAAAAGCTTCACAACTGTTTAGAGCTTTCACGAACAAAATTAGGTGCTACAATAATGGAGAGATTTTGGAGTTTATATATTAGGTATGCATGTAAGAAACTTAATCCATAAGGTTGTCTATTACTCCATTCTTCATCCTATTGCATATACAATGGTTATGTACAAAAATTTTAAATGCTTTTGGTTGTTAGTTAAAGCATTGGAAGGTTATAAGAATACGTAACGATTTGATTTTACCTTCACTATTAATGGATTGGTGCAATTTTATAAGTCTAGCTGTATCAAACTATATATCATCTATGGTAATGTTGTCCACCTCAACCCAATGATTGTTTCACGATCACTTAGGCCAAAGTTAGATTCAACGACCTATGAAAGGAATGTTTATTAGACATGGTTGCTTAGTTGAGATCATGAAAACTAACATAGAAGACTCTAGAGCAAAAATCTTTGGATAGTTCATATCTTATAGAGTAAAGGTTAATTTGATTGCTAAAATTTGTAAAAACTTGATAAGGGGAATGCATATATGCTTGCCATTATGCTTGCCATCCAATTGTTAAAAAGACATTGACCTAACAATGCTAACAAAAATTGAGCCTACTATTTCCATCACCATATTCTATTGGTCCTTTGTCGAAAATGATCAACTTCCATCTTATGAAGAAGTTGTTATTATTGAAATTATGAACCTAAATGTGTTGTCCTTTCTTTGCATTGATGTTAATATTACTAATAAGTTTGTTGCTAGTCTTAATAGCAATTTGGTGCCATCATCTAAGATTTTACTAGAATTGAATAAGTATATGCATTTCATCCTTCAGGACAAAGATCTTTTCCATGGAAGGAGTATTGATACAGGCCAAATCTACTGATTGTACTTTAGGCTTAAGCACTTGACTGTTAATTTATTTTCTTGATATGTAAAGGCTTTTGATTTATAAAGCCCTTTTACTTTTTTTTTTTAATTTTGTCTAATTATGACCATTATTGGAATGCATGCTAATACTACCATGAATCTTAAAATGTAGCCAAGAAAATTATTAGTTCAACATAAAAAGGCAAACTATTATTTCAACATAAAAATGGGTAAGGCATTGTAATTCATTTAATTATGAAATTAAAAATGGTCTTTGTTCTCTAAGTTTATTCTTCTCTCATCACTTTGTGTTTCCCTTCTTCTTTTTCTTTTTTTTTTTTCTCCTTTGTTATATTTTATGTTCTATTACTTTGATTTGGACTATAACAAAAATGAAATTTTTATTTAAAAAATGTAATCATTTTCATTTTTATTTTGCTAGATACTCATTTGCTTTCAGATGTTAGTAGAGGTTACTATTGTAATGTACGAGTCCATGAACCCATTACAGGATAAAATTTTGTAAATAAAAAAAAATAAGGAGTCACTTCCAATCTTTTTTATTAGGTGTGATTGGCCACCTAAAAAGTTTATCTTTTTAATAAAAACCCAAAAAAATAAATTTGAGGTTTATCAAAAAGAAATTTCAGCCTTTGAAAACGTAGTTGGGTACAGGAGTATGATTACATGAGAGAATGGATTAGCACTCCCTCAACATCCATTTAAAAGTAGTACCAATTAATAAGGCGTTATCTTTTGGTATTGCATAAAAATGATTTCAATTTGAAATTTTATAATAATTCACTTCATTTTTTGAAAAATAAAATGAATTTTATTAAAAATCTTTATTTAGGAATATTGTGAAAATCTTTAGGTTAAAGAATTACTTTAAAATTCTCCAACATTGATGTAGAAACTCTTTCCACCTAAGATTTACCATGATATTCCTTAAATATGAAAATAACATCTTTTGAATATGATAATTGTTGGTAACTTTCGAACATCTAAACAGAGTATTAAAAATTATTTTTCTTAGAATATTATTTTAGTTTTATTTCTAAATTCATATTTTTTAATAACATTTTCCATGAAAAACATTTTTATGAGAAAAAAAAACTATCACATTACAATTAACAAAGAAACAATAGTAATAATAAAAAAAAAGTAAACATGTAAAATGAATGCAAACAACAATTTAAAGATGAATATATGCATATAGATGTTGTGCATGATGATTAGATACGATTTTGGAATCAAGTCCTTAAATATAAAATGACCACTCGGACTCCCCAACCGCTAGGTAAAGTTTAGGTGTGACTATTTATAATTAAGATTGTGTGACTAGTTATAATTAAGATCCTATCTCTTTTGTTCAATCTTATTATTATTTTAGAATTAGGGATTCGTAAGAAAGGCTGAATAAAATAAAATTTCTAAATACCTCATCTTCTAGGCATTCTGGAACAAATTACTTCATATAAGGTTTTCATACAAACCTTTTGAATTTTGGGATAGCTTCAGGTGTTGGCATAGGTCAAATTTGTTTTTTGGGAGGGGGGTTTGAATACTTTCAAAGTTTAGATAATTTGGGGTTGTGGGTTAGATTTAAGGTTTGTGTCAGATTAAAGGTTTAGGATTTGTCTTAAGGTTAGGTTTTGGGATTAGGACTTGACTAGGGTTTAGGTTAGGGTTTGGGGTTAGGTTTTGGAATGTGAGGTTGGGGTTTTGACTTTATGGTTTAGGGTTTGATTTTGGGGGGTTTCAGGGTTGGCTTTGGGTTTAACTTTAGGTTTGGGATTAGACTTTGGGATTTTAGATTTGACTTTGGGGTTTTAAGGGCTGACTTTGGGGTTTATGGTTTCATTTTATAGTTTTAAGAGTTTGACTTTACAATTTGAAGGGTTTTAAGGGTTGATTTTGGTTTTAAGGTTTAGTGTTTGGTTTTAGAGTTTAAGGTTTGAGATTGGTTTAAGGGTTTGGATTAGGTTTTGGATTAGTGTTTGGTTTTGGTTTTAAGGTTTAGGGATTGGTTTAAGGCTTGGGTTAGGGTTTACCATGATTTTTATGAACCTCTTCAAAAATCCCCAACATCTAAATAGACTTTCAAAACAAGCCAAAAAAATCATGGTTTTGAAATTTTTTAGTGATTTAAAGTGCAAGAAAATATGTTAAAACAATGTGTAGCTATTTTAGATGCAAGAGATTATTTTACTATGATGCATGACGAGCAAATTAATAAGCACTTAGCAAACACTAAAACCAAGCAATTGATGACTACAAGAGAAAGGACGAGCTTGGCCAAGGTAATAGGCAATGCCAAGACCAAGACCACTAGGTTATGTTAGTAAGCACCATGTAGTCATTTTATCAAACACTTGAGAAACTTATGAAAATTTATATTTTTATTTCATCATACACCTTGAAAGCATTTAAAGCATTAACTTTTTAATTTTGAAAATGTATTTAAACACCTAGAAAACTATCAAAATAAATAGTTAAAAAAAAACCAATTTTTTTTAAACCATAAAACATGTAGCAAACAAGTCATAAAGTAAGGAAATACATAATCATAAGGTTGCCTACCATAAAACATGTAGCAAACAATTCATAAAGTAAGGAAATACATAATCATAAGGTTGCATCACCAAAAACTTATTAAATAACATAATGGTAGCCAACAAACCATCAAATGAATGGAAAAAGTACATAGATGAAGATGTTGATGGTATGAAAAATGAGAGAAAATGTGAGAAAATGGTTACCTTATAAGGCTTTCCAAATTTTTTTTGTTTTTCTTTTTTTTGGTAAACCATCACTTTCTCTGCTACTTTCCCTTAAATTCTAGCCCTAAATTATGTGTTTAAAGATCAAGACCCTTTCTTTTTAGCCTTTGGATCAATTTCATCTAAGGCTTATAGTTATTTTGTCTTTTTCCCCTAAACTTAGTGACCAAAGATAGCAATCTTAACCTTAGGATTTAAAATTTTTAAAATCAATTGCTTTGAAAACATACAGTATCCATCTTGGCCTATACTATACGTATCATAATGAGAAAAGACCATTTTACAATTATTAGTGTTTTTAAGCTTTTTCATGATTTTCCTAAAATCTTATGATCCAATATTTATTTTCATGATTTTAATAGACTAAAAATCATAAAATAATACCTACCTATGATTTGGAGCTTTTCATGAAAAGCTAACCATGAACAGATCAAATTACGAAAATATTCCTAAATGGCATTTTAGTTATTTCACTCCTTTTGAGGTGTAGTCAAAATTTTTAATGTATCAAAATTCATAGAATAATAATTAAAATATGATCTAGGTTTTTCGTGAAATATTGACCTTGAAAAGGTCAAATTACAAATACACTAAAGGGCATTTTGGTAATTCCAACATCTCTAAGGTGTAATAAGGATTTTCAATGAAACAAAATTCATAAAATAATATTAAAACAAGATTTGGAGTTTTTTTTGGTGAAAAATCGACCTCGAAAATGCCAAATTATGAAACCCCTAAAGAGCAATTTGGTAATTCCAACATCTTTAAGGTGTAATCAAGATTTTCAATGCATCAAAATTCATGAAATAATATTAAAACATGATCTTGAGTTTTTCATAAAAAATTACTAAAATACACCTAAAAAGCATTTTGGTAATTTCACCCTTATGTGATGCAACCAAGATTTTCAAGAATCCAAATCATAATTTCATTAATCTCAAGTCTTAATAATCCGATTCAATTGTGAATTTCAAGGATTAACCTGAGTTCAACCAAGTTTGATTGAGTTGGACCATGTTTGACCACGAGGTATTTTGGTATCAAAAATTTAATTCTAAAAATTCATAAATCTTAAAAAAATATTTAATATGAACTAGGCCCAACTTTAAAAGCATCAAAGCTGGCTAGAATGCGTCCAAACAAAATTAGGTATTTACACTTACGATAAATTCTCTATCTACGATTTGAAAAAGGAAGTTCATGGCTTTATTTGTAAATATGGGTTTGATTCAGATTACATCACTTAAGCTTTTTTAGTGCATGTGTACTTAAAAGTGATCAGACCCTAGATGCTTAAAATGTATTTGAAAGATTGCTAGAAAGGGATGTGGTTACTTATGGCACTTTACTTCTAGCTTATACTTGTAAGGGCTGTGTTAATGGAGGCAAATGAAGTCTTTTATGGGATGCAAAGTTTCTGTGTGGAATCCAATTTAATGTCTTGGAATGGTATGATGTCCTCAAGCAAAACAAGAATTAGCTAGAATAATCATTAACTTCCAATATTTCATTTAACAAGAATGCCTTATGGATTAAGTAATGGATATCACTGAAGAAAGATCAAGAATTTGAGCTAATCTACAAAAATCAACCTAGGCTAAGTTCTTTTCTAATTATGGTTCCAAATGCAAACAACACATCTCTTAAATTCTTACATGAAATCTAATAATGTCATGTAGAACATGAAAATTTCAAAACAAAGATCAATAAAGTGTGATCACATTTCATATGTTAGCTTATCACATCTCTTTCTACTAATGTAGAATATACACATGACTAAAAATCAATGAGGACTTTATAAACTTGTTATGTAAAGTTAGGATCAAGCTATGATAAAAAACATTTTAGGCTTAAGTACACTAACAATTCATTATTTTCACATGATCATTTAATGTTGAGCTTTCAAGGTAAAGAAAAGTAAGAGATTTTCTAAAGAATCACTCCAAAACTTTTCTTCTTGCATATTTTCTTTCCTTCTCTTTCTTTGCTTTTCACACCACTTTATTTTCTTGTCATTCATTCCTTTTCTTTTCTTTTTTACGACTTTTTTTCTTTTCTTTTTCAAACACAATCCCTTTTAGGTTGCTTATTTTCTTTTTCAATTTTTTATTTTCTCTTATCTTCTGTTTCCAAGCTCCATTCTTCTTCTGTATAATGCAAAGTTTAAAGATGATACATTGGTTAGGTCAATCTACAAATACACAAGCCATACAAGTAATAATAGTGACCTTTTGATCAAGATATCATCTCATAAAGACTAAGTAAAGAATTCCTAGATAAGTTTTTATTATCACCTTACCCTTCTAAAGTTGGTTCTATAATATAAGCATGGAATCTAATTATCTACAAAATAAAATTGAAATAAGCATGGAAAATATAAGACTAAGTGAATGAACAAATGAACAAGAACAATAGGTAAAATGCATGCTAAGAAAAATGTAAAATATAGTAGCTAAATCAAAGTAAAAACAAATTGGAAGTAAGAATGAAGTGATGAAAATGCACATTATCACTAAAATTGCAAAACCAAAAATTCCAACTAGCCTAGACATAAACCGTGCGTTACAACAATAAGGTGAACTCTAAATGGCAACAAGGCAAATGAGTTAAAGTTAAAGAATGCAAAATCATGTAGAGAACTAGATTAAATATAGGTTTGGAATTCAATTGAAAAACAAAAAGCGTAAAAACCTAAGTAAAAAGCTTAAACCGAAACTTACTTTGCAAAATTAATATTTGAACATTAAGCTACTATTTTGAATTAAAAATGAAACATGATCAAATGAAAACAAGCTAGAAATTCAATTTATGAAAGAACATCATGAGAAATGAAATTGAAAAGCAAAGGATGAAAAAAAACCACCAAATGCAAAGAAAGAACAACAAACTGTAACTAGCTAAAAATCTGTAATTGAACTTTGATTTAAGTAATCTAGATTTAATTGATGCCAAAGTTAATGATCATGAACTAGAATTGGAAAGATATTTTAAGGAACTAAGGGGAAAATTAATTGAAAAAACAAAAAATGCAAGAAAATGCAAGACCTAACTAAGAAAAACCAAAACAAAATTTGAAATTCCATCCTAAACTCACTGAGTTGATAAGAGAAAAATTAGATCTAAAAGCCTATACTAAAAATGAACTTTAACTGAACTAAGTAACAATTAATCAACAAGTTTACTATATAATCCAGCAAGAAAATCGCAACAAAATATAGAAAAACCAACTCATTAAACTAGCTACTCAAGATCTACATAAAATAAAGAAAATAGAGCAATACATGAACAATTCATCCAAACAACCATCAAACTTATGAATTAAATTGCGACAAAATGAAAATAATCAAGTAAATATGCAAATCTAAGAGTGCAAGGTTAAAAAGAAGCAAACAAATCTCCTAAAGGAGAAAAGATCTAAGATTCAACTTGGTGTTCATGTCTGGACTACACTGCCTCCAGGATTTCAACTGCAACTTGCAAGAATTAACTAAAATGATTGGGATTGAATTTAAGGCTGAAATTTTACTGGATTGTATCCTAATAAGTTACAAAAGTATGTGAATTTGAAAACAGAACAAAGATCAACATAAAATCATAGGAATTTAAGCAAGAAAACGTAAGAATTTGGAAGTTTCATTGTTAAAATCTTAAAAAATATTGAAAAACTTTAGAAAACATAAATTTGCAGTCAAATTCAATAAGGAAAGTTGAAATCTAAGGCTATTTAGGAAGAAGGAAAATAAAACTGCGGGAAAAAAAATGCAGAAAACTAAATTAAAAAAAAATTTAATCTTAATCTACAACCTCTCAAAATGGCCAGTTCTCCTCCTATTTATGGATAGGTGAATGGTGCATTAAACCCCAAAAAATCTCTCCAAAATATCTAAGAATGAGGGGTCTTCTAGATCCTTCTTTTTTTCTTGTTGCCCCACTTGTTGCAAAGTTGTTTGGTGCTTCCATCTCTCCACTTGTTACAAGCTTCTCTTCACATGCATTTTGTCGATCCAAAAAGCCCACATTATAGTCAATAAGAGCTCTCCAAAATGTCAAATCAGCAGCTCTTTAAAGACTCCTTTAAACCTCCAAATTATGACATCAAATCAAGAAGTTGCATGAACTATGCACACAAACGGCAAACTTGATGTTCCTCTCTTCATTTTGACATTAAAAGCATACATTCCCTCTTCAATTTTTTGCCACAATTTTAACCATCGAATGAAAATTGTTGACATTATAATTCGTGGCAAAATTTTGAAATTTAGTCAACTAAAAATCACTTCCATCTCCATAAAGCATTTTACCTTCCAAGCATGTATAAATACACTAGAAAGGTACTAATGCAAGCTTAAGCTAAGAAAAAATCATTCTAAATAAAGATTATAAAAAATAAGGCTTGAACTAAAGTTTCATGAAATTCAATTAAACTCAAGAGATCATAGGAAAAAGAATTAAGAAAAACTCCATCAAAAGGCAAAGTAGTTAATGGCACTAGTTATGGCCTTTGCTAGCTTTCATCACAAAAATCCTCCAACATATATCCAAATTGTCCAAAATTCCTCATTTTCTTTCTTTTTACCTACACATGATAAAAATGCGCATTTAGGAGTACTTTTGCCATAATTTACAAGGAATTAGCCAAAATATAAAGAAAATTACACTAAAAATGAGCATGAAAATATTAAAATTTTAGTGCAATCATACATGAATGTTCTAATGCAAATAGGATAAGAGACCAAAAGCTACAGAATATAAGAACAAAGACTTGGGTTTATAATGTGGTTTCATGACAAAGAAAGGTATCGTTAAGTCAAAATTGGTGACTATGGAAGAATTCAATCAAAGTTGGCTATCAATCTAAAGATGGCCTATATCGTTTCCCTAATTCATGTGTCCTCTAGGATTTCACCTATAAAGAAGATTAAAACAAATTCTAGAACATGAAACACAACTTCAAAGTATTAACTCACAAATGAAATTCAATTATCAAAGTATTAACTCACAAATAAAAACTCATACTCAAGAAGTCACTAAACCTAGGTATCATCTCATATTTCACACAACATTCAATCTTTCCTTCAAGCCATAATTCATTTTTAATTTCTACCTATCACTGGCTTCATGAAAAACTAATCAAAGAAAGTATATTAATGATTTAAAAAATAACAATTCAAACTCAATTTCAAGGCAAAACTCAAGAAAAATTACAAAAAATTACAAAAATTTTGAGCAACTTTCCCATGCCTCCAAACTTAAAGAACACAGTGTCCTCAATGCGTTAGCAAAATGAAATAAAGCATAAAAGTGGAACAAGGGAACTCTTCTATCATCATTGGAAAAACATAAATTTTGCATGGTGGTTGAATGCATAAATTTGTAGCCAAACCTTGTGTATATATAAGCAAAACAACAAAATAAACAAACAAGCAAATCATGAATTGTAAAACTTGAGCTGCCTCCCAAAAAGCATTTTAGTTAAAGTCAATAGTTTGACTTTCATTGGTGTTATAGAATGACTCCACATTTCATTCCCATATTTGCCCACTTTATTCTTTTCCTTTACACTAAATATCTAATGACAATCTGTAAATAATCTCAGTGCTAAAAGGTAGATTTGTATCTCACCTCTATGAATAGTCTAAGAATTTTCAATCTAACCTAATGGAGGTGTTCATTGGCTGCAATACCAATGAATTAGGTTCCATCATGGAGAGTATAGGTTTAGGCTCTAAGATGAAAGAATCCTTCATAGATGGTATAGGTGCACTACAATAAATTTGGCCATTATTGGCACATGGAATAATGTCACAAATTATTAAATTTTTGTCACCAAAAATCTTTTGCGACAAAAGTTTCAACATTATGATGTTTGTCACATTTGCACCATCGTTAAAGATCAAATGCAATGATAACAAAATATTGTCATCTATTTGTGAATCTAGGTGACAATATCATAAAACATCACCTTATTTTTTCTTGTTTGTGACGTTAGGTTTTATTAGCGATTTATGAAAAAAATTGTCATTAAATACTATAATAGTCGCAAAATATGTGAGGAAATTTCATATATTAGTGACGAAAACTAATAATCACACTATTGGTGACATTATTATTGTCACTTGTGATTGTAAGATAACATCATAAAATATTTCATAATGTCACTAAATATACAAGAAAAGTTAAATTTAGATGAAGAAGTATTAAATTTGTGTCAATTAAATTCATCATCAAATGCAAACTCATTTTTGTCACAAGATATATATCATTTGTTGAATATGACGATACTATAATCATTATGGAAATAAAATTTTGAGTGATATATATATTTTTCAAATATTTTATAATTGCATCGCAAATTAATCATTTTAATGTCACAAAAAATTTCTTTTATAATGGTGACAAAATATTAAATGTCACAAATCATCACTATTACTTTTCTAGAATAATCCAATATAGATAATATTGTTCCTGCAAAATCCTGTATAAATAAAAAGAAATGATAAACAATTTACTGAATATTTGCATTGGTTTTTAAATGTAGTACATACTCTAAAGTAAATCCTAAAATCATGTAGAAATAATATTGTTTAAAAAACAAAAAGTATCAAAATTAGGAAATATGAAGTGATAAAAAGCTTGTCTTGAATATCTCAATCCAATTCTTATGCCAAGGGTGACTATTAATGGTGAGTTTATGTCACTTGAAGCTGTGATAAACAATTAATAACAAATATCAAAACAAACCACAGTAGATAAGATCAAAACAAATATAAAAACAAACTAATTTATTTCATGTATATCAATTTTTTAAATGAGGCCCTGCCCCATATTAAATAATAGGCCCTACCATGAATGAATTTGACCATTTACAATGGCACAAGATACTCCCACAATGAAATAAATGATCCACAAACTGACTTTTTTACGTCTAAATGTAACTAAGATTCATACCATGCTTTTAACAAAAACTATGAGAAATTATCTATTTTCAATTTTGTAAAGCAGGATATCAACTAAAACACAAAAACACCTAAAAAATGCAAGCTAAAAGAAGTGCCATTAGCATTTGCTAAAAACATAATTTGAACCAGGAGGAAAGTCTCCAAATTGCTTTAAAGTACTCTTAGATTGCATAAATTCAAAAAAGATCCTACAATTCTTTTTTTTTTTTTTTGTTTCTAATAAGAATGAAGGAAATCAGGAAAATCTTGCCTATACCCTAAGAACAAACTATTTAGAATCTATAAGATACAATTTATCCCACAAAACAAAAACATATGATG
Organism: Durio zibethinus; assembly: GCF_047325235.1. Lineage (NCBI taxonomy): Eukaryota > Viridiplantae > Streptophyta > Magnoliopsida > Malvales > Malvaceae > Durio > Durio zibethinus. The sequence goes on from NC_143180.1 coordinate 9,402,134, forward strand.
CAAGCCATAACAAAATGAAAGCTTAAGAAGCATGGCAATTTTCTATTCAAACAAGATAGAGCATATATTGAAACAACTAGCTTCTAAATTATTTGTTTTCAATTTATTTTTTAATCTCAATTTCCAAGATCCAAGGTATATGCTAGAAAAAGACACTAAAAAAGAAAAACAACCTAGGTCAAAATAGTAATGCTAGAATATTTTACACTTTTCAAATGTAATTTGACTCTGCTTTTAAAACTTCACAGTAGCATTGCACAAAATAGCAATATGAATTTTATATGAAATAATACAGCTCATATAAATGAAAAATTGGAGTACAAATGCAATATTAATAGATTATGAGCACATAGACAACAACGTATTAAAATATATATCTAGAAATTAAGGAATGGGTACTTGGATTCCAATAGCTAATAAAGCACTTGTGATAGCTTTAATTTAAGCTTGAAAAAATCCAAAAGTTAACTTATATTGCTAAAGTTCATCTTGTGTCTTTTTAAGATTTTTTTCTAAGTTAGAAGGACTTGCAAATGAAGTTTTAGAAATAGGTTTAGGCCCATATCCAAGTCCTTTGATATATCCTAACCTAGTACCAAGGACTTTATCCATTATAGCATTAATGGTCTTAGGTCTATTTCTTCTTCAATAGGAATTGATTGTAATTCTACCATTTTCTCCTAACAGTTAACATAAATATTTTTACCTCAAAAAACCATACTAAAACAAGAAAATTATAACTCTTAATTTAAAATTTTTTGCATAGGCTGCTTGAGCCTCAAGTGTTGACTATACTCTATCCTCGGAGTAATGAGTCACCTTAAAAAATTTCATCCTATTAGGTTCTTGGTCATCCTTGCACTAGAAAATGGTAAATACAATAAAAGTGTATATTATTAGAAAAATATTCAAATAGAAAACAATAGTGCTTAACAATTTTTGGAACTTAAAATTTTGCCATTATATAGCAACTAGCCATAAAAGCCCACAATCCTTTGTTGTGAGTTAACTTGACATTTTTTTGAACTCTTGCATTTGTCTCACACTATCTTTTCATTGCAAAAAGAATGAGATAATTAAATATATTGATATTGTAAATTATTAAAAGAATATAGTATTCAAGATTACTAAACAAATATGAAATTGATTTGTGAATAAAAAATAACCTGGTATTCAGGATCACTAAACAAATAACAAAATTCTTCCTAATTTTCTTGAGTCAAGTTATACTTCGGTGGGTTGTTTTGGCATGTCACTTTAGTGTTTGGTAACTTTTTAAAGTGCAAGTGGAACCTATATCATTGGTTTTTTACAATTTTGATAAAATTGACAAGACATTTATCTTAACATAGTTATTATCCAATTTAATCTAAAATTTTGTCTAAAATAATAAACAAATTAATTGATATATTCAAAGAATATATCCATTAACTCATGCTAATTGGAGTTACTATGGTGATTCCAATAAGTTATTAATTGGTTGGACTTTTTGTGGTGATTCTAGTGAGTCACTGGCTTATTGGACTTGATGTAGTAGTTCCATTGGATCATTTTGCTATAAGACAAGTATAGGATATTGCATAGCTATAGCATTAGTTGAATGAACTCGTTGTCCAATGTCTTTTTCTTACCTATTTTTCTTGGTGCCATCTAGAAGCATAGACAAAATATATATATATATAAACAATCATCCTTTATTTAGTATAAGAAAATAAAAAAAAAAAAAACAAAACACAATAATTAATATGCCAATTACCTTAAATTAGTTGTAACAATAATAGTCATGGGCCAAAGATTTAAACAAAGTTGGCAAATATAATACAAAAAATAGTTACCAAGAGAAATAACAAGCAATAAATAAAACAACTATTAATGTAAAAAAAAAAAAAAAACTATATCACTATCATATTTATCATAATATAGGAAATACATAAATAGTTACAACATAGAATTTATATCATTATCATATTCATCATAATCAAATTTCCCATCTTCTCTAGAGTCTTCAAGCCTTTCTTCACCATCTTGATCAGATTCTTCCATGAATGCATTACCAATTATTTCATTTCTTTTCTTCATTAAATCAAATCAATGAAATCAGGAGCAATATCATCCCTATCTAGTGGTCCTTCATTTTCATCAACTTGTGTGATCCTATCACTATCAAACATTACATTTTCTTGATCTATTTTATCTTCATCCACATCAAATATTTCACAAAGTTCAACATATTGCATCTCTAAAACATCATAGAAGTGCCTATGATTAAACTTTTGCACTACTCTCCAATCTTTTCCAAGCTTGGTATCATTCAAGTAAAAAACTTGCTTCACTTGAATTGATAAAATAAATGAGTCATTCTCATACCAACATTTATTAACATTGATACTTATCAAATGACCATCTTTATGAATTCTTTTCCTTTTACTATCAAGATCAAACCACTCATACCTAAACAAAACAACTTGACAATCTTTTATGTAATCTAGTTGAATTATATAAATAAGAACACCATAAAATAAATTTGCTCATCTTCACGATTGCCTTCAACCAAACATTACTATTTTGACTTCTCAAATAGAAATCATGCTCTTTTATTTGATACCTCACCCCCATTAATAATGCAACATGTACACTTTCAAACTTGTCTATCAAGACCATAAGTTAATGAAAGTAATTGATCAGAAATTTCTTTTGAACCTTGATTTTGCAACCATGTAACCTATCATTTAAGGAAAAAGAAGTCAACATAGATATTATTAAATAGATTTTACAATGTTTATTATTACTCAATATATATCATTTACATACATGTTTTTTAACCATAGGAAAAATTGCTCTTCATGTCTTTCTTCGATAGATAAATTATTTTACAACTCAAGCTCCATTTTATGTTTTCTATAACATAGCAAAAATAATTGAAGAAAAAGTTAGCTTAATTGAAATCAAAGTTTAACTTACTTGAATAATTTATTATTAAAGGCAAAAGACTCCAAATATGGTTCGATTTGATCACAGTTGTTCAATATATACCATTACATCATTTCAAAGTCTTGTTGTGAAAAGACATCAAATCTTGATGCTGCAAAAGGGCAAACACTTTTTGAAAAAATAACTAGCCTTTTCTCATTCACTTCATTTCCTCTATCATAGTTTCTTTCTTCTTAATTAAATTTTGTCTCAATCCCAAAAAGATACATAGAACAAAATGTTAAAGCATTCACTATAAGTATATGATCTGCTATATATCCTTCTAGACGAGCTTTATTTCATGCATACATCTTGAGTTTACCTAAGAACCTATTAGTAAACAAATGAAACTTTATTAGATTTTATTATCTGATTGAACACTTTGAAAATTAAATTAGTAAAAATTATACAACTTTTCAATGTGATACATCCATCAATAATGCATAGGTCCTCCAAGCATGATCACATGTGGCAAGTATACAACCAAATGCACCATCACATAAAAAAATGTTAAAGGAAAAGTTTTTTCAACTTGCACAAGATGAAGACAATATATACTTCTAAATCTTTCGTATCATTCTTCTTTAATTTCTTACAGAATAATCTTCAAAAGAAATTGCCAAAATCATCTAGTGCTTCAAAGGCATGTTTTAGTACAAAATTTTTAATAGCAACTGGAAGTAATCTTTGTAAAAGAATATGGCAATCATGACTCTTCAATCCTAAAATCTTACCATCACTGACATTAACACATCATGAGATGTTTGATGTATATTCATTTGAAAACTTCACTAATTTTAGAAAGTTACAAAATGTCTTCATTTCCTCTTTTGATAAAATGTGGCATGCATGAGGCATCAAGTAAGAGCCATTTGAAAGTTTTTTCAAGTGTAGTTCTTTCTTTATTTTCATATCTTCCAAATTTAACCTAACACTTGTTATATCCTTTGTCTTTCCTTCAATGTTCAACAGTGTTCCTAAAACATTATCACAAATTTTTTTCTCAATGTACATGACATTAAGATTGTGTCATATTTGCATATACGAAATGGCACATAATTAAGTCTTTAATCTCTTAAAGTTCTTGTTGCCTTATAATACAATGAAGGAATTATACTAGTGGGAAAAGTTTCCCTCAACAATCCCAACATCGTATCTATTACCTTGTTGCTCATTTGGCAATAAACTTTTATACGCAACAATTTTACAATAAAAGACAACCTAAACATGTTGGTGTATTTTGGTAATAGTTCACATTGTACCTCATTCAAAAGTTTGCTAAATTTTTCAACTTCTTCTTCGACCAAATTAAAATTAAAAGTATAATCATCTTCATCCATTATAGGAAATACATCTTGTAATAGATTATACACATCATCATCCAAAGGATCATCATTAACTATTGTTCTTTCATAGTATCTAGTACTCCCATTAGCTAGATTCTTAAAAGTTGGCATCTTAAAACAAGATTGCTCACCATGATAAATCCACTTGGTGTGGCTCTCTAATATACCTTTTAAAAGCAAATGATCTTTTAACTCATTTTGACATATAGTAAATACATTTAAGCAAACTTGGCAAGGATAATGAATTTTACATTGTTTTCCCATATTGATACATACAAATTCTATGAAAGTTAAAACTTCAAAAACATACTTGCTAGAATATTTAGACTCCATCATCTAACTTTTATCCATGTCAATAATATGTTCCTAAAAAATTTAAACACCAAATAAAATTATCTTTTAAAATTAGGTAACACAAAAATTAAGTCATAAAGCATGTGAAACATTCTTAAAATTTAATTTGAACCAAGTATGAGAAAATCCACTTAGTATAACTATATATATAATGTACCCTAAACATTATATATTGACAACATTCTTATTCCCTAAACATGCACGTAAAAAGGATCAAGGTTCAAATACTTATATATGTTATGACAAAAGTTAAGGCTAATGCATCACATAAGGCTTTTTTAGCATCTGACAAGAAATAATGCAACTCAAAACTATACTAAAATTCTTACTTGTTTTTTTTTTGCAATTTTTCAAGTGAAAATACCAAAGAGAGACTTTTTTTTTTAGTTGCTACAAATCAAAAGTAGAATTAGGGATGGTTTAGATTGCTTCGTAACTAAACTAAATAAGAAAATTTATTTACTAAAAAAAAAAATAAGTTAATAAATAATATCCTCTATTTTGACAGGTCATACAAAATACTAATCCATGTCACTAAGGTATCTAAGGCACCACTCTCATTAAAATTTTATACAACTATGCCACTATCACTGTAACTCCTATAGTCAATTTTTGAAAGAAACACAAATTTCATCTTATCACCTTTTAGCGTCTACGGGAACCTTCTAGCTTAGGACATGTATTTCTACCAGCAACACCTATATCATTAAGCACCAAAAAGTATCCATGGATCTTTATCAAATGCAAAAACATTTTATTTAATGTAAATATTCAACTTTAACTTACATGAACATTTTGATTTAAAAGTTCTAACAAATCATTTGAATCACTTATTCTTGTTCCCTAGGAACATTTGGTTTTTTTGCAAATTTTAACATTTATTATTTATGGTAAAAATTTTTTTATGTTCTTCAATACAAGTCTAATATTATCAATTTTATTCAAGATGTTTGATAAGACATCAGAAATTAGAGATTTTTCATAAAATTTCAATCATAATCCATAGAGCTCATTATTTGAATTTGCCATTAGTTGAAGTGAAGTAAGCCAAACTAGTGATATTAATCATTACACCAAAATCATTAAAATAAACACTCAAAAGCATAAAAAAAATAAAAATGAAATACATTTTTATCCACTACTCTGACATCTTTTGTTTTGATCTACATTTGTTTGAAATGCAAAATGCTAATTCGACCTTGTATTTTTAATTGAGAAAAGGAATATAATCAACCAAAGTAATTTCTTTCAAAAATTTAGATAACTAATGGCAAAAAAAAAAGGCAATATTTTCAAAACCCTATTAAGAGTTTCGAATTGGGATTGTTCTTCAAAAACCCTTTATCCCTTATTTCATATTCCAAATAAAAATCTAGATACACAAAGTCATTACTTTCAAAACAAAGACAAGAACCAAATATTAACACAAATAATCAAATAATTTCTAGAAAGTGAATTACGAATACAAACCTTGGTTTCTAGTTGATAAACGTTGGCTAAATCTGCTTTATATGCCTTTTGGAAAATGAGTTACGAATATCGTTAGTGCAAACTTGTGATGAAATGCACATATTAACATTAAAAATATTATTAGTGCAAAAAAGAAGAAATGAGAGGAAATGAGAGCTTAAGAAGGTGAAATAGTTTTGGAGAGGAGAACTGACAACATTGTTAGTGTGGGCTTTGGAGGGAATGTGAAAAAACCTAATAAAAAATCCTTTTTTCCTTTAAATGATGTTGTTTTGGGGAAATCATTGAAATTCTTTCTTATACAAAAATTACATTAAACAGTGTAGTATAGATTAAGGTTCAAGTTTTAAAATTCTTTCTTTTGAAGTTCATTATTTACTTTTAAAAATTCTTTTTAACAAAATTTTTAAATTAGATAGGCTAAACAAAATGTGTATTTTAAAATTTTTATTATATATAATACTTAATTTATTTTGTTTAATTAGAAATTTTTTTCATATATGTATACACATTTAAATATATTGTGCTCAGTAAAAAATAAAATTTATATTCTTAGATATATATATATACACATATAGTCTAAGTCAAATCGCCACTTATAAATAATACATCAATTTAAATTTATTAGTGATGAATAAGTAGCAGCATAAAATCATTTAAAAGTTTATGACATTCATGTTATCATCATATAACACTACACATTTATGTGATGAAATTGTAACATCATTAACAATTAACTAAAATGTTCAATTTGTGATAAAATTCTTAACGTTTCCTAAAATCTATAAGACAAAATACATTACAAATAAAATTTAAATTTGGGATAACATTATAACATCACCTAAAATCTAAAATGTCACGAAAAATTTTTTTACCATTTATATTTGATGATAAGATTTGGAAAGTTTTTGGTAACATTATCGTATGATCATTTTATATATCATTATATAAAATATCAAAATAATATAAAATCATGATAAATTATATTATTCATCACTTTTAACATTAAGGTGCGATGAAATATTATGCATCTTTTAGAAAAATTGTTATGCATTACCAAATTTGTTGTAATGGTGTAAGGTCAACAAAGGTTATGTCTAGTGGTAAAGTCAAACAACCCTTATTACTATTTTTGAAAAGTGGATTTTCAAACACATGCATTTCCAACTTATCGTACAATAGATTTTCAAAGAACAATGAAAATGACATGGTTATACTATGAGGCTCAAAGTTTTCTTGAATAGGACTTTTGTTATGGCCTTCTTACAACTCAATGTAAAGAATTGATCTATCCTCTCCAAAATCAATTTTATTTACTTTTTCCTCTATGGATGGTCTTTCTTTAGGAAGTTCAAATAATGAGTTGTCTATAGCTTCGAGCATTAAGTTCTTTGCTAAGGAGTTCATCTTCATTTTTAAGCTTAATACTAGATTTAATAAGGATGTGTTTAAGGGTTTAAATGATTTATCTAATAGGCTTACCTTATCAATATCCATTTCCACACAATCGAGTAAGTGATATTAAGAAATTCAAGAAATGGCATGAATGGAATATGAACATCAACTTCTTCTTGAAAGGTATCCCCTTTCCCAACTTCCCTAAATGATCCATTATCATCATTTTCCCTGACTATAAACTTGTCCTCTGCCTTTACTATCTATTCCTCCACAACTATAACAAAATGTGGCATTTCCACCATAATGAGCTGCATATCATCATCATTAAACCAAATTGTACCTCATCTCTTAAATCATCCCTTAAGGTGCACTGCTCTTTATTTACCCAACTAGGTTTTAACTCTATAATACTAGGCATGGATATTTGAATGTAAGTATTTATGGTATGTGCATTTTTGATCAAATTGCACAAGATTCCTAATGAATGCCTCTTGGGTTTGGTAGACTTTTGTTTGAGTTTAGAACATGTTATCTTGGATTTTAACCAACATCTCCTCAAAAGATGGTTTCTTTCCTTGTAGATGAGGTGATGGTGAGTATTGTATGGATGAAAAGCAAAGTGAATATGAATGGTATTATGATGAAGAAACATTTTGTTGTGGTGGGACATAATGTGGCACTTGAAAGAATGATGGTGATGGTAGAGAGTATGTAGATGGTGGAGGATATTATTGAAATGAATGCTCAGTAGGATAATTTAGGGTTTACTTAAGTGGTAAACTAAAGGATTACCTTGAACTAGTATCCTAAATGTGCTTATGATTACCCTTTCAAGTTTGACTAGTATAAGTGTTTAAGTAATATTGGGATTGTTGGTCAAGGGTACACCTATGACTATAGTAAATTCCACCATGCACCTCATCATTATCATATAGTCTTGGGAATTGATGGACTAGATTAGTCTTAGGATCAATCTTAGCTTTAATGGTTGTTATTTCATTAGCCAAAAAGTCAATTATATGGATAAAACTTTGAAGATTGCTTTTTTTTTTGCTTTCCTTTCATCTCATGGCTATAGTACTAAGTAATTATCAAAAGAAGAAGGTCTAGCCTAGTCTTCATGGTGCTTGGCTACCATATAAAGGTTGAATTTTGACATAAGAAGTAAAACAAAACCTAAACAAGAAATTAGTAACCATGTATACTAAAGCTATCTACACTACCTTATCTACAATAAAACTATGGAAACTAAAGGAAGAGCTAATCTATAGTAGCGCATATCAAAAGATGATATTATACTAAAGACTAGCTTCTCAATCCCTAAAAATAGCACTAAAAACTTGATTAGGACTATAAGGGCATAGATTGTCTAAATAATAAAATGACAAGTAGAGTATCGTCCTACAAAGACTGATCATTTAGAAAGCCTAGTTTAGGTACCCATTATCAATATAATCTCATTATCTTTAGCTCAACCAAATATTAAGAAAATGAATTGTAGTACTCCTAAGCTAAACAAGTAAGTCAAAACATGAAAACATAAAAATTAAACATGTAAAGCAAAGAAATTTAAACAAATAGTAAAAGAACATGAATGTGAACCTAAGAACATGTAATCTAATGCATAAAGGATGTAAAAACAAATTTTAACATGCATGAGAAATACCTAAAATAGAAAATACAAAGCATGATCGAAACTAAGATGCAATGTAAGTAAACCACACATTCAATAATGAAAATAAATGAATCCAATCCTAATGTAAGGTAATTGAATACATCCAAACCTTAATAATAGTGAACCAAACTAGATCTAAGTGTATTTAAACAAAATTTCATGAATTAACAACAAAAAAAATGCAAGAACACTAAAACTGAATGCTAGATCTAAGCATGAAATTTGAATTTCTTAAACTCAAAAACTAGATCTACAACTTTGGGATGCAAATGAACTTAATCTGAGCTAAAAGAACTTAGATCTATATGTAAACAATAAACTCAAGAAAAAGAAAATAGCTAAATCAACATAATAACTAGCTTAATGAACTAAGAACATTAAAAAGTGCAAAAATAAATAAAACAGAGGATTAATGGAAAACTCAACCAAACAACCATTAAATTCAACAAGTAAATTACAAGGAATTGAAGATTAACATGTAAAAAGTAAAGGAAAGCATGTAAAGCAAGGGAAGAGTTGATTGGATGCCAAAGTAAGGAGGAAACCACTAGCAACTATATCACTACTACTGCGACCACCTCTACCAGCCATAAATGCCATTCATTTCCAAAAATTATAGAATAAAATATAGAAAGAGTTTGATAATGAAACTTTCCAAATCTCTACATCTATGAATTGAGAATATTTAGAAAAATTGAATCAAAAAAAGAAAGAATTAAAGGAGAAAAACTATGAAAACCAAATAGTGCTCATAAGTAGAATTTACCAAACAACATTAAAATTGTAAAGGAAATTGCATGTAAAAATGTAAGAAATCTTAAAGAAAATTAAAATGAGTTTGCAAGAATCTTAAAGTGAATGAAATTTAAGTGCAAGAAAAGTAAATTTTGCAAGAAAATTAAAATATTTTCTCTCTAAATAGCCTTCAAAATGTAAAAAAGAAAATTACTTGGAAAGAAAATATACAAAAAATGAAAATTGCAAAAAATGTAAATCTAGTTAACTCCTCTCTCTTTGGCCGACCACTTCTCTATTTATAGGCAAGGAGCATTTAGGCTAATCAAATTACAAGAAAATGCCACATAGGCTACCCACTAGGCCAGATATTCCCATGTCATTAAGATTACTTCACAAGCACTCTTTTCTTCACTTCTCTTTAAGATTTCCTCCTTTGATCATTTGAGCTCCAAAAAGTCATAATTCTAGCCAATGAGAAGCCTCACTATTACCACAAAAGTAGCTACCCATGATCTCCCCATTTGAATCAAAAATCGATGCAAACTTTCCATGATATCAAGGATTGCATCCAATGGTTAAGCTTGATTCCTTTCTTTCCATTTAGGTGCCAATTGTAGTAGTTTCCCTTCTTTAAAATTCATTCAATAAATAACCACCTAAATGGAAATTAAGCCATAGAAAATTCTAAAAAAATTTTGCTTCTAAAATTAGCTATAAATTCATTATAAACACTAATAACCATTTATCCTCTTTTAGCTTATGTAAACTTACTATAAATGTGACCATTTCTTCTATAAGCCAAAAAGGGATTAAAAATTATGAAGAATATAAAAAAGTTAAGCTTGAAATAAAGTTTCGAAAGCTTAATGCAAAAGGAAGTAAGGAAGAAAAAAAAGTAGGAAATTTTCCCCTAAGATAGCAAAGGAACAAGGTTAAGGCACTAAGTTAGCATTTGAGTGACTTTTTTGCCAAAATGACTTCAATTCATGGTTCTCTTTTTCTATGATTTAACCTACACATAGAACAATTATGCATTTAAGAATATTTTTCCCTAATTTTTGCAAGGATCAAGCATAAAATCACTATAAAAATGCCCTAGAAAGCTAGATAATTCTATAAAAATATAGAATTATCATATGATTAGAGGGTTCAATCAAAGTGGAAAACTATAATGAAGTGGTTGTCATGTTTCAAAAAATGCATTCGAAAGGGTTTTAGCTTGGGGAAAAACTTAGATGAAGTTCCTTAAGTGAAATTTGTGAAGTTCCTTACTAAAATGATTAAATGAAAACTAAAGTAAAAAATGAAAACCAACAAATAAAAAAGTTTCCTTATGTAGGTCAAGTGTGCAAAATTTGAAAAAAAAATTAATAAATTTTTATATGCTTTTTAGATAGATATTTTTAGTAAAAATGTTGATAGAATTTTTACTTTTCAATAAATATCAATCAAAATTTGAATTATAAGCACAATTAAGACACAATATTATTCAAAAGTCTATAACTGTGTTATAGTAATTTTGAAATTAAAAAATAATCGTATTATTCAAAATTACTTTTAAATTTCAAAAAAAGTTTTAGTAAAAAAAGTCTATAACTTATAAAATTTCAAAATTATTTAAATCTTTCTAGCTTGCACAACTCAATATTATTCGTGTTATGTTTGTCTCGAATAGTGGTGACATGCTTAAGATATAATAATATTTATGCAAGCATATATAATATACAAACTATAAAAATTATTTTAATTTATTTTTTAAATAAATTAATAATCATATTTATCGTAACATTTCGGTGTTTAAATAGATTATAAATATTTAATTTTTAAATAATTTTTTGTTTAAATACTAATTTAAATGATATTTTTTATTTAAATAAATGAATTAATCGTATCTAATCATGTTATTTTTGTTTAATCATGTTAATCGTATCATGTCATGTCGTATTACTTAGGTTGTGCTAAACAAATTATTTTAAATGTATTAGTCGTATCATGTCACATATAACTGGGGTCGACAATCTAACCCGTCCCTGATGGGTTCCGACCCGACCCTATGAGGTCGATTTTTTTTTTTTTGAAATTCGGATTTTGGGTTGGGTAAGGTTAGGAAACAATCGGGGTCAGGTCGGGTTCGGATTTTAGGCAAACCCGATTCGACCCGATATTATATAAAAAATTATTTTTTAATTAATTATTTAATTTTTTATTTATATATATATATATTTATATAATGATATTTTTAAAATTTATATTTAAAAAATAATATTTTATATTTAAAAAATAATATTTTATTAATTTCGGGTTGAATACGATTTATATAGTATCGGGTCAGGGTCGGGTTCCGATATGAAAAAATAAAAAAAAATTTCGGGTAGGGTCGGGTCGGGTCGGGTTCAGTGCGAGCAAAACTCGCCCCGAACCCGACCCAATGCCAACCCTACATATAACACATATAATAAACTTGTCGTAGTTGTGTTTAGATTATTCATGTTATTTAAGTATTCATCTTGTGTTCGTATCGAAATTATTCATGCTATGTCTAACATAAAATATAATACAATGACGTAAATTGCCAGGTCTACTAAATGTTCAATTAAAATGTTGAATAGTAGACATTAATCGATTTAATCTTAATAACCAATACTAAAAAATTTAAAACCATGACGTGTAAAAACTTATTGATATGGTATTGATCTAATCTAATATTTGATTATTTTGATATTAACATTAGATATAACTATATTCATTAATTACCAGGATAATAGGACTTTTAGTCCCTAAATTTTGACTCAAAATTTATTTTGATCTCTAATTTTTAAAAAGTTTTCATTGGATCTCTAATTGCCCATAGTTGTATACTTTGATCCTCCCGTCTATGAAATCATTTAAATTAATGGTAAATGCCAACTAACACTCATATAAACTGAGAGATCAAAATAGAATTATTTCAAAGTTTATGGACCAAGGATGAATCTATTTTAAAATTTTATATATTCCACAGATATCTTATAAAAATATAAATTTTATTTTTATATTTTTATATTTTTTGTTATAATATAACTTATTAGTTAAATTCTTTTTTAAAAATTCAATACATTTAAAATATATTTGAAAAAAGAAAATAAAAGATATTTAATATTTTAACAAATTATATACTTTTTGGATGAAAAATAATATTTTTATTATGATTTATGAGTAAAATAATATTTTTAATAGAAAATAATTTTTTTTTTGTTTTCAAAATGATATCGAATTTTTGAAAAAAGAATTTGAATTTTTAACTCAACAAAAAATATAACTAATAAATTACATAACAACAAGAAGTGTAAAATATAATGTTGAATTTAATAATTTATAAAATATATAAAATTTTGAGAGAGTTTTATTTTTGGTCCCTAAACTTTGAAAAATTTTATTTTAATCCTTCTTCTGTCATATGAGATGTCAACTGACATCATCACGTGGCACCAATTGTCATTTATCATCTAGTAAGATGATTTAATATATGGAAGGACCAGAATGTGATAATTTTAGGCAATTAGAAATCTGATTAGAACTTTTTAAAAATTAGAAATCAAAATAGAATTTGGATCAAAGTTCAAGAATTACGGGTGCTATTAACCATTAATTATCAAATCTTCAATTATGTTGTGGAATAGTAGACATTATTTAAAAAAATCAATTATCATTCACAAAAATACTTAATACGAGTAATTGGTCAATTAATTAGCTTAACCTTATATCTATTTTGTTTTTGGCTTATACATGAATCATAGCACTAACATAACTACATTAAATATAATCATATACAATAATTAATCAAATGTCCTATTAGAATGTTGCATTAGAAAGAAGTCATATACATCAATTGACATTAACATAATAACATTGAATATAATCATATACATCGATTGACCATATTTCACAAAATTGAATAATAAATATTATTAAAAAAAAGCACTAATTTGATCATTTTGACATTAACATAAATATAATAATATTGGATATACACCAATTGATAAAATATTCGATATTAAATTAATTAGTCTAATACGAATAACCCCAAACTCAACAAGTGTTGTTACTTAAATATAATCAATCTTAATATCAATAAAATATAAAAATTAATTTTCCTAAATTATCACTAGCATAATATAATTCTTTGATCCCGAAATTCTTGGGTTTTAAATTTCATCCCAATTTAATTCGTTTGATCCTAATTTTTATACGCCCAATATGCAATAATGATTTGTATTGATAATTCGGAGTGGGTACAAAAAGGTGATTGCTCTCAAGATGATGTTGTTAATTTTATATGCGGGGCTAAAACTAAGGTAAAAAAAAGAAAAAGAAAAAGAGAATTTTTACTCTTCCTTTAGTTGAAACTTATAACTAAAAGACAACTTTGAATTTTTTTAAATGTGAGGTGTTTTTTCATTACATGTGCAATTTAGTTTAATTAGTTGATTATAGGACAAAGTTAGAGCTTATTGAATTGTGGAAGTCTTCATTTTACGGTCTAATCCAAAGAATAGAGTTGGATTTTTAACAATGGTAGGAAAGGGAGTTTGTGTCTTGCTCACATTCACACCTACCAGTGACCTTAGTAAAATCTTAGCTTGCATGCACAGTTTGTTTCTTAGCTTACTTTAGGCTTATATTTTAATTTCTTAATATTGTATCATATTAGAAGATACTAAATTGAAACTTTTGTTTATCCTGATTTAGGCTTAGAGATTGGTGGTGAAATGAACTTAGCAGTTGGGATTCAAGTGGCTCAGTTAGCGCTTAAGCAACGCCAAATTAAAAAGCAACAGCAAAAGATTATTGTCTTTGCTGGAAGGTGTGTTTTGATATTGCTTTTGTCTGTTAATTGAGAAATGTTAATTGAGAAATGTTCTCATTCTACGTTTTTGGTTGTAAAAATGTGCTATGATTGCTTGTAGTCCTATCAAACATGAGAAAAAATCTTTGGAGATGATTAGAAGGAAATTGAAAAAGAATAGTGTAGCTCTTGATATTGTAAATTTAGGCGAATATGATGAAGAGAAGACAAAAAAGCTAGAAGCGCTTCTTGCTACTGTTAACAATAGTGATACTAGTCACATTGTTCATGTTCCAGCTTGTCCTAATGCTCTCCCTAATGTACTTTTAAGGTTAGTTGTTTAGGTCGTTTTCTTATTTCTGCATGTTAATGTCTTGATAAATTGTGATTTTATTGCTAAAGCTGGATTTTTTTTTTTTTTTTATCTATGGTAATACCCCATCTTCATTGGGGATGGGGAAGGTGGAAGTAGTTCTACAGCTTCAGCAGCAGCTATAGCTAGTGGCATCTCTAGTTTTAAGTTTGGTATAGATCCCAACCTTGATCCTGAATTGGCCCTGGCTTTTAGAGTTTCAATGGAAGAGGAGACGCTAGATAGCAATGGAACTTCAGAAGCTAATAATAAAAGAATGATTTATCAGTTAGTATAACTAGTTTCCCATTTAATTTTTTTTTTTATGCTGATGATCTAAGTTAGATAGTTAGCGATCCTTTGTCAAATGTTTGTCAGATACAAGGTTAATTTTTATTTCTTTTCCTTCTCATAATATAATTCTTTTTCTTTTTGAATTTTACGAGAGATATGCAATTTGGGTTTATTTTTGTTTTTGTTTTTGGTTTTTAGTTTATCAAAGGTCTTAGAGGCTAGATCTTTCAAAGAATTCACAATTAGCATGATGAAATTGCTTCAATTTTTTATTTATTACTTGGCTTTTTTTCTCAATGTTATTATTAATTAGAGTTACTGGGTTTTCTAGGCATCAGTTAATTTTTTTTTTTCTTTATACTTATTTATTAATTAAATAACTCTTTTTTTTCTAAAACTATGTGGAATTCTTTTACTTTTGCTACATGTCTTAAGTTTGTTATGTTAATGATTTTTTAAATAAGATTTTCATTTGATTTTGCTTATAACTTTTTTGGGGGATGATCATGTTTGCATCCTTTTTCGCTCTTCAGGTAACAGTTATCGAGTTTGTTTTTTGTTAGTTATTTTGTTGTAAAGTTAAATATTCACGTGGAATTGGATATAAACAAATGGGTATGCAGTGATCTATTTTTCTGTAAATTATAAACAGATTGAGTCTAGATAGAAAAGTACTGCTTTTACAAAGAAAAGAAAAAACTTGACCAAGAATATATTTTTATAATAAAAATCATTTACTATTTTCAATGTTTATATTGGCAAATAACCTTGTAGGTGAGCTGTTTTGTCGTATGATTAGAATTATTACCATGTGCCATCCTCATTTGTGTTGGCCTCACCGTCCCGGTCAGATTTGGAATGTTGAACCTGATTATTGATTTGACAAATGCTGTTGAGGACGTTGAGGTTGGATGTGGTCAAAATTTTGTGGAGCAGATGAATAGTTCCCCTACTACTGTTGTTGTAGTTGCTGCATAGTCCCTGCTTGAATATTTCTTTTAGTGATAATCTGTGTTTGTTACTTAATTTTTGCAACTGTTTCTCTAACAGGTGAATTCTGCAACGCCAAGTTTATATATAGGGTATGAATTCATTTGTATGTAAATGAGGACTTTTAATTATAATTAAGCATTGATGACTAATTAATGAATGCTTCAACTTTTTAATGAACATAATAATTCTTTCAATGCACCTAAGCAATAAAATACAAAAAATATATATATATATTTTTTAATGAAACTACAAATACAAAATAATTATAATCATAATTATGTATACGTCTATATATGGATCATTGAATAAGCAAATATTTTGGTCTGAATGTTCTCTGTAAGAAGCATGTAATATTTAGCACCAAAGGATAATTAAAGCTATAATTGTTATTGTAAAGTAAATAAGATAATATATAGTATTATAACAGTTCAAACATTGTTTCTATAATTTGAGATATATTTAGTTTTGCTACTTTGAGATCATATAGATTGGTTGCTTTTGCCGGCATGTAAGATTGTATTCTTTATGTTTTTCTTTTCCTTAATAAAGGCGGCAATTGGATGCATCTTTGTCGACGATCGAGAACATGGACAAAATTGATGGACCGAGATCAAAGAGCGTGCTAGACTTCTGCATTTAGGTTGGTTCTAATGCAAATGGTATAAGATTTATCGAATATAACTGTGAGCCTAACCTCTTTATGCGGTGTGTCCTGAGTGCACGTCAAGATATTAAATCAGCTCGAGTAATGCTATTTGCATTAGTTTTTTGCAAGTGATTTTCCCTCATTTTGGTGTCTGTAAAAGCACCTTTAGAATTTTTTTTAAAAGTTGTTTGATGCTTAATTTTGGATTTTAATGTAATTTCTTTTATTTTACTTCACAAATTAATAATTGTGATAATGATTGTTTTAAAAAAGTCAAAAAATTTAATGAATTTAGCAACAAAGTGCGGGAGTATCTCTCATTAGTTCTATAATATATTACCGATGATTATTTTGACAATGAAATCAAATTTTAAATTAACAATATTATTTTTATTTTGTATTGATAATTGTTAAATATGATAAGGATAGTATTAAAATTTATTTAATTCAATTTCATAATCAAATTTAAAGGTTCAACATTAATTGTGTTGATCAATTATTGATATAATTATTTAATAATTATCAATAATAATATTTTTTAATTTTTAATTAAAAATTATTTATGATTTATTTATTTATTTTTATTTTTTAAATAAAATCATATAACTATAATTCAAATATTTTCAGATTATAATTAAATATTTTATAAATTTCAAATTGAATCAATTTTAATTTCGAATTATTACAGAATCGAATCATAATAGATTCAGATTATGTCTATTTTAGACTTTCAAGTTCAAATTTTTTCGGATCAAATTTTTTTGCTTTCGGTTTTTGACATTTTTCATCAACATGAATTGATCTAGATTCAGTCAGGGATCGACTCAGATGAGTTTTCAGGTTCGAAGCAGCATTGCTGGCTCCATAAAATATGTCCGGAGGTGTAGGAGCAACATATAAGGCAACAGACAATCTCCAAAAGTAGATAAATATGTTGCAATTTTATTTTACATCTGTTTAAATTCATAGCAGAAATAAGCTACTAGGATTACAAAGATAGAAGATAATAAGGTTAATCAAGCCACACTTGTTTTAGAGATAAATGTTCATTCAAGGATAATATAAGATTCTTGTCCAGCCTTTCAGATCTAACAAGAGCATTACCTTTCATCAATTTTGACAGGATCATTTGCCAAGTCCTGAATCTCCTTCTTGCTCTTTACCAGACACCATTTCCGGTTATGAAAATCAAGTTTGTCCAAGTCCTCTGCAATTGCCATATAACCATACAGAAGCTGTTCCTCCAATTTGTCACCCTGTATTCCTATTTCCTCAATGCTGCTTTTGTCATTATTCAAAGTTATTCGCTGAAATTCCACTCTCCCCCGCTTATTCTCAACAAAATACTTCTGAAGTCTCTCTGCCATTGCCAGTCCAGTAAAAGTGCCTAAGAACTTCACCACCATAATACTTTGGTCTGCAGGCCTTCCTAGGCAAACAGTGATCTTTCCCCCAACAAAGCCTTCACCTGTCATCATCCAAGAACCAACAAGGGGGAAAAAAAGAAGAAAAAGAAAAAGAACCACGTATGAAAGAAATAAATTATCAGTCTTGTCTTCTGTCCAAAGAAAGTCTTTTACATTCATTGATAAGTAGAAAACTTTTAACATTACTGATTAATTCCAATTATTCATAGTGCACATTGGCAACCTGATTCAACTTGACCATATTTTTTCTTATCGTATTTTGTTTGTCATGTTTTTATCATTTATTCATTTTTATTTGTTTATATTAGCACGCAGCATAAAACATCCATTTTTTCTATTCCACTCTTAAAAGAATTCAAACTAAATAAGTTAAGCTATTTACTATATTATCATGCAAATTTGTCAGTCAACTACTCACCTCTTAGAAATGCCTGCACCCCTTCGATCGGAACAACTTTCTGTTCTTGAGGATTGTTGTTCGCCATGGAAATATTGTGGATGACAACAATTGGAGGCCAGAGAACCAAATCCTCCTTCTGAGCAAACGCCTCAACTTCAGGCAAGGCGTGGGGAACCCATGTTATAGTGTCAGGAGGCGCTATGCTGTCCCACCCCAGCAACACACATATTGCTTTATGTAGACCTAAGTGCTGTGCCCTCAACCCTACCTTGTGAGACATGAAGGCATGTGTCACCAGGCGTTGGGTGTCCATGAACTCCTTTGAGTAGCTGTAAGAGCATAGATATAAGAACAATAAAGAGAGAAAGAACCATCAATGATAATAAATTTTAAAAAGGAGATTATGATTGAAAGAAATATTATCTTGATGTTCACAAATATTGATGCTCTCACAGCCATTAAAATTTTACCAGGTACACAAAGAAGTTAAACAACCAGTATCCTCATCACAGAGATTGGAATCAAAACCAAAGACAGTGAAAGTAACATCCAACTTCCACCTAGTGTACCTTAAACCATTTGTTCTGCAGTCACTGGAAATAAAGTGGGAAATGGCATTCCAAAAACTAGCCTCCCCTTTTACTTGGGTCAAAAAGTGACCTACCTTAACATATCTTATGTTCAACCCAGGCTCAAGAGCCAAACATGGTTGTACACAACAGGGATACATTTGATTTTGTGAAAGATTTTCCTAAAATATAGAGAAGCTAGGACAAATGAAGAGTGAAAACAACATACTAACAAAAATGACTTCAAAAGAGTTGACTGCATTCATAAATACACACATACTAACAAAAATGACTTCAAAAAGGATTACAAATACACACACACACACCACAGAGAGATTCTATCAGAATCAAGATGGATAATTAAGATCAACATTTAGCCTGCTATAAGAAATCACAGTTTAAAACCACAACATGAAAAAATAATACAAGTTTTTCTCAAAGTTGTTTACAAAATTTATACAGTTGACCTCTAGCATGATACAGACTATGTAGCTTTATCTCACTCTCTTTGATTTGACTGCCTACACCACCATTTAGACCTGCTGCACCATGGACCTCCGCACTAAAAGTAAGTAGCAGCATAAATGATGGCCAGTGGCTCACTATCATCCTATTTGCCACAGAAAAATAGAACCACTCAAGTTGTTACTCAAATTACCTATTGAAATCTTATGACAACATTCTAATAGGTCTTACATTCAGACTACTAAAACCCCTCTATCAGACACAAGGGTACTATCCTTGCTCCTTAGAAACATTCAAGGATTCTTAAGGAGCAAGAACATGTAATGGCTCAAACCAAACATCCTAGATGCCTGTTGCTGAAATCAAGCAGCTATTTCTCACAAATCAATCAAGAATGAGCAAGGAATGCTAAAAATCCTATCCACAATGAAGTTGAGACGGTCTCCATATTAAGCACAGTTAAAGAATCCTGCAAAGTTCTCCGCTTGACATATCAAGATCAACCAATTTTCAGCAGTTTGCCCACTTACAGGTAAATGTGATCTAAAGCAGAAAACTTCCAACCTCACTGGATACACCTTCTATATGAAATGATATGAAGCTTAACTTGATTAAAAAGCAAACATTGATCCCATCACACAGCAAGCTTGCCCATTCAGCATTTTTTGGCCACAAAAGCCAAAACTCAAAATCATTTAAAATGTTCCAAACTCTCCTCTCTATTCTTCTTCGTTTACTGCACAAAATAATTTTCTAAGGTCACAAGGACTCAACAAATTTAGATTTCCAGCTTGACATTCACTAGCTGGTCCACCATACATCATAGAAAACCTGCAAATTGTTACTAAATCATCATTACTCAGGCCAATAATCTACTTAAGTCAGCGTATTTCTGCTCAGACGCAAATGAATTGGTATTGAACCCTGAAATAAAGTTCTTTCCGACTAACCATCATATGATCCTAGTTACCATCCAGAAGAATAAAACTTAAATTTCATTACTTAAATAACTAAATAATAGTAGTGCGATTGTTACTTTCCCAAATGTCCAAGCGCCATAAAATGGTCCTAGAAAGACCATCTGATAAAATCTTTAGGGCCTTGCATACTTGATTATAGCTTTAAGAGACACTAGGAAACTCCTGATTCAAACAAAGAAATAAATGAAAACATGTGACCCTCTTTAAAATGCATGTCATAGAAAAGAAAAAATACCTTCTACCACAGACAATGCAGAACAAACTACCAGCATGTCCTTGCTCCTTGTATCTTCTACGAACAGACTGGTTCAAATTTAACTTTTTAGAGTACTTTAAGAATGCTTCATGTACCAATTGCTTAAATTCTTCTGAATCCTCAGACAGTTCAGCCTCTGCATAATTCACTAAATCTTCTGTCATGTCACCATCATTTGCATTTATATCCTCATCATAATCTTCATTTCTCTTCCAAACTTTGTTTTGTTTATGAAGGTTACTTCTGTCATTATGGTGTGAGGTAAGCCAGTTAAAATAACCAGGTCTGGGATTTCCCTTAATATATTTACCACTGTTTTTGTAAAATCTGATTGGAACCCTTTCTGAATGTGCCAAAGAACCTTGGGACGCATACCAGTCATCCAATTCCAAATCTCTGCGATGGTCTTGCCCATCATATGTCCTTACAACCTTTTTATATTCATTGTGGCCATACCCTTTAGTCTTAGATGCATGTAAACCAATTATATCTTCATCAATCTGCTCCTCGCTGTCATATGGACCTCCAAAGTCGCCAAGTGAATGCAATTTGCTAGATACAATAGTTTTAGAACTGGGCCTACCGACATCTTCCTCCATAAGAAACTGCCTTTTATGGATCCTATCTGAGTACATGTCAAGCTCTTCCTCCATTCTCTTTGGTCTTGGACCAAGTCTGCATTGCTCTGCTTCATATTTATATGCAGGAGAATTTATCGCTCTTTCATTTTGAAACTCTGGACCTGCTCCTCTGCCAAAACCATAATCAGATCTCAAATTTGATACTTGACGATTGTGAGATGCATCCAAAAGTGACATTTCATAATCTTGTGGTAGTCTTCTTCTAAATGCAACATCGGTGTCTTCTGAACCCACATATTCCCCACCTTGCATCGATGCATATGATCTGCTCATATCAATGTAGTCTGTACTTATCTGCTTTTGCAAAGTACGATCATTCCGCATAGTGCCCTTTCTCAAATTTCCAAAAGAATCATCTGTATTATCAATCCTGTCATCAACATGGTGAAAAATATTTGGTTTTGACATGTCTCTATGACCGTAATCAATTGAAGCATGCTCATAGCTAACTCGAGATTGAGAAGGCATCATCCTTTTTAAGTCCTCCGCTGAATACCCATGATTGTTAATTCCTATTGCCCTAGGTTTTCGGTACAGATTATCCTCATACTCAGCCCTGCTCGGACTATTTGCCTCTTGCTGAGATAATATCATATTCCTTCTAGCAGTTTCAGAATCTCTTGCAGCATCTGTAAGTTGCCTTTGGTCATATTTATTATATCCCACAGGTTCTGTGAGCTTCCTGCTGCTCCTAAGATATTCTTCAGAAACAGGTGCATCATCCTGATATGAACTCAGAAACTCAGTTCTAGTGATGCCAGAAGATGTGCCAGCAAAATCCTTAAGCTGAGGGGTGCTCACGAAGTCCTTGGAGTGAGATGCTGCCACCATACTATATGCAACATCCTGTGAATGGTACATGGGTTTATCTTCTTTGTAAGAATCCATAACTTTCACCTTATTTGAAGGTATAGTTTCTCGATGCTGAAATTTTTCATGCTCATATTTATCTATATCAATACCTCGGGAGGACAATGGTAATTGTCCACTAGTTTCTGCATAATTTAAGCTTGGACCCAGATCTTGTGGCAACTGACGTGGCCCTCTTGTTGCAAAATCTTCCACCGGAATCAATTTCTGACCCATCATTAGATGTCCATCAACATTTGTAACTCTGTTTTCCAAATAGTCCTTCTCTTTGCCCATCCGTGAAGTACCATGATCATACCTGAAAACGCTCCTTACTCTGGAGCTCGTACTATCATCAAAAGCGACAGGCTCAACATAATCATATTTTCTATTGACAACTCTCTCATCCTCAAAATGAGGCCTTTTACGTATTTGCTCATACGGGGGTGATCTTGATCGCGCCTTTTCAGCGCTACCACTACCCAAATGCCAACCATATGAATCCCTCCCCTCCATCGATCCGCTCATTCGATCCCTAGCCAAACCTCCCCTCCTAGATACATCTAGGGTATTAGGACTATAACTCCTTCGTCCACGCGATGGAGGAGACCGATTACTCATCACATCACGACGCGATACCGGATAAGGGTCATGAGAACCAACTTGAGCAGCAGCTCTGCGTTGACTACGCAACTTAACAGTCGGAGATAGTTCAACCTGCTCCTCGTTTCTTCTAGATTGCATCTTTCCACTTATCAAACACTATAACTTTCTATATATTCAGAAAAAGTGCAATAGACCTAATTTCTAGATCAAATTTATGTACCAATTTTGTAAACCCTAAAAACCCAGTACAAATGAAGATTGGAAGATCATCAGAAAAAGACTAAGAAATCGATTGCAAAGACAGATCTATGAAAAAACCCAGAAGGATTTTGGGTTCTTTGAGAGAAATTAAAAGCAGAAAGATCAAACCTTGTGTTGGATTGGATTGAAAGAACCCATGGATTGGTCTGAAAGCCTTTGTTTGAAATTTCTCTCAACCAGTGTATAGATCTTTCTGCGCTTTTCTCTATAATAATTGTACATAGATAGAGTTGATCTGATTTTGATATTTGGTGTTGAAAATGGCAAGTCAAAGATAAGAAACAAAAAACGTAGTGAAGAGGGAGGTTAGTTCATTTTTTATTGGTTGGGGCGGTGCCTTTTGGGCTTTGGCCATAATAACTTTGCTTTGTGGTTTGATTTGATTGGGTATTTTTATTTTTCGCTTTAAATATTTACTTTTGTGTTTCTGTGATTTTTCTTTTTTATCTTTAGCGACAATTTAAAGCACCATCGTCGTGATTAAAATGGAGAATCCTGGTATTTGATTTTGGGAAGAGTGGAATCGTGGAGCCGACGAGGCGAGAATCTGATGGGAAGTTTCGCCTGCGTCGTTAGATTTGGTAATTCAAATATTTGTAGAATGTAATATATTAATAATTTATATATTTATATTATATTTTATTAAAAAATAAATTTTTTATTTTATTTTTTTTAATTTATATTATTTTTATTTCCTATAAGTATTTCATATTTTAAACTTTTAATACAAATTTAATGATTCAATTCTTTTTGGCACGAGAGATGAAGCATTTACGCTTAAAATCTACGTAATAATATTTTATTTTATTTATAAAAGTAAATTTAAATTTGGCTGTTCATTAAGGGTAATTTGGCATTGTATTTTGTTTTTTGCTTGATACTTAAAAAAATGTAAGTTCCTTTTAACTCTCTCGAAATAATAAATAGGGTTAAATACAAAAAAAAATCCATGTACTTTATACTTTCTATCATTTTAATATTTAAAATTTTTTAAAATTATCAATCTTGTACTTTATTTTTGCAACATATTTTCTCCTAAAGCTTAACTTTGACAAAAAAGCTTACATGTTTTAAACTACCAATTAGAGAATGTAAGGTGTTGTTAAAAATACACATTATAACAACCTAATTTTCATGTCATAATTTAATTTCAAACAAAAAAAATAACACTTTCATTTTATATTTTACCCTTAAAAAACAAAAACCTTACATTTTGCATTTCTTTTGCCTTTAATAAAATCGTTGGGGTTTCTTTTAAATTGTTGCTTCATTCATTCTTCTTTCTTCTTTACATTCTCAAATAGCGGAAAGGAAATCCACCTCAAACTTAAAATCAACAAATCATTCAAAAAAAAATTTTGTTATTATGAATTAAAGGCTTTAATTAGCACCTCAACCACTCCATTGAGCAAAAGAAAAAATTTTTATGGCTGCCTAAATATAAAGAGGTATATAAAAATATTGGACATGGAATTGAATTTTGAATTCGAGTTGAATAACAAAATTAGGAATTTAATTGGGTTTTATTTAGGGTAAACTTAGAAAATTGGGTACTAAATTCTTATTTTGATATCGATTTATTAGTTTTAGTTATAACCTATGCAATATTATTGAATTTGTTGGAAAAATGATATTGAATTCCATAGAACTTTAGGTTTTAAGTTCAGTTTAAATAACAAAAGTAGGATAATATAAGTAATTCATTAGCAATATAGCTAAATATTGATATGTGGTAAGTAATTTTTAGGTTTAGGCTTAACCATTATTAGGGACTTACTTTTTAGTACTGATTTTTTATATTTATCTTTGTTGCAAACTGGTATATGTGAATTTTTTTCATTGGATTGAAAAGAATGATGATAAGTTTACCTTTGAAGTTTACCTAAGAAATATGAATAAGAATTAATGAATCAAAATAATCTTTTATTGATAAAAAGCGAAAAGTTAAGAATTGAGAATACACAACTTAAGAAATTTGTCAACATTGATGAATTGAATAGGTTGGTGAATAAAATTAGAAATCAAAAAGAAAAAATGAGAACATACAACGAAATGTTAGCAAAGAGTAAATATGATACATGTCTTATGGTGGCCTCATGGATTATGTTCTTAAAGTATATTTTAGGTATTAAATAGATGTTTATGCATTATTTATCTATTTGACAATATTGATGTAAGGATGTTGCTATGCATGTTAAGTTAATTTTGAGTTTAATTAAAAGAATGTTGATTTCTATGCAAAGATTTAATATGTTGCCTTATATTGCATGTTGATTTCTGATCAATTAATTAAATGGTTGCTTTTGTAATTACATAGTTGTTAATTTTAAGTTTTCTAAGGTGTATTTATAATTGAAAATCAAAATATAGTCATTTAAAGAGATTATACTAGAAGATGAAAAAATTCAAACCTATAGCCGATAGAGAAGACTTTTTGCACAAGGTATTCGAATGCTAGTGCTGAAACATTCGAATGTTCAAATTCTGTCTAAGAATTTCTTCAAGGGCATTCAGATGCTTGCCTTTGGCACTTAAATGCCAAGCTTTTGTTTGAAGGGCATTCTGATGTTTTACCTTAGGCATTCGAATGCTATTTTTTTGTTTGCAGATTTTTTAAAGGTATTCGGATGCCTTGCTACTAGAAGTTGAATGCTTGGCTTTTGGATGATGTTTTTGAATGGGCATCTGGATGCCTTTACTTATGCTATTTAAATGATACCTTTTTGTATGATGGCATTTAGATGCTCAACAAAGGAATTTCAATGCCATCATTAGGCTATTATGACATGGAATTTTTAATGACAGTTGGGGTAAATTATGTTACGAAATTAAAGTTCACCAATTTTTATCCCTAATAAATAATTCATTATTACACCTACATATTAGGTGTGTAAAAATGTGATCATGTTAAAGCCTTTATTCAAGCTTAGAATCCTTCCCAATTCAACATAAAAATAAATAAATAAATAAATACAAGGGTAAATCTTACATATATTTTTTGTATTATTCGACTTTCTCATTTTTACTTTAAGAAGTTTTTTTTACTTAAAACCCTAAAGTTAATTATCGTTACCAAAAGAGAATAATGATGTCAAAATTGGTGTAGATTTTTATTCAATTTCAAAAATACCTTTAAATCTTTAGCTATTGATATAAATTTGTATTTAAAAAAGTATTCAAAACCTATTTAAAAAATAAAAATAAAAAATTTATCAAAAACTAAAACTTGCCCTAAAATCACAAATTCATCCCTCTATCAATAAACTAATAAAATGTCTAAATATTTCAAAAGGACTTATAGTTGAATTAGAATTCAAACTAATAATAGAGTTTCAAAATTCAAATATAAAAATAAGAGAAAATTAATTATGGGAGACAAGAAGAATGGATAGAATATTTGCTAAATAATTAGTTACTTTTTTAGTGTTATTACCATCATTAGATTACAATGAAGTAAAAAGAGAGACTATGCAAATGAGAAAGGCATTGAGAAGATTTATACACTGTCAAATCCAATTATCCTTTTATGATTGGCATATGAATGTTATTTCAAAATATCTCAATGGTACTTTTCTTCAAAGAGTAAATGATCTAGGCTATGTACCCATTATTCCAAAAAAGCATGGAGAAGATTTATACATTGAGTTATGTTAAATAATATATTTGGTACAAAATCACAAAGTGTGTTTCTCCATGAACTTGATGTTAATGATTTTCCACCAGTATATTTTCCTTTAAAGTTTTATGTTGAACCTAATATGAAACTTTCAAAGAACAAAGGAAATGGCTTCAAGATGTGCTGTAAATGGCATTTTCTTTCAAGTTTATTTCATCTCAACCAGTTATAATATGTATGAGAGATAAACCAAAATGCTTCTAGAATACAATGAAACCTTAGTTAATATCACCTTACACCTATGATATCAAAGCACTAAATATCCTCTAGTGATAGACAAAAATATGTATTTTTTATTAATGTTTTCTACAAAAACAATCTAAAAAATACTTCGAATTTTAAAAAGAATAGGAGAAAGAAAAGAAATTTTCTTTAATTTTGAAAATTTTAAAAAAGAACCCACAACATTTTTATTTATAAAAAATGAAACAAAATGTTGTGTCCTTTAATTTGTGTTGGTCAAATTAACAACTATGCCCTTTAAATAAGAACACACACTTATGAACAATTACAAATGTATTTGTTCATATGAATGATCATATGAATCAATTCAAGAGAAAAAACTTTCACTTTTCAAAAAGTTACAATTTTCCAACTTAAGTAATTGATTCTTCCTTATAGGTAGTTAACTATTTCTTTGTATTTTTCAAATTTTAAATAGTCCGAGAAATAGGGTAGTCAACTGCTATCTTAAGTAATCGACTTCCCTCAATTTAAGAATACTTACAACTAATTGTAATCTATTGTGTAATCGATTCTAACCATAATAGATGATTACATTATGGTAAGCTCCTTTTTAAGTTTTGTACGTACTTTTTTGGAATACATAATAATTGACTATTTTGGCATTAGCTGTCAACTACTCCTCAACACAACAATATAGTAGTCGATTGCTTTTATTGTAAGCCTTGCATTGATTTTTTGAACCAATCTTTTTGATCATGGAACATAACGTTAAGTTTTTAAATAGTCTAACATAATTAACATTTTCATGTTTTGAAATTTTTTTTCCAACAATCTCTTCCTATTTATAAAATATGACAAATTTTGATATTTTCAAAATTTTTATATACAGTGAAGATATCATATAACATGATTTAAAAATCTCCACTTTATTAATAAAGTGATGTTGAGCTAATCAAAATTGAATGGTAGATCTTAAATTGTTGAATCTATAATTTTATGTGATTAGTCATGCACTAAACTATACATAAACTTTTGTTTCCCATTAAAAGATCATTTTGCAATGTTTTGACACAATGTAACTGACCATTGATTGCACTAAAATTTTAGCATTTTATCACTTTTTTTACAACAATTTTTAGTGAATATGTGCTTGTTTCTTGAAAATTTTTATAAAATTACTCCTAATTGCATAAATATTCAATGAGTAGGTAAAATATGAGTAAGGAGAAAAAATGGAGCTTTTGGGACTCATTTTGGATGCATTTTGATGCAAAAAGCTTCATTAGGCCAAAACTAGTGCACATATGCTTTCAATGCCATGCATGGTATATTTTTTTACCTTTTCTTTCATGACTTCTTTTGCTTAATTAAGCTTAAGCGAACTTTAATTCAAGCCTTAAGTTTCATATATTTTCTTGTGAAAAATATCATTTTTAGCTCACTAGTATTTTGTCACCTTTGTAGTAACTGCCCTTGAGTTAGAATGGTGTCACTTGCATTGGTGAATCTTGAAGCTATATTTAGAGCTAAACATTTTCAAAATTTTTCATGGCTAAATTAAAATTAAATGGCTCTCATTTGGCTAGAATTTGAAAAAGAAAGTTAGTTACAATTGGCACCTAAAATAAGAGTAGGGGATCAACCAAAATCATTGGATGCATTATTGATGATCTTGTGTGATTGACGTCAATCCTTGCTTTCAAAGAGAAGGCAAATGGACAGCTGCTTTATTGGTAATTTAAGGGCTTCTAATTGGACATAATTCTAACTCTTTGGAGCTTACAAGATCAAAGGAAGAAAGCTTGAAGTAAAGTGAAATAAAGAGAAGCAAACTAGAAAGCTTAGGGAGCTAGATGAATGACTTGGAAGACTCTACAACATGTGACATCTTAATGAGCATTTTCTTGCAATTTTATTAGCTGGAACACCTCATCCTTAACCTATAAATAAGAGGGATCACCATCCATTTAGGAGACTTTTCCATAATTTTTACAATTTTTTACTTTTTTACATTTTACCCTTTTTTCCCTTTAAATAGTTTCCTCTTTGTCTTTTTCAAAGGATGTTTGGGTGAAAATTGCTTTAATTTTTCAGCAAAATTTACTTTTTTTTATTTTATTTTATATGCACTTTAAGATTTTTTTAATAAAAGTTCAAGCTCTTTAGGATTTCTTGTTTAATTTGCTTTAATTTTTATTAAATCTCCAATCTGTTTGGCTAATTTTGCATTTAAACTATTTACAATTTTTATGCTTGATCTCGTTCAAATCTTATGAATTTCAATCCAATTTTTTTCTATGAATTTTTTATTCATGTCTTTTTAATTCTAGAAAAGATCACATTCAAACTCAATCCACAAAATTCTAGAAAAATCTAAAAAATATTCGATTAGATCTAATAATACAGTTGAAGCTTAAGTGAGTGACAACATTTGAAGACACTCTTCTCCTAGTTAGAGGATCCAATATTTTCTCATTTTGTACTTCTTAATTCATGTGTTTACTTGCTTAGGTTCAATTACTTCCTCTTAATTTCATGCTTTTGAATTCTGTTTGGTTAAATTTTGTTTAACTGCTCTATTTTTATTTTTCTTTGTATGTAATTTTTAATCAAGTTCATTGAGCTAAATTTTTTATTATTTTCTTTAATTCATTGTTGAATTTGATAGTAATCTTATAGATCTAGTTTAGTTTGTGTTGAGTTCTAGTTTAATTGATCTATAAAATTGTACATCTAATTTTTTCTCCAAGTTTGGTTAGTTTTTAGATTTCAATTTTAGTTTTCGGTTTTCATTGTTCTTATTAGTTTATGCAAGTTTTCTTCATTACTTACCCTTTTAACTGTGTTTGAACTTTGTTTACTTACTGTTCTTGCAATTTAGAAGTTGTTTGGATCAAATTTTAGAAAGTTTCTAGATCTTTTTCTAATTGAAATTTAAGAGGTAATTATTTCAATTTTAAGGTAGTTATTTTTAGTTTTGTCTTTTGAGCTACTATTTGTATGTTAACTAAGCTGTATAATTTTAGTTTCTTAAATTAGATTTACATTCAAAGCATGTTAGGTTCAATTCAAAATATTTTAGCTATTGTTTTAATAAATTTTTAAGAATGCTTATTTTACATTTAGTGAACTTGTTTTCGGCTTTTTGCATTGCTAGTTTTTGGTTTTCTATTCTTGTTGCTACTAGCTTACTCTTGTATACTCATTTCGATTGAATCAAATTTAGATTGGGTGTGACAATAATGAGTATTTAGACTAAGCCTTTTTAACTAATTCTTACGGGATGATATCTTGACCTTTGGTCATTATTACTTATACGATCTGTACACTTGCCAAAAATCGTGAATCAGCCATAAGTCATGTATCATTCATGAGTGCTTCTGAGCCAAGCCTTTAGCTCTTAGAAGCGATACCACTTCCACTTATATAGTTGAACTCCATCAAGAATGCAATTATATAAACATTTCAATACTTTTTTTACATGTTATAGATTCATTAAAAATTTAAACTCAATCATTCTGTATAACATATGATTCAAGTACTTATCTTACATTGAAATGATTTTAATTTAAGTACTTACAGTTACAATCAAGTGATGTACTTTACTTATTAAAACTTAAGACTTAATGTGTAATGAAGGGTTAAGTCAAAGTTCCATAATATGTGACTATGATTAAACTTGTTACTCATCCCTCATGAAAGTCAAGAAATCATTTCAATGTAATTCTTTCATCAAAGAATTTGTTTCATTGGCTTTGACAAAATATATGATGCACTTTTTGTCAATTTTATACATAGGTATGCTTTAACGTGTCTAGATTTCAATTTTTTTGCCTTTAAGCCTTTGATAGCGTGACTTAACTATCATTATAAACTTATAGTACATTGGCTTAGGCACTAAAAAAATTTTTAGATTTACTTCTTCTTTTCATACTTGCCATTTCCAATACTATAAATTCTGCAAAATGGTAGAACTTTTAGTGTTTTTTTGTTTCTTTAAATTTTAAGAGACAGTGTCCCCACACCACATGCAAACAATCCATATCTGCATTACTATAATGTCATGTTGGTAATTAATCTTGCATTTTATTATCCTTTTATTTATTAAAAAATTATAATAAAACGTACAATGTTATATTACATTATTCTTAAAGACATCCCAATGCAATTTATTTGGTGTCATAAATCTATTAACCTTTTGTTATTCATAGCAAAAATTTTGCTAAACAATAATCTTTTGGTACTTTTAATTTATTCTTAATCTATAACAAACATGTTATTAAATGATGATAACTTGTTGAACTTACTATAGTCACACTTAATCATATGATATAATATATGATGAGATAAGCTAAAATTACCTTATCAAATTTTGATGTCATTAAGAGCTTTATTAAGTTCAATTAAGAACTTCACACTTTTTTTTATAATGTTTCTTAGAATCAATAATCTTTAGATTATTTTAGATAACCATTTTGACTAATTCACCTTTTAAAATAATGTGAATCCCACATTTTTGGTGAATTAATTATAATGCAATAAGCATTTTCTTTCTAGCCATTTTATACTTGCTATGGTGTATATTTCATATTATGTAAATTCTCTTAATACTTTTGGCTTTTGTCTATAGTCATATCAACTTTTATTTAATTTACAATTTATCTAATATTGCATTAAATAATCATAACATATATTATAAATAATAGAAAGCATATTTACAAAAAACTGAATGATGCAATCATTCTTATAATACATGATCAAATATATTGCACATATGTAAAGTCATAGCATATATTATCAATGATAGTAGCTATATATGCATACTTTCTTACTATTATTCAAAATCTATGTAAACTTCACTATTTAAACCAATCATTTTATAATATGATTCTATTTTAATAAGTTTCTAAACATCTTTTAAGCATAAAATATATTCAAACTTTATTAATTAAGAATGCTTTTCATAGAAACCTTTATAACATGCTAAAACAACTTAAAATCATAGCCAACCAAAATTTTAAAATGTCCTTATACATACTCATTTCAAAGCAAAAGCCATTTGTGAACAAAAAAATTGTTCCAATTTAACATTGAATCCAAACTTATTAGGCATTCTATAAATTATAAATTTGTAGTGCCACAACTTTGGTTTCAAAGTGAAGAAATTCGTACTTGTCACATTTCTTTCTTTATAATGTTATAATGCTTTGATTAATCTTTGCTACCATCTTTTGTAGCAACTAGACCTCATCCACAACACCATGTAAATCATGTCACTTAATTATGATATTCTTACAGCAAAATTTCTTTGGTTGCTATTGGTGCAATGAAACGTGCACCTTTAACTATAAATAGCACAATATTGACTTAAACTCTTTTACGTTGTTGAATCTGTTGAATTATCATTTTTCCATCTCATTTACCTTTGAACAAAGATAATCCTTTGTTTTTCTTAAGTCCCTTGTGTTACCAATATTTTATTTAAAAATTATCATTGTAAACACCAAAATTTATCCGAAAGCATTTTTCAACATAAGTGATCCAGAGCTTATTTACAAACATAGGCCAAGACCATTTATAAGGACCATTTACTACCCATAAAAGGACTCACAAATTTGCCTATTCAAAAATCTAAAGTCAACTAAGGTCAAATCTAGTCAACAAAGTCAAAATTACACAAAACTTGGTCAAAATGGATAAGAGCCCCGGACAATTTAGAAAATTTAAAACCTAATTGAAATTAATGTGGTTTAAAATTGAATTTGAGATTTTTTGAAACACTAAAATTTTTATCATGCCCCGAGAATGATAAAATTACCAAAATACCCTTATATGAGGTATTTTCGTAAATTCACCTTCCCGAGCTTGGATTTTCATGAAACTTTTCATATTTTAATTTCATAATATTTATGATTTTTGGTAAGTTTGAAATCCCAAAAATGACAATGAGAACATTGATTTCTAATAAAATAACCATAAATACCAAAAACTTTCCAAATCTTAATTTTATAATATTTTATGATTTTTGGCGCACCTAAAATCATAGCAATACCCTGAAAAATGTGAAATTACCAAAACACATTTATAGCAGTATTTTCATAATTTGGTTTTTTCAAGCTCAGATTTTCACGAAACTTTCAAGATTTTAATTTCATAATATTTCATGATTTTTAATGCTTTAAAATTTCAAAAATGATAATGGAAACATTGATTTCTAAGAAAATGACCATAAATACCAAAAACTTTGCACTTGGGATAAAATGGCCTTTTCATGGATTTGAAGGGCATAAAAATTCAACCTTTGTAGTTTTAATGTAAGCCATTAGATCTTTTGTTGACTCTTGATTGAAAGGCCAAAGGTGGCTCATTGAAAAAATAGAAAAGGAAAAACTTTGGCCCTTGGATGAAATTTTATCCAAGGGCCTTCATTGATTAAGTTTAAGATTTTTCTCTTGAGAGAAAAGGTTTGTCGAATAAAAAAAAAAAAAAAGAGGGCTAGCTAGAGAAAAGGAAAAAGGAGGAAGCTTCTGGTAAAAGTAAAAAAAAAAAAAAAAAGAGCACAAATGAAAAGAGAAGCTAAAAACAAAAAAAAACCAAAATGTGAGATAACCCATACAAGGGCATATTTTTGCCATTCATATCTTGATTTTTACTCTATTTTTGTATCAGCCATGATCTTTTCTACAAAGTATTCTCATGTGTTTCTTACATGCTTTGACGTTGGTATGAATGTTGATAAAGTTTGAAGCTTTACACATTCTATGTTTTTTTTTTTTTTACAAATGGTTGGAACTTCATTTCTTTTTTTTGGTATTATCGAATAGCTTTTGCCTCCTTTGATGATAGTAACAATCAGCCTCCTTCTATAAAGTATTTCATATTTGCTTTTCATCTTTCATGAATAATCTTTAGTTAGCTTAAGTTAGAACAAATAAATCAGCTTAGAACAATCAAATCGTACTGCTTAGCTCTCCATGAATAGTCACGGTTTGCATGCCTTTCCATACAACCGTGGACAGTCACAATTTGGAGGCTATTCACATAACCCCCACTTATTTGACATGGAAAGGAAACTTTAACAAAAAATGGCTTCTAAAGAGGGGAGAGATAAGTTGTTGGAGGGGAAAGAAAGGTTTAAAAATTAAAGCTTTTCTTTTAGCTCTTTGTTTCATAATTAGGATAAAATCTTATAAAAGTCAAAGCTTCAAGCTTTTTGTTTTCTTCTAGTTTCTTTCTTAGGCGTAGGGTCTTGTCTTGGTTTATTCTTGTTATTGACTATATGAAGAATGAAAAGATGAAAATAGGTCATGTATAGGGGAAGCTTCACGTGAACTACAATGTGTTCCATTAGTAATTTTTTATTTGCTTGGCCTTTTGTATGCTATTTGTTTATTCCATCAGTGTATGAATCATTTATAGATGTAAGAAAATATTATAAACACTACATGATCCCACCATTATCTTGTTGCTTAGCTTTCTTGGTGTAAGAATAGTTTTACATACATTGCATGGTTTTCTTGACATGATAATTATAAAGGTAGATTAATTTTTCTTTTATCTCGGGTATAATAGTTAATGTATGATCTAAAAAATATAATAATAAATAAAATAAGGCTAAGGTGGATAATAAAACAATTAGGGTATAAGAATATTTAAGCATCCTTTTGCATAATTATTTTAGCATGATAATTGTGTTTATTTTTTTATTATGTAGGTTTTGAATGTCTAATCCATTTTTGCATGTATTAGCTTTTAAATTGATTCGTTTATTTTCTTTAAATACATTTCATGTATCATGATTGCTATTTGCATTTCGAAGTTTTTACTAATAGTAATAATAATTTCATGCTAAAAAAATATAATTAGTTATATAAAGAATATTAATTAATTTTTGAAAGTTATAAAAATGAGCTTACTCCGAAAGTTTGCCTAGATGTTAGAAATTTTTAGAAAGGCTCATAAATTCTTAAAATTTAAATGCAAACTTACCTAAAACCCTAAAATTCATTTTAAATTTATAAGGATTTACATGAAAACTTTTTGTAAAGTAATTTGTTCCTAAATGCCGCTTAGACATTGGGGTATTTAGGAAATTTTATTTCATTAAGTATTTTCATATATTTTCATCGCTTAAAAAACAAATTTGTTTTGTTAAAATTTTGGTTATGAAAACACCATATTAATAAAAGTATAATAAGATGGGATTTTGAATATAAAAGTTTGCACCCAGACTTTACCTAGATGTTGGAAGGTTCAGGTGGTCTTTTATATTTGAGAACCTAATTCTTAGATTTGTATTTGATCATCATTTGCATATGTTTTATTTTTAGATTACTGTACTAATTTATTATGCATATATATATATATATATATGTTTGCTTTAGCTATGGTTATTTAATATTAATTATACTATTACATTCCTTTTTTTTTTACCACATAAAAAGTTTTTTTAAAATTTTAAAATTTTAAGGATTTGTATGAAAACCTTTTATGAAGTGATCTATTTCCAAAATGTTGCTTAGATGCTGGGGTATTTAGGAAATTTTATTTAATTAAGAATTTTTATACATTTTCGCAACTTAAAATTTTTTTTATAAAATAAAATTAATAATAGGATAAAATTTTAAACATAAAAAGTCGTACCCAAACTCTGCCTAGATGCTGAAGAGTCTAGGTGGTCTATTTATATTTGAAAACTCAATTCTTAAATTAACGTATGATTATCATTTGCACATGTTTCATTTTTAGATTAATGTCTTCATTTATAGTGCCTATATATATATATATACTTGCTCTAGTTATGGTTGTTTAATCTTAATATTCCATTTTTTTTTGAACCAAAAGTTTTCTCAAAATTTTTAGTTTTGAACAAATAAAATTGAAATAGCATTATATGAAATAGAATTTATAGGCACTCTATCTAGATGTTGGAGAGTCATCAATAATTATTATTTACAAAGAATGTTATTTTATTATTTTTAGAAGAAATGTCATGTTAAATGTTAAATAGAGAGACTATCTTCGAATTCTACCTTTATGCCAAATACTTTGAAGGTATCTTTTTAATTTAAAGATTTTCTTAACATTCCTAAATAAATGATTTTTTTAACTAATTTTATCTCTTACAAATAAAGGAAATTATAATTAAATCTCAAAATGAAATCATTTTTATCCAAAACCAATGATAGCGCATAATTAATTGTACCAATTTATGGGCATTATGAAGGTATTAATCCTTCTTCATACCTAACCGACTCCCGAACTCAATCTTATTTTTGTAGACCAAAATCATCTTTTTAATAAAGCTTTAAACCCATTTTATTTTTTATTAAAAAGATAAAATTTTTGGGTGGCCAATTACACCTTAAAAAAAGATTGGTGGCGACTCCCTGTGTTTTTCACAATTTTTTTAAAATTCTTATGTGTAGCGATCAAGTCTCCAAATTAATATGTTACGATAACATTTTAAGAGTTTCTTTTATCATTTTATAAAAATAATTCTCTAGAAATTTGATGATGATGGAAGTATATGAATTATGAGGACAAAAATTTGATTTAAGAAAATTGATATTGCATAGTTGTTAGCACATGATTTATCTAAATTTGTAACAACTAATATTCCATATGATCATGTATAAATTCAAGAAATAAATAAATTTATCTTATTTTTCATCTTTCTCAAGTTCCTTTTAATTCTCTATCTTAAGTTTGAATGACTGAATTAAACTTTAAGATTGTTAGATAATATGTTGGGTACAAAGTCAAAAAGATTATTTCTCTATAAATTTGTCGTTGATGATCTTCCACTAGTATACTTCCCTTTCAAGCTTGTTATTGAACCAAAGCTGAAGCTTCAAAGTGCAAAGGAAATGGCTTTAAGGCATATTGTGAATGCTATTTTCTTTAATGTTTATTTCATTTGAACTAGTATAGCATTCAAGAGAGATAACCAAAATGTTGTTATGATACAATAAAGCCTTGTTTAATGTTCCATTGCACTTATATGAAACTACTAAAACCCTTTAATGAAAGACAAAAATACTTATCTTTGATCAATATTTTTTGCAAAAACAATGTCAAAGATACTTACTTCTAATTTTAGAGAGAATGGGAGAAAAGAAAGAAAGCTTCTTTAATCTTGAACATTTTAAAAATGAACTCATAACATCTCTATTTATAAAGAATAAAATAGAAGGTACCTTAATTTGTGTTGTTCAATCAACAACTATGTCTTTTAATTAAAAACACACCTTATGAAAAATTATAGATGTATTTGTTCATATGAATGATCATATGATTCAATTGAATAGAAACAACTTTCACTTTTCAAAAAGTTATAATTTTCCAACTTGAGTAGTCAATTCCTCCTTATAAATAGCCAATTTTCCTTTTTTCATTTTCTAGTTCCAGAATAGTCCAAGAAAGGGTAGTCGATTACTACCTTAGGTATTATACGTCCCTCAATTCCATAATACTCATAACTAATTGCAATTGATTGTCTAATCGATTCCAATCATAGCAATGAATTGCTTCATGGTAGGTAGTCAATTACTTGTTAAGTTTTATATGTACCTTTGTAGAATATATAGCAATCAACTGCTTTGGCATTAGTAGTTGACTACTCTTCAAAACAAGACCATGGTAGTCAATTGCTCTTGCCATGATTATCGACTATTCCTATGGTAAGCCTTACATTAATTGTTTAAACCAATCCTTTTGACTATGAAACATAACCTTAAGCTTTTAAATAGCTTAATAAAATTTATATTTTCATGTTTTGAAAATATTTTCCAATAGGTTATCCACCAATAATTCCAGAAGATTCATTCAAAGGACATATTCTCATAGTTGGATTTTATTAAAACTATAAATGCTAAAAGCATTGATTCTTTTTCCCGAATAAGGATTTTTTTTTCATCAAGTAAAATAATTTAAAAACAAATAAAATTAAGATTTTAAAGCCTAATTTATTTTAAAACCCCAAAAATGAAAAGAACCATATTTTTTTTTTACTTACGCTCATTTCAAAAGAATTTAATATCAATAAGAAAAGGAAGAATTCTTCTATAGAAAACCCCAATGCCAATATCATTGTTACCTTTTTTTTTATTATTGGCAAAGGGGGGAAAGAAAAAAGGGATATGGTCATTTTAGCATTGTGCAGTGGTGAATGGAGGTTGTGCTAGAGGGATTATGGTAATGGAGTGTTAGTTTGATGGGATTAGGAAAAGAAAGAAATGAGAGAAATAAAGAAAGGAAAAAATTAAGGTTTTAAGTTTTTTTTTTTAATGATAAGGATGAAGTTGATAATAAGGGCTTTAATGTCTTTCTTTTAATTATTTAATATCATTATTTCTTTTGGTAATGATAATCAACCACAAATTATAATTTATAAGTGAAAATAATTTTGCACAAGGTCAATATGGAAAATGCATATACCATAAGTATATATGTGAGGTTTACATTTTTTTATACTTGAAGCTATCAAGATTTGAACCTTTATCGCTAAAATTAAAAATCTAACATTCTATCAATAAACAATGTAACTAGGTAAATAAATGATACTCAAATTTTTTGGGCACAAAAAGGATAACTAGGTAAGGCTTTAATGTTTTTGTGACTCCATAGCAACAACCGACTTTAAAAGGCCTATATAAACCTTAAGCCCTAAAAAACTACAATATTCTACCAACCTTATCCCCTTAAAAACTACGAGCCCTAGCTTTTCTGCCTTTCCTTCCACTTCTATAACAACCTTGACGTAGCTACCATTTTTACTTTCAGGCAAGACAAAAAAGTCTTTTTTTTTTTTGTTCTTTTCTATGTTTTTAGATCTTCAAACTTTTTCTTTAAATCCTATTGAAGATTGTTATTGATGTTATATTTCATGTCCAAAAATGAATCTGAAATGATTTTTTAAAGTAAAATATCAATGGTTTCTGATGTTCCAAAATGGGTGCTTTTAACCTTTTTCCTTTACTATCTTATGTGTTTGCTTTGAAAAAAGTTAGGATTTGGCTAGAATCTAATTTTTCAATTTCCACGTCTTTGTTTTAATAAGATATTAAGGTGTGGAAAAATAATGATTGTCAAAAGTTAATACGAGAACATAAAAGAATGATATGCTAATTTTTTATGACTTTTCAGTTTTTAGTGATTTATTTTATAAAACTATGAATAAATGCTTAATTGTTACTTATTTGTTGTAAAATTAGCAATAACGGTAGCTTGTATTTGAAATGATGGTAAGGGTCAATGTTTTGAATGATGCACTCAAAAGCATGTATATTGTAGTGAAAAAAGGCAAACAACAGCTATGATTAGGCCTTCCTTAAAAGTCATCATCAAGTTCCTTTTGGTCATGTAGAATCATGGTTGTTTTTATATAATCTTTTCTCTATTTTTCATTCAAAACTTTAATCTGATCCATAAAAATATAAAGATGCCTAATATGTTAACTTTTTTATTTGCATTGTAAGTTATATTGGAAAGTTTGAGTATGTTGATGATCATAGAATTGAAAAAATTATGGTATAACAGAATGAAAGGTTGAACAAATGCAGAGTGATTAATCCTTATTTTTATGTTGGAGTAAAGAGATTAAGGGTTCGACTGCTACGTTACTTCTTTCAAGACAAATTAGCTTAAAAATTTGTTAATGTTTTAGTTTCTGCTTTTAATGTTTTTATAAGAATTTTTACTTTTGTTATGGTAATGTTTTCATAAAAAGTAGCAGTCTATTATAAGATTATGAAATTTTTGTCAAAAAAAGAAAGTAGAATACATTTGAAGGTGTAAACAAACTTAGATTTATCAATCATGATATGGTCTTTTTATTGTTTTCATATTCGACAGATAAGATTTTATGGTTAACATGTTTATGGAAGGTTTGTTCAATTGAAATAAGTGTTGTATTTTATGCGTTTACATGCTTCATCATTGCAGTTTGATTATATTGTGCTTACCACATTTGTTGGAGTCATAGATCATGAAGAAGCCAAAAGAAAGAATGTTGGAAAAAAAGTACTTAGCCTTTTTTATTGAGACCAAATTTTGAGAATTTTCATTTTTGATATCCCTTTCTCCATCGTTATCCATATAAGTGTTGGAAGAATTCTTATTTTGTATTTTGGGCATTATACTTTATTTTTTATTTATGATATTTGAGATTTTGAATTATTTGATTTTCTATAGATAATAGTTCTTTACCTTTGTTATCAAATAGTTGTAAAAAGTTTTCGATTTGGAAGTTTCAACTAATTGATCTCTATTTTACTTTTTTTTATGATTTTGGTTTTTGTGATTGTCATGTTCCAATATGCATATAATCAATTTTATAGCATGCTGGTGAGTTTATAATTAAATCCATTATTTGAAACATTATAACTTAGATGAACTCTATAGGTAAAGAGTAATTTATATTTGTAACACTAAGAAAAAAAAGATTGACATTATGTGTTCAGTTTGGTTGGTTCTTAATGTTTTCATTTTTCTAAAAAATGAAAGGATTAAAATTAAATTATCTTACATAAGATTGTTTGTTACTTTGTATGGTATGATTGTTGAATATCTTCTGGGGTTATGGTTGAATATTTTAGAAAAATAGGTATAATATAAATTGTTTTATATGTAACAATTGAATTGCATATTTATTTGATATTCATAAACATAAAATAGAAAATATAGAAAGACATACATCACATTGTTTGTTTTTAAGTTTTACAGCCATTTATACTAATTTCATCATCCACTATATTTATTATGTGAAGAATTACAATCACAAATATGTTTTTAGTCGAATATATATAATGTTTTTCGATTAGCTTTCATTTATTTCGCAAAAAATAATTTATCATTTTTTCATTTGTTTCATGAAAAAAAAAAACAACAACAACAACAATAAAAATAAATTAAGCTTTATATCCCATAGCTCTAAAGTTGGTTGTATGAAAGGCAAAGGAAAAAAAGAATTATGTTAGGTCATAGTTTTTAATCTTCTTGTGTCATTAATTTGTATAAAAAATAACATTTTCATCTACTTTTTAAATCTCATATAATTTTTTATTACTTGCAACCATATCTTTCGTGGTCTATTTCTAGAAGCTTTCGTCTTTTCCAAAACTAAAAACTCATTTATCGTAATCGATACACATATAGACCTACATTTCACATGTCCAAACTAAATTAGACAGTCTTCTTTCATCTTTTCCTCAATTCGAACTATATTTAATTTTTTTGGAATCTTTTCATTTCTTATTTTGTTTTTTATAGTCTTACCACATATGTATCAAGCATCCTTATTTCAACTACGTTCATTTTCTTCTCACATTATTTCTTAATGGCCCAACACTTAGTCTCATACAACATTACAGGCCTTATAGTTGTTTTATATAATTTTGTTTTTAACTTTAAAGGCACGTTGTGATCACACCATACATCCAACATACTTTGCCACCTCACCCTTTCTACTTGACGATTTATATTCTTTTCGATCTTAATATCGCTTTGAAAAATTGATCCCAAATATCGAAAATAACTACTTTTTGGTATTACCTCACCATCTAACTTAATTACACTAGCACTCACTTTCCTAGGACTAATAAACTTATATTTCATTTATTTAGTTTTAAACCTACTCAATTTAAAGCCTTTAAACTCTAACATATGCCTCCATAATTATAATTTCTCATTAAAATCATCATTAGTTTCAACAACTAAGATTATATCATTGGCAAATAACATACACCATGACACCTTATCTTAGATATGTCCAGTAAGCTCGTGCATAACTAATACAAAAAGAAATGGACTTAGTACTAAACCTTGATGCAATCTTGAAGTAATGGGAAAACTATTAGTCAATCCTCTAAATGTTTTAGCATTTGTTATAACTTTTTATACATATTTTTAACTATGTTAATGTATTTAAAAGAAACTATTTTCTTCATTAAAGCCTAACAAAGTACCTCTCGAGGAGCTCTATCGTATGCTTTCTCTAAGTCCATAAATATTATTTGTAAATCTTTTTTTCTCACTCAAAAACCCTTAAACAAAAGCCTTAATAGGAGAATTGCCTTTGTTGTGAAGTGTCCTGGCATAAACCTAAATTAGTTTTCGAAAATAATGACCATATATTGCAACCTACATTCAATTACTTTTTCTTAAAGTTTTATAATATAACTCATAAGTTTTATTCCTCGATAGTTGGAACAATTTTGTATTTTACTTTTATTCTTGTATAAAGGCACTAGAGTTCTCTTTCTCCATTTTTCTAGCATATTTTGAATACGTCAAATTTTTTTAAAAATATCAATTAACCATTCTATCCTTTTTCACCCAAGCATTTTCAAACATCAATCGGCATTCCATCTAGTCCTACAGTTTTCTTTGCTTTTATTTTTCTCAAAACATTTTTAGCCTCATACCTTTTAATATTATATTTAAATACATTAAAAGGTATGTTAAGCTCATCTATATCATGCTAAAATTTGCCATTAAAGAGTATTAAAATAATCTCTCAATCACTTTTTAATCTTTTTATCCTTCACTAAAACTCTTTCGCTACCACCTTTGATGTTTCTTACGCCATTAAGATCCTAACTCTTTTTATTCCTTATTTTAGCAATTTTGAATAACTCATTTTCTCCATCTCTTGTTTCTAATTTTCTATATAATTCCTTATAAATTCTAGTATTTAAATCTCGAATAGCCCTTTTGGCTTCATTTTTTGTTGGTTTATACTTCAAATAACTCATCTTATTCATATGGCTCTTTAAATTCCTATAATAGTTCTATTTAGCTTAATTGTCATTTTCACATTTTCATTCCACCACCAAGAT
Source organism: Durio zibethinus (assembly GCF_047325235.1). Lineage (NCBI taxonomy): Eukaryota > Viridiplantae > Streptophyta > Magnoliopsida > Malvales > Malvaceae > Durio > Durio zibethinus. The sequence goes on from NC_143180.1 coordinate 9,445,350, forward strand.
TCTTTTCTTAATGGTGCAGGACCTTTAAATTCACCAAGGGTCTCTTTAGTAACCCTTTGAATTTTGGTAAAAAATTTTTCCCATAATACTTCGACATCCTCATCAAGCTTCCAATTAAACTCTTTTACTAGTCTATCCCTAAAAGCTAACATTTTGTCCATTTTCAAGTTCCACCACTTAATACATGGTTCATGACTTTAACATATTCTTTTTGACCCTTGAAGGTACAAGATATCTAGGACTTGCAGTCTATATTATATTATCACATTCTTACTTGGTATAACCTTATAATTCTTACAACTACTTTTATTCTCTTTTCTCATAAACAAGAAATCAACTTGACTAGCATTTAATTCACTCTTAAAGGTCACCAAATGTGATTCTCTTTTCTTAAAACACGTGTTTAATATAGTTAGGTCGAATGTAATACCAAACAATAAAATATTATCCCTGGTATCATTTCTTTCTCCAAAGCCATTTCCTTTAAACATCTTCTCAAAGTCATTATAATTCTTAGTTATGTGACCATTCATGTTTCCTCTAATAAACAACTTTTCTCCATTTGGTATGACTTGCACTACCTTGTCTAAATCTTCCCAAAATTTTTGCTCACTCGCTTGATCCAAACATATTTGTGGGGTACAAGCACTACTGACATTAACAGTTTCCTTTTCCTATATAAGTTTAGCATGTAAAGTTTTATCTCCTTTTCTTTTAACCTCAATTTCACCATCATTCAAATTCTTATCTATAATTGCCCCTAACTTCATTTCTTCTCCTTTCTTTACTTGTATACCAAAGCTTGGAGCATTTTGTCTTTCTTTCTAGCCTTTTTTCCTACCCGCTTAGTTTCTTGGAGGTACATAATAATAATTTCTTTCTTAGTCATAACCTCTTTTATCTATACTAGCTTACCGATTAACAATCCTATACTTAAAGTAGCTAAGTGTAACTTATCCCCTCCAAAGGACTAGCTTTTCACTCGTGTTTGTTTAACACAAAATAAATTCCAAAAAATGATTTCTAAAAATTTTGGTGTTTATTTGACGATATTGGTTGGTTAATAAAAAATGATTTACTAATCAATGAAAATTGAGACAATGTTATTTTAAATTGTCTTCCTCTTTTTAAAAGAAAATTTTTTTCAAAAAATAGCTGTCTATGGGTAAGGTTACTCACTATACTCATAAGCATAATTCTATTCAAATCGGACCAAGAACAATATAAATTAAGCTTAAGCTTAATTTGACTTGACTCAAAATATCGATTACTCAGATTTTGATAATGTATGATGCACAATGTTGTTCTTTCAAGGTGCCACATGTCAAACAATGATTGGTCTTTTTTATTTTTATTTTTTTACTTATTTCTTTTAAAAAAATTAATAAATATTTTTTAAATTATAAAAAGTATATATTTTAAAAAATTGTATATTTATGTGTACGATCCATTTATACCAAACTTTCTTTTTCGCTTTTTTTTACCCTTTTTTATTTTTCTTAAAGAAAGTGATTAAGATTTTTATAATTTTTTTAAGACATACTTGCTTATGTGCGGTCAACAGTTATTTCCTTTGGTTATTGCATGTCATTTTAAGGGTTTTTTTTTTCTTTTTTTACTTTATTTTCTTTTTTTACTTTATTTTCTTTAAAACTATTTAATAAATATTTTTTAAAATTATAAAATATATTTTTCAAATGTTTTATTGTTTATGTTTGAGATCCACTTATATCAATTTTTTTTTGTTTTTTGTTTTTTTACCCTTTTTTCACTTTTTTCATTTTTAAATTTAAAAATATTTAATAAAGAGTTTTTTAGATTTTTTTCTTAAAACCCACTTGATACTAATGATATATCATTTTTTTCCTTTTTCCATTTTTCTTCTTTTTTTATATTTTTAAATTATAAATAATATTTTTTAAAAAAAATTGTATTTTTAATGTGTAAAACTCACTTATACCAATTTTTTTATTACTTTTTTCTATTTTACCATTTTTTCTTATTAAAAAATATTTAATAAAGACCTTTTGAAGATTTTTTATGGCCCATTTTATTAATGTATGGTCAATAATACTATTCTTTTAGGTTATCTCGTATTATTTTCAGATTTTCTCTCTCTTTTTTCTTTTTTTTTTTAGGTTTCAAACTTTTTTCTCTTAAATTATTTAATAAATCTTTTTTAAAATTATAAAATATATTTTTTAAAATTTTATTTTTTTATTTTTGAGACCTATTTATACCAAACTTTCCTTTTTAACTTTCCTTTATTTGCCAATTTTTACTCTTTTCTTTTGTAAATTAAAAAAATACTTAATAATTTTTCTAAGATTTTATTTTTATATCAAACCTATTTGATATTAATAGTATGTCACGTGTTTACTTTTTTTCTTTTTTTTTCCTTCTTGTTTTAACATATTTAATACATAATTTCTTATATTTTTTAAAGACCCACTTGACATCAATAGTATGTCAGTATGCCTCTTGTTAAGTCAACTGATTCTTTTTTTTCACTATTTGGTTTTTTCTTTTTCAAAAATAATATTTCATATTTTAAAAATATATTTAAAATTTCTTTAATATGGGACTATTTAATATGATTATTTAAAATATATGTTTTTTTTTATGGTTTTCATTTTTTAATTTGATGATTTTTAAAGAAAAAAATTAACAGATGTGTTGATATCACACTCAAATTTGATTTTATATTTCTTTTTTAGTCTTTTTCTAATTATATCAATTTTGCAATAAAATAAGTTGATTAATAGGGATGATAAAAAAATATCATATAGATTTCTATCTATCTCGATTCAGTATGGTTGTTTTGTAAAAAATTTGGTATAAAAATAATTCAAGATAAGAGGCCAATTTAAATATCTGCATGCCACCTTCACATGTTTTTTTGTACATTTTTTAAATATCCTCATTTTTTGCTTTAGAAAAATTAAGTACATTTTTCAACAATAAAACCAGTAAAAAGTATTGATGACAAATAAAAAAATTTGGACCCACAACAACGTGGGAGCAGTCACTTAGTTATTATATTAATTTATGTTTCTTTACAAATTTGTTCATTTTCTTATTTTGGACAAAATAATTTAATTATAGGTGAGGCATTGCAGGATACTAATTTTGGTTTTGATGGTTTTTGGATTAGACCACTTTCAAATTCAAGTTATAAAAGGTTGACCATGAACTTTTTTTTTTAATTTGAGCTTGATTTGACTTGATTTAAAATATTATAATATTAATTTAAGTTCTTTTACAAATTTGTTCATTTACTTATTTTGAAAAAAAAAAATTTAATTACAGGTGAGTTCTTTCAAGATGCTAAGTTTGGTTTTTATAAATTTTGGATTACCTTGCTTTCAAATTCAAGTTATAAAGCTTTTGAGTTTGAATTGTTCAATTTAATTTGTTTAATTTATTTTGAATTTCTCATTTTAAATTCAATTTTTTTCAAGTTTATTATTTAATTTTTAGTCAGTTTTACCTTTTACCACCTTTTACCTATAGTTTTAATAAGAAAATTAAAATTAATTATTAATTATTAAAATTTATTTAAAAAATTTTGGATTTGATAATTTTAAACACAATGCAATGACATGATATAAAAATATATAAAAAAGGCACGAAAATGATATATTTTAAAATTTTAACAAAAACATATATGAATTTGATAAAAATAAAAAAATATGTTTTATGTTTGATGTGTCGATATAAATTACGTCATAATAATTTTTGTATCTTACACATACTTCACATAAAAGCAAACACAAAATAAATACAAGAATTGCATATTTACAAAGTTCATTGAAAAACCATTGAGAAATTCTAAATACATTCTTAAAAGTATTCTTCACACCCCATTACTAAATACATCTAAAATTTAAAATACTAGTTAACATTGTTACTCATTACACCATATTCTAATATTTTGCATTTTCATTCATAACCTTGACACTTGTTTTTCTCCTCTTTTCTTCATTCTCCCAATTTTCTCTTTAAACTCAATTCAAATTCAACTCAAAACCACCAAACAATCCCTTAAATCACCAATTCTTTTACAATTCAATTCATTCTAGGCAAGATTTAGTTATTATTATTTATTGATTTGATTGTTTGTTAAGATTATAATCTAGGGTTGTGACTTATTTTCAATGAAATTGTATATTACAAAAATGGATTTTTGTAAGTTTCTAAGGCATTTTCATAAGCTTTAAAAGGCTTACAGATTTAAATATCCATAAGCATTTCATAAGTTTCATATATCCATTTCCTTAAGCTTTGAAAGGTTTACGAATATTTAAATTCATAAGCTTTTCAAAGCTTACGAAAATGGATTTTCAAAAGTTTTAAAATGTTTATAGTAATGGATATATGAAAGCCTTTCAGATCTTGTGAAAATCCATTTTTGTAAGCTCATAATTGAAATTAATGTCGTATGTTGGTTTATCGAATCATTGTTTTTGGTACTATGTCACAACTAATATGGCTCAACCTCGATATGGTGGTCTTTATATGAAAGATAGAGACATTGACAGAGGTGAAGGCATATCACAACTGATCTTGGCCCAAGTTGGAAGCATCTAATTGCCTTTAAGAAAAGATGCCAAGTTCAAAACGATAATGAGCACATTGAGGACCATGTAGGAGATGATATTTCATATGTTAAACCTTCCATTCACGATAAGGATCTTGCCACCCACGAGCATTATGATAGGGATGGAATTGATAGTGCAGAGTAGATTTTTCAACCTCTTCTTAAAGGTCCAATCAATACATCATCTATTCAAGTTTTGAATCTTATGTTACATTGTAGATAAGAAATAGCCAGGTAATCACTTAAATCATATAGTATAATAGGGTTAGTTTATTTTTTAAAAAGAATTAGTTGATTGTTATTGTTGTTGTTTTTGTTGTTGTTGGTATTATTTATGTTGTTGTTTATGTTGTTGATATTATTGATGTTGTTATTGATCTTATATTATTATTGTTATTGTTACAATAGCGAGATCTGCTGAAATCAATTAATCATGGACCTAAAATATAGCAATAACATTTAGATGATGCACGTATATGTATTCGAGCATATGTAGCCCAGTCGAGGTTGAAGTCACTTATTTATTGCACCTATTGTTTGATGAACAATACGATAGTGTCAATTTTTGTTGAAAGATGGTAGTTTGAAACCAACAACTTTTATCTACTATTCAGAGAGATGACTATCATGTTGGATTAGGTGTTCATGATTCTACACATACTGATTATCGAAACCATGATTTTAGTTAATTATTTTGATGATCGATAAAATAAAAATACTATTGGTCAGGTTACTTGGAGTTTCTACATATGAAGTAGCAATAGAGACTAATAGGGCTCATGGACTTAGTGTTCAATTATAGTAGCTATGGGATACTTTTAAAAATGTAACAGATATATTAGATGATCAAGCGATAGAGTATATATCCTAGGCTTTTTTACTTTATCTGCTAGAGTGTACGTTATTCATTGATAAAAGCATAACGAAAGTATTAATAGTGTACTCAATTTTATTGAACGACCTCGATGCCACTAGTAGATATACTTAAGAGATAACTTACCTAACATATTTTTATAGGTAGCTTGACATTGTGAATAGAGCAAATATGCATCAGATCTCTAGTTATTTAACACTTTCCTAGGTATACATTTATGATCAATTACAATATATTATAATTATTTGATTTTTTGTTATTAAACAAATAAGTGATTAATTATTACTCATTTATTTCATGTAAGCATGAATCTACGAGCACTTTTCACCATTGAATCTAATAGGCATATTAACATACATAGATGATCAAGTGAATTCTCAATGATAAGAGGCTCGTACTTATGGTGATATGTTACAACCCTTATAGGAGTGATAGGATGTGTTGACAATATATGATGTGTGCTAAGAACCATACATTGATCAACAAGAGGAACATCTATTGCATGATATTGTATTTTTTAAAGGATGTATCAAATGTGGTATCATTGTAAAACCCTATCATCCAAAAAGGGTTCTACGCTAGTTTGGATTTATACAGACTATTCTTCTGACCTTTTTGACCCATTCCTGAGCTAAGTGAGGTTCATTATCCAAAATGTACAATGTTGCATATAGCTTTTTAACCAATAATGAAAGAGATAAGATATGCATGTTGTGTTGGCTGAGCATCGAGGTCGAAGATATCAGAGATAAGGGAAATGTTCATCAGATTATGATGCTTGGTTTGCATCAATTTCATATCTTTAAATTAAAAATCCAGAACATAGATCTAGTTTCAATCTCAAGCATTTGATAAAGCATTTATTAATGATACTATAAATCATAAATTTTATAAGTTTATGTTTATTGATTATTTTATTAATTTAATTATATGTTATCGAAATTGATTACCTTACTAATATTTATAGCAGAGCTTAATCATTTTGTCTATTCTTGAGCATGTTTTGTTTGGTGGATTACTATAGAGTATTGATGTATGGAGAAACATAATTATCAAAGCACATGTTATATTATTTAGGTCATCAATTGCACCAGTTAGTAGCAGTCATTCTAGATCGATAATATTATATCAGACATTGTGGCTACCCATCAAGAGTACTACAAGTATACAGGTCATAAAAGTAATAAAGATTAAAAGTATTTTGGATATTATCTACTCAAGGATTTAGGAGTTCTAGACCTAGGGGTAAGTATCGATTTTAACCTTTCAGGCGTATCGAGTCCTATGAATTTTTATGAAGTGACCTAATTAACCTAACTTTATCTAAAAAAAATTACCAAGTAAATTAAACCTAAATTAACTACAAAATATGGAAATTAAAGTCATAAATGGAAAGTTGCTAAAATTAACAGCTACTAAAAATAAAAAGGTTATTAAAAATAGAAAATTACAAAATAAAAAATTAAACTAAACAAAATTAAAATTAAAAGAAGAAAGGATAAAAATCAAAACTTGCAAGCAACCAATTAAATAAAAAAATAAACCTAACAAAATATAAAAAAGGGAGTTAAAATTTTTAATTGAAAATTTTACCTAATTAAAATCCTAACCTAGCCTTAAACGCAAGAAATGTATGGAACACAAATTATAAAAGGAAAACAACATGGGAATGCATAAAATAATGACCTAAGAACAAAAATTAAAGACTACCTAAAAGCTAAGCTAAAACCTAAATGCATTGCCATTAATTTTCATTGAGGCATTTTACTAAACACCTAACGTACGAAATGCAAACTCTCAAAATAGACAACCTAAATCCTAAGATATGCAACCAGAACTGAAATTAAATTATTCTAAATGAAAATGTCATGAAAAGTACTAAGTAAGACACCTAAAATAAATAAAAATGCTAAAAACTTAAATAAAGCTAAAATGCAATCAGAGCAATTTTACCAAATGAAAATGTGGCCGCAAAGGATGCAAACACAAAATGTGATTTAAATAACCTAAAATATACTCAAAATGGGGCCTAAAATTTAGACACTTGATTGTTGCTTTTTGAATAGCTTGCAAGTGCACGGATAAGTAATAATAATGAAAGTATTCCAATATCATCTCTTAAGGGATTATAGATTATAATATTGGATAGTTCATAATTACCAAAGGTGAGATCTTAGATTCCTATATCTAAACAGATAACTTGGGTTTTAGATGCAAAATTAAGTAAAAAAAGATTGGACACAATTGTAGGCTTAAATTTTGACTTCACCAACTGTCACTTGGGAAATAAAAGAATATAGTCACAAACAAAATCTAAAAGAACAAGAATTGAAAGATCAAAAACAAGAAAGATTGATTGCCAAATGCTTGTAAAGAAAAGAAAGATTGTATACAAGTTAAACTTGTAAAGCATCAAAAGACTATGGTCAAAACTTGTAAATAGTAAAAGAATGCTTAAATCAAACTTGTAAAAGAAAAAGAATGCTTTGCCGAAATTAAGAAAGGAAAAACAAGATTTGAAACTTAGAACAAAAAAAAAAAGATCTAAAAAAAAATACTTCATCAAATTGAAACAAAAGAATTTTAAAGAACAAAACTTTGTCATTGGCAAATTTGTCACCTAAGCTAATAAATAAACTAAAGAAAGAAAAGAATTAAAGAACTAAAAACTAAAAGAGATAAGAGAAGTGAGGAATGGGATAATGGAATGGGGATAATAGTCTCCTTATTTATAGAGTGGCATTCGACTAAGGAGGTAGGATTTACAAGATGTGCTTTCATATTCAAACACTAAGTGATAAGGCTCATCTTGATTTTTTAAAGAGGTATAACCAAATGGGACTCCTCTTCCTTAAGTATGCTGGGCCGAATAGGGTCTTGAAAATGCAATCTTGGCCCTTGATCAATGCTTGATTAAATTTTAATAAATCTCCACTCTTGGATTTGGTTAATATGGATTTCAAAAACAAGAATTTGAATTTCATTTAACTTTTAAAGAGGTAAAGTCTTCCTCTAAGCAAAGCTCTTCAAAGATAAGTCAAAGTGTCATGATCCATTTGAATTTTTTCTTGGTTGAATGTATCTATACTCTTTTTGGTGAAAATTGCATTGAGGTTTTCTTGAATGGGGTTTTGGTTGAATATGATAATATTGAAAAGTTCTTGAACTTGTAAACTAAGCTTCTTCTTTTCATAGTCAAATGGATAGGGTTTTTCTTTAGATAAAACACCTTTGATCGATCATGCAAGAGTCTACAGTAGCTCAAAATTCTTCAAATATCATATGTGTGCTTGGTTTCCTCTTGGAAATGAGCTAGTCGAATGCATGTAAAGTCCTTATACAAGCATAATTCTTTCATGGTTAAGTAAATGAGGCATTCTAGGATTAAATCTCTTTTGGCCGAACATATTGGAGTCTAAATAAGCTTTGAAACTTTCATGTAATCTTCTTGAGGTTATAGGTGGCTGAATCTAATGCACCATGAGAGTCTTTATGCAAGTACCACATGGATGAATGAATATGGATCAATGAGGTTCGACTGTGAGCTTTAAGATTGGGTTAAAAATTCTCATTACATGCTTGCATGAAAATGAGCTTAAAACCTTAAAATTATGAGAAAAACATAAAAAGTACCACAAATCACCTAAAATTTAAAATTTAGCACCATTTTAAGCATATAAAAACACTATATAATTTGGTGCTATCAACATTACATGCCAAAATTAGACCAAGTTTGACAAAAAAATGCAAGGTAAATTGAAACACTAAAATACTATGAAACTAAACCTATGAACCAAACTACAAGAAGAATGATGATGAACTACCTTAAAATAGACCTAAAAGTTTAACTAAAATGATGCATGAAAATAAGTTCAAAAATTGACTAGAAAATGTAAAAAATTAAAGTGCAAACTGAAGCACTAAAATGCATGAAAACTAAGACTTATGAACTAAAATGTTATGCAAATATGATCTAACCTAAAATATATGTAAAAACTAGGTTCACAATTGTACAATGGACTTTAAAACAAACCAAAAAGGTATAGTTGAGCATTTTCCAAAAACAACTAGATTTTACACAAAATAATATACAAGTTTGGTTAGAAATCTAACCTAAGCTAAAGACTTAATGGGGTAAATGCTAACAAATTCCTACATGCAACGTGAAAACCATGAACATAACATCAATATAAATTTAAAAATGGACAAAAACCATGCAGGATATTCAGACCAAAAATTGAACACACATTTAAGAAAAATTGCTTGAAAAAATGCATGGAAAATGGTAGGAAAAATGCATGAAATGAAAGTCCTATGTTTAAAGCATTTAATCAACCAAGCAATAAGCACTTTAAACATGATTTAATAACATAACAGAAGCATAAAAACCAATATGCAAATAGCAACAACAATTAAAAGGCAGAATGTAAAAACTAGGTATAAAAATTAAAGGGCAAGAAATATAAAGTGCAAGTAAATTAACAAACAAAGAGTCAAGCTATTAGCGCCCTATGATATATCCATCAAACTAGCATCCAAGGTTATCCCTTTCAAGCTTTAAAGCGCTTCAACATTATGCAAACTTGTTGAAAAAATAAATGAGACAATCTGGAAAATAGTAGCAAAACAAAGTTGGATAGAAAGTACAAACAAAAAATTAAATGGGGAAAAGAAAAATAAAAAACATAAGAGTCAAGCCTTTTAATGCGCATTGATGAACAAAAGTTCATCAAGCTATAAAAAGCCATCCTTCTCCATTAAGATCAAGCTCAAAATAAGGTAGAAATAAGTTGAAAAAATTTTTAGAAAAATTGGGCTAGAAATTTTTGTGAAAAAACTAAAATTGCATTAAAAATGTAAGTAAATAAAATAAATAAAAAATAATGTGAAAGAGTTAGGAAAGTTTAATGAAAATGGCATTAAAAAGCAACTAAATAAAAGAGAAAAACAACTTAAAAGGAACTAAAGAAGCCACTGACAAGGTTAGTTAGAAAATTGCTTGCTAATGGCATCATTTATGCCATGAAAATAAAAAACAAAAAAATGTTCCAAAGTGAAAGGTGTCACTTCCATATTCTATCTTAAACTTTCCTATTTAAAAAGCAATCTTAGGTCTTTTCTCAACCATCCTAGGACCTTCATTGAGTAATTTTCACCCATGAAAAAGCTAGATGGGATGATAAAAAACTATTGCTAGTAGATAGCTTCAAAACCTTGACTTGTAAGGTTGGTTTCCTCTATATTTTGTTACACGTTGAGTTGGCCCAATGAGCTTTCTTTATGCCTTCACCTTGGACACATGTGAGTCTCTTTTCTTCCACTCAAAATGAGCCATTTGGAAGGTGCGAATGAAGCAAAAATTGATTATGGTACCAAGCTAACAGTTTGATGTTGACTTGGCTTTCATGCCCTTATGCCACCTTGGATGGTCTCATGTGATCCTCCACTCAATTTTTAATAAAAGGCCATATCATCAAGAGACATTCTCTACATTTTCTAGCCATAAGATCCATCCAAACCGTGGAAATCAACTTGCACAAAAAGAACATAGAAAATGTCACTTTCTAAGTGTAATCCCAATTTGTTTTGTAGTGAAATTGGTCTCCTATTCTTGCAATTTGCTTTTGTCAATTATTTTGGTTTAAGTTTGGCTTGATTTATGGCTTGTTGGCCTGGCTTTCCTCCTCTTTTAAGTTCCCAAAGTCAGCTTGAACCTTCCCAAGTCAATTTTTTACAATGCAAACTAGCCAAAGTAAGAAATGAAACTTGTACATGCATCAATGGTTAGTTCATGGCTTGGACATTCCTTGGTCAAGTCTTGGCAGTTACTCCTCATAATTTTCAGCTCATTTTGACTCCAAAAAATCTTTTACAATGCCTTGGCAATATTTCTCCTAATAGGTTCGGTCATAGCTAGCATAAGGGTAATAGGTGCGGGCATATTTCTAGTTCACTTACACATGAAATAATTGGGAATGTAGGAGCAAAAAATAATCAAGTAAGGCATAGAATTAATTAATTGAGTTTAGGATAATTCTATATAAAAAAATAGACTTGTTGTTTGACCTTGTTTTAGTTTAGTTTAAGCTCATGTTCATTAAAATTAAATACTAAGAAGTTAAAATTGTTGTTTGACCTTGTTTTAGTTTAGTTTAAGCTCATGTTCATTAGAAATTTTTAAATATGCATTTTTAGTTTGTGAATTGTTAAAATTTTGTTTTAGCACAACTGTTATTTGGTTAATTTTTTAGTTCCTTTATATGACTTCTCTGAAATTTTTTATTTTGTCTTTAGTTTCTCATCTTACTCTTTAGTCAAACTTTAAAGTTTCAATTCATATTAACTTGAGTTTGCATCATTTAGAGCTAGAAAGGTAGTTTCAAATTCAATTTTAAGATTTTGCTATACTTTCGATTTTCATATTCTAGCTTATATTTTGTAATATTTTTATTGCTTGCATTTCAAATAAGTTTTTACTTTAAATCATGTCTAGTTCATTGTATTTCAATTTACCTACTATTTTGCATTTTATTTTACTTAGTTTTCATTTTGCAATTTTACACCATACTATATTTGTGTTACATACTTTGATTGATTTTATTTTTTTAGTTAGTTAACACCATGTTCTTCTTTGTTTGATTGAGTTAACTTTAGAAGGGTATGGAGATAATAGGTGCTTAGCTTAAGAATGTCTTTAACTAATCTTCATGGGATTAAAATTTAAGCTTTTTGGCCTTTATTATTACTTGACCGACCTGTGTGCTTGCAGGATTTTTCTAATCAAGTTTTAGTGTCATTGCTAGGGATTAAGATTTAAGATCCTAGGTTAATATTGATTTTTACCATACTCTTCTTTAGATTAGGTCCCTTTAGTGTACATATCTTATGCTAGAGCTTAGGCTTGCTTCAGTTTTAAGTGCATATATCTTGAGTTCCCTTTATGATCATTTTTTTCTTTAGCTGTATATACTTAGGTTTCCTTCTTTAGAGTGATTCATTAGGTATAGTTTTCTTGTGGCCCATGTATGCTCTCAATTAGGAATCATGAGTTGATCCCTTTAGATCTGGAGTTGTGACTGCCTGTAAGAAGATTAAGAGAAAGAGACAAATCGATCCCACCATCACCATGGCTTAGCAAGATACTACAGTACTTAGGGATTATGTTATGCCCAATCTTAATGGTTTTTAGCTTAGCATTAAAAGGCCAGCGATTCAAGCCAATAATTTTGATATTAAACCTGTAAAATCGACTCTTGCACCATCAATTCAAGTATTCAAACCACATTTGCCTATTTAGTCTAGACCATCAAATCGACACATGCACTGTTTAGGCTACTTATGCTTGCTCTGTCCCTAATCCCATTAACCCATGCACCATCTAGGTCTCTTGTGCTTTCTCCACCCTAAGTAGTGTTGACAACGTCAACCTTATCCGTGAGCTCTCCCCCTATTACATCAATGGTAGCAAAGCCCGTTCGTTCACAACTTATGTATATTTGATTCAAGAGGCCATGAAAGAAGGAGTAAGGTATCGACACTGTGGAGTATGATAGTGATTTTGTAACTTTATTATTTTTATTTAGTAAAGTATGTTTGTAAAACATCTATTAGATTATTTCGTATTTAGAAAACATCCATTAAATAACATGTTCAATATATATACAACATTGGGTAACATTAATATATACAACATTTATAAAACATCAATATAACACATCCCATTGGGTAACATGTTCAATATATATACAACATTAATACAAATTATTAACATATATATTAATCTGTTAAACAAGTATTGTAAATATCAATCAATGTGTATTATTTATTGAGTGGTCATATTAGAATTTATACTAAAGAATAACTTGAAATCCTCTGTGTGAGATACATATGAAATCTTCCACCCTCGAGTATAATTTTAACAAATCCTATGTCATTTGTATGTAATTTGAAGTATTGGTGAGAACGACTTCTTTAACACTTGCACAAAATAGAAATAATAAGTATAATGTTATTAATAATAATAATATAAAATAAATAGTAATTAAGTATCAACACTAATTACTAATACATGCACAAAATGACAATTATTAATAAATCTACTCACAATAACTTTGTGCTCCAATGGTACAGTAGTATAAATCTAATAAGGAGATATGTCTAGCATTGTGTCAAACTGATGTGGACTAACATGACATGATATCATGAGAAAATCAAATGACCTATATCAGGTAAGGTTATCCACTTATCATATGAAGCATAAGTGTTGAAACACGATAAGGTTTCTAACAATTTCTTAACACGTTCTATGGCTTCATACAAAGTCACATATTCTCTTTGAAATCGATCAAACTCATCAATTGAATCTTGTTGCACATGTACCAATTATTTAATCCCAATCCAAGTAACCCAACAATAGAAAGAAAACTACATTATCCATTTGTCTCAACATTAACAAGACTCTATCTATACAAATGTAACTTTATTGGCAAATTATCTAAATATCACATTTTTCATTTACCACGAGATGTTGAATAAGACATTTAGTGATATGCGTTATCACTTTCACTGAGTTTACAGTGATTGATGATAATGTACTATCCTTAACTAATAATACAATATTCTAGTGTGACAGGTCATGCCATGTAGATGTATTTACTTTTATAGCTTTACAACTTTTTGTTTTATCTATCTCTAATGGTGGAATTAAGATTTGTGACGAATCACCAAATTCTCGTAACTTCTTTTCATGGCTAATTTACCAAACTCATCACATTTGTTGAAAGGTTTCATGATTCAGTAAACCTCGAACACAATGGTCAACTTTTTAGAAACATCATTAACTTAGCTCTTCATTAAACCTAATTTCTTTCAATAAGGATACATTTCAAATAAAAAAATTAGACTTTTCACATTAATATGTTCTACAAGTTAATAAGCACAAAGTAATCTATACATGCTTTTGATCACGCAACCATAAGCATTCTTGTCAACCTTAACACAATTTGCTCACTTGGCCTCCATCAATATCATATTGAGTGCGCTTCTAGATACTAAACCTCTTAACTCTTAAAACAATGAATATTTATAATTATGCTTGACAACCGTAAGACTTCTCTTAGATGAAGCCTTTATCTCTATATGTTAAAGCTTAATAAGAACATTTGATTATCCTTGATGATGATTTATAAAATTCCCTTAAGATAATCTAAGGTACCTTTTCAATTTTGTATGTGCACTTTTGGCCCTAAATGAATTAATAAAGATATATTGATGTTTTGTTATGATACCTTAAACCATAAATAATCTAAAAAATACAACATAAATTATACCTTTTTGTTATAACATTATCAAAATAAATTGTTTTATCTATCCAATCACCATTAAATATATACTTATACTTTGTCAATCATTTCTTTTTCATATACTTGATTGTACTTAAATAAGTCTAATAATTAATTTTCAGTGAACTTAGATGCATTTCATACTCCTCGTTGGTAGAAGAAAACATAAAGACACTTTTGCCTCATTTCTGCTTCCACTAAAAAAACTTCTTACAATTCATAAACACATTCTTGAGATATGCAATTTGCATAGAAAATTTACCATGCTAGGAAACACAATCTCTATTACATTGATCAATTTCAATTCTCTATCAATAACAATGACAATAGAAAATATACCATGAAGCATAAGATTTTTTAACTTATGTAGTGTCAAGCTGTAGTTTTCAGAACATTTGGCCTTCATGTACATAAATGCAACAGAAAATATCATCTTACTAGAAGTCATGGCAATAATTTCAAGCAATGAGAGATGTTATTTGTTCATTTTATAGGTGTAATCCACAATTATGAAACTTGGGAAAACTTGTAACAAATCCATATTGGTAGGGTAATCCTAGGACAAGTATGTCACTCATTGCTAGACTCGTTATTCCTATGCCACACTAGGTAATTATAATCATTCAAGTTCTTTATAAGTTGTTGCATTTGTGATTTACTAGCTTTTTCAATATATCTATATTTTTTATGTTCAATGTATATTATTTTTATAGTGTTGACATTCTTCTCATCATGTTGTTTTATGTCAATAATATGTTTCTGGGTCTAACCATACTATTTGACATTTCAGTAACTATTCTCTTTTATTTTTCAGATAATCGACTTGCAAATGAATTTTTCTCCAGTTGTTTTATTGGTAGATAATTGTAAACCCACAAACTACTTTCAAGCCTTACTAATCATCCATTACTAACTCAATCCCATGTAATTCAAATGGGCAACCACATCTTTTGTTTCTGTTCCCTTACGTTGCTTTACGTTGCATTTCCTTTATCTTACCTTTATTCTATTGTTGCTCATTCTTTTACTTTGCTCACATGTCAATTTTATTCTAGGTTTTCTTGGACCTCCTAATTCAAAGTTTTTAATCATAATCATAAAATTATTATCTTTTCCAACCTACTTACCACATGAAATTAAAACTCTTCTATTATAAAACATCTGAACAATATATTTAACTTATTACATATATACAAACTAATATTTTATACTTTCCAGAACATACTACCTCAAAAACATAACTTTATCTATTTTGAAGTAAATGAATCTATGCAATTATATCTGGTATCTAAATTTTCTAGTGATTGATTCCCTTATAGTAGGGCAATTTTTGAATTGATCTGCATATTACAAGATGGTAAAAATTATAATAATACCATTAAAAAGTGGAAATAATAATACCATTACTAGATAGCATACAGGGATTTTTTTTATGTTTACGAAAATGGATATCTAAAATGAATATTGCATTATCAAATATGTATTTCTGAAAATCATATTGTGTTATCAGATATGCATTTCTTATAACACAATATGATTTTCGGATATGTATATCCTAAATGCATATTGCATTACTAGAAATGTATTTTCAATAACGCAATATGATTTTTGAAAATGCATATCCGGTAATGAAAAATTGATTCCGGATATGCATATCTAGTAATGTAATATTCATTTTGGATATTCATTTTCATAAACATCAAATATTTAGTTTAAAATGGATTTTAAAATCGATATGCTCATCATCTCTTCTAGTTTTATTTCCCATTTAGCTATCAATTTTTATAAGATTTAATAAATATTTCAAAGTTTAGTGGTTTGTTTTAAAGATTTAGGGTTTTTCATTTCAAGAAGAAGGAAGAAAGAAAAAGAAAAGGAGGAAGAAAAGGAAAAAAAGAAGAAGTAAATATAAATGGATGTAAAAGGGTTAAAAATGTAATTTAGTAAATGATATATAAGAAATTTCACATTTAGATATTTTTAAAAAAATTGGGTATAAAGAGTTTTTTTTGGTGAATATAGAATTTCCCTAAATCGTATGATATAAATCGAATTGGTTAAATGCTTAATTTCGAATTAAATGTTTAGGTGGTTGCTCAATTTAAGACTAAATATTTTATTTGATTAAACACTCAATTTTGAATTAAACATTTGGGTGGTTGCTCAATTTAAGACTAAATATTTTATTTTCTGTGAATAAAGATTAAACGTTATCGAGTTGTAATAATATAAGATTTTTTCTGATAAAATTGAAAAAGTATATTACAAACACCATCAACTCAAGTGAAATATTGAATTACTCAGCACACATATCATTTCGATTTATGTGGTAAGTCAATGGTGCATTTTTTTTGCTAATGTGGCAATATTGTTGTTCACATATTCAAGATAATAAAATATCAATTTAAATTATAATTTTAAAAATTAGTTTAATTAATTAACTTCTAAAAAAAATTTATCTCTCAATCATTTTCTCACATTGCCTTTTTCAAAAACTTTTTTACCTGTCAACAATTTTGCTTCCTTGCTTCTTTCTTATAAAAGATTTGTGATCAATTTTTAATATTTTTCTTTTTTTTCTTCTTTTAAGTTTGTAAATCAACAAAAACTCAACAACCAAAATACTACTAATCTCATTCATAGCAATTAGATTTGTAAAACTATAAAAGTTCAACCTTGAAATAAAATCACAAAATTTTGAATCAACAAAGATTCCTTTCATCTTTATCTATGGCAGAGTTGAGGTTATTTTAATTTAAGGTAAGATTTTTTTTTTAAAATCAAAACCTTAGAAATATAAAAATTAGGGAAAAGTTTATGGTTTTGGATATTAAACATTATTTATTGAGAAATCAAAGTTTTGGATGTTTTTTGTTTTGAAAAAAATCTTGAGTTTTGCTTGAATTCTTTTTTGAAAGCCTATAAAAAGAAAGATGAGTTGTATTCTTAAGATATTCACTTAAAAGATGGTTTACTCTAGAATCTTCGGATTGTGGTTTTGCTTTTTGATTTAGCTTTTTTGATATATTTGGTATTAGTTTTTTTAAATTAATTTTAGATTTTGATTATTATTTGAAACTATATCTTGATTAATTGTTTTTGAGTTTTGAATTGAAATTGTACTTGAATTTTGATTGTTTATTGAATTATATCATTTTTGATATTTTTTTAAGCAAAAAATTTAGAAATAAAGTATAAATATATTAAAATATTTAAAATTTAAAGAAATTTCATGTTATTTTTATATGTTAAATTTAATAACGTATGTATTTTATAATCATATTTTTATTTAAAAAATCTTTTTATTATTATAAATTAATAATATTTAATCTTTATTTATATAAAATCAGACATTTAATTTTGATCAACCAAACAAACATTTAGTACTAAATTAAGCATTTAGCCGATCAAATTTACGGCTGAATTCCCATATTCTCCCGATCGTTCTACAATATGAATTCAGAAAAGTCCTCCAATTTCTCATTCTCTCTCCCTCTCACTAAGTCAGCAGACCCGTCGTCCTCTTCACCTACCAAGCCTTTTGCGGTCAAACCGGCCCGTCGGTGTCGAGTCCAACCATATAGATTTGACTCCTCCTTCTCCCTCACTATCTCTCTCACTGCTTCCCCTTTTTTAGCCTTTTCTTGTTAAAGATTATCAACAGATTGAAGCTTCAGGTCTCACGGTCATCAAGCAATTTTAAAGAGATAGACCCAAATTAATTCAAGGTAACATTTAGGTAGTCAATTGGGTAGTTAAAATTTTTAGTTTTTGATGAAAGTGACCTATTTCATTATGGAAAATAGTGATCACCTGAGTTAAGAAAAATCATTAATTTTCTTTTTCTTTTAACTTTTTATTGCATAAGTTTAGATTATGCTTAAGGTGCCCAGTGAATTAGACCCATTTTTTAATTTCAGTTCTTTGGTACTTGAGCTGTCGAATCACTGTTTAATATTTAAGGGCTCAGAATATTATTTTTGTTGCTTCAAAGAGTTAAAGGTGAATCAATGGTAGCAGCAAAAGTTGCCCATTTCTTTGCATTTGTTCACTGTATTAATTATTATGGCATTGAATTGAAAGCTTTTAGTTGATACTGGGTTTGGTTTCTACTATAGTTATGTGGCTGTGAGATGTAAAATTTCACCTTTACTGGAAATTTGTTCAAGTTCATTTGAGTTTTAACTTGTTTCAGAGTTTTATGAGGCAATGCAAAATTCGGATAAATTTAAGAAGTATTATTTTATACACTGACAATATATTAGATAGTTTTTTTAAGTTTAGTTTGTTCCTTGTTTCTTTGGCCACAAGGGATAAAAATGTTCATCCTTGAGACACAGATTTTACTATTAGAAGAATATGTGTTTTACTTCTTGATTAATGGCTTCATGTGGTCATTTCATCTTGATAGCATTCCCTCTAAACAAAAGGTTTGCTAGAGCTGGACTTTTACAGGGCTATCCTCATTTTGTTGTTTATATGTTGCGCTCTTTGCTGATGCTTATGTTTGATATATTATATTGCTTGCTTTCATTCCACTAGTGAAAAAGATAAAATGGTAATCCTAAATTCAATGAAATGATAATGGCCTGTAATCAGGGGCAAAGTGAGGGGGGTGGCTGGGCTTACCAAATTTTGTGCCACCAATCAGTTTGTTGAACTCTATAATTAGTTAACTTTTTAGTCCAAAACTTAAGTACTAATTAGATTTTCTTTTGGTATTCTTTATCTAAGATTACAGTTAAATCTTTAAGTTATGAATTTACCTTCTCAATCAATCTAATAAATATGTTGACACTAATTATTACATCAAGACTTACAAAAGAAACTACATTAAATTAAAGAAAATTTAGTTGCTATAATTTGCAAACAAACTTAATCGACCATGTAACTTTCTTCGTTTATTAGATACCTCCTATCAAGCTTTAATTGTTTAAAAGTTATGTAATTACTGTTTTATCTTTAAAGAAGAAATTATTAGTTTGATCTTTTTTTTTAATCCTTTATGTGGACAATATGAATAACAATATGTGAATATATATATATATATATTACTTATTAAAAGAAATTTATACATTAAATTCATTTGAATTTAGCACACTTTTTGTTAAAAGTTATCTTTACTTAACATTTATTTTTATTTTTATACTGGCACCCCTAGATGTTTGCACCTGTCTATAAATGATGTCTAGTCTTAACCTTTAAATGAGTATCATCAAGTTGCAATAGACAAGAGTTATTAGTCGTATCCTTTGAATGAGTATCAAGTTCCAATAGTCAAGAGTTATTCAGCATAATGATAGTTGAAAGATTCATGCTTTCTTTCTTTGAGGCTTCTTTGAAACAGAATGCTGAATTGATAGAACCGAGTACAAAGGTGAACTCTATTGCTATTCCCATGATCTTTTGAAGAATGGCTCCCAATCAAATAAATGCGTGTCTTTTCTTGAAATTAGGGATGGCAATGGTAGGGTATACAAGGGTATCAGGCACTATCCGACCAATTTAATTAGGATTAGGATACCCTATAAACAGGTTTAGGTAGGGTATGGGTAATAAGCTTAGGGTATCCACCACCTGAGCGTGATTATAAATAATGGGTTTTTTAATTTTTTTTTAATATTTATATTACTTATAGTTGACAAATCATTTACTACAATTTATAAAGTGAAGGGATTAACTTACACCAATGTAAAACTAAAATGTTTTATACTTTTTTTTTAACCATTGATTTCAATATATCCAAAGGATAAGAGAGTCAAGTGAAAAAGAAAAAAATGATTTAATCTCATCCCTTATATCTATTAAAATCAATGGATAGAAAAAAGTGTAAAATTTTTTGGTGTAAGTTGATCCCTTCCCATTTATAAATGATCTATATGAAGTATATTTTTAAAATTATTAATTTAATTTTGATTAATAAAACATATAAAAATAATTTAAAATATTTTTTATTATTGAATTTGGCCTGGTCGGGTTTTTTTTAAAGGGTACACGTACTCTTTTTAACTAAATAAAGAGTTTTAATAAGGTGTTGCTAAACAAGTTCGGATAGGGTATTGGTATTGCTTTTGGTAATTGGATTTGCATATGTGTATCTCAAAATTAGTGGGTATCCTAACCGTTGTCATCCCTGACTGAAATGGTGATCTCCATCTAAGCATCTTTTAGTTTTGGAGTCAACAGGCTGTTGTAAGAAACAATCAGGTTTTTCTTTACATTTGGCTCTCTCTTTCACTTACAAAATGACGTTTACACACACTGGAAATAAGTAGGAGAAAATTTTCCATCTACTCTGCTGATAATTAATTTTACTGGTTATTTTTCTGAATTTAAGGGAGAAGTTGAACTTCTCAACCTAGGCTTTAGATTGCAGCTTTGTATTGTATGAGAAATGTTTTGACCTTATATTCTTTTTAGTACATACT
Source organism: Durio zibethinus (assembly GCF_047325235.1). Classification (NCBI taxonomy): domain Eukaryota; kingdom Viridiplantae; phylum Streptophyta; class Magnoliopsida; order Malvales; family Malvaceae; genus Durio; species Durio zibethinus. The sequence continues at coordinate 9,466,593 of NC_143180.1, forward strand.
TGTGGGTACTGGTTAAGATGCTACATATCAGAAAATTTGTTTTTGTTTTAATTTTTTAATACATTGTCTAGATTCAGATTGGCTGGTATGTTGCTCAAGTATATTTTCTTTGATACACATACCTTCTTGAAAGTTATCATGGATAATATTGTTTTAAAAATATAAAACATATGTTAATGTAGTTCATTGTTTATGCTTGTAGGTGAATGGTAGGGGCAGTAGCCCCAAGAACTGTGCCTCAACACTCTAGATTTTGTGAAGCCACATCATCTCACTTTTTCACTAAAAACCAATTGCCTGTTGCTACAAGTTGCCTAGCTGCAAGTGTAAATGAAATGAAAATTTGACCATGATAAGAAATGGTAAAACATGCTTTTAAAGATTTTAAAATACTATACCATCGCACGCTCCATATAAAGAAAATGGAAAAAAAAAGAGGAACTTGACCTTTGTCCTTTCCGTTGGCATTAAAGGAGCTGGAAAGTTCTCGTTTCATGTACAATATTTACTATTGAATTGGATACTAGGTAAGAAAGTACTATTTCTTCAACTTTTTACTTCTATATGTAATATGATTTTTTTATTTAAACATGATTCATTCTCTCTCTGTCTTTCTCTCTCTCTCTCTATATATATATATATATATGTATATATATGTATCTATATATGCGAGTGTGTGTGCGTGTGTGGTGTGTAAACTACATGTTAATTTTTTAGTAAAATAATTGTGTATGAGAAACCACAAAAGGAAAAAGAAAAAAAAAACTTTGAGTAAAATAATTATTTATCTACATATAGTGTAACAATTTAGGATTTAGATGCACTTAAAATTGTGTTATGTTTGACAATATCAAAATTTCTTCACAATCATAATTAAAATAGAATGTGCACATAATTTCAAGAGGATAAATTTATACTAAATTTTTGTTGGAATTCTTTTTAATATCATACCCTTCTATTTCAATCCCCTGTCACAAATTTAATTACCAACAAATGTATTTTTGTTTTTTTTTACATTAGATAATTTGGGTAAAATGATTGCCTATTTTTCTTTTCCATTTTGTATAACAGGAATGCTTTAATAGTTGCATAAGTCTAAAGAAACACCATCATTTATCATTTTCATTTTATGCAATGCTAGGAATTCATGGGAATGGATCTTGACTTAGATTCAAATGATTTACAATGTGGGAATGAGAATCCAGTGGATTGTGAAGAAGATGTTGATCATGGAAATGAGATTGGTAATCGAGATACTTTTGAATGTAATGACAACATCGACAAAGGCCCTGAAATTGGTATGGAGTTTGATTCACTGCAGAGTGCTTATTCATTTTACAAAAATTATGCCAAGAATATTGGATTTGCTGTGGCAACTAAGGCTAGTCGGCGATCAAAGATATCTAGGCAATTTATTGATGTGAAATATGCATGCACAAGACATGGATCAAAGAGGGAATCTAATGCTGTTAATCCACGACCTTGTTTGAAGATGGATTGTAAGGCGACATTACATATCAAAAGAAAACAGGATGGGAAGTGGTTTGTTCAAAATTTGATTAAGGATCGTAATCATGAGCTTTTTCCAGCAGATTCTCATTTTTTCCCCTACCATAGGAGAATTAATTCAGCCAAAAGGCATGACATCAGTACTGTGGATGATGTTGGGGTGAAAGCAATTAGAAGTTATGTTGCAGTGGCCAAGCAACATGGTGGATATGAAAATATTGGCTGCTTAGAGAAAGATTTTAGAAATCAGTTAGATAAAGAATGCCGTTTAGCGTTAGAATCAGGTGATGCTAATGCAATGCTTGAATTTTTCGTACACATGCAAGAAGAAAATCCAAACTTCTTCTATGCACTGGATTTGGATGAAGAACATCATTTGAAAAATATCTTTTGGGTTGATGCAAAAGGTCGAGAGGACTATCGGGAGTTTGGTGATGTTGTCTCTCTTGATACAACATACATCACAAACAAGTACAAAATGCCTTTCACTCCATTTATCGGAGTGAATAATCATCATCAGGCAACTTTACTTGGATGTGCTTTACTTGCTAATGAGTCAACATCAACCTTTACTTGGTTAATGAAGACATGGGTTAGAGCCATGGGTGGCAAGCTTCCAAGTGCAATTATAACGGATCAAAACAAAGCAATGAAAGCAGCCATTAAACTAGTTTTCCCTAATTCAAGACATCATTATTGTCTATGGCATATATTAAGAAAGTTTCCCGAGAAACTTGGTTATGTTCTTAGAAAAAATGAAGATTTTATGGGAATTTTCAAAAAATGTATTCACAAGTCTTGGACAAAGGACCAATTTGAAGAAAGATGGCAAGCAATGGTTGAAAAGTTTGATCTTATTGAAGATGAATGGATCCAATCATTGTATGAAGATCGTGAGCATTGGGTACCAACTTATATGAAAGATACCTTTTTTGCTGGGATGTCAACAACTCAAAGGTCAGAAAGTATTAACTCATTTCTTGACAAATATGTGTGTAGGAAAACTACATTGAAAGAGTTTCTTGAGAAATACGAGGTGGCTTTGCAAGATAGACAAGAGGCAGAAAATCTTGCTGATTTTACAACATGGCATAAGACACCAGCTTTAAGAACTCCATCACCTTTTGAGAAACAGATGTCCATGGTGTACACTCATGGAGTATTTAAAAAGTTTCAAATTGAAGTGTTAGGAATATTTGGGTGTCATCTTGTAAAAGAGAAGGAAGATGAGAAAATCTTGACCTTCAAAGTCTTAGAAATTGAAAAAAATGAAGGCTTTATTGTAGAGTGGGATGCATCAATGGAGGAGATTTCTTGCATATGTCGTTCATTTGAATACAATGGTTTTCTTTGTCGTCATTCATTAAGCACTCTTCACTTCTTGGGTTTGTTTAACATCCCATCTCGCTACATAGTAAAGAGATGGACTAAAGATGTTAGAACCAAATACAAGAAAGGAAGTACATGTGAAGAAGTGCAATCAAAGAAGCAACGTCGTGATATTTTGTTTCAAAGAGCTATTGAATTGATTGAGGGCTCTATGTCTCATGAAAGCTATAATATTGCACATCAAGCATTGGGAGATGCCTTGAAGCATTGCTCAAGTGTTAATCATTCCCTGAAATTGAGTGATGAAGCTGCATTTGGAGCTAATGAATATCATGATCTTTGAGGTATAGTTCTATGACATGGCTTTTATTTATAAGATTTTTTTATAATTACTTTATTGACTTGGTAATCTTTATTTGCAGGCCAACTTCAAAATATGAAACTTTAAATTGTATTTTTGTTGACTAATCTTTTTCTAGGTGTATTTTTTTGTAAATAAAATAGCACCTATTTGGTAGATTTTGAAATGTAGTACTAGCAACAGAGAATTGGAGGATGCACTAGAAATTCTACTGTATTTCATGTTTTGTTGTTTATTGGTGGAAACAATATTTGTATGGATTGTACTATCAATTACACTACAATTACACTACAATTACATAGAAACTTTGAGTGATAGCATAAGGGCAATTTTTGCATTTTCTTAGGTTACTCTTCTATATTGGGTTCAACAACTTAATTCTTTTCAACTTTTAATTTAGCTGGTGTTTTGTAATTTTCTTTTCTGCGTTTAATTTGGAATCTGGTGGATTGTGCTCAATTTCTCAGTTGGAAACTAGAATTGAGCAAAATATGTTTTTCAGCAGTTGGAAAAAAATGAGTGAACCCGAGATTTATTTGATGTTATTTCTTAAAACTAATTATACGAATAAATTAAATTAAATTAAATTTCAGGGATGTTATTTCTTAAAAGCAAAATTAAATTAAATTTGGAGTTAGAAGCGCATTTTTAGTCTTTACAAGGAAATTAGATGCTCCTAGCATTGCCTATGCTGGTAATGGTAAGTAGTCATTGTCCATTGATTTGTTGGTGGCTTTCTACAACTATCAGTCTTTGTTATCTAATTTTATACTACTATAATTTTGTCCATTTAAAATGTTCTTTTGAGGTTATTTACCTTCCTTTTAGTTAATCAATTTACTTTTACTTCCTTTTTCCTTTGCAAAAAATAGAAAAAATAATTGGTAAAACATAAAAAATAAAAGACAACAACAAAAAGCAAATACTAAAAGCATAAATCAAAAGAAACTTTATTTATTTTTTTGGTAAATTATATAAAATCACTTTGTAGTTTGAGGTGAATTTAAAGTGACTTTTGATATTTTAATTATAATATTTAATTACTTTATGATTTATTTTTTTATTTTCTATTCGAAATCGTGACTTTTTTTGTTATTTTCAAAATATTTTTTCCTTCTTCTCCGATAGTTAACTCTTTGTTGAATGGACTCCAAACAATGTGAAGTCCATCCTTAGTATACACATTTATTGGGAATTCTACTTCAATCCAATAGATGTTCAGGAGGGTCCCCTGAGCAATTCACTGCTATGTTCCGCAAGAAGGCTTTCTTGCATTGGTACACCGGAGAGGGGATGGTTGAGATGGAGGTCTCAGAAGCTGAGAGCAACATGAATGATTTGGTCTGAGAGTACCAAAACAATACTAGGATGCAACTGCAGACGACGAGGAGTGCGTGGAAATGGAGGAATAAGGGGAAGAGGCTTGAAATTGATGGAATATGCTTGCCCCAGTGTCCTTGTAGCTTGTAGGATATTTGAACGCTTTTGTTGTGCTTTGAATATTTTTGTGCATGTGCAGTCCATTGGTGCAATCTCACCTTGCCTGTTTCTGGTGTTTAGATCACTGTATTGTTAATTTTCTCTCGACTTGTCTCCACAATTTACATACCAGTTATATTGCTTTTCTCTTTTTATTAGCAATTTCAACAGTATGTTTCCATGGTAAATTCAACTTGAAAATTTTGAAGACAAATAATTTTACATCAGAATTACTTTATGTCATCAGTCTATTTCAAGAATCATTTTAATTCTAATAAGTTAAAAAAAAAAAAAAAAGCTACAGCGACATAAGTCTATACCTAAGTAACCTGACCCTCGCCACCACACTCAAAAGGTCAAAGAAATACAAAGCAAAAGGTACGAAAAAAGAAATGCTCTGCTACAATCCTCCACTGGATTTTGCTAGTCGGGTTTTTGGCAAGGAATCGGTAATGAAAACCTTCTTGGAGACCTTAAAAATTGCAAGATTCTTCTTGCAATATTGCAAAATTAATATCTTGAAAGGCCTCAGCTACAATTAAATTATTTTGTCCAAAATAAGTAAACGAAACTCAAATTAATATAATAATATTTGAGTTAAGTTAAATTAAATTTGAGTTTAAAAAAATAATATTCATGGCCCAATTCGAGTAAAATTATACTCATGAGCATTGTAACTAGGGATGGCGAGCTAACTCATCTTCAACGGGTTTCGATCCGACCCGACCTCATAGGATCGATTTTTTTTTTTGAAATTCGAATTTCGAGGTCGGATCGGATAAAATAAAAAAACATTCGGGGTCGGGTTTGCCTAAAACCCGACCCGATATTATATAAAAAATTATTTTTTAATTAATTATTTAATTATTTATTATATATATTTATATAATGATATTTTTAAATATTTACATTTTAAAAATAATATTTTATATTTAAAAAAATAATATTTTATTAATTTTGGGTCAAATCGAATCGGATACGATTTACATGGTATCGTGGTCGGGTCGGATATAAAAAACCAAAAATATTTTCGGGTAAGATCGAATTCGGGGCGAGCAAAACCAACCCCGAACTCAACCCGATGCCAACCCTAATTGTAACCTTACGCATAAATAGTTATTTTTCAAAAAATATTTTCTTCTTTTGAAAAATAAAAAAGATAACTTTTGGAAAAATGATTTCATTTTTTTATTTATCCAAAAAGTCATTTTTCATTGATCAACTAATTTTCAATCAAATAAACACAAAAAATTTTAGAAAATCATTTTTTGCAAGATTTTTTTGTGAAATAAACAAAATCCAAATTAATTTTCTGCCAAACAAACATAAGATGAATTTCGTATAAGTGGCTGCAAAACTTAAAACATACAATGTGATGCATGTCTCTCTATATTTTCCATTTTATATTTATGAATATAAAATAAACATGCAGTTTAATTATTACATTAAAAAAAAAACACTTATATTACACCTGTTTTCCCAAGATATTGAGCCATAAGCCCTTAAGATATTGAGCTATCATGCCGTACAAGTAACAAGCCATCATATGTACGACAGTTTGATTTCAATCCTTTTTTTTTTCTTAGAAAATGAAGACATCAAGAACCAACCACATAGAGCCTAAAATGTTAGTTTTTGCCTCAGTGTTACAAATATAAATCACCCTGTGCCTCTTGAGTTCATCTAATTAATAATGCTCCAAATAATTGATTAGATTCTAAACTCTTCAGCATGCTATATAATTGACTATATGCATATTGGAACATGACATTCACAAAAACCAAAATCAAATAGAAAGCAAAATAGAAATCCATAAGCTGAAACTTCCAAACCGAAAACCTCTTTCAATTGTTTGATAACAAAGGAAGAGAACTATTATCTATGGAAAACCAGACAATTCAAAGTCTCAAATGTCATAAACAAAACATAAAATATAATGCCCAAAATACAAAATAAGAATTATACCAACCCTTATAGGGATAACTATCGAGAAAGGATATCAAAAATGAATATTCTCAGAAATTGGTCTCAATAGAAGAAGCCAAGTACTTTTCCACCAACATTCTTTCTTCTGGCTTCTTCATGGTCCATGATTCCAGCAGATGTGGTGAGCACAATATAACCAAACTGCAATGATAAAACACATAAACGCTTAAAATACAACCCTCATTTCAATTGAACAAACCTTCCATAAACATATGTCGGCTACAAAAACAGTAAAAAGACCAAATAATGATGCATAAATCCAAGTTTGTTTCCACCTTCAAATTTCTTAATCTTAGAATATACTGCTTCTTCTTAGGAAATAAAAGAAAAAATTCTTATGAAGACATTACAAGCAGAGATTAAAACATCAACAAGTTTCTAAGCTAACCTGTCTTGAAGGAAGTAACCTAGCAGTCCAACCCTCAATCTCCTTGACTCCAACATCAAAACGAGGACTGATCACTCCGCATTTGTTCAGCCTTCCGTTCAGTTCAACCACAATTTTACCAGCTCTGTGATCATCAACATACTCAAACTCTCCAATGTAACCTGCAAAGCAAATAAAAAAGTTAACGAATCAGGCATCTTCATATTTTCGTAGATCAGATTAACACTATGAATGAAAAAGAGAGGAGATTATAGGGAGACAAACCATGCTTCTGCATGACCAAAAGGAACTTGATGATGACTTTTGAGGAAGGCCTGATCATGACCTGTCGTTTGCCCCTCTTCTCAGCATTGTACATGCTCTTAAGCGCATCATTCAAAACGCTGACCCTCACCATCCTTCTAAATAGAAGCTGCTGATAATTTTACATCAAATAAGTAACAATTAAGCATTTATTCACAGTTTCAAAAAAGTAGTGACAACTCCAAAATCATACAAAAAAGCATATCATTCTTCGAAGTTACTTTGCATTAGCTTCTAGCAATATCTTATTCAAATAGAAACATAGAAACTGAAAAATTCGATTCCAACCAAAACCCAACTTTCTTTTCTAAGCTAACATATAGGCAAGCAGAGGAAAAAGGTTGAGGGCACCAAACATTTTGAAACATCAGAAACAATGAAGTCATAACTTGCCCAGAAGCCCAAAATCTTTTCAGTTTCATTTTTAGGACAGAGAATAAAAGATCAATAACATACAAAATAGAAGGTAAGTAGGACTAAACTTAATCAATTAGGAAAATCAAAATCCAGCATACTTGCTATCAGATTTCATTCAAAGAACTGATAAATTAGAGAAAACAAAGAGAGATATGTTTCAAGATCTAAAATTAGAGAAAGAAAAGAAAAAGAGTGTTTAGCTGACCCGAAGGCAAAAATGGCGGCCGCTTCTGGGTTGTTTGAGGAGAATGAAGAGAGTAAAAGGCAGAGCTTAGCTAGGGTTTTGGGGGTTTATGAGGGCCCTTTGAAAGTTAGCTTCTGAAGTCGTAGAAGGGCTCCTTAGGCCCAAAATATAGCTGGGCTTTATGATGAAGCTATTAGTTACAATTTAAAAATATATCGTAAATTTTTGGCAAAGAAGATAAAAATACCTTGGACAAAATTTTAATAATCAACTAAATTTTTATCATTTTTATTATAATTAATTAAATATTTAAATATAAATTTTTTATTAAACTTTTATTAGAGAATATTAACCGTCAAAACTTATTTTCATCAAATCGAAAACTAATTGAGATGAAAATAAATATTTAAATATTTAATTAATTAAAAATATATGTTTAAAAGTTTAATTGATCAAATAAACATTCCAAATATGATTAATTGTAATAAAACATAAAAAACTTAAATGATTATCGAAATTCCGTTTGAGTTTTTTTTTTTTTTTTTTTACCATTTTACCTAAATTTTATGTGTTTCCAACTCAATTTAAAAAAAAAAAAAAACTTAATTTGAATATTTCAGATTAATGACACTAAAAATATCTCTTAATTTGAATATTAATTTATTAATGTCCATGCTTTTATTTATTTATTGATAGTAAATGGAATTGATTCAACTAAACTCAAATCAAGATTATAAAATAAACTTTGGGAGAAATCCCTAGTTTTTTTTAACTCGAGATAAATCTGAAAAATGCCCAAAAGAAATTGGACTAATAATAAAACACGGTTTAGATTGGGTAATTTAGAATACATCATATCGAATTACCTCAAGACAAGATGCGATAACTAATTTGATTAATAGACCATTTGGAAAATTTTATTCTACTCTGACCTCACTGGATCCCACTATTTACAGGAACTTACTGGATTGGGAGAAGGGATAACCTCTCAACCTTACACAACCTTTCAGAATGCAAAAACATCCTGCTACTGGGCCACATGTTCGTTGGCATTGGTAGACCATTTATAATATATCATATGGAATTACGCCTAAAAACAAAGATGCCGCCGGTGAAATTGCTTAGCAGAATATTTCATAGGGTTTCGAATAGCGTAATTAGTTCGAGATAGTTGAGACTTCAACTTCCAACGAAGCCAAAAGGTATAACTAAATAAATATATATATTTTTTAATTTGGGTATTTATTTTGGTTTCAAAAACTTTCTCCAGAAAGTAAAAAATATATATTTCTTTCAAATTAATTGTTACTAAAAAAGAGCTTCATTAGTTATAAAAATGCAGAAATCATGAATTATAAAACATTTATTTATTCTTAATTATAATGAACAATTATTTTAACCACAATTAATTAATCAGCAATCAAACGATAAAGTATAGAGTATAAGTTGCTGTATATGAAAATAGACATATAGACAGATCAAGTAATGAGAAAAGCAAATGAATGAAATCAAACCATCAATGCATGCGTAAAAGATAAAAGGAGAAAAGGAGGCAACAAATTTTTACGTGCAAAACCCTTCCAAAAGAAGGGAAAAAACCACGGGGCAAACCAAAGAGAGATCCACTGTTTGGTAAATGAATACAAAGTTTTTGCCTAAACTTTAAAGTGATCGATCATCTGATACTGTTTTGAATGATTTTACTCCACTGTCTCACCAAGATTTATTCTAAACCTTTTTCTGGAACTTCTTCTTGGGAAACCAATCTTCGAGACCAAATATTAATGGTGCTTCGTATCCTCCAACAGTCGTTCGAACATCTCGGGTGTGCAGGCGGCGATCATAATTGGCCCATCAATCTCGGTGTCAAGATCATCGTCTTCTTGTGATCGTATGAGCAGTCGTTGAACCGTTGGGGAGGAAAAATACTTGATAGGAACTTCGTACCTCTTTGCCTCTTTGCCCACATACAGTGCTACGTAACCTCTTCGAGGCTCAAGAGTTTTGGTGTCCTCAGCCTCCGCCAGCCGATTGTAGGAATTCTTGGGGTTACGACAACCAAACTTTTTCACGAGCGAACCGATCTTGAATGCAAAATACATTGCAGGATTTCAATCAACTTCTTTTGTTTTTCAAGGCTTTGGTGCAAAAGGCTATGGAATTCAGAAAAATGTGAGAGGAAAGGGATCGATCGAAGGGAGGTCTGGTTTATATAGTGAGGATTATGACGGTTGTCAATCCTTTCCTCATTTGGACTTTGATCATTGGCACTAAAAGCCGACTTCAACTATCAAAATTTTGAGGACACCCGTCACTACTTGAATGGTTTGTTTTGAATTCATATAATATCAAAAGGGATAATGTCCCACATAGCTCCTTTAACTATTGTATTTGTTCTAAGATGGTACTTAAACTAAAAAAATTTGTAGTTAGATATCTAAAATATATTTCCGTGTATTAAATTATCCCAACCTTTAATATTGTTAACTTTAAATGCTAACGTGAAATTAATATATAATAAGATACTAACACGTGTCAAAAAATTCAATTAGCATGTCATCATCGATGCTACATCAGTATTCAAAGAAAAATGAAAAAAATTCTAAAATTTTTTTAAAAATTATAAAATAATTTAAAATAATTTTTTAAAAATTCTAAAAAATTCCAAAAAAATTTTAAAAATCTCTTTCCTTTCAAAACTTAATTCTTCTTTCTTTCTCCAATCTTGTAAAACCCTTACATTTCTTCTTTCAATTAGGGCGATGAAATCCATGTAAGGCAAGGCTGTTTGTGCTACAAATGACAAGATAATGTTCGTGAAAGTCATGTGTTTAGCCACACATTCTAAGTAAAAAAAGGCATGTCAGGAAGAAGGAGAAGTTTCAGGCTCATGACCTAGATAACCAATTCAAAGTTGGTGACTCTATCCAGCTTGAAAAGAGTAGGCCTATTAACAAGACCAAGGCTTTTATTGCTATGCCTATACCAAGTAAGAATGGGAAGCAAGAAAAGGTAGAGACAGGGGAGCTTGGAGTTCCATTGGAGTCTAAATAGCCTTAAAAGTAGCAAGTTTAGTGTTAAGCCCTTGTGGAAGGGCCTTTTTGTTTTGGTAAATTTGTAATCTTTTGCAAGTGTTTTAACTGTTTCAAAAAACCACTTTTTCTTAATGTAATCATTGTTGTTTTCATGGGCATGGATTGTTTGTTGGGTTTGGCATGATATTGATGTCTTTGATCGAATTTTGCTAGGTTTATTTGGATTGGGTTTCTTTTAGCAATAAAACTAGGATTGAGAGGCTATTTGAGTTTGGGTGCATATCGAACTGTATTTAGGCTACAAAATGCTGGAAACAACTGGAATTGGGTTTTGAGATGTGGAATTGAAAGCGAGGAAAATGGTGAAATTGAAAAGAACATAATAATTATGTCGTATCACTTTAATGTCTGCTTGTATTAGGAATGAATTATCTTCATTTACTTCAACAACAAGGATTGGAATGATCATGAAGTTAAGTTGCAATTGAATTGTTCTGCTCTTGTTTTGGTATGAGAATTTAGGTTATAGACTAAAGCAGCAATGTGAAGATGTTTGACAATTTCTGAAAAATTTTAAAAATTTTTAGAATTTTTAAAAACTTCTTAAAAATTTTTTAAAATTTTTAGAAATTATTTTTAAAAAAATTTAAATTTTTTTGAAATTTTAAATTTTTTTTAGAATTTTTCAAAAAATTTTTAAATCTTTTTATATTTTTTGAAATTTTCTTTGAATGTTGATGTGGCATTGATGATGTGATATTAACTAGGCTTTTTTAACATGTGTCAACATCTTATTAGATATTCATGCCATGTCAGCGTTTATAGTTAGCGGTGTTAAGAGTTAGGGTAATTTAATATACAAAAATATAGTTTAGATACCTAATTCGAAACTTTTTTAGTTTAGATACCATATTAGAAAAAATATAATAATTCAGGAGCTATATGGAATATTATCCCATATCAAAATTTATATATGCATGACTGTAGAGTTTTTAGACTCTTAATTAGGCTAGAAATTAGAACATTATGTATTTTATTTATCATATTATTTTATTAATATTATCATATTAATAGATTTTTTTAAGTATAAAGTAGACTAAAACCTAAAAAAGAAAATTAAAGAAAGAAAATTTGCAAGTCCTAAACTAAAACCCATCTTTTATAAATAAGTTGATGAATCGTTTGAATTAAACCTTAAATTCATTATATTAATACACGTTATGTGGGAATTTTATTATCACATTGGTGTGTATGAGATAATTTTTCATATATTTATCTGCACAATATTCTTTGCTTTACATGAGTTGCACATCATGATTACTTATTTTTAATTAAATTTATTTAAAATTTTATATTCAAAAGATAATTTGTTCTAATTTCTTTTCTTAACAAGTTACATTCAATTAATACAAAAAAAAATAGTGCTTTAGTATAATAGATAAATTATAACCAGATTATTTAGCATTACCAAAATATCACCAGTATTTTGATAATTCAAATCTTGTGAAAATAAAAGAACTTTAAATCATGATTGAGTTATTTTTACAATGTTGAAAAGATAGATGTGTTGCAAATCAATGCTTTCCACTTTTTAATCTAGGTTACTTTAATATCTGTAAATCAATGTGATTAAATTAGGAGTGTAAACAAACAAAATAGAATGTTCAATGAAAAGTTTGTGAATAGACTTGGCTTATGTTTATTCATGTATTAATTAACAAATGATCATAACTAATATTTCAATATTTGCTGATTAAATGAAGAGATTATGCATATAAAAAGTTTGTTAATGGTCGATTCATTTACACCCAAGAGTGTAATACATAGCATTCAACGAACAATTTGTGAATATTCTTGGTTTTTGTTCATCTGTATTCATTTATTAAGTTTAACAAAAAAATCACGAATAACATTTTAGGATTCATTAATTAAAAGAAAATTACAAATATAATAAAATTTGTTCATATTTGATTACCTGTAAAGCAAATTAATTTTATTATTAGAGCATTAAATAATAGTAACATTTCTTAAATTTAGAATAACTAATTTATAAAATTTTTTATTACCCTTCTTGTAGTAACACCTCTTCATATACCATTCTTTTTTGTGTATGTTTGCTTTTTTCTTTTTTTGAAACATCTTTAGATAGTGTAACATATAATTGTTCATGAGCAAAAATATGTTGTTGGAAAAACTAGAATGGATATCCTTTAATTTTTTGCAAGTGAGATTAGAATTCTAATTGAATATCTACAAATGCACAAAATTGAAACAAATAATACAGTAGTAAGGATTGTTCCCATGAGAATTGTAACAAGAGTAGATCAAGTACTAAAACAGGCTCCATTGATTATATTTAGATTCAATTAATTATATTTAGAAAAATCAAAATTTAATATGCAATTAACTACTTTAACTAACCAATTGAAAACTTAATTTAACTAACTTAACTTTAAATTGAAATTAACTAACTTAAAAACCTGAAAAGTTTGCAAGAACATCAAATTAAACCTTAATAACTAATGCAAATAGCAAATAAAGGATGCAATAAATTAAACTTAAGCTAAATTATGACTTAAAAAAAAAACTAATATGAATTGAACAAATTGAAACCTTAAGAAATAGACTTAACCAACATGCAAATTAACTATTAAACTTAAAAACATGAAAATTAAACTTACCTAACATGAAAGAACATAAACAACTTAAATTAAACTAAAATTGTACTAAACAAAATTGAAATTAAACTAATTAAACCTTAAAACCTGCAATAGCTAATAACTTAAATCTAACAACTTAAACTTAATTGAATTTAAACTTTACCACTTCAATTGAATTAAAACAAAACCTAAATAAACTAAATTGCATGTAAATAAACCAAATTAAGATGAATTAAACTTTAAAACTTCAATTAACTTAAAACCAATTTTGAATAAACTTAATAGCATGAAAACAAATTTAAACTTAGCAACATAAACTTCTAAACAAAAAATTCAAGCAAGAACAATATGAATCGCATAAAAGTAACTTTAACTCAAAGCAAAACTACAATTTAGAGAGAAAACGAAAGCAAGAATAGAAAATTGAAGAAAGCTTAAACTTGAATTAAATCAAAACTGAAACTAAATTAACTTGAAAACTTAAATTGAAACTTGAATAGACGAAATACAACTTTAAAGAAAACTTAAAAACTTTGAAAACTAAAGAAAGCTTAAAAACAAAAGAGGACTTAAGATTACAACATGGTTGTCACTCTAACCATGCTTTTCATAATTCCTAAAGCTAGTTATTTATGGAAAAAGAATACAAAGATAGGTTCGATAGCATATAACTTCAAGTTTTTGAGATGTTTGGTTTAGTTTTGGCTTGTTTCTTTTTGAACTTGAATCAAAACTCCCTCAAGCAGCTCTCAAAGTCCTAACTTTAAGCAGCTCTCAAAGTCCTAACTTTAAGCAGCTTGCACCATTCTTTTAGAAAAAAAAAAAAAGAAAAAAATTGTATGGTTTTAAGTCTTTTTAGCAACTTAAAAGTTTTGAAGTTTTCAGCTGTTTAACTCTTGCTTGGATATTTTCTTGATGAGTTATTGAAAAGATGAATCTCTAAAATTGGGAGAATGATGTACGGCTAGGGTTCTTGAAAATTAGAAGTTAGTAGTCTTCTAAAAGCTTTTCAAGTTTGATGTATTTTGCTCTATTTTTTGGAGACTTCTTGGAAGTGTGTTTTAACTTGGATTCATCTTAGAGGAAATTAGACATGCCACCCTTTTTGTTAAATAGAAGCTTAATGAATCCTTTAATTATTTTCATGCAATTCCTATCTTAGTTAGGAATACCAAATCAAGGTAGGAATTCCTCCTTTGACTAAGAAAATTAAGAGCTATTTGAATTATTTCAATGTGGATAGATCTTGAATTTCTTGCCAAGTCAACATACCACATAAACCTCTAAGTTAACTCTCTTGACTAATGAGAAGAGTCTTGCTATCACATTATCTAATAGTAATCTCATCCATGTGCACCTATATAGAACACCATGGACTTGCATTCAAACTTGAAATTTCAATTTTGCCCTTTAACATGGTCGAACCTTTCTTTCATGATTCTTGCTTGAATTTTTCGTCAAAATTCAACCAATCTTAAGTCTTAAGGTGTAGCATTACTAATCTTGCATAAATTTAACACTTTCTTTCAAATATTCTTTAAGAACTTCTAAGAACCATCCAAGAATACTCTGATTGTAGCAAGAACCTATGAAGATTGATAAAGATTTATCAAGATTTGCCAAGAATCACTAAAAACCAATCTTTTTTTCATGATTTCCTATAAAGCAACAATCTAAACACTTTAGAAGCAAAATTATCAATATTTAAGTATTGAAAATAACTATTTCATAGAGTTATCAAACTCCTAAACTTGAACTTTTGCTTTCCTTAAGCAATACAAAACTTTATTAAGTTAGAATAGACATTCTAGAATCAATCATATAAACTTCCAATAATCAAATTCTCATAAGTTCCTAAAAAATTGCATGATAAACATAGCTTAGAGAAAATCATAAACATAGCTTAAACATAAAAATCATTCATGAACAAGATACCTTGTAATTGCAATTTATATGTTTGTATGAATACTCAATTTCATACCAATGCAAGGCATTCAATTAAAGTTATGTAAACATAAAATCAACATATAATCTCAAAGCATGATCAAATTTGATATGTTTACTTTTCTTATCTCTCTCTATAGTGTAGACTTACACTTTTAACCAAAGATCAATATGTCTTTATACATCTTGTAATATCAAGCTAGGGTTAAGGTAAGGTAAAGAAAAATTTATGCTCATAATCGCTAAGCATGCATTACTTAGATTTTTTTTTTTTACTTTATGTTAAGAGCTTTCAAGAATTGTAAAACCCTCAAACTTGAATTTTTCTTACTTTTTGCTTTTTCTTTTTCATACTTTTCTATTCGCAAACAATATGCTTATAAAATTGAGCATTATTTTCTTTTGTTTCAAGATGTTTTTCAGCATTTTAATTGCTCAAATAGAATTTGCATACTATTTTCTTATTTTTTTTCTTTTAAAACTTCACCCTTATTTTCAATATAACATAGCTCTCATATTTTAGTTTTTAAATGATTCTCATGCACATAGCATAAGGTAAAAAGATAGAGAACCTAATTCAAATAATGGCTAAGCTAATTCATATAGGTGAAAACAAAGAAATGAATATATAAAGCTCAAATGGGTTGACCAAAGATAAACAATATAAAAGTTAGATTGCAAGGCTTAAATGATCCAAAATAACCTAAATCATCTCTCTAATAAAGTGTGGTCTAGAATTTCATTTCAAGAGATGATCAAACAAATTCTATAATAAAAACATAACTTTAAAAATCAATGCAACTCCATAATGACATAGGCCTTAAGTAAACATGCATGCAAATCAATCATCAAGACTAAGTGGTTAAGAATTTTGAAATATTATAATATGCTTTCACTACATTCATTCTTTTCTAAGGTTAATGTCATAAATGGCCCATAAACTATAATGAAATATTCAATATGGTAACTGAACTTTAAAAATCTCTAATGTGGTACCTAAACTACGAATATATTAACTAATATGGTACTTGAAGGGTTGTTTGCAACTTTTCATCATTTAAAGTTAGCCACGTTAGGGGTGGCTACCACTTTAGTTAATAAAATCATAGTTCAGATGGCACATTAGAGACTTTTAAAATTCAAGTACTATATTGAATATTTTACTATAGTTTAGGGTCTATTCATGACATTAACACTTCTTTTCTAACAAGCTATATTAAAGTCAATTAAAGTTTCTATCATTCGGTTATGAGAAAATAATTAAAGAAAACAATATAATATTCAAAACAAACAATTTAAGCTTAAAAATAGAAATTTTGAAACATTTTGGAAAACCTTTGCATAAATTTCCCTTCCCCCAAACTTAATCAACATTTTTCTTAATGTGTAAGAATAAAACAATAAAGCATTAAAGGAAGAAGACTATTGCCATAATTCACCAAGACTGAAATTGAATAGCATTTGAATTTCCCAAAATCGCACATCATCCTTGCACCTATGACTTGCAATTTTATTTTATTTTCCAAGCTTCTTTAAGTTCTTTTACCTATAAAAGATAAACGAAACAAAGCAAAGCATTACCTATCCTAATGAAAATTGAAATAAACAATACTAATCCTAAATATGTAAAACAAAAATTTAAAATTTAGGTTGCCTCCCAAGAAATGCTTAAGTTATAGTCACTAGTTTAACTATCTCTAAACTTTATTCTTTTAAATTGATCACACCCGTTTTAGTTAAAGCATCCATCCACTTCATACTTTTCTTTTTCATCACTTTCTCCTTAGGATGGTATTCTAAAATAGTGCATGTGCACAACTGCACAAACCAAATTTCTTTTTTCTTCCTTTTGGTTTGAATGATGTAAGGTTGCTTGGCTTGCTTTCCCAAATTGGTTGATTTATTCTTTTTAAATTTTAGCTCTTTTTTGTGCTTTTTCATAGCTGAACTTTTATAAGTTGGCATAGGTTTCATTTTTACAAACTCATTGTAGACACCTAAATTTATTCGAGCATGTTTCAATCAAATTTGATATGTCAAAATCAAGACTTGAGTCCTTTCCAAGAAGTTTTGAGCTTACAAACATTCCAATATTTTTGAATTAGTTGATTCTTGGGATTGGTGTAAGAAAAATAGTAAAAGTCAAAAGAAAAGCAATAAAGGTCAACTTAGTTAAACTGGGAAAAGCATAAACTTTTATGGCCAAAAGTTAAAGGAAAATTTGATCAAACTTTTAGGCCAATATTTACAAAAAGGCTTTGAAAAACACTCGATCAAATTTTTGGTCAAATTTGAATCAAACTTGGTCAAACTTGGGTCAACCATTGAGAATTGAGTTGATTGCGACTACGGTTAGAGTTAATAAAATTATGACTTGGGTTTTTAAAAATCAAATTTGACTTTAAATGAGCTATGGGAGTCTAAATACACCTTTCAAAGGCAATCCGTAAATTTGGTTAAAAGGGGTCATATTTTTGGTGTGGGCACAAATTCAAGTTAGAGACCCATTATTATTTTTTGGCATAATAAAATCATGGGATTGACATTAGAGAGAAAAATTGAAAGAATAGTGCAAAAATGTTTACTTTGACAAGTAATGGCAAAATGGTAATTTCACATGCGTAAAAGGGGCAGCTTCACATATAGACCAAGAATGTACTATAAATGACATGGACCTTTAGATTTGGGAAGTTTTTATCCAAAGGCTAGCACTCAAGGAAAGAGGATGTCTAAGTTAGTAAGAAAAAGACAAAGAACTTCCCTCCTATAGATGTGATTTGATCTAATAACTAGGAGGGGTGGTCTTGTTCATTAAATCCATGCATGAAAGACTAGAAAAAAAAGGAAAAACAGTAGCAAGAAAGATACCACTTTGAAGGAAAATTGATGAGAAAAATTTATCTTTTGTGAAAGCGTAGCAAGGTAGCCATTTTCTCACATTTTTTTTTCATTTTTCATACCATCCACATCATCATCCATGTAGCTTTTTTGGTTTTGATTTTTCTTAGGGGAGAAACAACCTTTCCCATGATTGTTTTTCTCCTTCAATAATCATTGGATTCATCATCTCATCCTACCAATTTAATGGTAGAGAATTGGAATGAAAGGATAAAAATGCCATTGAACATGTTGAAAAGGTTCCATTTTTTTGATAGTTAGTTGGCTTCCATTAAGTGTTTTGATGAGTTTTTTGTAATACAACTTATGGGCTTTTTTGCTTTGTGCCTAGTTTGCTACGTGTTTTGTGTTTTTAAAAATTATTTTCTTTAACTATTTCTTTTTGTAGTTTTCTAGGCGTTTGATGAAAGTTCTTGGCAATAAAAAGTAGTATTCTAATAGGTTTTCTAGGTGTTTAAACAAACTTTCAAAATTTGAAAGTTGGTGTTTTAGATGTTTTCAAGATGTTTGATGGAAAAAATGCAAGTTTTTATGAGTTTTCCATGTGTTTGATGAAATGGCCAACAAAGCATTATAGCATGGCCTTATGTGGTTCTTGGCCTAGTCATTACACCCTACTTACCTAGAACTTTAAGCCTAAACACTAATCCAACCCCACAACCTTAAACCTACCTAAAACCTAGGTCAAACCCTGATTGGGGAATCTTGTAAGTGCATAGACTGTTTAAGTAATAATAAAAACTATAAAAGTCTAGATGTCAATTTCATAAGGATTAGTTAAACAAATTCCTAAAGTAAGTACTTCTTATCCCCATACCCTTCTAAAGTTGATTAGATAAAAAAAAAAGCATGAAAATTAACTACAAAAATAAAATTGAATAATGCATAAAAAATATAAAACTAAGTAAATGAAAATGGACAAGAATAAAAAGTAAATATTTGCTATAAAATGTAAACTATAGAAGCTAAATCAAGGTAAGAACAAATTTGAAATAAAATTGAAGTAATGAAAATACAAAATGCAACTAAACTTGCAAAACTTGTAAAATCGAAAATATAAAGCTACAATAAGAAAATTATGACTCCAAGAATCAAACCTAATTCTAAATGTTAACATATTTCATGAAATCAAATTTAAAATAAAAAAAAATTAATGCTCTGAAATAACATCAAAAATTAAATGCAAGTAATGGAAGTAGATTGTAAAATCCTAGTAAAAGGTTGAAAAACTGAAAGTAGTTGTAAATGTGGAAACCAAACTTTAAACTAAAAATTTGGACTTCAATTGCACAAAATCAATGGAATATGAACTGAAAATTAAGAGAACATTAAAGGAATAATGTGAGAAACAAATTTGAAGAACAATATTGAAAACAAAGTGCAAGAATTAACTAGAAAAATTTAGAACTAAAACTAAGTTCATAGTAGTATCTACCAATTCAAACGGGAAAAAAAGAGAATGAACTAAAATTGAGTTAAGACAAGCTAAATAAAAAAAGTTTACTACATGATTCAATAAAGAAATTGCATCAAAAACAAGAAATTCTAGCTCATTGAACAAAAAATTTAAATAGCACACAATTTTGGAAAAATAAAACATCATTTAAGAAAATTAACCAAACAGTAATGAAATGTAAAGAAATAAATTGAATCAAGTAAGAATCAACAAGTAAACAAGTAAAACCAATGATTTAAAATGAAAAGAAGGCCAACAACTCACCAAGGAGAGAGCAGTTCCATGCCAACTTAATTGATCACATCTAACTTGCACCTATCACCTGCATCCAGATGCAAATTCCAAGTTTGATCTGGAATGCTATGGTGTGAGTTTGAGGTTGAATTTTTAATATGTTGTACTAAATAAATTAGGAAATTATGGAAAAAAATTGAACAAAATTAAGTAAGATTTGAATGAGATATCATCAAAAGACTGCAAGTACATCAAAATTGGTGGATTCAAAAATAGATTTGAGTATCAATGAAAAATCATTACGTTTGAGCTAGAAATCAATAAAATTTGCAAATTTCATTGCCAAAGTCATAAAGAACACTGAAAAATACCTAAGGATATGTAAAAGTACAATCAAAATCAATAGAAAAACATGAAGATCAAGGGTTGTTTAGTTGCTAAGACAATAAAATGTTGTAAAAGAAAGTGCTAAAATTAATGGACAAGAAAAATAAAATCCTAGACTAAAGTCTCCCTAAAATGGCTGGCTTTACTCCTATTTATAGACAGGTGAGTGTAAATGGAGCCCTAAAAAATCTCTCCAAAATATCTACAATGAGGTGAACTTCGAAAGACTTTTTCTTCCTTGCTTCTGCACTTGGTGCATGGCTATTTGTAAGCTTCTTTGTTTTTCTTCAATTGCAAGCCTTCCTTATGCATTTTTCCACTTCCAAAAAATCTAAGTTATGATCAATGAAAGCTCTCCAATATACCATGTCATCACCTCTTGAAGTCTTCCTTTGAATGCCAAAATGTGATGCCCAATTCTTATAAAAATGAAGGTTGCATTCCATGCCACTAGTGCACCATCTTTTCCTTGTTAAGCCTCTTACATGCATGTATGTTTTCATTTTTTGCTACAAAAAATTCAAGTATTCCATGAACAAATTTAATAATAAAATCATTAGAAAAATGTTGGAAATAATGCTAAAAAGAATTCATGGAAGAATGGTTTAAGAAATTTCCTTCAAAAGCAATCTAACTGAATGACATTAGTTTTAGGCCATTTTCACAATTTTCACCAAAAATTCTCCAAAATGTATCCAAATTTACCAAAATTTCTTATTTTCATAATTTGTACCTATATATGAGATAACTATGTATTTAGGAGAAATTTTACCAAAAATCCTAAGGAACAAGCCAAAATATGAATTAAATTACACTAAAAATGAGCATGGAAAAGCTAAAATTTTTGTAATCAAACCCCAAAACTTAAGCTTTTACTTGTCCTCAAGCAAAACAAGATTGAACAAAAATCATAATATTCCTTCAATGCATCATTCAACATGAATGCCTCATGGATTGAACAATGGATATAATTAAAGTAAAATCATGAATAAGTGATAATATACAAGAATCTACCTAGGCTAAGATCATTCCTAACTATGGTTCCTAGAGCAAGCAACGTCTCTCACATATCTTTGTATGAAATCTAGTAATGTTAAGCAAAACATGAAACATTAATAACAATGATCAATACAGTATACTCAAATTCCATAAGTTTACTTATTACATCTCTCTCCATTAATATAGATAAACACATGACCAATGATCATTTAGGACTTTAATAAACTTGTAATGTAAAGCTAGGGTTAAAGTATGATAAAAGTCATTTAAGCTCAAATACCCTAATAATGCATCACATGTTAATGATCATTCATCATGTATCTCTCAAGGTAAGAAAGGTAAGCTTGACTAAAAAATCACCTCCGAAACTTTGAATTTTGCCTATTTTTCTTTCTTTTCTTTGGTTTTTCACCACTTTATTGCTTTTGTTTTTGTTTCTGATTTTTCTTATCTTTTTCACAATTTTTTTTTTAGTTTTTTTATTTTCTCATTCTTTTTCCAAGCTCTATCTTTCTTCCCTAATAATGTATAGCTCATAAATGGTGCACGAATGTCCTAATGCATATTTAGGGTAAGGGACCAAAAAGATACGAAATATACAAAATAAGGTTATAGGCTTGTAATGTAGTTTCAAAACAAAAAAAAAGGTACCATAAGGCTCAAATGGGGTGACTATAGAAATATTGTATCAAGGTTGGCTTGAAAGGCTCAAACAATCCAAAGATGGCTTATATCATTTTCCTAATCATGTATCCTCTAGGATTACACCTAGAGAGATGATTGAAACAAATTTTAGAATCATGAAACACAACTTCAAAGGTCAATGCAAAAATAATTACATGCTCACATAATCAATACTAGATAAAAAAAAATGCAATTCAATGTTCAAAAGCATCACTAAAAAATGAATACCATATTCAAGAATTCATAAAACCTAAGAATCATCTCATATTTCATTCACATTCAATCTTTTCCTAAAGCTATATTCATTATCAACTATTACTTATCATTAGCTTCATGAAGAACTCATTAAAGAAAACATACTAATGATTCAAGCTACCACATGTTAAGTTCAATTTAGTGCAAAAATCAAGGAAATTTGAAAAAATATTTTAAAATTTGGCAATTTTCTCATACCCCAAACTTAAACAAACACATTGTCCTTATGTGTAAGCATTAAGCAATAAAGCATAAAAAAGAGAAATAAGAAAACTCCCCTATCATCATGGAGGCATGGTGGCTAAATCTCTCATTTAAGCTTTGGCCAAAACTAATGTATCCATTTCAAGCTCTTATTCACCTACAAACAAAAGAAAATGCATACAATAAGAACAAACATCAATATGTACAAGAAAAGGTAAGCAAAATATATGAAAGCAAATTATAAAATGTAAAGCTTTGGTTGTCTTTTAAGAAGCACTTTATTTAAAGTCAAAAGTTAGACTATCATTGGTGTTAAAGAATCACACCATATTTCCTTATCAAATCTACCCATTTCATTCTCTTCATTTGCACCAAATATGTAATCACAATCTCTAGGTGACCTTAGTGCTCTAGGGTAGAATTATGCTTCACTTCTATAAATAATCCATGTATATTGTAATATGGACTAATAGAAGTGGTCATTGGCTTCGGTACCAATGAATAAGGTACACCATGAAGAATATAAATATAGAGTCTACAATGAAAGAATCCTCCATAGATGGCATAGAAGTAAGCTCAACAAGGGTTGTGTCTAATGGTGGAGTTAAACAACCCTCATCATAATCATTAAATAATGGGTTTTCAAGCACATGTATTTCTAACTCATCATATAATGGATTGTGAAATAGCAAAAAAAATAGCATGATTATACAATGAGGTTCACTTCTTTGTTGATTAAGACCATTACTGAGACCTTCTTACAACTTAAGGTAAGGAATTGAACCATCATTTTCAAAATCTTTATCATTCACTTTATCTTCCATGGATGGTCTATCTAGAGGAAGCTCTAAAAATGAGGTGTCTATAGCTTTAGGTATAGGATCAATGAATGAAAAAACTACTAGACAAGTAAATTATTTTCTAATGAGTTCTTTCTCATTTTTAAGCTTGAAATTAGATTAAAAAAAAATGTGTTTAAGGGTTTAAATGATCTATCTAGTAAGCTTACCTTATTAGCACATATATCCACCTCATGCATATATAAAAAATTGGGCAAGTGATCTTTAAAGAAGTTGGGAAGTGGCATGAGTGGAATATCAAGATCAACTTCTTTTTGAATGCTATCCTCTATCACAACTCCCCTAAATGATCCATCATCATCAACTTTCCTAGCCATAAGCTTGTCCTCTACCTCTACTATCTCTTTCTTCGTAACTTTTACAAAATGTGGTGCCTCTAACACAATGGGCTCATCATCACCATCATCATCAATCCGTATTGGATCTCCTCTTCTTAAATGATTCCCTAATGTATGTTCCTCTTCATCCTAACAAGGCGTTGGCTCTATAGTCTTAAGCATATGATCTAAAAGGCAAGTATTTAAGATATGTGTATTTTAACCATATTGCCTAGAATTCCTAATGCATGCCCTTATGTGTTAGTATTTTTCTCAAGTTTGGAGCAATTCATTAAACATCTCCTCAAGGGATTGTTTCTTTTCTTGTGTGGGATGTGATGATGAATATGGTGTGAATGGAAAGTAATGTGAAGATGAATGGTATCTTGATGGAGAAAAAAGTTGTTGTGGTGGAACATAGTGTGGCACTGGAGGTACTTATGGTGACGGTGAAGAATATTAGGGTGGTGAAAGGCATTGTGGAAGTGAATACTCGGTACGATAAGTTAGGGTGTAGTGAGATGGTGAACTAAAAGAATGCTCCAAACTAGTATCCCACATGGACTTAAGATAACACTCATAAGTGTGAGTAGTGTAGATATTTGTGTAAGACTGGAAATGTTGGTCAAATGGACACCTATCACTATGATAAACTCTACCATGCACTTTACCATTGTCATGTTGGCTTGGAAAGTTATGGATACAAGTAGGCTTAGGACCATTTTTAGTTCTAATGGCCTTTGCTAGATTTTCTATAGAGTCAAATTTTTTGGTCAAATCTTTAAGGGCCAATTCTATTTTGGCATTTTCTTCCTCACTAAGCCATGGTATTAAGTAGTCAACAAAATAATAAGGTCTAGCATGATCCACATGATGCTCAACTACCTCAATAGTATTGGACTCCTACATGAAAAGTAGACTATCACCTAGATAATAACCTGTACAAAGAATGCTAGTTTGTGAATAACCTAAAGAAACAAAAACAAGGCAAGTTTGTAACTAGCCTAACGAAAGTATATTAAGGGTGAACCAATCTATAGCCTAAGATTTTTTACACCTAATTCCTCGACAACGGCATTAAAAACTTGATTGGGAAAATCATGCAAGCGCATAAGCCGTTCAAGTAATAATAGAGATTATAAAAGTTCAGATGTCGATCTCACAAAGATTAGTTAAAGACATTCCTAAGCTAAGTACCTATTATTCCCATAACCTTTTAAAGTTGATTAGATAAAAAAAAAAGAATGAAAATTAACTATGAAAATACAAGTGAATAAAGCATAAAAAAATATAAAACTAAGTAAACGAAAATGAACAAGAACAAAAGGTAAATACATGTTATAAAATGTAAAATAAAGTAGCAAATTGGGGTAAAAACAAACTTGAAGTAAAATTGAAGTAATGAAAATGCAAAATGCCACTAAACTTGCAAAACTAAAAATATAAAGCTACAATAGGAAAACTATGACTCCATGAGTCAAGTCTAATTCTAAATGTTAACAAATTTTATGAAATGAAACTAGAAATAAAAAAAAAACAATTAATGCTTTAAAATAACAACAAAAATCAATACAAGTAATGGAAGAAAATTGTAAAATCCAAGCAAAAGGTTGAAAAATAGAAAGTAGTTGTAAATCTGAAAACCAAACTTTAAACTAAAAATATGGACTTAAATTGCACAAAATCAATGGAATATGAATAGGAAATTACAAGAAAATTAAAGGAGCAATGTGAGAAACTAATTTGAAGAACAATATTGAAAAGAAAGTGTAAGAATTAAACAAAAAAAATCAAAACTGAAACTGAGTTCACAGTAGTATCTACCAATTCAAATGAGAAAAAAATTAGACTTAAAATTTATAAGAGAGAATAAACTAAAACTGAGCTAAGGTAAGCCAAATCAACAAGTTTACTACATGATTCACATCAAAAACAAAAAATTCTAGCTCATTGAACTAAAAATTTAGACAGCACACAATTTTAGAAAAACAAAACATCATTTAAGAAAATTAACTAAACAGCAATGAAATGTAAAGAAATAAATTGAATCAAGAAAAAATCAACAAGAAATTGATCTGAAACATTGTGGTGCGATTTTGAAGCTAAATTTTTAATATGTTATAGCTAATTGAGTTGAAAAACTATGAAAAAAATTAGGCAAAAAAAAAGATTTGAATGAGATATCATAAAAAAATACAGGTAGCTTAAAATTGGCAGATTCAAAAATAGATTTGAGTATCAACAAAAAAATAAGTAGATTTGAGCAAGAAATCAATAAAATTTGTAAGTTTCATTGCCAAAATCGTAAAGAATACTGAAAAATACTTAAGGAAATGTAAAAGTACAATCAAAATCAATAGAAAAACATGAAAATCAAAGGTTGTTTGTTTGCTAAGAAAATAAAATGCAGTAAAGGAAGGTGCAAAAATTAAAGAATAAGAAAGATAAAATCCTAGGCTAAAGTCTCCCAAAAATGGTTAGCTCATTCCTATTTATAGGCAGGTAAATGGTGAATAAAGCCACAAAATCTCTCCAAAATATCTACTATATGGTCAGCTTCTAGAGACTTATTTCTTCCTTACTTCTGCACTTAGTGCATGGCTATTTGTAGGCTTCTTTGTTCTTCCTCAATTGCAAGCCTTCCTCATGTATTTCTCCACTTCCAAAAAATTCAAGTTATAACCAATGAAAGGTCACCCATATACCATGTAATAACCTCTTAAAGTTTTCCTTTGAATGCCAAAATGTGATGCCTAATTCTCATGCAAATGAAGGTTGCATTCCATGCCAATAGTTTACCTTTTTTTTTCTTGTTAAGCCTCTTGCATGCATGTATGTTTTCATTTTTTGTTATAAAAAATTCAAGTATTCCATAAGCAAATTTAACAATAAAATCATTAGAAAAATTCTAGAAATAATGCTAAAAAAATTCATGGAAGAAAGGTTTAAGAAAACTCCCATAAAGGTAATGTAACTTAATAACATTAGTTTTAGGCTATCTTCACAATTTGCACCAAAAATCCTCCAAAATGTATCCAAATTGACCAAAATTCCTTATTTTCATAATTTGTACCTACACATGATATTAATGTGTATTTAGGAGAAATTTTATCAAAATTCCTAAGGAACAAACCAAAATATGAATTAAATTAAACTAAAAATAAGCATGAAAAAGCTACAATTTTAGTGCAATCAAACTCCCAACCTCAAATCAAAGCCTAAACCTACATATACCCTAGGTCAAACTTTAAACATACACCCTAAACCATTGGTAAAACCCTAAACCCTAAGTCAAATCCTAGCCCAAACCCTAGACCAAACCTTAACTCCCAAACCTTAAACATTAACCTTAACCCTAATTAATCAAAACCTTAAACCAAACCCTAAACTTGTTATAAACCCCAAAATTCCAAACAAACCCTTCCCAAACCCAAATCCTAATCCAATTCTCATTTTCATGCATTTGCATGTTACTTGTTTAATAATTTCTTACATGCATTAGTATTTTTAATTATCATGAATATAATCCATTTTGTTGCATTCATGAATTTTACTTTAGATTCACATTACTTATCTTGTTGCATTCATATGAATTTTAATAAAATAAAAAAGATGTTTTAGAAATAAAATAAGATAATATTCCAACTAAAAATAATTATTGAGACTTGACCTACATATAGAAGGGATTCTTAACAATCATCTTTTATTAAGAATATTATATTTATTTTTGATGGATCATCATGGAAATCCCAAAGTAAACAAAACTTTTCAAAATTTCGCCTATATATAGGGGAGTTTAGAAAATGTTCTAATAAGAAAGATTTCCATTTTAATCCAAAATAAAATGATTTGCATTTTCATGGAAATAAAAAATGAGATTTTATGGAAATAAATGAAATTCAAGGAATTAACTTGAAATATTTAAAGTCAAGACCATTTTTATCAATATTAAAGGATAACATGTGATTAGTTGGTATTTTTGTATGGGTGATATGGGGTGCTAATCCTTTTTCACGTGTAATCGAACCTTCAAACTCATCTCTGATTTCAAAGATCAAATTTGTCCTTTTGATAAACTTTAAACTAGTTTTAAAGTTTTATTAAAAAGATAACTTTTTAGGTAGCCTATCACACCTATAAAAAAAATTGGTGGCAACCTTTTCATTTGATTTTAAATTTCGTTTAAGTGATCGGGTTCTTAGACTTGCACATTATGACACTCATCCAACCAACTTAAATCCCTATTCTTTTTCTTAGCATTTTCAATCAAGCACTCTTTCTTTGAAAAACTAGGGCTGTCTATCTTAAAACTTGTCTCTTGATCTTTGAATCTCATCATAAGCTCCCATTGTTAACATCAATCAAAGATCTTGAAGTAGATAAGAATGATCTCCCTAAAATAATTGGGATCTCTTCATCATCAACTATGTCTAACACTACAAAATCAATAAGGAATACATGTTTATCTATCTTTACAAGCATATCCTTCATAATCCCTGTAATTTGTTTTATGGATCTATCATACAATGGTAAATAAGTCCTTGTAGGCTTCAAATCATCTATTCCAAGCTTTCCGAAAATAACAAGAGGTAATAAATTAATGCTCGCTCTTAGATCACATAATGATTTTTCAATGAAAATATTACCAATAGAATAAAGAATGTAAAAACTATTTAGATCTTTTTGTTGGAATTTGCTCTTTAAGCCAAATCATATTTTGGCTAAGACATTGTCATAGTTGTAATACTTTGATATTTGATACCTTATAAAGGTCTTGTTTATTTATCATTGAGCTTATTTTCTTGTATTTCAATATTGATGTTTACATGATAAAGATCTCAAAATATAAATAAAGCTTTGCAAGGGAATTGCAATGAGATCATCATTGCATAAAAGCTATATGTTCCAAAATAGTTCTTAGTCGATTCTTTATTAATAAGAGGACATTGACAAAAGCTATTAAGATGCTCTTGCTTATGAAGTAAGCATTCGATCTTATAGGTTGAAGTTTAGGTAAACTTGATAGGTGCTTGTTACAAGAACAAGTGTCATAAGGTTTTTCAGGCTATTAGATGAATTTGAAAACAAAAAGGAGTCACCACCAATCTTTTTTGCATTGAAAAGAAACTTTTAAATATTCTAATACTTTGGTGATTTTTAGAAGATTTTTCTCACTTAGAGAATTCTCAAGATCAGTTTTTGGATATTCCAGAGTCCCACCATCAGAGATTTTTCATTTATTTTTACGATAATTTTTAGTATTTAAAAAAAATCATGCAATAATATAATTATCTATAAATAAATTTATTTCCAAAAAAAGTATATTTTATTAAAATACTCAAATTAAAAATAATGATACGGTGGGAATTTTCATATGAAAAAGAAACTTCTAAATATTTCAATACTTTGATAATTTTTATAAGGCTTTTCTCACCTAAGGAATTCTTGGGAATCAATACTTGGACTTCTTACAATCCCATCGTCGAAAATTCAATTTTCTTATGACATCTATTAATTTTTTTTACTATTTATTTATTTTAAAAGAAATCATAACAGTAAAACTCTAAAAATTAAGTAATATTACAAGTGAAGGGCATAAAATCAAATAGTAAGAACAGCATAAAAATAAGAAGCCAAAAAAAAAATAATTTGAAAATTAAATTACAAGTGGACTAAATAATAAGGGAATTGAAAGTGCATAAATATTTAAATTGCATGTAACCTAAATTGCAAATGAATTGCTAATACAATAATTAATAGTGAAGAAACAAATCAACTAAAAACAAGGATAAAAACCTAAGGCAAGCTATCCATGCTAAAAGTGGCAAAATATGCATGGGACTTCATAGGCCTTAATATTATACCTCCTATTAGTTTCTACTTAAAAAAAAAAAAATTGTTTTATTTTCCTTGTTTTGTTTAATTATTCAAATCGACATATAGAAACCACCACACTCATAATGTAAACCAAAACCTAACCTTTTCTCATCTTGAAAGCTCTCAACTTTATATTGAAAAAACCTTTTCATCATTCAAAACCAGCGTACAAGAATGAAGTATAAAGATTTAAATTTCCATGGACAATCTATATGTAAAAGGAAAAAAAAAAAAAGATAGCAAACGTAGATAAAGGATGAAACTTTGAAGCTCATGAACCAACAAACCCACATGCAAAAGAAGTAAAGTAAGTACACATGGCAAGGATGAAAGTTTAAAATTCCATGGGCATATTACATGCTAAAAATGAACTAAACATGCAAAAGACATCATATGCCAAACAATATAAATCAAAAATGAAGTTTTGAAGCCCCATGGAGAGACAAACCAAAACAAACTTGTGGACTCCTAAAACATTTTTCTTTCCTCTCATTTACTAGTGACTTTTAAATGTATGAAGGATGACGTTTTCATGACTATGAAAAAGGTTGGATTTGAAGCCATTTGCAAAGAACAAAAATTTCTTTTAAGCTCAAAGCCCTTTGAAATTGTAAGCTTTTGTTTCTTTAACAAAAAAGCCATTTTTTTCAATAATGAGCAAATCAGTCTAAAAGGAGCTTGAAGCTCCAGTACATATGTAAGGATTGGAATTGAGGCATTTACCATGTGATAATATTTGTAAATTATTTTGTAAATCTTGAAAAAACAATGCTTATGCTTTTGGTCTTTCAAGTCTTATACAAATAAAAATGTGGTCCTTTCATGTTTAAAACACTTATATGGAAGAATGAAAGTTGTTCATACCCTAAATATTGCATGAAAAGGAACAACCAAACTAATGTAAACATGAAAGTTATTATGCATGTTAAATGCTTAAAAGAGGATCAAAGAAGCTATCTTTTTCTAGTTTCCTAACGTTTTGGCTATTTTTCTTGTTAGCAAGATCTCCTTCCTTCTTGGTGAGGTTTTTTTTTTTTTCCTTTTTACCCTATGTTTTGTGTTTCATTTTTACTTTGTTAAAAGATCTCTCTTTTTTTTTCAATTTTTTTCTCATTTTTTTTCTTTTTTTTTAAACTCGTTTCCAGCTCCTTTATTTTTCCAAGAGCACTCTCCTCCTCCTTGTAAAGAAGAAAGCCATTAAAATATCTTTAAAAGATTGAATATAGGCCTTCAGATCAAATCTTATCTAAGGGCCAAAGTTTCTCTTTTTTTTTTTAAGGAATAATATTTAGCCATTAGATTAAGATTCAATATGAGATCTATTGATCCCTATTATTCACTGCAAATGTTAGATTTTTATAACCCCTAAACCAAATGGAAAGACATTTTACCCTTAGTATAAAGTTTTTAATAGTTGTCCATTTTCTTAGAAATCAATGTTCCTATGCTCATTGTTGGCATTTTAAAACACAAAAAAATCTTGAAATATTATAACGTTAAGATCTAAAAATTTTTGTGAAAATCCAAGCTCAAAAAAATCAAATTACAAAAATACCCTTAAAGGGTACTTTGGTAATTCACACCTTTCGGGGTACTGATTTGATTTCAAATGCACTAAAAATCATGAAATATTATGAAATTAAAATATGAAAAGCTTCATGAAAAATCAATGTTGGGAACATCAAATTACAAAAATACCCTTAAAGGGTATTTTAGTAATTTTATATTTTTCCATGTACAAAAAAATGTTTAGTATTTTAAAAGTCACCAATTTTAACTTTAAACCACATTGATTCCAACAAAGTTGTGAATTTTGAGAATTGTCTCGAGTTCTATCCATTTTGATCAAGTTTTGTGGAATTTTAACTCTATTGATCAAGTTTGACCAAATTTGATTAAAGCTGACTTTGGGGTTTACTTGCTTTATTTATTCCTTACTTCTCATACAAAAGGTAGCCTCCATATAAATCCCATACAAAAGAGTTTGACAGTAACTATACGAGTCTCCTTATCCTTTGTTTATTATAGGCTTGAATATTGATACATTTTATGGGGGCCTTCTTATGGGCTTTAAATGGACTTTATTTAGGCTTATAATTTGGTCTCTAAATGGGCCAACTTGTGAGCTCTTTATGGGTTATAAATGGGCCTGGGTTACCCATCTTAAAAAATATTTTAGATAAAATTTAGTGTCTACAGCTGCCCTTTATTGCATATTTATAAGCATCAGAAATAATGCAAAAACATAGAAGACAATTTTGTCTAAATGATATTTCTAAAATTTTGTTTAACTATTTGTAAACAAATTCTCAACAACTTTTGAAAATAATATATGAGATCCCACCTGAAGGTCTTACAAATCTCGAGATCTTTGAACACTCCTTTAAACAAAGGCATTGAAACTTTGAAAGATCTTGTTTGAAAATGGTTCCCCTTAAATAGAGGCTTTAAAATTTTAAAAGATCTTGTTTGGAAAGGGCTCCCCCTAAACAGAGGTTTTGAAACTTTAAAAAAATCTTATTTGAAAATGGTTTTCCTTAAACATAGGCTTTGAAACTTTAAAAAAAAATTTGTATGAAAATGCCTCATGATATTATGACCTAAGGGTCTCACGAGTTATGCTTGTTTAGAAATCATTTCCCATACCTCATTTTTTTTGCCTAAATGATTTATCCTTTAAAAAAATCCCAAAGTTATTTTTTTTTTCAAAAATATATGTAATTCATAACCTTAATGAGTGCAATAAATGTGATGTAAGTATTGTTAGAAACCAATATGACGCGACCAAATTATGATATCAAGGTTTTCTAAGTCAATCCTTTCTAATTTTTCATTTTTTTCAAAACAACCAATCTCACTCCTGGTCTGCATATTCTAGGAGTGTTTTCTTGTGAACTGCCATGATCTTTTACTAATACCATTATCCAACACCACTTCCAACAAGTTTTTACTTTGATTTGATGAGTTTGAAAATGGGTATTTTTCCAAATCTTTTCTCATTTTCTTAATCTTTGTTTTAACTTTGTTATGCTTGACTTATGCAAAATAATGTAAGACCTTTTACGAATATTATCAATCATTTATCATATTCCAAATTTCATGACTAGTGTGATAAATTAGCATTTCTACTACATGTGAGAATGAAGATTATTAGAAAGTAAGGTGAATTAGAGAAAGATGAATATTTATTCTAGGAAAGTATAAGAACATGTCTAGTGAGAAACTTGAACACTAGGACAAAATTTAAATAAGGGAATTGTATTTAGATAGTGAATATTTAGACAATCATGAACAATATTCCAAATTTCATTGATACACTTGATCTTTTTGAGTTCGTTGTGTTGGACGTTGCCCCCTTGTACTTGAAATTAGTCTTTTTTTGCATCCAAGCTGCATTTTCAGGTTTTCATCTTAGATCTTTCCTTTAACTCAGACTACCCTTTTTGGGTTTTTAATTATGAGTCTTTCTTATTTTTGATTCATTTTTTTATTTTTTTCTATTTTTTCTTTTTCTTCTTTATCTTCTTTGTCTTTTTTTTTTTTTTACTCTCTTTGTCTTATTCTTAGGCAAAGTAATTTTTCATCACATCTGAGTTTATCGAGTTTGGCAAGTCATCCCTATCCATCTCTGCCAAGATCAATGCTCCACCCAAAAAAACTTTTTTGACTACATATGGACCTTCTCAATTTGGCATACATTTTCTTCGATTATCATGTTGATTTGAAAGAATTTTATTTAAAACCAATTCTTCTTCACAGAAACGCCTAAATTGAACTTTCTTATCATGTGCTCATATCATTCATTTTTGGTACAACTGATCATGGCAAAGAGCTGTGAGCCTTTTCTTTTCAATGATGTATAATTGTTTGTAATGATTTTGGACCCATTTTGCTTCATTTAAATCTACTTCCATCAAGACTTTTAAAGAAAGAATTTTCACCTTGATTGGCAATACGACTTTCATCCTATATAAGAGTGAAAAAAGAGTAGCCCAGCAGATATGTGTACTAATGTCTTATAAGCATGCAGTACGAAAATCAACTTTTCATGCCAGTTTTTATAGGTATTAGTCATTTTTTTATTATCCTTTAGATATTGTTATTAGCAACTTCTATTGCTTTATTCATCTTTGGGTGATATGGACTAGAGTTATGGTGTTTCACCTTAAACTGAGTACAAACCTCTACTAACATCTTGTTATTCAAATTGTGAGCATTATTAGAGATGATCTTTTTTAAAAGGCCATAACGACATATTATCTCTATTTTTATAAACTTACATAGCATAAAAAGATGCTTCGACCCTTTTTATGAAGTAGTCAATCACTACAAAGATAAATCAATATCTATCTAAAACTTTTAGAGTTATGGGTCCAATCACATCTATCTCCCACATAGAGAATGGCCATAAAGGTGCGAGAACATGTAAATGGATTGGAGGAGCATGAATCTTATTTGCATAAATTTGGCATTTATTACATTTTCTGGCATAGTTGATATTGTCACTTTCCATTGTCAACCAATAATAACTTACCCTTATGATTTGTCTAGCCATCATATGGCCATTTGCATATGCTCCATAACTTTCTTCATGCATTTCTTGTAGTGTCTTCTTGGCTTCAACAACATTCATGCATCTTAATTTGATCCTAACTTTTCTTGTACAAAATTTTTCCATCAAGGAAAAATCCTATAGCCAACATTTTGATAATTCATTTGTCATTTTTTGATGCATGTTTCGGGTATTATTGGTGCTTGACATATTGCATGATATTGTAGTACCAAGACAAGCCATCAATCTCTTTTTCAACAGTTAACAATATGCCAATGATCCTTGCATAATCAACTAGATAGGTTGGATTTCTATTTTATCACACACTTTAAACATTTCAAGCAATGTAGCTAAAGCATCAACCATTTGATTATCTTCTTGAGGTACATGATAGAATTGAACCTTCTTGAATTGTTTGATCAAATCTACCACATACTTTTGGTATCGTATCAACTTTGAATCTTTTGTTTCCCATTCACCACATAGTTGATAGATTACCAAGACCAAGTCTCCATATGCTTCAAACACTCCAATCTTCTTTTCAATTGCCATTTGCAGGCCTATTATGCATGCTTCATATTCTACCACATAGTTGGTCCAATTAAAATCCTACCTTGCGATGCTTGGATAATAATTTCCATCAAGGGATATCAAAACTACTATAATCCCATGCCCCAAAGCATTTAAAACTCCATCAAAGAACATTTTCCATGGTTTTTCTATTGGTTCCTCTTTTTCAATTTAGGAAATGTTCATCAAATCTTCCTCAAGAAAGTCCAATTTCATAGGCTTATAATTATCGGTTGCACGTTTTACAAGGAATTCAACTATCATACTTTTTTTTATCACCTTTTGTGCAACACATACAATATCGTATTCAATGAGCATGACTTACCATTTTGCTAACCTCCCCAACAATGATTTTTTTAAAAGATATACTTGAAAGGGTCCAACCTTGTTATCAACCAAGTAGTATGGTATAACATATATTGCTTAAGTTTGTGGGCTGTCCATGCCAATGCGCAACACATTTTCTCTAGTTGAAAATATTTGGCCTCATATTTAGTGAACTTCTTACTCAAGTAATAAACAACTTGTTCTTTCTTGCTCGTTTCATCTTGTTGCCTTAACACAAATCCCATAGAATGGTTATGCACTGTGAGATACAAAATCAATGGTTTTCTCACAAAAGCGTTACCAAGATTGGCTCATTTGACAAGTACTCCTTAATTATTTCAAAAGCATGCTGACATTCCTCATCCCATTTGCTGGGGTCATGTTTTCGAAGCAACTTGAAACTTAGTTCACATTTAGAATTAAGTTAAGAAATAAAATAAGAAATATAATTCAACCTTCCCAGAAACTCTTTACCTCCTTTTGTGTGTGGGGGGGATAAATTCTAGATAGCAAGTATCTTATCCGGATCGACTTTAATGCCTCTCTCACTAACCACAAACCTAACAAATTTTTTGACTTAGCACCAAACATGCATTTAGCTGGTTCTAGCTTAAGTTAATATTTTTGTAATATTTCAAACAACTTCTTGAGATTGGTAACATGGTCCTCTTCCTCATGAGATTTTGCAATCATGTCATCTACATACACTTCTATTTTCTTATGCATCATGTCATGGAGAATGGTTACCATTGCTCTTTGATAAGTAGTTCTTGCATTCTTCAATCCAAATGGCTTAACTTTATAACAGAACATGCCTTATATGATAACAAATATGTTTTTTTCAATCGAAAGGGGCCATTTTAATTTGGTTATATCTACAAAAACCATCTATGAAAGAGAATACGGAGTGCTTAGCAGTGTTATCCACAATAGTGTCAATATGGGGCAAAAAAAAATTATCTTTCGAGCTGGCTCTATTCAAATCTCTATAGTCCATGCACATCTAAACTTTTTCATCTTTCTTGGGAATTGAGACTACATTAGCTACCCGTTTTGGGTATTTGGCTACTTCTAGAAAGCCTATATCAAATTGGTTTTTTACTTCTTCTTTGATTTTTAATAACATGTCTAACTTCATGCATCTTAAATTTTGTTTTATTGACTTGCATTCTAGCTTTAATGGCAATCGATGTTTTACAATATCTGAACTAAGTCCTAGCATATCTTGGTATGACCATACAAACACATCAACAAACTTACGAAGCAATTCTTCTAACTTTCTGTTTTCTACGGGTGAAAAGGATATGCCCACCTTAACCTCCTTTTTATTTTTCTCATCATCTAAATTAACTACGTATGTAGCTTTCTCATGAGGTTCAATTTGTTTTCTTTCTTGTTCTATTAGTTTTAATAAATCATAAGGCAAATTATTCTCATTTAAATCCTTTTCATTATTAAATTCATCAATGTAAATAGGTTTTTCAAAGTCAAATCCTATATTATCATCATGATTATCCTTGTATTCATTATTTGGAAACCTAAAAATGGGTGAAATGGAAAGGATGTAGGCGTATGTGTAGGAAAAGAAAAAGAAAATGAAATTGTAACTTTGAATGAATGAAATAATAGAGGAAATGAAAATGCAAAACACTAGTTATTTTATTGAAATGATAAAAGAAAGATAAGCTTATACGAAAATCTTTCAAATGTTCTTGGACATAAGCATTGGGGGAAATTAACTCACTACATTATTTTGTGAAAGATTTAAGGATAACTGGTAACTTTATTGCTTTGCAATTGTTCAACTCTTCACTCAGAGGGCATGGATAAGCAAAAGGCTTCTCTTCTTGAATGGTTGTTAGTGTATCTCCCACCATATAAATATGGAGTTTGAAAAAGATTTTTCCATGTTCAACATAGGTTCCCTTTGTATGACCTTCAGTGGGTTAGGATAGATATATTCGCTTGAACAAAATGTATCATAAAAGTAAGGATGATCATTCTCTCATACTTCGACTTATGTCCCTTATGCCGCACCAATCTATTCTTTCTCTTTTCAGCCATGGCTCTTATTTTTTATCATAGTGACCTTAAATCCTAATCCAAACCTTTCATTGTTTTCAAATACCCTTGGTGTTTCCTTGATTCTTTACAAATTCCTTTCGAGGTCGTATCCAACATGCCATCCTTTACCAAGTGTTTGTTTAACCACCATCTCAGTTGCATTTGATAAGTCTGGAGTGGGCACCTTTGATCCTTTCCCCACATAAGTTACATTAATAAATTTAAAGGATGTAAAAGAGCATTCCAATGCCTTCTTCATAGCCTTTACATATGTAGTCATGAGCTTGGTTACCAACAAGTCCTCTTCTCCAGAAACACTAATCAATTGATCCTTAACTATAAACTTTACTTTTTGATTCAGAGATGATGGGATAACTCCTGTCATATGAATCCACGGTCATCCCAATAGGCAGCTATAAGATGATGAAATGTCCATAAGTTGGAATTATATAGAGAAAGTGTATAGCTTTATTTGCATTGGTATTTCAATATCCCCTAACACTTCCCTTCGAGACCCATTGAAAACCCTCACTACCATATAGCTAGTCTTTATATGTGATACACTAATAGATCATTTTGTTAGGGGTGATCATAGGAATGAGATTGATTGAAGAGCTATTGTCAATAAGAACCTTAGTTATAATATGGCCTTTGCACATAGTAGTGATATGAAGGGGCTTGATACTATCTTATCCTTCTGGTGAAATCTCATCATCATTAAAAGTTATAAAATTTAGAGACATAATACTTCCACAAAATTAGGTCAACATTCTTGACAAAGTTGTTACAGTCCGTACGTCCTTGATTTAATATTCTCAGCAGGGGATTACGATGCAATTCAAAATTCAACAATAGCGTCAATAAAGAAATTTGAGCAAGCATCTTGTTTAACTACTCTACTGCATTGCATTCGTTATGTTTGATCAATTTAAAAAACTCACAAACTTTTTTTTCAGTGACAGGTTCTTTATATATCGTGCATCTTGAGCCACTACAGAATAAGTCTTTTCTCATTCTCCTAATGCCATTTCTTCTTCCTTAGCTTTTTCTCTTTGAGCATTTTCTATCATTTTAGAAGTATAACATCTCTCACTCTGTGTCATTCTACGTACTCTAGTTATATTTGCAATGTTAGTGTCTTTTAGGTCACTTACAATTTGACAATCATTTGATCATTGTGTCATGGCATTATAATCATACTTTCATGACACAGCCTTGTTATTTTGTTGAGGGAATGGGCTAGGGACCCAAATTGTTATAGGTTTTATGAGAAAAGAAATGGGCTACTCTTTCACCAAGCTTACCTTTGCATTGTAGAAGATAGTCACCAGTTTAGGCACAAATTTAGGGGACATACTTCTTGAAAATCTTTCTTCCATTGATTCATAAAAAACTGCTCTTATGCCCTACTTGGTTTTTCATTACAATAAATTGTCACCAACTTAAGCATAACCTTAGAAGGCATACTCCCTAAAAAGCCTCATTATATTACATTCATCATGTTCTGATCACCTCTTTCATAGAATTCTACCAATGACAAATCCATCATTTCTTGCAGCACTTAGCAAAACATGCCACAATTTTGAATAGGGTGCCATACCATATTCATGTGATAAATACATGTTTAGGCTAGATCATAATTTTTATGATGGATCTTTTATTCTAAGGGAATTGGATGAAGCATGTCAAATTTGACCAAACTTTCAAACACTTGACCCATCAGGGTTTTAACTTCATCAACACTTCTTTAATGTGCCTTATCATAGCACCATCTATTGCAATCATTGCTGGCCTAGCATGGTTTGGTAAAGGATTTTCAATGACATTTAGCTTCCCACTGGTGTTAAAATTTACGTATATTTTGTTAATGCTTACTTTTTTACTTCACAAGTGTGTTGGAATGTCCAATTTATAGAAAAAATGAGTTTTTAGTCATTGAAGAAGATTGAGAAATGGAACTGCATGCTTTTCTCTTTTTAAAGTAGCCATTATAGGCTATCAAGATTAAAGGGATCAATTAGTTCCAAATTTTGACCATTGTAAGTGAATCGATCAATCCATTTTTATAGAGGATCAATTTGTTTTCAGAATGGATCAATCTATTTTCATAGAAGAATGATCCATTTTCAGAGTGGATCGTTCCATCTTATAAGCAATTGATTCATTTTTACAAAATTTGTTTAAGGGACATTCTATACGAATAGTGCATCGAGTACCTTTAAATAAATCTTCTTTTGCACTCTACTTACTAATTTGATCATATGTTGAGTTATACAACTCCAAATCAAGATCCATTTAAGGATTTAGAAGCTAGACTTAAAGGGTTTTCTATCCATATAAAATTCATCATCTATTTCAATGTATAAAAATTATAGTGAATTTCCAAATCTACCCATTGTGTAGTTGTTAAACAACCTACAGTCTCTAGTAAAAATTCAAAATCTTTTCTTAGAAAATTTGGATTTTGATTTTGTTTGATCCATTAGAAAGTAGACTAAAAAAGCTTTCCATCAATATAAAATTTAAATATTAAAACTTTGTAAATAATATAGAAAAATAAAACAAATTCAATATTGGAAAAATTTGTTCTTACAAAACAACATTCTCAAGTTAATTCATTTCTTAAAACTAATATTATTAAAATTGTATCAAGTCAAAGATGAATTTGTCACAATGTTTCAAGATCATGCACCAAATGATGGGGAATGAGAAAAACCAAGCGCTTAAAAAAGCATTTTTGATAAAAACAAAAATAAAAAGTTACCACCAATCTTTTTTAAGGTGTGATTAGTCACCTAAATTTTTTGCTGTGATTAACCACCTAAAATTTTTGTTCTTTTAATAAAACATTTAAAATTGGATGAATATGATCCTATTCTAATGCTTAGAAATTAGTTCATTTGTTTTGCAAAACTTGAAATTTTTTCTTTATTTTGAAAACAAATCAACTTTTTCTTTTGGAAACAATGCATTTTATTTTTTATCAAGATGAAAATGTCTTAAAAATTGAGATACATTTTCACTCTCCTATATTTACACTACATGGGAATAGGGTTTTAACGACATTTTTTTTTATGTTTAGCAGCATTTATAAATGTCATTAAACGATTTGCACAATTTGCCAAAAATACTGCCAAGAGCATATGCTATACCTGTTTTAGGAAAAATAACAGCATTTTAAGAAAAAAACACCTCTAAGTTAACAACATTTGTGTGAACAAACGTCGTTAAATTTAGTGACGTTTTTAAACACAAACGCCTTTAATTTCCTAGTTTAGCGGTGTTTGTGTGAAAAAATACTACTAAATTTAGCAACATTTGTGTTCAAAAATGCTGTTAATTTCCTAATTTAATAGCATTTATCCACACATATGCTGTTAAATTTAGTGGTGTTTGTGCGGACAAATGCCACTAAATTTGTAATTTAATAGCATTTTTAGACACAAAAATTGTAAAATTAAGAAAGTTACTTTTTTTTTTAATTTCTTTCAACATTTACTGCTAAAATTAAATAAAAAATATTGAAAAAAATAAAAGCAAATTTAAATTCATACACTGAATATTATAAATATTTAAATATCTAAGTACATAATTTATTTTAGTTTACATGTAACACAAAGTTTAATACTAACATTCTGCTTTGCATTTGTTTTTCTCCCACTCATCAATAGACTCCAATGGGAGGAAAAGTCACACTTGCTTTGAGTGGTGCCTACAACAGCCATTCCTATTCTCTTGGCTTCCATTGCCAAAGATTTCTCTATGAACCTCAAAATGTGCTATTAGAAATGCATCACAGTACATTTCATTTATCTTCTCCACCACTTCATGTCCAAAAAAATGATGAACAATACATGTTCTATCATGATTGAAAAATGTCATTGGATAAGCTATAAAAAGGAAAGAAGCTATACCACAAAATCTATAAATGCAAGATAAAATACAAGGAAGATATACAAGATCTTGCTTTACATACATGTAGAATTAACATACATTCGTTTGACTCTTAACTAATATAATCATATAAACCTCGTGAACTACACTAATCTATATGAAATCACTTTATCAACATGCCTGTTTCCCAAAACATGGAATAGCATAATCATATCTTTAGTTAATTTGTGAAAACCTGTGGACTCTAAACTTTATGCCACCTAAATTGACAAATCCACAATAGTAAAACCGAATAAGCAAAATTTTCAATTTGCAATATGAGTACAGCAAAATATAAAGATTCAGACAAGAACATATTATGCTTTTGAAAGATGCATATAGTTAACCTTATAACAATTGAGGTTTTAATCATTGAAATCTAGATTTGCATATTGCTCTTATATCATTACTAAATTGATTTCATGAACATTCCTTTTGTTCATAAAGAAAATCAAGCCTATTCTGAATTCGAGTAAAGTAGATGAAATTATTAAACTATTTATGCTAATGAAAATTAATTTCATTAAGAAGAAGGATAAAGTGAAGATTGCACCCCTTTGGAACAAACAGCCATGGCAGAAGCAAAGAGAACATTAGCCTTGTTCAACACATCAACTGCTTCAGGAGTGCAAGGCATATTTGAGCCTACAAAGATCACAATAACACATAACTATTAGCTAATATAATTAGAATTAGTATTATTCTTCATAATGGAAAGATATTAAAATTTTTTGCTTTTCATATCACGGAATTTATGTCTTTGAATAATCTCTGCATACACCAAATGTATAATAGCAGCTCTCAAGAGTTAGTAAAAGAAATGAAATTTAAATTTAAGTGTGGAAATGGCAGTGAAGAAAACACATCTCAAACTTTTTTGTTGAGCTTTGAGATCCCTTAAAAATGATATTTTCAGATAATCAAATCCATCCTCATCAACCAAATATCCCTTTGAATCTGTGCCACATATGAGGCATAGGCAAGCGATTAAAAGATAAACAGCTTATCTCAACTAACTTTTATTTGCCCATATCTTAACTAAGCAGAATGTGAAGCCAACTTTATTTGCTTGCGCTGAGGCTATTATACATCATCTAAGTTCATACCAATATTCATTCTATATAGTGAAGAAGAAATTATAATACACCAACATCACAACAAACAATCACATGTATTTGTATGTTTACTATCTTGAGGATCATTTTACTAAATCAAGTTAAAGGGTAAATAAAGAAAGTGATGAACTAGATATTAAACAATGTAAAAAGAACTTCTTGGCAATAAAGAGAAGAGCCATGAAAATCAAACTTGAATATGATTTTAAGGCACTTTTCTAAATCAAAATAGAATGACTAAAGACCTTCATGAACATTAGAGAAAGACAAGTGATGAGCACCAGGTTAACATAATTAAAACATGTGCTTCTTTTCTTCTGTTTGCTTCAATTTTTTAAAAGAACAGTGAAAGAACCCTCCTT
Organism: Durio zibethinus; assembly: GCF_047325235.1. Classification (NCBI taxonomy): domain Eukaryota; kingdom Viridiplantae; phylum Streptophyta; class Magnoliopsida; order Malvales; family Malvaceae; genus Durio; species Durio zibethinus. The sequence goes on from NC_143180.1 coordinate 9,509,282, forward strand.
TATATTATCCTTTAAAATAAATTCCTTAAACCCTTTTTCAAACAACACAAGAAAAAATAATTTTTTAGAATTTAATTTTTTTCCTCGAAATTTTCTTAAGAAACAGAGCCTAAGAATCATGCTACATCAGGGATTATATATACAATATGATAATATTTAATTTATAAAAATTTATTATTAATTCATTAATTCAATGATATTAAAAATTACTTAAAATTTAAAATTTTCAAATCAAACTTCAAATCTAAATAATCACGAAAAAATCAAAGGCATTTATAAGAATTTAAGACCAATTCCATTTTGAATTTTAATTCAACTTCAGTAACGAGTACTTGATTCAATTTTATTCAATCTAATATAGTTTTCTATTTTCTTTTCCATCGCAACATTTTTTTGGACTTTGTTACATAAAATATCAAATAATTTTAAATTATTATTACATTCAAATTTTAATGTTATATTTGTCTAATTTGCCTCATCAGTACTTCTACTTTTATATTCAATCTCATTTTCCCACTGTTGTTTACAATCTTGTCCCAGCCAATTTTATTGGCTATGCAAATAGACCTTTCGTGACACTCCGTTGCCCATCACATCTGTTCTTCACTGTATATACCCAAAATAATTAAAACTTGCTTACTTTGAGTCTCCTTTGTCAAATTAATTTTAGCTTTGTTCTGTTATTGAAAAACAAAAGGCAAAAAGAATTTGCTTTCTTTGCAAATTCCAGGTTTGAAAAACAGTTCCAGGTTTGATGTTGGCTTCTGTTTAATTAATTTTGAAGTCAATTTTGGTTTCAATAAATCATGTGTTTTTTTATATGTTGTTCCTCTACTTGTTAGCTTGATTTACAGTGCTTCTTCTTGACCAAATCCTTCCATTTGAGCTAGAAAATTTAATTTTCTTTCAAAGTTGTTTCCAGGATGCTGTTCTGTTTCCAGATTCTGTTTTGTTTCGATTTTTATTACTTTTAAAATTCAATCGGTTCCAATTTGCATCAAGCTTTTTCGTACTTGTTCATCTATGAGTTACCTAAGCTTTTATAAAATTTGAATGCAAAAGTCCATATATTTTTAGCTAGATCTAAGATTTAATAGGAGTTGTTCTGTTGTGCGAGCTAAAATTCCAGATTCTGTTTTGCTACAGTTTTGGTTAGATTTCAAGTACTAAATCATGTCCAATGCTTTTGCAAATTTATGTCCATGTTCACATATTAGTTAGTTACTTCCACAAAAAATTTGGAAATCAAATAACATCAAATGATAGGGGAAACTGAATTTTAATTAGATGTTATCCAGAATCTGTTTCCAGATTTTGATGTTGCTTTAGGTTATTGTTTCTTTGATTCTTCATGGCTGTTTGGGGGTTGATAAGGATGGTACAAGGTTGCTATTAGGTTAAGCATTCGCCTCGAAGGCGTCTTGTTACTTGAATCAATTGTTTTATCTTTTAAGCTATAATAATAATGAAACTAAAGGAATTTTGTAACAGTCATCACATATCAAGTGCGCAGCGACATTATAAGTAATGACTTTTTTAATGTATTCAATGTGCAACAAGAATTACCTGATACTGTAATGGGAATAGCACCAATAGCAACAAGCTTTTCCAAAACATGCATTGCAATCTTTCCAAAACTGCTTACAACACATTTGGATGAAGATTCAAGTGAAAATATATTCATGTAAACAATTAAGTGAAACAACTAGCAGTAGTGGACTTCAATATTGCGATAAATCTACTTTTTTGGTATATCAAGTGACAAGTAGTTCTTTGAAAGGAAAAAAAAAAAAGATCATGAGTTATTAACCAACTAACATTCCACATTTTTATATTTGCACATATTAGGCAAAACATTACAAAGAACTACGACTTATAACTCAAGGCAACAATATGCTTTTTGAGTCTAGATAAAAATAAGAATAACAAATAACCTCAGTCCTTTGATATCTTTACTACAAGAATCAGCTAGGCAAAGAAAACTTGTAGAAGCATGAGAACTTTATCAAGTTCCAAGCCATCAGAAAGAGATATATACATGGAAACAACTACACTTACTATAAAGACAAACATTGTAACAATGAAGTAGAAATAGAAGCTTTCAAGGATGCAAAGGTGCAAAGTCAGGCATCTATGCATTTCCCCTCATATTTAACTACCTCCCTACTCTAAAATAGCATTGAGTAGAGATGAGATATTGGTTACCAGCCTATAAGCAGTTGCTTCAGTTTGAAGGCTAGAACCTGACCAAAATATCCTTGGCCTTGTAAAACTTCCTTGCATAAGAAAGGAATAAAATGAAGACATAAAGACCACCTCATAATTTCATTAAACATTGAATTCTTACTAAATAACTTAAAAACCTCTATTTCTCTTACAATTCATAGAAGTAATATAAAGGAAAATTTAGGAATTGTTATAATAGTTAAGATCCTTAAATGACATATAGGCTACAATGTCTACAAGCATAAACGCAAGTCTTCAATTTTTCTAGGAATAGATGGTAGCAGAAAGTGATTTTCAGAAATCAATATGCACACAAACAATTTTATTTCTAAAATTACACATGCATTTGTAAACACGAACAGATGCGCTAAAGTGTCAAAAAAGGGAAACTTTCAAAAACATACACACACACACACATTCAATATCTGGGTAGGTTAAATGTTAGTTTACCCTCTTAGATCTCATAATTTTGGAAATCGAATATTCAAGTTTACTATAATTTCTGATTTTATTCAAATCTTTGAAGTGCAAGTGACCATGTGCATAACTTGACAGGTTTATTGCAGCATACCAGAAAAAAAAAATAAATCCATCTTTTTCTTAAACTTGTGGTAATCCAACAACTATGAAGAATTTCAACCTTCAAACTACCTGAAAATGACTAGCTAGATGTCTGTATTGTCCAAAGAGATATCCCATTTCTTGAATATGAACTCGGATTTCCTCCGACAAAAAATCCTAAATTTCAATCTTATATTCTAAACAAAAAAAATTGAAATACCAAAAAAAAAAATTAAAAAGCAAAAGTTATGAAATTAGGTTTACCTTGAAAATGTGAGATTAGACGTTGATGAGAAAAACAAAACGAATGCCTAATCATGCTTAGATCAAATCTAATATTTTTTCAACTGCTCTGCTAAAAGGAATGGCTTAGGTTTGCAAGGAAAAAAAAAGCCTAGGAAAAGAAAGGAAATCATAAAGAAGCAAAAAAGGGATTTAATTTTGGGGGAAAAATTTTAGCCGTGTAATTTCCTCAAAATAATGGCATTTACTGTAAAAAAATGCCACAATTTGCTTTCTAATAGTGGCGTTTTTAATTAAAATGGCACTAAATATCTTCTAAACATTGCATTTTTTTTAGTTTGAGATCCAACATAGCAGCGTTTCTAATAAAAAAATACTAATAAAAATTTTATATTTATATTTAATTAATTTATGGATTTTATTTTGAGGCATTTTAGTGGTAAAATGCTGTTAATTTGTTTCTTTAGTGGTGTTTAATAAATACAAATGCTTCTAATTAAATTTTTAGTTGTGTTTTATTTAAAAAAGCTATAAGCCTTATAAAAACATGAAAATTAACAACATTTTTAGGTGAAACGCCGCTAAAAACCTACCACTAATTTTTCATTTTTTTGTAGTGTTAGGTAGAGCATCCAAAGCATCTCTAACTTAAGGGATTTCATATTACCCCATAAATCAAGATAACATCTTGCATAAATGATAGCCACTGAGAGTCCTTCTATATTTAAGCCAAATCTCTAAGACTATTTTTCACTTGAGATGTCATCTTATTTAAAATCACTTTTCTTTGAAAAACTTTATTTATAAAACCAATGCATATATGCATGAACATAATAATAATATGAATGCATGATGATTGAATATGAATGACAAAGTATAAATGCATGACAATTTAAGAATGCATGTAACAACAAAGTGAAATGAAATACAAATGTATGAATGAGATCAAGTGTTGGTTTTTGGGTTTGAAGGTTAGTTCAGGTTTTTAGGGTTTGGGGTAGGTTTAGGGTCTAGGTTAGGGTTTGGGTTTAACTAGGGTTAGGGTTGGGGTCTAGTTTAAGGTTTTGGGGTCTAGTTTAAGGTTTTGGGGTCTAGTTTAAGGTTTTGGGGTTTGGTTTAAGGTTTAGGATTTGGTTTAGGGTTTAGGTTTATGTTAGAGTTAAGGTTTAGTTTAGGGTTTGGGGTTTGGTTTAGGGTTAGAGTTAGGTTTTAGGCTTGAGGATTAGGATTTATTATTTAGGGTTAAATTTTGGGGTTTAGTTTAAGGTTTTATGGGTGGTTTTGGGTTTGGTGGGTGATTTAAGGTCTAGAATTGGGGTTTAGGATTTAGGGTTTAGGGAATACATGTGATAAAAATCAAATAACGAAAATGATATTGGTAAAAATGTAAATATTGATCTATGTGACAAATGACAAAATTGCCATTGGTAAGAGTGTAAATATTGATGCATGAAAAATGCATGACTAAGGAAAAAACTAATTATAAGTTTAGTAATTTAAAAACTATATTACAAATTAAATGTGCATGTGTAAAATATAATGTAAATGGATCAAACACTAAAATTTTTTTAAACTTTCAAGACATGATCTGCCATTTTTTCTTTTGAAATTCAAGCAAATAAACACAAAAATACCAAACAACCTATTAAACTAACATTTTATTCATAGAAAATTTAATCATACCCATTAAAAACTTGAAGAATCATGCAAGAACACAAGCAAGCAAGGATGAATAAACCAACATTTATCGATGAACAAGCTTGGAGGTTTCAGCCAAACATATGAATGGCTTGGCTAAACCTTCTTAAAGCCTTCCACAACCATGATTTCATTCCATTCAACTCAAACATGCATCAAACATCAAGGTATTCATCATATAGAAGCATTTTAATCGTAAAAGGAATTTCATCAAATATGTAACAAACTAAAATAGTAAGGAAACTATAAAAACAAGAACATTAGCCAAACACCAAACATACACCATTAGCTAATTAACATTCATGCAAAATACAAGTAAACAAATCATCTAATTATCATAAACATTATTTAGAAGCAAGAAAATCATCAAAGGGAACCAAAAAAAGGTATGGCCACGGTGGATCTATGCTTGGCTAAACCTCCAAATGGCTTTAATAGTGGATTTGTTTTTTTTTTTTCTTGGGTCTCTTGTCTCAAATCGATCTATGGAATAGTTGATTGAGTTTTTATATCAAATTTGAAGCTAATAATAGAAAAAAAAAAAAACTATGAATTTTCTAAAGAAGAAACAGAAAAAAAATATAAAAGTGATTTGAAAATGCTATGAAATGTAAGAAAGAAAACTAGAAATTATACTTCCAAGAAAGCTATCCAAAATTTTTTATTTTTTTCTTAATTTCTCCATGTTTTTGGCCAAATCCCAGCTCCTCCCCCCTTTTCCAACCTGGCATCCTAACCTTTTAATTGGTAAAAAACTATCACATGCAAATGAATGTAAGACCTTAGATCAAAACTTCATCTTATGGTTAAGATTCATTTTTTTTTTAACAAAAAGCCATCTTTCACCATTAGATCCAGTCCCTTAAGATCATCCCATGGTTGAGTATGCTTATTACCAAAGATTGGATTTTTAATGCAGTTAGAACCAAGTGAAATGACCATTTTATCCCTCATTAAAAAGTTTTTCATTTTTAGGCTATTTTCTTGGAAAACAATACTACACTCTTTATTTTCATGATTTTAAAACACCAAAAATAATGAAATAATATAAAATTAAAATCTTAATGTTTTAGTGAAAATTTCACCTTGGAAAGGTAAAATTATGAAATTATCCACAAAGAGTATTTTAATAATTTCATATTTCTTGAGGTACTACCAAGGTTTTTAATGCTCCAAAAATCATCAAATAATTTAAAAACATGATTTGAAATGTTTCGTGAAAAACCAACCTCGAAAAGGCTAAATTATAAAAATACCTCTAAAGCATATTTTAGTGATTTTACATATTCTGAGGTATGATCAAAGTTTTCAATATTCAAAAAATCATCAAATAATATTAAATCATGATCTAAAGCTTTTAATGCCCTTAAAGATATTTTAGTAATTTTGCACTTTCAAGGTGTGATTAAAGATATTTTAGTAATTTTGCACTTTCAAGGTGTGATTAAGGCTTTTAATGCACCAAATATCATTAAAAAATATTTAATTATGACATGGAAGTTTCACAATAATCCTATTTTGAGAAGGCTAAATTACGAAAATACCCTTAAAAGGTATTTTGGTAATTTTATATCTATAAGTGCAATCTTGTTTTTTAATGCTTTAAAATAACGAATTTCAATTCCAGGCCATATTGATTCCAATTGGTTATGAATTTTGAAATTTGACCTGAGTTCTATCCATTTTCACTAATTTTGACCAAGTTTGATCTTGAAGTACTTAGATTTTGCCTATACAAAATTATGTGTCTACAGCAACCCTTCTTTGTATATTTTTGAGAATTAGAAATAATGCAAAGACTAAAGACACTGATTTTGTTCGAGACCAAGGATTCACAATAAAGTAAATGATTCACAATTTAAAAGATTCTAGATTTACAATAAAGTAAATAATTCATAGATTGAATGACTCTAGATTCGCAGTAAAGTAAATGATTCACAGCTTGAAAGACTCTAGATTTACAACAAAGTAAACGATTCACAATTTGAAAGACTTTGAGTTGACAATAGAGCTAATGATTCACAGCTTGGAATACTTGGGATTTATAACAAAGTAAACGAATAAACATATTTGGAGGACTTCGGGTTCACAATAAAGTAAACAATTCATAGTTTGGTTCAAAATATTTGCACACATGAATTGAAAGATTCATAGATGATTTAATGATTCATAGATAGGATTAGAAAGTGTTTCAAAATTAAAAAATTTCAAGATTCGCAAATGTTTTAAGATTCGTAAGAGTTTAAAGATTCGTAAGTGTCAAATGCTCACAACTTTCAAAGATGCATAAGAACCCAAGATTCATAAATTTCAAAGATTTGCAAGGACCAAAAATTTACAAACTCCACAAATTTGTAAAAGTCAAGGACTTGTAAATTTCAAAGTTTTGCAAGAAAGGTTAAAGATTCACAAATTTCAAAGATTCGCAAATATAAATGATAAATCATTAGGATTTGGAATGCCAATAGGTTGTACTATGATGCATATGCAAGTGTCCTAAGGCAAAGGTAGATGTTTTTTTAAAGATGTACATGCAATAACACAAATACCCCTACAAGAATACAAATGCTTATCCCAATGATGCAAATGTTTTCTGCAACTATAAAATTTTATTTCCAAGATGCCAATGCTTATACAAATGCAAAAACTTCATGATATATGTGCCTTAACATGGATGCGAACATAAAAAATGCTATTTTTTTTTAAATCTTTCTCAATTCTACTTATTTCCCCTTACCCATCCAAATAAACCTTCAACTTCTTCCTAAAAAGATCTTAACTTACCATTATCCTATTTTTTCATCCATTTCATCTTGCTTCGTTACCAATTTCTACTAGGCTCTTTTGACTTTCCTTTCATTTACAACATGTTTTCCTTTTTATTTTCAGTTTCAAACATACAACATGTAACATGCATTTTAGACTCGATTTTAAAAATAAGAAGACAACTTATACATTTTTCTTTCTTAAATCTAAATCGGTCTAAAGATTCACACAATTTATTCATTTTTTTGCCAAACATGATTTTCTTATTTTACACAAAAATACGTAATTGGATATTCAAAAGTATTTTCAAAATGATCAATAAAATTTACCCTATATAATTAAATTCCTTAGTTAAAGAGAATGAAATATCCGAACAAATATAACTTTGAGAGTCTTTTAGGAAATTATGTTCCTTATTAGAAAGGAAAGAGGTAGCAATTTTTTTTTCAATGAATTGGATTTTTCAGCACATCAATGGTCTATTAGTTCAAAAAGGCTTTCCCATTTAAAAGGCACATAAGAGGCATATACTTTTCAATGTAGGCACACAAATAAAACATAGGTTTTTCTAAAAAGATGAATCCTTTAAAAACCAAACATGTTCGACACTTTTTTAAATATCCAAATGTGACATTTTGATATATGCAAAGTTAGCTGTGATAGGCTCAAAATTTTAGGAGGTCATTGAAGGATGAGGAAAGAAAGCTCAAATTTTTAAAATGAATCACTTTTTACACATGTCAAGCTTTTGCAACCTTGATTTCTTTAGATCTTTCAATGGGTTTAGGTTGCCATTAGTTAGCATCTATCTTGCTTAACATCAGGAGTGGCTTTAAAGCCTTTAAAATTTACTCTAAACTACCATTCTGTAGGATTTCCACCTTAAAGGCCACATTTATCTTTCTTTCTTTTCGTTTTCTTTTATTCTTCTTTTTTTTTATTAGACCATACACTCAAGAATTCAAACTTATCCAAAATGAGATAACAATTCAAATGAGTAATTAGGTAATCAAAAGAGATAAAAAAAGGTTTATGGGTTTTATGGTCATTCTTGAAAGAGAAACTCTTTAATTTTAAGCATCTCTACTTTATCTAATATAGACTTTTATTGGGACGTGACATAGGGTAAGGTTCAAAGTTCCTAAAAGAGGGGATAGATAGGCCCAAAATAATTGTTTGAGAGTGATTAAACCAATGACGATTTTTTATATTTGAAAGATTCACTTTAGGGCATTTGTTCTTTCATTTTCCCATGCCTTCCATTCAATCATTCATTTTTTTTCTTTGGTTTCTCCCTTTCTTTTTCTTTTTCCCATTTCTTTTTCTTCTTTCCATCATTTTTTTTCCTTTTCTTACTTTCTCATTTTTCTTTTTTTCCTTTTAAGTGGATTCAAAACTTTTGGGAACCTTTTATTGGATTTTTGGCTTCAACATATAGGGTATATTCTTTAGACTTTACTAGTCTTAACCTTTAGATGCATCCTTTTGTGTCTCCCAGTGTGGAAGGTGATCCTTAGTTATGGTTCATTTTGAAAGAATTTTATAAGGCCCAAAGGGATAACAAGGGATAAATTTTTATATTTATGAAGGGATGATGAAAATTGACCATTTATCATCTCAAGCAAAGTTACTCAAATTTGAATAGCAATTATTTTTAGAAAAAAGGTTTGGAGAAAGATTTATTTTATTTTATTTTATTTTATTTTGGGATTACCTTAAACTTTAACTATCTTTGAACTCTTTGGTTTTCTCTTATTGGTTTTTTTTTTTTCATAAATCTATTAAGATCATTTTTTTCATAAATCTATTAAGATCATTTCATTTTTGGATTCATTTGAATGTCTCAAGTACATTATGTCATAATAAAAAAATTTCTTTTTTTTTTTCATTTCCTTTCATCTCTTTCTTCTTTGTTTCTTTATTTCTTTGTTTCTTTTTTTTTTTTCTTTGCATACCCTTACCATAATTCAAGAAAAGATGCTTTATTGACAAATCACCCTTAATGAACTCATTTAGGGTGTGAAAGAGTTCATGTTGCTTTACAATAAAGAATAGATTGACCATAGCTTAAATTGTCTAAAAGGCAATGGGTTTTTTTTTTTTTGTCAATATGCCTCAAGACACTAAACAAAAACAATTTTTGGGGTAAACAACTAAAAGATTGGTATGCTTATGGTCATTTAAAATTATTTATGAGGTTTTGGTTTTTGAAAAATTTTAGAGCTACAATGTAGTCTTAATACATCAAATTGCCACATCTAAATTCTTAAAATAAATATCGTGTTTGCTAATCTTCTAGGAATCCCAATTTTTTTTTTGTTTTGAAATTAGCTGTCCCATTTTTCATTGCCTAGGAAAAGATTATCACCCTTTTAATATTATCAGGCAAATGTAAGGTTCACAAATTCAAATTCATGCCTTTTGAGGGGTTATGGTTTATGAGTAAACTTAGCTAATTTGGAAAAGAAGTGTGATAGTATTTGATGAATTTATTTCTACTAGTGATTACCAATTCTGTTGAGACTCCCTTCACCAATTATTTATACTAGAAGTTATATCTTCAAGAAAGCTCTCCAAATTTTTTTTCTTATTTGTTCCATTGCTTTTTGCCAAATCCCAGCTCCTTCCCCATCTTCGAACCATGTATTCTAACCTTTTAAATGGTGAGAAAATATCCCATGCAAATGAATTCTAATGGTTAAAAATTCTCCCTTATTTTTTTTGCAAAGAGCCACCTTTCACCATTAAATATAGCCCTTAAAGATCATCCATGGTTGAGAATGTGTATTACCAAAGATTGGATTTTTAAAGCTACTGAACCAAATGAAAAGACCAATTTACCCCTATTAGAAAGTTTTAGTTTCTAGGCCATTTTTTTGGAAAATAATGCTCATCTCTTTTATTTTTGTGATTTTAAAGCACCAAAAAACATGAAATAATATAAAATTAAGATCTGAAAGTCTTTGTGAAAATCTAACCTCGAGAAAGTCAAATTACAAAATTATCCCCTAAGGGTATTTTAATAATTTTACACCTTTCGAGGTGCTACTAATGAAATGTAATCAAATAGTTTTAAAACATGATTTGGAACATTTTCGTAAAAAAACACCTCAAAAAAGATCAAATTACGAAAATACCTCTAAAAGGTATTTTAGTGATTTCACATTTTTTGAGGTACAATCAAGGTTTTCAAAATTTTAAAAGTCATCAAATAGTATTAAATCATGATCTAGAGATTTTTGTGAAATTCCAATCATGAAAAGGTCAATTTATAAAAATACCCTTATGAGTATTTTAGTAATTTCACACTTCTTAAGATGTAATCAAGGTTTTTAATGCATTAAAAAATTATTAAAAATATTTAATTATGATATGAAAGTTTTCACGAAAATTTAACTATGAGAAGGCCAAATTATGAAAATATCCCTGAAAGGCATTTCGATAATTTTTCCCTTTCTGAAGTGCAATCAAGTTTTTTAATGCTTTAAAATCATTTCAATTCTAAGCTGTATTGATTCCAATTGGTTCTAAATTTTGAAAGTTGATCCAAGTTCTTTTTATTTTGACCAATTTTGACTAAATTTGATTTTATTTGATCAAGTTTGACTAAGTTTGACCTTAAGACATTTAGGTCAAATTGGTCCTCATTTTAATTTTAAAACTTATCAAAATTTAAAAAAAAAAATTGGATTAGGACTAGGTCAAATTTTAAAAGTTTCATAAATGATTGGATTTTGTTATCACAAAATTAGATGTTTACAGAATTAAGTTCACTTTGAAAACAATAATTGGACTTTCATTTTAGCTCAAAGAAATAATCTTTAGAGATAGTTTTAGTTTGAGAAATACAAAAACATAAGGAAAAGTTTTAATCTTTATAAAAACATTTTTCAAATCAAATACTATTTTGGAAAAGATAATATTTATTTAGTGCCAAAAATAATATATAATAAGAATTATGTGCTAAATAAATCTTTTCAAAATCCAAAACCTTTTTCCAAAATATTTTTAAGAACATGTACTAAATAAATCTTTTTCAAAATCTTAATGAAGCTTATTTAGATTTCTTTTTGTTATTTCAAAATAAGATCAATTTAAGGCTAATAATTTCCCTTTTTTAACAAGGCAAAACTTAAAGATAATTTGGTTTGATGAAAAACTTTCTTTGAAACATTTAAGATTTTTTTTAAAACCATTTTGAAAAACTCTTCCTAAAACAATGCAAGTTTCTTAACAAAATTCCCCCTCAACTAGTGCATTCTTCATTCTAATCCAACACTCATAATCCAACTCATTCTAGCTTATTCTAGCATATATTCTTTTTATGCATGTATATATCAAAACATCCCACACTCACAATTGAGCATACATATATGTTAAGGCATATATATATATATTAAGCACATGTACATATATGCATATAAAAACAAATTTGTCCACAAAATTTTTCTCCTCCTTTTTGTCATAGGGACACAATTCAAGAGCAAATAATTTCAAGTAAATATTTTCAATTTAGGCCATAATGAATTCATGTATTCAAGTTTAATATGCGCAATAAAGTTTAAATACATATATTCAAGCATAAAAGTATTTTAAAGTATCCAATTTTAGCATTTTAGCACAATAGTTTAAAATTTACTATATGAAACTTATGAGCAAAAAGATAAAAAAAATTATATGCATGCCACTCATAAATCATGTCATTGTAAAATGTGCTTAGAATGTAAAACATCAATATCATATAACCATATATTCAAACTCATACCAATTGTTAGAGATATGTTATCACTAAACAAATCATTTTAATTCAAGCAAAATTGTATTGTTAGATATCTATCCCTTTTCAAAATAAGAATTGATCAATTTAAGGCACGTACAAATTCACATAAAAGGTACAAGCTATATCAATGATAGGCTCATATTTCATAATGAGCACAAGCATTTATGAAAGTTAAAAAAATCATTAGCAATTTTTTTCACTAACTTTCAAAGAGCAAAAATATTTCATGCATATGAAAAACTCACTCAATAAATATAAAATGATAAAAATAATCTTTCATAAGCATATTCTATCCAAAGAAATTCTCAATAAGAATCATAACTCATATATAATTAATAAGACATGAGCACTAATGAGCTTAAAGTTCAAATCATCATGTTATAACCAAAATTATATAAGCATGATTTTCCAAACACAACGAACATATATGTTATAGCAAAGAAATAATGAAAGCACAATTATTCAAATATATTTTGAATTATTTCAATGCATAGCAATGTACTTAATCCAAACATATGTAAGTATTTAAACATATATTTCAATCAAAATCATATATGCATATGCAAAACATTTCAAATCATATATAGCAATATACCAAAAAAGATACAAATATTTAGACATAATGTGGTACATGTTGTCTTAATGATCTCAATCAATGAATATGTATAAAATTTCAAATCATAAGTTCATAATCTATGAGTCAAAGCAAATAAAGTTCAAGGAATCAAAATATTCAACTCATTGCCATGTTCAAAGATTTATCTTAAATGGATATTCATGCATTAAATATCATTAATCTCATCAAAGCAATCATGAACTAGGCATGAATATTAATCAAAGTGAATTTAATCAATCCAAGCTTTTAACAATGTTAGAACAAATTTTATCAAGTAGCTTAGTGACTAATTTGCACAAAGTGTTCATATGTTTAAGCACAAAGTCACTTATTTGCACATAATTTCTAAAAAAAAACTCAAAACAATCAAAGTATATGTACCTCTTAACCACATATTAAAGCAAGCATACATCAAAGCAAGCTATATTAAAGCACATACTAAACATTATGTATGGTCTACTTGTACCAAGACAAAGTGATGAATCAATCATAGACCTACAAAGTTTAGATACAACACATTTAGCTCCATACTTTTCAAGCTTTGTTGATATGCTCATTTGTCTTTGAATTTTTGGTTCCAAATGTTTTGAGCAAATCTTTCATGTACTTGGGCATGATTGATGAAGATGCTTCACTTGCTTTACTTGACATTCCAACATGTAAACTCATTCAAGCATATCTCAAGTTCTCCTAACATAAACTTAAAAAAATTTTAGACAAAGAAATATTCATTAGTAGCATCAAAACACTAATTGAAAAAAATTATATCAATTGTTAGAAAATGAATTTCGTATTCTAAGTCATAGGCAAAAAAATTTGTCCATTAAGTACAAGTTGCCAATTGTAAGGGAGATACATTCAATCAAAATAAATTATTCAATATTAACTTAATCTATAGGCCATTTATTAAATTAAACATCAAATAGTACAATTGTGGCACTAAAGCTAAAGTTGTCAATGTAATGTGCAAAACATGAATCTATTTTGGCCATATAGAAATTGAAAGCTCAAGCAAAACATATCCAATTTTCAAATATATTTAAAAAAATGAGAAGAGAATATGTCACACCAATTTTAGGCCATAGGAAAATTCGTAAGATGAAGGAAGACATATTTATCATCTAAATACATTCAAGAAAATTTTAACACAAAAGAATAAATATGTCAACACAAATAATATGCCTTAATAAACAATGACTTAATGCAAAAATAAGTATTACAAGAAAATCACTCACTTAAACCATGTTGCAAGCATGTCAAGTTAAGTTAAATCACATTTATCATATAAGCATACACTTGACAAAAATAATAAAGCAACCAAAAATATATTTCATATAATATCAATTAGTTCATAATATATCAATTTATAATAAAAAAAAAAACAAGAAATAAATCAATTAAGCACAAAAATAAGCATATTTCAAAATATTTTGTAAAATAAAAATAAAAATAATTTAGCGTTTCAAATCACATGCATTAAGTTGAATAAATCATCATATAAGCATATAACTTTTACCAAGACTATAGATGAACCAAAAATCAATATATTTCTTTTAAGCTTAATAAGTTCATCAATTCACGAACATAAGAGAAGAACTAAATTTTGAATTAACAATTAAAGATAAAGAATTAAAGCATATTTTAAGACTATTTTAAAAACCATGAAATAAACAATTTAAACATTTTAAGAGTCATAACCATATAAGAATTGCATCAAGATAATTTCATCCATATGTGCACATGATGATTTATGAAAATAATGAAATTGAATTTTAAATATGGGAAATAATAAATTCAAGCATTAGAATCAAATTTCCAATTTTAACACAAATTGTGATTTTCATTCGAATTGTGTTGAAAACAAAGTTCGTAACATTTTTCTTATTAAAGAAAACTTGTTTAAGTCCTAAAACATGTGCAATATGAACAAATTTCTTATGCAAGCTCTTTTAGGCCCCATGCTTATCAAATATCAATATATACATACAAAATGCATCATATTCATGAAAACTTAAACCTCATACACACTCATTTATATAAAACTAAGTAGGATGAACCATTTAAAGCTTAATATTTTTAAGATTTTAATTTTTGACATTTTAGAGCTCATTTTTGCTTAAAAAAAAAAAAACCTTGAAGAGTCTAAAAACTTATCAAGCTCATTTTTAACTAACTTGAACCATTCCAACAAGTTTTGATTAACAAAACAAAATTATTCAAGTGGTGATTTGGCTTTAGAAATAAGAAAATAAAAAAATCAACTTTTAACCCTATATTTCCTTAAAAAATGCTACTAAGATGAGTAAATATGTTAAAAATATATTTTAAAATCTTTCAACCATTTAGAAAAATTTTTATATCACAATTTGAAATTATCCAAATGGTTTTTATGCCTACATATGCTAAAAAACAAGATTTAAGTTTTTCAACTCCAAAATCCTTTAAAACTTGTACGTAACACTATGAAAAAATTGAAACCATTGCAAGTTAATCAAGTTTCTTTGTTTGAGCAAGTTTAAGTCATTGAACTCAAGATATTCAAATTCATTTTACACTTAAAAACCTACTAAAACAAAATTTTATATTTTAGAGCTTGACTTTTGCACAAATCATTTTCAAAGCAAAGCATAAAATTTCAAAATCATTAAGTTTTGTGTGTTCCCCCTAAGTTTGTCCATAAATATAAAAATAATTAAGCACATAATTAATCACACCAAATATATAAAGCATAAAACATTAGTATCAACCATGCAGAGCAATAATTATACTTATACACATATGGTCCTCAAAATTAGGTATAAATATATCTTAAGCAGTTAACCATTAAAATCAAGTTCAACAAGTAGGAGAATATATTTATATCTCATTTATGAATTCAAAGCATAAATAACTATATACTTAATTTAAGTGCACATTTTATCAAGATTATGCAACATATATCATATCAAATCAAATTGGCATAATAAAGATATATAAATAAGTTTCTAGAAATGTTAGGTAACATATAGCACATATAATTTAAAAGGATAGGCAACCAAATTTCGTAATCATTTCAAATAAATATTAGGCTTAGAGTGTCATAATAGTTTTGGGGTCACTAGACGAATTTAGAAATAAAAGGAGTCACCACCAAAATTTTTGTTAAGTGTGAATGACCACCTAAAAAGTTTATCTTTTTAATGAAATTTTAAAATTAATTAAAATATATAAAAAAGATAATTTTTGGTCTACAAAAATCAAAGTTAGGTTTGAGAATACAGTTATACATGATAAAGAATTAATACTCCCACTTTGCCCATTTTAAAAATGGGACCAAGTAATTATGCATTATCCTTTAATTTTGACAAAAAAGTTTTAATTTTCATATTTAAAAATAGTTTCCTTTTTTTCTTATTGTAAAAAAAAAATCTTTTGTTCTTTTTTTAATCTTTTATTTGAAAAATAAATAAGAACCTCGTGTATTGAAGACTTCCAAAATTATTCCAACATGTTAGTAACATTTAGAGGAACTTTCTTATTTAAGGATTTCTTAAGAATCATTAGTTGAATTTTTTAAGAATCCCATCCTCGATGGTTTATATTTATCTTCAAAATCAATAAAATAATACTTATAATCTGACTCAAATAATATTGTCTTAAAGAAAAACTTTTTTCTTATATTTTTATTAAGTCTTTTTTTAATTAAAAATGGGTGGGCAAAATCTTTATCGAAAATTGTTCTAAATGCTCAAATACTTTTGCAAAGTTTTTGAAAATCTTCTCACTTAGAGATTCCTAAAGAATCACTATTCGAGCTTCTTTAGGATCTCATTCTAAGTAATTTTTGATTTTTTTCGAAAATGGTACAAATGCATAAAACATGATTTTCATGAATCAATTTGTAATATTATTGTAGTGTACAAAAATTCATTTTTTTAGTGAAGAAAAGAATTATTATAAATATTCCAATACTTTGGTAATATTTTAGAAAAATATTTTCACCTAAGGATTTATTAAGAATTACTACTTGAATTTCTTTAGAATCTCATAATGGTAAATTCATTTTTTAAAAATTATTAATATTTCATGCTAAAAGTTAGACAATAATACAATTATCCATAAATAAATTTATTTCCTAAAAAACACATTTTTTATAAATATTTTATATTTTTATTTCTATTACGAAAACTACTTAAATTGAAGAAAAATAAATAAATGAAAATTTTTGTATTGAAAAGAACTTTTAAATATTCCAATACTTTGGTAATTTTTAGAAGATTTTTCTCACTTAGAGAATTTTTGGGAATCACTAGTCAAACTTTTTGGAATCCCATCATCAAAAAAAATCTTACTTACTTATTAGTATTTCATAATAAAATTCTTATACTTACATAATTGCCCATAAATAAATTTATTTCTTAGAATATATAGTTTTTATTTATTGATTCATATATACTTTTTAAATCACTAATTTATATTAACAAGCATTAAAACAAATAAATATAAAACATAACCAAATAAAGGAAGATGCCCAATTAACCTTTGAACTTAAGCCCAAAACTACTCAAGTAATGGAGTCTTGAGTTGTAACCCAAAATGGGCCTATGCAAGTTGGGCCTCATATAGATCATAGGTCAGATCAGTACTACTGGTGTGGTTTGGTTTAACCTACCTTTTTTTTCACAATTATAAAAACATATTTTTTACCAAACATTTTAACACTTCTCTCCAAAAAAAAAAAACCAAAACTCTCTTTCAATTTCAAACACCCAATAGCCCTTTTTATTTCCAAAGTCTAGTAAGATGCCACTGCGCTGTCATTGTATGCAGCCACTGGCCATCGTTGGTTGGTTTTCGTCCTACCTTAAATTTTCACCACAACTCTATCTTTTTATCCTCTTTATAGATCCAAGCTCTGTTTTCCCTCAAAAAAACCCTACAGTGGGAGATTTACACCAAAACTGATGACCAAAACAACCAAAAACACATACCTTTGTCACCCCAAACACCTTGAACTTTCAATATGGTGTTTTTCTCCCTAGGCCTACCTATCCTCCAAAAAGTAAACCTTAAAATCTTTTTAAACACCCCAAACATGCCTTGACCAAAACCCCATTTTATGTTTCTTTTTTATTCTTTTTTTAGCTTTTTGCGCTGAAGTTCCCCTACTTAAAGGACATTTTTTTTTGTGATTGTTGTCCTTATCCCTTTTTTTTTGTTTTTATTTAGGCAAGGATGTTCGACGAAGGTTAAGGGATTTTTTTTTTCAAGTTGTGATTTTTTAGCTTTTTTTTTTTTGGTAATGGGTAGCTATTAGGGAGGCCAAATAGGTGTATGGGATTTTAATTTTGGTGGAGGCTAGTCTTGGTGGTAATAGAGGCAAAAGATTCTTTAAGAATCCTAAGCTTTTCGATGATGCTGGGATTTCGATTCTTTTCGATTTTTGGCAAATCCTATTTTGGTGATTATTGGTGAATTTTTCTATTTGTTTGTTTTTTATTATTGGGTTGCACTGTCTGGAGGTTGTGGTGGTGGATTGATTGGTAGATGGTGTCATGATAAAGGCAGCGAGTTTGTGGTATTTCTCTTTGGCTATGATGGGTTTGGTTTTTAGGGATCATTTATGTAGTGATTGAGAATATGATTAATTGAAGGCTTTTAAGTGTGTTTCGATTGAAAGCAGAAAGGGTGGAGATAGGGTCTGTTTTGTTTTTTTTTTTTTTTAGAATAAGGTGATGAAGGGCTTTTTTATTGGGTTGGGAGTTTTTCTTTTTGTCGAGTATTCCTCATATTCTTTGTGTATTCTCCTTCTCTTTCTCCTATGAATTTAATCTGTGAATTTTTTATCACCACTTTCATTGTTCAACAGAGCTATAAGTAGTGTTCTATAGAAACAGGTGACACTTCAGTGGAGGTTGCTATTTGGATTGTTGTGCCCTGAATTGTTGAAAAGCACTTCTTGAACAGAGGGTTTAAAACTTTAAAAATATCATCTTTGGAAAGCTCTTCCTAAATAGAAGCTTTGAAACTTTAAATATCACATCTTTGAAAAGCTCTTCCCAAATAAAGGCTTTGAATTTTAAATATCTAAAACATTCTACCTGAATGACTTACAAATCATTTTCTGAAAATTTGCTTGTAAAAAAGGAAACATTTAAATTTTAAGATTTCTTGAACTTTGGATATCACTACCGAGTGAATATGCAAATGATATTCAAACATAACTATTGGAATATCTCCACTAAGAAAACTTCAATGATATGAAAACATGAATATTAGGATATTACCACCAAGTAAATATGCGAATGACTTTAGATATCACCACTGAGAAATTTTGAAAAAAACTTGATCACAATACTTTCCTTAATTGGTACCAATTTTATTGGGTTTAAAATTTGGGGGCCAGTTAACTTAGGCTTAAATCTTATCAGTGCCAACTAATCTAGGCTTAAAGTCTCAATCTGAGTGCCAACTAAATTGGGCTTAAAATCTCACTTTGGATACTAACTAAATTGGACTTAAATCTCATATGTACCAGCTAAACTGGGCTTAAATCTCATATGGGTGAGCTAAACTAGACTTAAATCTAATTTGGGTGTCAGCTAAACTGGGTTTAAATCTTATCTGGTTGTCAACTAAACTAGCCTGAAATCTCTTTTGGGTGCCAACTAAACTAGGCTTAATTCTCATCTGAGTGCTAGTTAAACTAGGCTTAATTTTCTCTATATGTCAGCTAAACTGGGCTTAAATCTCATATAAATGCCAGTTAAATTAGGCTTAAAATCTCATTTTGGTGCCAGCCAATTTGGCTTAAAGTACTAGCTAATCTAAGCTTAGGTGCCAATTAATCTGGGCTTAAAGTCTCAATCTATGTGCTGACTAAACTAGGTTTAAAATCTCAATTTGAGTGCTAGCTAAACTAAACTTAAATCTCATTTAAGTGCTAGCTAAACTAGGCTTCATCTTCTTTGGTTGCTAGCTAAACTGGGTTTAAATCTCATTTGAGTGCTAACTAAACTAGGCTTAAAATCTCATATGGGTGCCAACTACACTGTGTTTAAATCTCATCAAATGCCATCTCAACTAGGCTTAAATCTCATTTAGGTGCCAATTAAACTAGGTTTAAATCTTTTTTTTTTCAAAATTTCTTGACATTCACTCTTTCTAAAGAAAACTTGACTTGTTATCCTATCTCATTTTTTCGTTCATTTTTTCAACAACTGTTATTCTTTCCCAGATCAAATTATTATCTTTTTCTTATTTTTCTCTTTTCCCCATGTTATACTTTTTTGTCTCTTTTTTTTTTCTTTCTTTTCTTTTTCTTTCTATTTTTTTCTCTTTTTTTCCAAATTCTCTATCCTTTTTCTTAATGGACTTCACATTTCTTGTTTCTTAAACTAGGAGATTCTTATCCTTTTTTTTTGACAAATTTCCTCTTTTTTTTTTTAACTCTTTTCTCAAAGACTTCTTTTTTTCCCTTTTTTTTTTTTTACAAATGTAATCATGACAAAAATGTTTATTTCCAATCAAATGATATGAATGCAAATGTCTTTATACGAATGCAAGAATTCACGTATTGACATAATTTTTTTCATGATGCAAATGCTCAATGCAAATGCAAATGACTTTTTCATGATGTAGATATCAATGTTTTTTTTATGTAGATGGCCTTAAGATGATGCAAATGCAAATCCTTTTTTTATGACACAAATGTACTTGAAAAGATGCATGATAAATTTTCTTACTAGCAAATTTCTTTTCCATGATGCAATGCCTTTTATGAATGCAAATGCTAATGTTCATACATGACATGGATGTCACAAAGATATAAATGCAAATTCACAAATTCAAAATTTTTCTTCTTTCTCTTTTTTTTTTTTTTTTTGAGTATTCCTTGTAAACATAGAACTTCATTCTACAAATGGCCATGCAAATGCAACAACTTCCTTATGTGTGTGCCCAAACATGCATGTAAATACTAAAAATATTCTTTTTTCAAAAGAAAATTCTTTCTCAATTTTTCTTATCTCTCATTCCCATCTAAATAATTCTTCAAGTTCTTCCCAAAACGATCTCAACTTACCATTATTCTATATTTTCACCTATTCCATCTTACTTTTTTACCAATTTCTACAAGGCCTTTTTTATTTTTCTTTTATTTTCCACATGTTTTCTTTTTTATTCTTAGTTTCAAACATACAACATGCAACATGTGGTTTGAACTCAATTTCAAAAATAAGAAGACAAATACGTATTTTCTTTCTTGAACCCAAACTAGTCTAAAGATTTCATTTTTTTCATCATTTTTTCACCATTTTTTACAAAATATGATTTCCTTATTTTACCCAAAAATGCATGATTAGTTATTCAAAAATTTTTAAAACAGTCAATAAAATTACCCAACATAATTAAATTCCTTAACCAAAGTTAATGCTATATCCAAACAAATATGACTTTGGGAGTCTCTTGAAAATTGGTGTTCTCTATTAGAAATGAAAGAGTAGATGACTTTCTTTTCAAATAGGTTGAATGGTACAGTACATCAAGGTTTTAGCTTATTTGAAAAGGTTTCAAGACTTAAAAGGCACAAAAGAATTTTATACCTTTTCATCTTAACTCATGTGTAAAATATAAATTTTCCTAAAAGCACAAATCTCAGACAAACCAAGCATGATTGACATTTTCTTTAGTTCCCAAATATGGCCCTTGGATATAAGTAAAATGATAGGCTTAAAATTTTGAAAGTCATTTAAAGATAAAAAAAGGCTCAAATTTTTAAAATTAATCTTTTTTTGTACATTTCAAACTTCTAGGACCTTGATATCTTTGGATCTTTCAAAAAGTCTAAGTTGTCTTTGGTTAGCATCTATCTCACTTAACATCATAAATGGCTTTAAAGCTCCCAATGTTTGCTCTAGACTACTTTTTTTATAGGATTTTCACCCTAAAATCACATTCATCTTTTTTTTAATCTTTTATCTTTTGATTATTACACTATGCACTTAAGAATTCAAACTTATCCAAAATGAATTCACAGTCCAAATGGGTACTTGGGTAATAAAAAGAAATAAAAAGGTTCATGGGTTTTGTGGTCATTCCTAAAAAAAAGACTTTTCAATTTTAAGCATCCATGCTTAGACTTTTTTAAAGAAGTAACGTGGGTTGAAGCTTGAGGTTTCTGAAAAAAGGGATGGATAGGCCAAAAATAAGTATTTAAAGGGGATTTAAACCAATGATTATTCTTTCATTTAAAGGATTTGCTTTAAGGTTTTTTGTCATTTTATTTTTCCATGCTTTCCATGTAATCATTCATTTCTTTTTCTTTTCTTTCTTTTCTTTTGTTCTTTTTTTTTTTTTCATTTTCCTTATTTTTGCATTCTTTTATTGTCTTTTCCTTTTCTTTAAGTGGATATAAAACTAACTTTGGAAACCTTTTATTACATATTTGCCCTCAATATATGGGGTTCCTTCTTGGACTTTACCATACTTAACCCTTTAATACATCATTTTTGTTCTCTAGTGTGGAGGGTGATCATTGGTCAGGGTTTATTTTGAAAAGAATTTACCAAGCTCAAAAGGGTAGAAAAAGAATAATTTTTATGTTTGTGAATGAATAATAAAAGATGATCATTTGTCATTTTAAGCATAATCACTTAAACTGAAGAGCAATTCCTTTTAGGAAAAAAGAATTTAAAAAAGGTTTTTCTTTTCCAAATTTTTTTTTTCTTTTTTAGGATTTTCTAGTTTTTTTAACTTTTTCTTCTAGTTTTTTCATTTTAGGCTTTTTGGTTTTATTTTCCTATTTTCTTTTACAAA
Organism: Durio zibethinus; assembly: GCF_047325235.1. NCBI lineage: Eukaryota > Viridiplantae > Streptophyta > Magnoliopsida > Malvales > Malvaceae > Durio > Durio zibethinus. The sequence continues at coordinate 9,531,967 of NC_143180.1, forward strand.
ATTTTTGGCCCACCTCTTTCACTTTTTTTTTTAGATTCTTTAAGTCTTTGTTTGAATATATTCAAAATTTTGAAGTACATGATGTTACACTCAAAATTTTTCTTTCTTTTCATTTTATTTCATTTCATTTCTTTTTTGTTTTTTTCTCTTGTTTTTTTTTCTTTTTGTTTTTGTTTCCCATTTTGATAAATCATCCCTAATGAAGGTTACTATTTAAGGTCATGAGAAAAAGGGTTATGTGAAATAAACTTGTTTAAGGTGTCAAACGGTTCATGTTGCTCCAAAAAATTGAGTTAATCATAACTCTAGTTGTCTTACGGACAATGAAGTGTTTCTTTCTAGTTAATGTGACCCAAAACACTAGACAAGGACAACTTTGGGGTAAATACCTAAAAGGCTAGTATGTTTGAGGTCATTTTAAAGGATTTGGGTGGCTTCAATAACCTTGACTCATAAAATTACCACATCTAAATACAAAAGGTCATTTGCCTGATCTTCTAGGAATTCTAAATTCTCTTTTTTCCTTTTTGTTTGAAATCAACTACCTCATTGGTCATTGCCTAGGAAAAAAACTATCATTCTTTCATATCGCAACATTATTGGTGAAGGCAAAGTTCACAAATTCAAGTTAATGCCTCTTTTAGGGTTATGGTTCATAAGTGAAATCAACTGAATGATTTAAGAATTTCATGCAAAGGTATTTGATGAATTTATTTTTAATAGTAATTGCTAACTTTTTTAAGACTCCTTTCTCTTTTTATTACAAAAAAAAAAACTTTATTCTTTATTCTTTATTCTTTTTCCCTTTTTAGTTTTTTGTTTAAGGCACTTCTCTTTTTATGATTTTGGGACTTAATTATATGTGGCTTCATTCCAATCCAATAATTTCCATTTTTCTATTCAAGAAAATTCCTAAAAATTTAAAACTTAAAAACAATTAAAAACCTCAAATGACAATGTTCACAAATTCATGAGATACCATGCTGCATATTACATATTCATTCAATGCAAACATTCAAGTCCAATTCAAGGTTCACATCCTTAATGTACTCTCAAAATGATATACAAATTTTAAACAATAAAAGTCCCTCGCTTGGTGCCTTACTCTTAGAATCTTGATTCTTAATTCCATAATCATTAATTATCATAACCCCTAACCAATTCTTTAAATTTAACAAGTTCTACATCAGTTGAAGCCTGAACTGCATCCTTGGAAGTAGTGTAATTTTTTATAGAATGTCCTTTGACCCCATCATATATTCACACTTAGCATGGAGATCATATCACTTTGGGTAAAAAGGCTTTCTAAGCTTTGTAAGGATAATGAAAATTATATAATACTTGGCAAGTAAAGGAAAAAGCTTAGCATAAGACATTAGGAGTGATTGATACATATTAACTCTTTTTCTTTTACGATCATATGAATGGCTTGGGCTGATCTTTTGTTCTATGAATGTTTGTGGTGGAGGAGTTTGGGAAAGGGACATTGGAACAAACAGATGAAATGGTTGAATAAAGTTGCTGCCATAAGGTATCGAGTTGTAAAAGGTTAAAACTGATACGGTGACCAATGGAATAATCATTCACTAATTCTTCTTGTATCATTATAATGTTTCTCTTATTTCGCCTTTCAATAGTCATTTCTTAAGTGTGTTCGCACTAGAAATACCTCATTGCATTTCATTATGAATTTTTACACTAGTCTCCATACTTTTTTCCTTTTTTATTTCATCCTTAATTCTTCCCACAACAAATAGTAAATTTGTAAATTTTGAAAAAGTATTACTGATCAACATAATCAAGAGAAAGAAAGGTATACATAAATAGGAAATTTAGCTCCCTATTAGTAAAGGCTGGTCGTACTCGCGATGTTACCTCTTTACATTTAGCAACATATTCTTTATAGCATTCATTAGGACTCCCTTTCATATTTTGAAAGGTTAATCAGTTTGGGGCTATCTTTAACAAGTACTGATATTACTTAAAGAATGTCAGATAAGTCTCTCCAAGTATGAATCTAGTCTCTCTCCAAACTATAGTACGAATAGGTAGCTACCACAGTCAAACTTTCTTGAAAAACATGAATAAATAATTGTTCATTATGGGTATACCTAACCATTTTGTTATAGTATCGAGCCAAATGTATCTTAGGGTATTCGTTTCCATTATACTTTTCAAATGTTAACACTTTGAACTTTGTAGGGATAGCTAGGTCAATAACTAGGTTAAGCTCATTAGCATCAATATTTCTTAAAACATCACTTATTTTACTGCTCGTAGTCTCTCATTCAGGATATTGTATTTGTTTTTAAATTCAGTGCTTTCAACTAATTTTAGTACCTCTTTCAACTTTTTTTATTTTTTAAGATCATCCAGGTTGGAAATCATGATAGAATCATAAAGGATAACTTTAAGATTAACATTTATCTGAATCAAGGATGGTCTAGTACTAATATAATTATAAGGTTGGTAGTCTATTAGTGGTGTTTGTGTAGTATGAAGATTCTGAGCATAGGAATCTATGAAATTAGGTAGGTACAATGGTTTCTTAATAGCAACTTTTCCTCTTGCCCTAAATATTTTAGCAATTCCCTTTCCTTTTGAGAGCCCTAACATATGTGCTTCAAATCCATTAACCGTCTTTCAATATGTTTTCATATTTCCATAACCCTTCCCCTCATCTCTTTTTAAGCTTGTTCAATCATTTCTATTCCAGCCCTACAATGTTCCATGTTATGAACAAAACTAGTCTCAAAAGATTTAGTAAGAAATCAACACTATTGAACCATTATTTTTCAAAAGAAGAAAGATTAACTATACATTTCATGATGATGAATGTGCTTGACATGATCATTGATGCATGAGCTATGTAAAACACCATTAAAATGCATAAGTGCTTGGAATATTAACATTTACATATGTAAAATGTCTAAGTGACAACAATCATACCACCTATATAAATGTGTATGCATAAGACACAACATGATGTTAAAATGGTGGTTAAGTGTGTTCACATGAAATGCAATTTGTATAATGCACATTTTATAGAATCATGTCATTCATGAATCCGCATGCATGAAATACAATGACATATTACATGAGTAATGAAAGGCATATATATGATTGATGAAACATACTTATATAAGATGCACTAACATATTCTATGCATGGAATGTAATGCATGTTCAATGCAAATCCAAGGAAATTGACACTAACATTTCGATACGAGATGTAGTGCATGTACTACCTTATTATTCTTAAATGTAAAACATGATGAAAATAACAACAAAAAGGATTCAAAGAACTGCAAAAGATAGAATTCAAAAACACAACTCTGTCTTTTTCAAATTCCTAATAATGCAAATCTTGAACAAACACTAAACCAATTGAATAATATTCCCTAAAGAAAATTTATTGGGTGGATCTTTTTATTTCTTTTCTTTTTTTCATTCTTTTTTTTTCTTCTTCTTCTATTACCTATTACTTATTTTCAAACTATTCCTTGACTTCGTAAGATAACTTACGAACAAAAGGATATATTCTAACTCTTGAAATTACATGAAAATCTTACTAATAGACTATGTAAGACAAAAGTCTTTGACGCTTTATGTAAAAAAAAAAATGATGCATGCAACAAACCCAAGAAAACATAGAAAACTTAGAAAAATTAGTAAAGGAAGACTTTTAAATGCAATGCCAAAAGGTAAATTCATGTTCTTAAACAACTTCTCACTTTTTTTCCTTTTTTTCATTTTCTCCTTTTTTTCATTGCCTTTTTTTTATTTTATTTTATTTTATTTTTTTTGCACTTCTTACCACATCTTTTTTTACAAGGCTCACCAGACAACTTGATCAATTTCAAAACTTTTTTTCTTATTTTTAAAAAATGTGGCAACACTAAAACAAAAAATATATAGGACAACTTGATTCTAAATTCAAAAGAAAATTAAGGTTGATACAACAGGGTAAAATCTCTCTTTTTTTCATGCTTTTGCTTTTTATTTGTTTAACAAAGAAATTAAGAAAACCTTTTTCTATTTGTTTCTTCTTTTTTTGAAAATTTTTTGTTGTTTTTTTTTTTTCACTTTTTTGTAGAAAGAAATAACAATTCAAGAAAACTTTTCCTATGGAAAAACAAGCACATAAGATTACCAATATTCAAGAAAAATTTTTCCTTTTTTTTCATACTTTAGCCTTTTATTTAGTTAATAGACAAAGAATAATAAAATAAATCCCTTTATTTTTGAAAAATTTATTTTTGTGTTTTATTTTTTGGAGAACTATATGTCAAAAAGAAAATTTATTAAAAGAATGTTTTTCTTTTATTTCTCCTTTATTTCTTTTTGTTTTTTCAAAGTTTTAGTTTTACTTACACTATTAGTATGCTTAAATACATATTATATTGGAATGTTCCTCACGTGCCCTAATTCAGGTAGTTTCTATGAAATGGTTGCCATATTCTACCTAAGGTTAGTTCCCTAAGGCTCATTACATGCTAGTTTGGGATTTATACATCTAAAGGTTCTCAAATTATTCTTTGCATCATCGTTCATTATAAACTAGTAAGGTACTCCAATCCTCACCAATTATAGGCTGCAAAATGAAAAAAAGGTTTAATTTAAGTGAAAGTATTTTGCTTGCCATTGGAAGTTGTCACCTACAAGAGCATTGGTATTTTATTCCCTTTTAACAAAGTTAGAGCTATGATATGAATGTGCTATCTTGTGTTTGAGGGAATAAAGTATCATAATTCTTATCCTAAGTACCTTACAATTAAAATAATACATATAAAGCATAAAACAAATGAACAAATGATGATATGCAAGTTTTTTCGTTTTGTTTTCCTTCAATTATTATTGTTATTATTATTTTAAAAAAACTAAAAAAACAAAAAATTGGAAATTAATGTTAAATACTAATTAAGACTATTACATCAAAATTAAGGATAACATATAGTTACTTTTGGCCTGACTTTAAAAAAAGAAATTGCTTCTCCAATGAAGTCGCCAAGCTATCATTATAGTTTTGGAGCCACTAAACGAACTCATAAATAAAAGGAGTTGCCACCAATCTTTTCTATTAGGTATGATTGGCCACCTAAAAAGTTTGTCTTTTAATAAAAATTTAAAATTAATTAAATGTAGGGGAATATCATCATTATATAAATTAAAGTAGCATAATTTTTAAAAATTTTAATTCCTTAAAGCTAAGATCAATCAACAAGATTATACAAACAACATATATATACAAGCATACATAGTTTTGCTAAGGATGTTACTTGGAATGCTGAATATCCCTTGTTTCAATTTGGTGACCTTCCAAATAATTCCAAGCCAAAAAGCTGCCCAAGTGTTCAGCCTCTAATGGTGATCCACACGAACTCTTGTGAAAAAACCTTCTCTAAAGTTTAGTTAAACTTAAAGCCACACTCTAACCAATAAGTGTTTGCAAGACCTTTTGTATTTTCTTGAGTGAAACCCTTTTCTCTTAGTTTTTTCTTATTTTTTCTCTAGATACTTCCTTTCTTTTCAAGAATCAAGAGAGGGCAGCTTGATGTTCCTTTTATAGGGGAAGCATTCGATCATATTAGGTTTAATGCTTGGAATGTAAATTTTTACAATTGACTTATGCTAGCCGAATATACTAACTAATGGAAACTCTCTCTTGCCTTTATTTACTCTATTTTTGGTCATACCAAAATCAAATTAAGTCCAACTTAATTTATCCCAATTTTAATGTTTCATAATTATCTTATTCAGTGTGGCCCATTAGATTTTTTAGCATATTGGCAATAAATACAAGCATTGTAAGTCATAGTATTCGACTATAGATGAAACAAACTTTTTGTTTTCATCACCAATTCTCCAATTAGCTAATCTTATGTTTAGAGTTCATGATCAATGCTAGCTTCATTGCCATGACTCCCAATTCCTAAAGAAAAGTCAATATGGTTTGAAAACTTATCTGTGAATGGTTTTAACGTATAATTAATATCATTTCATCACATAGTATCTCGGTTTGAACATTGAGTATGGTTTAGTGTCTACTCAATCTTATTTAGCCATATTTAGTCTTGTCCTTAACATTAATTCATAAATAAGCTTTAAAGCAATTCTAAATTTTTAATTCACTTTTGTAAAAAATTTCTCAAGTTAATCCAATCAAGATTAGTTGAGATACTCTCTTATCACATATGGTGATAAATCCCATCTTGATAACTTTTTATATCTCCATATGCCTCATGTTATACCCAAAAATACTTGACTGAAGCATTCTTTGTTAGAACCACAAGTAAAGTAAAGTCAAAACATAACATTTATCATATAAGATCATAAGTAATCTTAAGTTAAAGGATCACTTATACAACTATCATATGAGAATATAGCTATAGACACTATGTGAACTACCACATAGCATTCTCATATAAGATTACGTTCAATGAACTTGTTTTTATAATAAACACCCACATGTTAGCTCAAGTTTATCAAAAACTTCAACCTATGAGATAGGTTGCTTGCTTCATAAGTAAGAGTATAATCATATGCTAGTTTCAATAACTTTTGTCAATGTATTTTTATTGATAAAGTATCGACTATGAATAATTTTAGAGCATATAGCTTTTATGCAATGATGATGTCATAATTATAATCTCATTATAATTTTCTTGCAAACTTTATTTATATTTCAAGGACTTTATCATAGAACCATCAACATTTAAATATATGTACACAAGCTCAATGATAAAGAAATAAGACCTTTATAAGATATCAAATATCAAAGTATCACAAATATGATATTATATTAGCCAAAATATGATTCAAATAACCAACATTAAAATCTATTAGAAAGATAATTTTTGGTTTACGAAATCAAAGTCGGGTTCGTGAGTATAGTAATACGTGAAGAAGGATTAGTGCCCTACTACTCTCATTTTAAAAATGATACCAATTAACTATGCTTTATCTTTTAATTTTGATAAAAAAAATCTTATTTTTCATATTTAAAAATAGTTTCCTTTTTTCTTATTGCAACAAAAAAAAAATCTTTTGTTTGTTTTAATCTTTTATTTGAAAAATAAATAAGAACCTTGTATATCGAAGACTTGCTAAAAATATTTCAATATGTTGGTAATATTTAGATGAACTTTTTCACCTAGAGATCTCTTAAAAATCACTACTCGAACTTCTAAAAAATCCCTCCTTCAGCAATTCATATTTATCTTCAAAATCAATAAAATGATATTTATAATTTGACTCAAATAATATTTTTTTTCCAAAAAAAAAAAAAACTTATTTCTTATCTTTTTATTAAGTCCCTTTTTTTTATTAAAAAGGGGTGGACAAAAATCTTTATAAAAAATTGTTTTAAATGCTCTAATACTTTGACGATGTTTTAGAAAAATATTTTCACTTAGATATTCCTAAATAATTACTACTCGGACTTCTTTAGAATCTCAATAATTTCTATTTCTTTCAAAATGGTATGTATGCATAAAACATAATGCTTATGAATCAATTTATAATATTATTATTGTGCACAAAAATTCATTTTTTAAATGAAGAAACGTAAATGAGAATTTTTTATTGAAAATTATTCTAAATACTCCAATATTTTGATAATATTTTCAAAAATTTTCTCACTTAAAGATTTTTTAATAATCACTACTCAGACTTCTCTAGAATCCTATCATTAAAAATTTCTTTTTTAAAAAAAATTATTAATATTTCATGCTAAAAGTTATACAATAATAAAATTATCCATAAATAAATTTATTTCCTAAAAAATATTTTTTTAGAAATATTTTATATTTTTATTTCTATTAAGAAAACTATTCAAATTAGAGAAAATAATAAATAAATGAAAATCTTTGCATTGAAAAAAATTTCTAAATATTCTAATACTTTGATAATTTTTAAAAAAAATTTTTCACTTAAAAAATTTTTAAGAATCGATACTCGAACTTTTCAAAATTCCATCATCGAAAAAAAAGTCTCATTTAGTTATTTGTATTTCATAACAAAATTCTTATACTAACATAATTGCCCACAAATAAATTTACTTCTTACAATATGTACTTTTATTTATTAATTCATATATAATTTTTAAATCACTAATTTATGTTAACAAGCATTAAAACAAATAAATATAAAACATAACTAATTAAAGGAGCGTACCTTTGAATTTAATCCCAAACCACTCAAGTAATGAAGTCTAGAATTGTAGCTCAAAATGAGCCCACACAGGTTGGGCCTCTCATGGATCTCAGGTCGGATTAGCAATGTTGGATGGGTTGGAAAGGGTTGGTTTGACCTATCTGTGTTTTTTTTTTTCTTTTTCATAGCTATAAAAATAGCTTTTTTTTAACCAAACATTTTAACACTTCTCTCCCCAAAAAAAAAGCCAGAACAGTCTCTCAACTTCAAAAACCAATAGCCCCTATTTTTCCAGAATTTGGCGAGCCGCCATTACCACTACTGTACACCGCTGTTGGCCACCGTCAGTTGGTCAACGTGCTACCCCTAATTTTCACCACAGCTTCATCTTTCATCATCTTCATGGATCCAAGCTCTGTTTTCCCGAAAAATACCCTTAGAGTCGCAGATCTACACCAAAATTCACGGCCAAAACAACCCAAAACACCTACCTCCAGCGCACCAAACACGTAAACTTTCAAGATATCGTTCTTTTCCCTAAGGCTGACCTACCTCCAAAAAGTAAACCTCAAAAACCTTTCAAACACCCCAAACATGCCTTGATCGAAACCTCTCTTTTGTGCTTTATTATTATTATTATTATTATTATTTTTTTTTTACTTTTAGCTCTGAGGTTCCTTTACCCAGGGGATAGTTTCGTGCCATTTTAATGGATTTGACTTTATGATGGGTTTGTTGTTTTTAACTCTTGAATTAGGCTTATTTCATTTTATCAATTTTATAGCCTAGGCTTTTTCCTTTATGCTCACCTGTTATTCTGTTGAAAAAGAGAGTGAGTGTGCTGTGTAATGGCAGAGTGGGGAATTTGCAGTTGGCATTATTGTGAGACCAGCTTAAAAGGGAGAAGCACGAGTATTGTAAGGATTCTATTGTGTGAAATGAAATGAATCTCTTCTTTTCTCGAAATTTCTTTTTCTCTTTCTCTAGCCTTCTTCTCTATTTCTTTCCTTGTTCGTTCATTTTTCTGTTTCAGTTACAAATTTTGTAGTCAGTAAGAAAGGGAACGCATCATTAGGATCAGAGCCTCTTTCCTGGCATCCATAACAACCATGGCTGATGAAATCATAACCCATCCATAAAAGGAAGCTCAGCTGCTGGATTCAAGGCTAGATCAGTGCTTTAAAAGGTTTCGGGTGGAGCTATGAGCGGTTCTTAAGAAGTTGTTACGGATGGCCTTTAACCCTATGTCTGGATTGGAGAACTTAAAGCAAACTGGAATGGTCGATCAGTATTAAGAAGAATTCGAAGGTTATCTAGAATTTCTGCAAGTAATTGATGAAAATGTTGTCAATCTCTTAATCAACAATTTGAAGCCTGACCTCTCTAAAGCAATAAGATTCTTTTGCCCAAAATGCTTGACACGTTGAAAATAGCTAAACATTAATAATCTTGGTTTTATGATGTACCTAAAGAACCCTCTATATCGAACACTACTTCTGCCATTCAATCTAATCTTCAGCCTCAAACTAAACGACCCTTATCACTAACCCTTTTAAATATTGATGGGAATCCAACAATGACCGCACCAATAGACAAAAGTGACTCAAAAAGATATTTTTGCTGCTTCCTATACTGAGAATAATGATAAACCTTGTAATGATTGTGTTATTGTGGGTAACCCTATCAATTTTGAAGCTTCATACTCTTTCAAATTGGTTTTCCACCCATTTCAGCATCATGGACAAGGCGTTGAAAGTATTGTAGATATGGACAACACTGCTTTTGAATCAATTACTAAGGTTGGGTTAGTATTTAAAAAGTGTAATGAGTTTAATTGTGTTAAATTGCCTACCGAAATGAATAAGGAGCAAGCTAATTATTCAATTGCTAGTCCACTAATGTTGAAGAACATACAACCTTTTGTTGAAACAAATAGGTTTAAGACTATTGGGCTAGTAAATAATGGAGATCATGTTAGAACTTTCTTATTCAGGGCTATTAATGTGATCAGGAGGCTTGTTGCTATCCTTGATCCCTTCCAGTTTAGGCTTTTGGTAATGGGACTAAGGAGTTAGGGTGCTGATACCATTGCACAAGTTACTGGTTTCCTTATGGTTTCCTTACGTAAAAGGAACTTGATTATCTTGTTGGATTTGTGGCAATTCCTAATATGCCAACTGCTATTATAATTGGTGTTTCTAAGGTATCAACTAAGATTGGAGTAATTGGATCTTCATTGGTCAAGGTTGATGTTCTCTTATTCGGTGTAGAATTGATCTTTTTATTCCACAAGACCCAAAGATATTCAAATGGATCAATACTTGTGGAGGAAAACAAACTTGATTAAGCAATGTCATTATTAGAGAAAGCCAAGGCAACAGAGGTGTCTACCTCCTACTCACTTCTGGACACCACTGTTGATTTAGCGAATGAGACTAGGTTTAATGATGAGAGCAAATTCTTGGTTTGCATTCATTGCCCAAAGAGTTATTGAAATCAAGGTCTATGCTATGATAGACAAAAAGGGAAATATTATTAGCCATACCTGTTTATTGAAAATGAAATTGCTCCTATATGGCTAGAGGTTTTTGAGTGGAGTGGTGAATATGTGGTTTGCCTAATTATGAATTTTGCTTCTTTGTCTGGGCCATTGCATACCTTGCATGTCTCTCAAATTCCTATCGATATACCTACTTTATTAGCCATTTTTCAAGCTCCTGAAGGTTCCATCCTTGGGGTGATTGCTTCTTACAACAAGGTTCCAAGCCTGATGAAGTTGAATTTAGGCGCTGGTGTTTATAGAACTTTTAGAGAAAACCTTTTACGTTTCAATGTAGTTTGGAAAGTAGAACAGCTTCTTGTTAATGACCAGTCAAGAGTCAAGGAATATATTCCTATTTTGGGTTTCACAAAGTCCAATAAATTGAGTGCTAAACTCAATTTTGGTGGTAATTGTCCTACTATTCAAAAGAAGAGAATGGTTATTGCTCAGTGCTTGTCTGGTACTAGTTCCTTGAAGGTTGGAGTTGAGTTTTTAGCCTAGCATTACCTTTCAAAAACTATATACATTCTGCTGTCATCATAGGGAAACCTTTTAAAGTTTTCACGATGGCAGGGTTATTAGAGAAGACTTGTCACTACTTTGATACAACAATTCATGGGCTCAATTTCCAAGACTTGCTAGAAGATCTTGGTGCAGCACCAATTGGAGCTATGATACTTTTTCATGCGTGTGCTCATAACCCAACTCTTGAGCAGTGGGAGAAGATTTGGCAGTTGATAAGATCTCAAGGGTTATTGCCCTTCTTTGACAACGCTTACCAAGGGTTCACAAGCAGTAGTTCAGATGCGGATGCAGATGCACAGACTGTTTGTATGCCTGTTATACCTTATAGCTCAAAGTTATGCAAAAAAACTGAGACTTTATAAGGAGCTTGTTGGTGCTCTGAACATCGTTTGTAAGGTACATGATATCGCAAGCAAGTTTAAGAGTCAATTAAAGCTTGTGATTGGGCCTATGTATTCTAATCCACCTATTCCTGGCATGTCAATTGCAGACACCATTCTCAAGAACAGTTATATGTATAATAAGTGGAAGATTGAATTAAAAGCAGTGGTAGGTCAAATTATCAGTGTGCACAAACAACTATTTGATGCTTTAAGCATTAGAAAGACTGCCGGTGACTTGAGTTACATTATCAAGCAAATTAGAAGATATACTTTTACAGGTCTTAGTTCCCAGACTGTTTTGGGTTTTGCCTTAAGCTTCACTAATGTGCTGGTTCAGCACATACCATCTTCCAGGGATGAAAACCATGATGTAGCAGAAGCTAGGAAAATTTTTTTTGGGAAACAAATTAACAGCAAGTATACTTCAGTCTACAGTCTAATGGATGAGATCCTTGGTGTTAGTGCTTATTTTGGCCTTACAAGTTTCTGGATTTCATCCTTGAGGATAAAGATGTTTTTCAACGAGGGAGCACTTGTTATGTGCCATTTTATTGGATTTAACTTTATGATGGGCTTGCTGTTTTTAACTCTTGAATTGGGCTCATTTCCATTTTATCAATTGTATAGCCGAAGCCTTTTCCTTTATGCTCAATTGTTATTCTGTTGAAAGAGAGAGTGAGCGTGCAATGATGTAGTGGGGGAGTGGGGAATTTGCAACTGGCATTGCTGTAAGACCAGCTTAAAAGGGAGAAGCACAAGTATTATAAGCATTATGTTATGTGAAATGAAATGAATCTCCTCTCTCCTTCAAATTTCTTCTTCTCCTTCTCTAGCCTTCTTCTCTATTTCTTTCCCTGTTTTTTTATTTTTCTATTTTAGTTATAAAATTTGTAGTCACTGAGAAAGGGAACGCATCAGGGACATGTTTTTTTTTCTTTTTTTGTGATTGTCGTCCCTGTCCCTTTTTCTATTTTCTATTTTTATTTGGGCAGAGATGTTCGGCTGGAATCAAGGGTTTTTTTCTTTTGGCGTTGTAATTTTCAAGGTTTTTTTTTTTGTTGGCAGTGGGTAGCTCTTGGGGAGGAGGCCGAAGGGTGTGTGGCATTTTTATTTTGGTGGAGGCCAGTCTTGGTGCTAACGAAGGCAGAAGGTTTTTTGTGGAATCCCAATCTATTCGGTTACACTGGATTTCAACCTTTTTTGGGTGTCGGCAAATCCTGTTTTTGTGATTGTTGGTGAATATTCTGTTTGTCTAATCTTTAGTGTCGGGTTGCACTGTCCGGAGGTTATGGTGGATGGTGTCATGATGAAGGCAGTGAATTTATGGCATTTCTCTTTGGCCGTGATGGGTTTGGTCTTTTGGGATTGTTTGTGTGGTAATTGAGAATGGGATTAATTGGAGGTTTTTGGGTGTGTTTGGGTTGAAAGCAGGGAGGGTAGTCTGTTTTGGGTAGATTGGTTGTTTGTTTGTTTCTTTAACAGAAAGGTGTTGAGGGGGTTTTTTATTAGGTTGGGAGTTTTCCTTTTTGTCGAGTATTCCTCCTGTTCTTTGTGTATTCCCCTTCCCTCTCTACGTGAATTTCATCTGTGAAGTTTTTTTGTCACCACTTTCAAAGTTCAACAGAGCTGTAGGTAGTGCTCTGTAGAAACAGGTGACAAGGTAGGGGAGGTTGCTATTTGGATTATCGAGGGATGAATTGCTGCCCCTAGTATAGCACTGGCCACCGGCCACTTTAATATTTCTTGTTGTTTTCTCGTTTCTTCTTTTTTTTTTTTTTTTTTGGAATTTCAAATTAGTTTGATAAATTAAAAAAATAAAAATAAAATTAGACTTAAAACCCTAATTTGAACATAAAATTAGAGTTTGAGGCTTGAAATTTTGATTTGAACTCTTATTGGGCTTGCAAGCAAGTGATTGAATTTTAACCTAAAATTAAATTAAATTGGACCTTAAACCTTCAACAATAATTAGTTCAAAATAACTCTTAGTGGTTCAATCCAATTAAAATGTCTTAATTAGTTTGACTAGAAACATTTTGATCGAACATAAAAATCGAATAAAATTGAATTGATTCGAATAAAATTAAGTATCTACATAAAAGTTACTATTTTTTATTATGTATATAGAGTATTCAATCTTTAAAAACACATTATAACTCTTTGTTTTATCACACTTATAAAAAATATTTTTCATTTGATTTTTTATATACAAATTACTTTGGGTCTTTTTGAGTTAGTGACAAAGTCTCCTATTTTATTAGGAATTCACACTTGCCTAATTTTAAGTGGAACTTTCCTTCTTATAGGGTAAGTGGATATGGAATGACCATAAAATTTACAATAATTGCATTTGGCCATTTTAGCATTTAAATTATTGCTTAAAAACTTTTATTGTTCACTAATTAACTAATCAAAATTTCTTTTCAAGTCATCATTTTATTTTTCCAATATTTCATTTCTCTTTTGGCATGCATCAAATTCATTTTTAACTTTTCATTTTGGTTTTCCAAATAGTTTTTTGTATTCATCAAAAATTATTTTTAGCATTTAATTTTGAATCATTTTTTTATGTCTCAATCTTAAAAACTAAAATTCAACAAGTAACTCATTAAATGAGTTTTGTAATTCATCAAATATATAATCACAAGATTGAGATTGATTTTGTGAAAATGTTACCTCAAAATCTTCAAAAGCCATGAAACATGGTTTGTATTGGTTTAAAGATTGCCTTTCACAAGAAATTTCTTGAACTTTCTCTTCCATTTTTGTTTCTCCATACATGTCTTCAAGTTTCTCCATATTTCCTTGGCATTTGAGCATTCTGCAATTAACTTGAAGTTGTTAAAGTCAAATGCATTGTAAAGCATATTCATGGCAACTGCATTGGCTTGTACAAGCTTTATGTGATTTTCATCCACTTTTTCATCATTTGATGCAGCATTAAACCCTTTAATGATAATCTCATATGCTTCCATAGCTTGTGCCATAATAAAAGCTTTCATTCTCATCTTCCATTGAGTGTTGTGTGAAGTATTGAACTTAGGATACACCATAATAGATTGTCCTTCAACAAGTGTTGTATCAAAGAATTGAGCCATAGGATCATTCTTAGATTGTTGACTTAAAAAAAAAAATTCAAGCTCTAATAGCAGTTGTTAGCACAAGTATAGATAACAATCTAAGAGAGGGGGATGAATTAGATTGTCTTCAAATTCTTTCCCAAAATTGACTTTTAATGAATTTGAATGAGAAATTTTAAATAATAAAATCTTTGATGGAAATTAGATGAGATTAACAATAACAAAGAAAATTAAAGTACATATAAATAAGAATGAAAATAAAAGAGTAAGGATAGAGAAATCAAATATAAAAATTTAAAGAGGTTCAATTATTCTCTAAAAGCACCTAAGTTTTTTCTCTTAGCTCTTCTAGCTAAGCATAATCCACTTAATGAGAAATCTCTTGTAAAATCTCTATCCTTCAAGGTTAGGATAGCAATCTCTACCAATTCTAGGATTCTACCCAACCCTATCAATTTCATTCAGGAGAATACCCCACCCTTTTAAAAAGTCCTTTTTGAACACAAAGGAAATTGTAAACTATGAAATACCTCTAAAAGGTTAAGTGCTTGCCTAATTTAAGTACAAAGAATGACAAATGAAGAAAAAATATAATTTGGATACATGGATGGAAAGAATTAAAGCTCTAATATTTAAAATGCTCTAGAATTCTTGAGAGAATGAATATAAGGCTTGTTAGTGATTGTTCTCTTACTTCACAAGTGTGTTAAAATGTCTAATTTTTAGAGGAAATGAGTTTGTAGCCATTGGAGGAGATTAGAAAATGAAAAGGCATGTTTTTCTCCTTTCAAAGTAGCTATTATAAGTTATCAAGAGTGAAGGGATCGATTGGGTCCATTAAGGGATCTATTGGTTCTTGAATTTTATTCAAATTTTAATCGTTATAGGTGAATGGATCGATCCATTTTTATAAGGTGTCAATCTGTTTTTAGATTGGATCAATCCATTTTCATAGAGGATCGATATATTTTCAAAATGGATCAATCCATTTTATAGGGGATTGATCCCTTTTTACAAAATTTGTTTAGGAGACATTTTGTATGAATAGTGCATTAACTACCTTCAAATAAATCTTCTTTTACACTCTACTTACTAATTTGATCGTATCTTGAGTTATACAACTCCAAATTAAGATCCGCTTGAAATTTAGAAACTATGCTTAAGTGGCTTTTTATCCATATAAAATTCAACATCTAATTCATTGTATAACAATTATAATGAAATTCTAAATCTACCCATTGTGCAGTTGTTAGACAACTTGCATAGTCTCTAGTAAAAATTCAAAATCTTTTTTTAGAAAATTTAGATTTACATATTGTTTGATCCATTAAAAAGTAGACTCAAAAGTCATTCTATCCATATAAAATTCAAATATTAAAACTTTGTAAATCAATATGGAAAAATAAAACAAATTTAATGCTTGAAAACTTTGTTCTTACAAAACAACTTTCTCAAGTTAATTCATTTCTCAAAACTAATATTATCAAATTGTATTGTGTCCAAGATGAATTAAGTTCACTTTTAAAACAACAATTGGACTTACATTTAAGATTAAATAAATAATCGATAAAGTTAGTTTTGGTTTGAGAAATACAAAAATATAAAGAAAGATTTTAAGCTTTACAAAAATATTTTTCAAATCAAATATTATTTTGGAAGACATAATATTTATTTAGTATAAAAAATAATATGTCATAGGAATTATGTACTAATTAAATGTTTTCAAAGTCCAAAACCTTTTTACAAAACATTTTTCATTTCAAATATTACTAGTATTTATTTAGTACTAAAAACAATATAATTTAAGAATATGCACTAAATAAATCATTTTCATAACCTTTATCAAGCTTATTTAACTTAATGTTTTGCTATCTCAAAATAAGATTAATTTAAGGCTAACACAATACATTTGTTGTTTGTTAGTTGTTTGAATAAATTTAAAAGTTTGAAAGTTAGTATTCTTGGTGTTTTCAAGGTGTTTGATGAAATAAAAATACAAGTTTTTATGAGTTTCTCAAGTGTTTGATGAAATGGCAACACAAATACTCACTAACATGACCAAGGGGTCTTGGCCTTGGTGTTTCGAAGGGTCTTGGCCTTGGTGTTGCCCATTGCCTTGGCCAAACCCTTCATTTTCCTATTGGTAACCATTTGCTTGGTTTTAATGTTTGTTAAGTATTTGATAATTTGTTCATGTCTTGCATCATAATCGATTAGTCTCATGTATTTAGTATTGTCATGTATTGTTAAAACCTAAACCCTAAATCATAAATCCTAATCCTAATCCTAATCTTGACCTTAAACCCCAAACCAAAGCCTAACCTTAAACTAAACACCAAATCAAACCCTAACCCTAAACAATATCTAAATTCTAAACCCTAAAGCCTACACCCTAACCTAAACTAAAACTTTAAACCTAAACCCTAAATCAAAATCCTAATCCTAAACTAACTTAAAATAAAACCCTAAAATCAAACCCAAACCCAAACCCAAACATTAAATTCAAACCCTAAAACTAAACTTACCTTAAACTCTAAATTCCAATCCAAACCTTAATACAAATCACATTCCCATGTATTTACATTTTTACTTGTTTAATAATTTGTTACATGCATTAGCATTCTCAATTGTCATTTGCATGTC
The DNA here is from genome assembly GCF_047325235.1 of Durio zibethinus. Lineage (NCBI taxonomy): Eukaryota > Viridiplantae > Streptophyta > Magnoliopsida > Malvales > Malvaceae > Durio > Durio zibethinus. Next base: position 9,549,293 of record NC_143180.1, read on the forward strand.
ATCTTTAATTATATTCATGCATTTATATTTGACATTTACAGTTTGTTGCATTCACATGAATTTTTAAATGATGGTTTTAAAAATGTTTTAAAAATAACAATAAAATTCCAAGTAAAAATTGTCCTTGAGACCTTGCCTAAATATAAGAAGGATTCTCAATAATTATTTTTTATGAAGAATATTATCTTTATATTTTTATTCATCATCATGCAAATCCTAAAGTGAGGAAATGTTTTCGAAATTCTACCTAAATATAAGGGAGTTTAGAAAATTTTGATACCAAAGGTTTCCATTTTAATAAAAAAAATGATTTGCATTTTTAAGAAAAAAATGAGATTTAGTGGAAATAAATGAAATTTAAAGAATTAACTTTAAATATTAAAGTCATGACCATTTTTATCAAAACTGAAAGATAAAATGCGATTAATTGGTACCATTTTTAACAGTGTTGTACGGGTGCTAATGTTTCCCCATACATAACCAAACTCCCAAACCTATCTCTATTTTTAAAGACCAAAATTTTCTTTTTAATAAACTTTAAACTAGTTTTAGGGTTTTATTAAAAAATAAACTTTTAAGGTGACTAATCACACCTAAAAAAAAAGATTAATGGCTACTCCTTTTATTTATTTTAAAATTCATCAAACCAGTTGGGTTTTTAGATCCATATGTTATGATAACTTGACACTCCACTTAAGACTTTTTTTTTAGAGATTCAAGCCAAAAATTAGTTATATATTATCTTAAGTTTTTATTTGATAGAACTAGTTAATATTTAACTTTAATTCCTAGATTTCAATTTTCTTATTTTCCAAAAATAAAATTAAAAAAATTAAAAAATGTTTTATATTGCAAGCATGCTTTAATTATTTTATTTATTTTAAGTTGTTTTTATTTATCTTAATTTAATAAAATTATGGGGCATTTATGATAGGGTTGTTAATGCAAATGTTAAAGATATAGTTTTTCCTTCACGCACACTTATGTCCTTTGCATGCATGAATTCTAATTAAGAGCTCTAACCCTTTTAAAAAGGGTAAACTACATATGCTCTCATGAGATGAATATCTTTGCAATATATAGTGAACCTTAGGGAACTAGCCTTAGTTAAAGTTATGCCGACCTTTTATGTAAAAATTACCCTAATTAAAACAAGTGAGGAACACTCTAATGCAACATGTATTTAGGGGTAATAATAATGCAAAGAAAACTGCGTTTGTTTTTTTTATAAGAAATGTTTTCTTGAATTTTTATTTCTTTCCAGGATAAGGAGAAAAGAAAAGAAAATTTTGACTTTGAGTATTATTTTATCCCGTACATTGCATTTGATCCTTTTTGCATTCATTTTCATAATGTTTCGTACTTAAAAATAATAAAGTTGTGCATACATTTCATTTCATAAATAAATATTTGAATGGTAATGTCAATTTCATTGGATTTGCATATATATATATATGTGCATTGCATTTCATGAAAATAATATGTCAATGCATTTTATATAAGCATGTTTCATCATTCACGTACCTACATCTCATTACTTATGTAGTATATAATTGTGTTTCATACATGCAGACTTACGAATGATATAATTTTGATAAAACTTGCATTATACAAATTGCATTTCATGTGAATACCATTTCACCACCATTGTAATAGGACATTGTATTTCTTGCATATATATATTTACTGGTGATATGATTGTTGTCAATTTGGCATCATATGTAAATATTCATTTTTTGGTGGATTTCTAGAAAATTAAGCAAACATGACATTTTTTAAAGCTCTAGTCACTGTTAATTTAATATATGTCAAGATCATGCTAGATCTTCAAATGTAAAAGCCACCCACCTAAATCTCTTCAAATGACCTCAAACACACTAAGCCTTCAATTCTTTGCCAAATTGTCCTTACTCTATGTTTTAGGGCACATTGACCAAAAGAGTAAGACCACTCATTGCCCTTAAAAGAACCTTAGTAATGACCAATCCTTTCCATTTATGGAATGACATGAACAATTTGATACCTTAAAAGAGTTCATTAGAGGTGACATGTTAAAATGGGGCATTTTCAATAAAATTACATTGCTAGAAAAGTGAATTAATGTATGAGTTATAGGCACATAATAAAAAAAAAATTATGAGATCATGCACTTGAGAAATTCGAATAAATCCAAACAAAAACTTGAAAAATCTGTTTAAAAGACCAAAAAATTTTGTAAAAGAAACCATCAAGAGAAAATTAGAAATCCCAAAATGAAAAATGGAAAGAAAAGTTAGGACAACTAGAAAATCCTAAAAAGAAGATTTTTGAAAAAAAGAAAAAAAAAACTTTCTTTTAGGCTCATTTTTCTAAAAGGAATTGTTTATCAAATTAAGTGATTGTGCTTGAGATGTCAAATGATCGTTTTTCTTTATTTCTTTACAAATATGAGAATTATGCTTTTACTACCTTTTTAAGTCTGATGAATTCATTCTAAATAAATATTAACCAAGGATCACCCTCTATATTAGAAGCAAAATAAGGATGTGTTCAAAGAGTACGCATATTGAACTTTAAAATGAGACCTTATATGTTGAGAGAAAATGTTTAATAAAATGATCTTAAAAGTTTTAAACCCACACAAGCAAAGGTGGATATACACAAAGGAAAGTGATAACACGTGATTATATAGTGATTTTGTATATCAAAATGGGTGCAAAAATTTAAAACTTGGTTGATTTTCGGTGCCTTAATGCTAATTTTGTGATTTTTAGGGTTTAAAGCCTATAGATAAAGAAAACATATGGTCTATGCATGCAAAGGCATATTTACCATACAAGATCAAGGGTTAGTCGAACCTCATTGGTTCAACACCATTCAAAAATGTAGCCAAGAGAGAAATTTGCATCTATAAAGGACTCTTACACCATTCAACCAAAAGAGATTGAACTCTACCATGACTCTTTTGCTTAACCTTGAAAAAATTCAAAAGCATAAGGACTCTAATCTCTTATATCCATTCGGCTAAGACAAAATCCAAGAGGACTTCAAGTAGTTTTAAGCTCACATGGGCACTACCTTATTCAGCCAAAGATGTTTTTATTCAAAAATGACTATTTTATGTATCTATTAAAGAATTATGATAAAAGAAGGACTTTTGCTATTTGAATTAAAGGAATTTGGATGGAATACAACTACTTTATCTTGTAATCTTACCTTAGTTAAACCTAGGAGGATGATGTGATCAAGATGGTCTACAAGAATAAACAGCAGCCAAGATTGCTTCTCAAAAACCCCATTTAACCAAGGTAACACCACCACGAAAAATCCACATTCAGCCAAGCTCTTTGAAAATGAAAATTAGATTGATTTTTAGTATTTGAGTAGAAATCAAACTTTTGTATATTTATCCCTCTATAGTTGATATGCCTATAAATAAGCAAGGCCATTCATTTGATTCGTCATCTCTCACTTCTTCTCTCTTCTCTCTTTTCATAGTTGTTTAGTTTCTCTTTAGTTTAGTTATTAGTTTAGGTAACAGATTTGTCAATAACAAAAACTTTGTTTCTTTAAATTCTTTTCTTTAATTCAAGAAATATTTTTCAAGATCTCTTTTTTATTACTTTTTATTTCAAATCTTGTTCTTTACTTTCTTTATTTTCGGTAAGCATTCTTTCAGTTTACAAGTTTGATTCAACCATTCCTACTTTACTATAATACAAGTTTCAACCATCATCATTCTTGTACATTCAAGTTCTTTAGTTTTATGTTTAGCATTCTCAAGTTTTCTTTGCTTTCAAGATTTTTATTCTTGTTCTTTTTAGATCTTGTTTTGGTTCTTACTTCTAGCTTACCAAGTGACAATTGGATAAGTAAGATCTAAGCCTACATTACTCTTTTGTTTTCTTATTTTGCAATCACCCTTGAAATTTCATTTGTTTGGATATAAGATTTTAGGATCTCAACCTTGGTACTTGAAAGCCACTCACCATTACAATCTATAATCCCTTAAGAGATGATACTAGATTTCATCCATTTTATTACTTGATCTATGCACTTGCAGGCTATATAAAAACCAACAATTAAGTTTTTGGCACCTTTATAGAGGAGTATAACAGTGTTTTCAATATTAATAAGAATTTTCTTAACTTTTGTAATCTAAACATTTTTTTTACTTTTGCTTGCTTTAATGTGTTCTCTTTTCTTTTTCTGTTATGTCAGACTTCTATTGCAATGAGATCGAAACCTTTAAGGATTATGATAAGCTAACTTTTGAGTATTCCTTTATCCAACCACAATTCAAAACTTCTTGACCTTTGAGTGCTTTTGAAAGGTATAAAGACGACCTACTTGCAACCATATCCTTACAACTTACATGGTTAGCTGAAAAGGTAAATGTTATTGAAAGAAGGCATAATCTTAATCATGTTTATTTAATTCAAAGCTCTTTTGATAATTGTCATGTCTATAATAAGAAATACATGATTAAAATTTTGATAATCTTAAGATTTTGAGAATCATCCAAATTACCAATAGGAAAAAAGTCAACAGCTATCATCTGCGTATACCCTAACCTACCCTATGAACCCTTCATCTTAACAATGCTCTCCTCAAACATACAATCTACCTAAAAAAATGAAGTCAAACCTAGATATGCTAACCCAATTGATGCAATCCAAGAATGTAACAATCCAAAGCCAAGCTACATCCATAAAAAATCTTAAAAATTATATAAGTCAACTAGCCCAAGCAATAGCCAATCACCTTGTAGGTACCTTGCCTAGTAATACCAAGTCCAACCCTAAGAAACAAAGCAAGGAGGCATGCAACGATATGTATTCCTATAGGGAATAAAAGATTTATTTTTCTAATGATGATGATAAGGAAGATTTAATTAATAAGCTTGTGGCTATGAACCTACCAAGTTTTGTGAAAAATCTTGATGAATATAGTCAAGAGGAAGACCTTGATGAGGATTCAGCTAAAGATGATGAAATGTTAATACAAGTTATAAAAGCATTCTTCCAAAGTATAGAACCTGAGGTGGAAGCTAGTTATGAAGAAATGGAAGAAAAATAAGAGACTGAAGAAGATTCTATAAAAGACCTTTAAGAAGAAGAAATGACCAAAGAAAAGTAAAATGATACGGTGCCTATTGTGATTGATCTACTTGTATTTGCTGGGGTGATAGACAAAAAGGTTGTGGAAATTAAAAATCATTTTGACACAATAAAAGTAGAATTGGTTGTAGGATCAGATATTCTAGAAGAATCTGGCATTAGTCTCACTATAATAGAACCTAAGGCTTATAGTTCGCCCTTAGTTGCACTAAAATTTTAGTATTTTCATTTCATTTTTAGTACAGTTTTGCTTATATTTAAGCTTATCCCTTGCAAATTGTGGCAAAAATACTCCTAAATGCATATTTTTCTCATGTGTAGGTAAAAATGGAGAAAACGAATAATTTTGGTCAATTTGGATCCATTTTTGGAGGCTTTTTTATGCAAATTATGAAAATGGCCTAAACTAGTGTCATTGAGTTACATTGCTCATTAAGGGAGTTTTCCTAATTTTTTGGCTTATTTCTAGAGTTTTTCTAGTGATTTTAATGATAAAAATTTTCATTGAATAAATTGAACTCTTGGCAGCCAAAATATGCAAATACCCCATTTTGTTTGAAAGTTTCTTCAAAATTAAAACAGACTTAACCATAAATTGGGTTCAATTAGGAAACTTTGGGCCCAATAGGAAAATATTTTAATTTTTATTTGATTTCGTTTGATTGTATTGTTAGTTTAAGGTTTTTTCAAGTCAAAAATAAAAATAAAAGAAGTAAAAAAAATTAAAAAGTTGAATGAAAAGGAAACGAAAAGTTTGCAGAAAATTTTGGATTCAATCTTTGAATTTAATTCTTGATTCCTAAAATCATTGAAAAAAGAAAGAAATAAAATCATAGAATTAATTTTCAAAAAACCAAATCAAACCCAAAATCTGATTGATTTGATTTATTTTCTAGAATAAAAGGGATTCAATCCCAATAAATGAATGAAAATCAAAATGAGGCAAGGAGAGAGATAGAAATCATACGTGCAGAAATACAAAAACCATTTGGGGGGCAATTGAAAAAGGGTTAAAATTTTTTAGTTTTCTGGTCTTGATTCTAGGTTGATTTTGGGTTTTGGGGAATCATCCTTGAATTTTGAATCTTTTAAGGTTTTGCATTTTTTTTAGAGTTTCTATTTTAGTTTTTAGAATCAGGTTAGAGTTTCTGGATTTGCTCAATCTTCAGTTTCTATTTTGATGTTCTAGAAATTTATGTTTGAATAAGAACACTCTGAGATTTGATTTTCTTTTAGTTCAAATCATTGGTTTTGGAAAATTAATTTTGATGCTAGAGTTTTGGTGGGTTTTCTATTTGATTAGGAGTTTTGTATTTGATTATGGGGTTCTAGGTTAATCCTGATGAATTTTCTAGAATTTTTTTTTATTTTTTGGGATTAGGTTAACTTTTTGGCTTTTCTGGATTTTTATATGAATTTTTTATAGGATTTTAATTTTTTAGATGAGATCTATGTCGATTGGAGGGAAAAAGCGATGGTCAGAATTTGGTTTCTTCAAGTTTTTTAGGTTTGTTTGAAATTTTCGATGACCAATTGAATTTCTCAATGCCAGATTTTAGGTTTTGGCTAGTTTTTTTAGAAAGATGAGTTTTCTAGTGGAGATTTCTAGAGAAAGGACAGAGGAAACTTCATTTAGAGAAAGAAGGAACTAAGCTAATTCAAAAGCAGAAGCTGATTTTTAACTTTTATAGGGAAGCAAACTATGTCATTTTTTGCGAAGCCAAGATCCAATTGACCCACTAGCAACCCACATGTTTACCTATTTTGAAACCCGCCAGTTTCGCAAGTTTTCCCTTTTTTTGTTTATTTTCTATTTTGATTTTTGTTTATTTTGATTTTGATTTTTGATTTTTTTTGTTTTTTATATATTATTTTTGTATTTATATTTTAATATTTTGAATTAATATGGTGAGAAAAGAAAAAGAAAAAAATAGTTTATTTTTGCATGATGTTTTTTATGCATTTATTTTTTTAGTACTTTTTTTAGCAATGAGTTTAATATTGTTGGATTTTTTTTTTAATATCTAATTGTATGGTTTTATATTTATTATGTGATTTATTAAATATATTATATAATCGCATGATATTATTTGCATGATAATTTTTGTTTATTTTAATTGATTTTTTTAAATTTAATAAAAGGAGGCTTTTGACAAAAAAATAAATTTTAAAATCCTTCCAAACTATTAGAGGATTTAAATCTTGAATTAACTCTTATCAAACTATTAGAAGACTTAATGAATTTTTTTGAAAAAATATATATTTTAAATCTTACCAACATATTGGAGGATAATTCTTGATAGAAAATCTTATCAAAATATTGAAAGATATTTCTAAAAACAAATTGTTTCTTTATAAGAATTAGGTTTTGATTGGTTATCACAAATAAAAGTTTTTTTTTTTACAAAAATCAAATGAATTCGACAACAATGCGTCTTCAGAGTGGGATACTAGTCTCCATAAATACTCTTGAGGTAAGAAAATTATCTTAAATTGCTACCAAACTATTGGAATAATTTTAAGATTAATTTTTAGAAATTAAATTATTCGGTAAATCATAAAAATGTCTTAAGGCTTAGATAACATGCAATCAAATTGGTACCATCCTTAGGATGGGCGCTGTAAGGGTGCTATAACATTTCTTATGAGTAACTACACTCTCAAACCTAAATTTAGTTTCATAGACTAGAATCTATTATTTAAAGACACCTAAGTCAAGCTTAGAACTCCTCTTTGAAATGGGACAATTTTGGTTAGGTGGCCAATCATATTTAGACAAAAAAGATTGGTAGTGACTCCTTTAGTCTATGTCTAATGATAAGTCAATGGATCTATATGTTATGACAATTTGGCAACTCCACTGGGGATGCCAAGAGTCAGTCCAATAAATGATTTCTTGTTATCCAAGCCTAACTTAATAAATTTAATAATTTATTTCCTCATTTGTATTTTATTTATTTATTTATTATTTCTTCATATTTGTCATTCATTTGCACATGCATAACATGAGCTCTACACCCAAGTTACGTCCCTTAATAGAGAGTAAAGTACATATGCCTTCATAAGATTTCATGTCTTCACATGGGCTGATGAAACACTCCCATTCAAATTGAGCTATTTTCGATTGTAACCTATAATGGGTGAAGATTGGGGTGCCTTATTAGCTATAACGGACAATGATGTAAGGAACAATTTGAGAACCTTTAGACTATTAAACCTTTCAACCTAGCATATAACCTTAAGAGTTCGAACCTAAGTTAGAGCCATGCTTCCCCATGTGTTAGAAAATCCTAAATAGGACATATGATTGAATATATATTCTACTTGTAAAATTATGTATTATTTTTGTATATATTATTTGCATACTAACCCTTTGTGTTGTTATTTATATTTATTGTTCTTTGTATATATTATATGTATACTAACCCATTTCTTTTACTATGCATGCATCAACATCATTAGATTTATCATAAGGAGTAATTGCCACAATAATTTTAACAAGGAAAATCTTAGTCACATCAATGGAAAGCCTAGCAAAGTCCTCTACTAGCCTAAAAAGGGAGCCCAAAGAGTTGAAACTTGCAAACAAAAGGCTAAAAGAGGAAGTTCAAGCACTCAAATAAGAGAAAGATGAATGAAAGAGTTTGTTTGTTAACCTGAACATAATATAGTTATCTTCCAATCAAGAGCTAGCCCAACTTTTGAAAGAAAATGGACAGTTGCAAGTGAGGTTACAAGAAAGTGAGAAGGCATTTTTTGAGGCACAAAGGCACATCCAAATGCTGAATGGAGTTGTGATAGAAATTAGAACATAAATAAGAGCTATAAATGAAAAGTGTGAGCAATTAAATGAGGCATATGTGAGAAAACATAACCAGTTGGAGTCCCTATTTGACCAAATCACTATTGCTACTCACAAAGCCAAGGACATGGTAGACAAAGTTAAAAAATGGAAGACAAGGGTGCCATCAGTGGAAGCACATAGCCAAGAATTGCTAGATTTCCTTAATAAAATGCAAAGCGAATATTGACAAATTAGGGATTTCTTTCCCCAATAAATTCTAGACTTTTTATGGATGTAATATTGGATTTGGGTAGAAATAACTTTAAATTCAATAAAAATTTTCTCTGTCAATTATTTTTATGTGATAAAATCTCCTTATTACATTTATGCATTCCTACATTCATTTTCATGTATAATTGGATGGTTTCATGAATATCATTCTAAATATGCACCCTAATTGTGGTAAATTAAGGTTCAAGGATAGCTCGACTAACCAAAAGAATGGAGCAAGACAATACAAGCTGCATTGAGAAGTTAGAAAAAACCCAAAAGGAGCTCAAAAGGGAGTTAAGCAAAATTTTGGAAGCATTAAGCAAACTAGACAAAAGAAAGATTGTAAAAGAAGAGGCAAAACCTAAAGACCATCCATTACAAAATGTTGTTGACCCTCTATATCCTTTTGGCTACAGCTTTTATCAAGCCCAATCCACTCAAGGCACATCACTATAATAGTTCATATTTCTTGCAGGGTATACTTATACAAGAATGCCATATACACCGGCTTAGAAGCAATTTCAAAGTTTTGCTAATCTTGTCTTCATTAAAAGAGTAATGGTGCTAGTCTTAGTTCCCCACTTAAAAGACCTTAAAGAGAATGAGATGCTAAAATTGAAAGTGATTAAAAGTTTAGAGGATTTAAAATTTGAATATAAGATGAACTTACTGGAGAAGAGAGTACAAGCTATTAAAGGTATAAACTTATGCCTTCATAAATGCAGCAGGGCTCTGTTTGATCCCAGTTGTTGCAATTCTACCAAAGTTTAAGGTCTTTAAGTTTGAAAAGTACAATAGTACTAAGTATCTGATTATACATGTCATTATGTATTATCAAAAAATAGTTGCCTACACTAGTGATGAAAAACTATTGATGCATGTGTTCAAAGATAGCCTTCCTGATTTAGCTACAAGGTGATATGTTCAACTAGATTGAATTTGCATCTACTCTCGGAAGGAGCTCACTCAAGCATTTATTAATTAGTATCACCACATCATTGATTTGGCCCCTAGTTGCCTTTCTTTACAAAACATGAAGAAAAAGGCAACATAATCCTTTAAAAAGTATGCCCAATGGTATAAGGATATGACTTCTCAAGTTCAACCTCCTCTAACAGAGAAGGAGATGATAGTATTATTCATTAACACCCTGAAAAAGCCCTATTATGAGAAGATGATAGGAAACACAACAAAAAATTTTACTGATATGGTGATCTTAATAGAGATTATTAACAATGCTATTAAGAGTGACAAGCTTGAGAAAAAAGAAGCCAACAGTACCAAAAAAGGTGAAATGCCTAAAAAGAAAAAAGTCAAAGCCTAACTAAGAGTTTTAAGGGACAACAATTCAAAAGTTATACTTTATATGCATAACTTATTCATCCTGCTTATTATCCTATAGTTAATAGTACTGCATAAGTTTTTTTACCAACCAATTAAACAACTAGCTTACCTATTTATTTATCAATTAGCCTTTCAAACACCTGCACATGGGTTTAGTCTTGTCGTTACACCAGTTTCAAGGCCTAACAATTGATTGAATGGTTTAAGAAGATAAAGGAACAACCAAGAAAAAGCTCACATTGATCTTATACCCATCACATATACTGAGTTATTCCTAGAATTGGTTAAGAATGACTTAGTATCATCAGTTCTTTTAGAATTATTAAAGCCACCCTATCCTATATAGTACAATAGTATACCACATATGATTACCATAATAGGAATGTGGGTCACTCTATAAAAATCTATCTTGCTTTCAAGCATAAGGTGCAAAGTTTGATCCGAGTAGGCTCAATGAACTTCAATGAATCAAGGGAGTTGAATGTCAACAAAAGCCTTTTGGTTAATCAGCTAAAGGCATAATTTTACGAAAGATATGAAAAGGTTTACTAGAGCTACTTATCATCTTAGGATTTTTTTAGAATATGGATTTCTTTTATGTACTTGAATTTCATTTTATTTTTCATCATTTTAATAAAAGTGGTAGATATGATGCATTTTTCATGACATTTCCTATTTTGTGTGAATCACCATTATATACTTCTACATTTTCACATCTTTTCCTATATCCATTCTTAAACTTCAAATAATGAATGTTTAGACAATTATGATAGCAATTCAGGATTTGATTTTGAAAATATTATTCATGTTGATATGATTGATTAGTTGAGATTGTTAATCTAATGGGATTCCTGAATAAAAAAAGACAAATTTGAAAAAAAAAATTTTGCTCACTAAAAGATGATGTTGATGCAAAACATGATCTTTGGTTAATGAAGGTTCTTTGTTAAAAGTATTCATGTTTAAGATAAGAAAGGACTATCTTTCTTTTACCATTTACAAAAAGAGTAAAATTATCTTTTGTTATCCCATTTGAGCCTATTGAAAATTTCTTTTGAGGAACCCTAACTTAAGATCACCCCCACATTGGAAACAAAGTTTGAGAAGCTTTGTTTAAGGAAAAAAAAAGTGAAGATCCTTAGTGATTTTAGGAGTAAAGCCTTTTTGTGCTCAAATTTTTCTTGAAATATGATAAAAAGTGCCAAAAAATTAAAAAAAAAAAGAAGAAAAAATTGATAGGAAAAATGTTAAGGTGCTCTATACGAAAAAAAAATGATCTTTGGTTTGATTACCTTTTAAATACGATTTGGGCCTGCTTTATTTGTTTCTTTCATAACCTCTCACTTTAGCCTACATTACGTCCCTTAAAAGTCTATTTTGATCGAATGTGAATATTCAAAATTGGAGAATCATGAATTAAACTAGGGCATGTTTGCCATTAGATTGTTTAGGATTTTGATCAAAGTGTTATTAATGGATCAAATGAAAAAAGAAATGAGAAGAAGAGATGAAAAAAAGGTGTAAAAAAAAAAAGCAAAAGAGAAAATGAAAGAAAAAGGAAAATTTAAATTGAAAACCTGAAAAGACGATTTAAGTAAAAATAAAGATTTGAGAAAACAGTTTCATTTGAGGATCCTAGAAATAAGGATGATGATTAGTTCAAAGATCAAGAATATCAATGGAATGTGTTTTTAAGAAAGAATTTTGAGTTAGAGTTTAAAATTGTCTGAATAGTCATTATTCTAGATATTAATATCTTATTTGAAGAATCAGAGTATTTTGCTTTTGTTTATCTTTGATTTGTTTTTTACCAAACTTCCTTTTGATAATGAATACTCAATTTTCTCGCTCTTTACCAAATGTGTATCCCTGGAATAAATTGAAAAAATGTATCATATCAGTCATAAATTAGAATAGTGATAAATAGGTGAATGATAACGTCCGTAAAAAATTCTTCCATTCTTTTAAAAGAAATCCAAAATACATAAGTGAAAAAAAAAAAGCTTGAAAAAATGATGAGATGACCCATGATGAATACAATGATGGATTTATCGATATAACCTGTGACTTAGGACCAGATGAGGAAAATAACATGGATCAATTGATAGAATTTGTTCTGACATCATTAATGCTGAAATGCTAAGAAGGAATATATGAGATGGTGGAGTCTTGAAAACCTTCGAGGGAAATTGGTTTAGGGGAAAGTTAGATTACCCTCAGAATCTTGCTTTTCGTAATCTAATTCCTTAGTTTAGTTCACAGTATCTAATTTTTGGGCGTATTCTAAGATTCCTAACAATGTCCAAATAGCTCAAAATTAAAAACCCACTTTTCCTTGAGGTTTTTTAAGATTCTTAAAGGAAAGTAAATTATGTCCCACTCTTGAGCTCAATAATAAATTTTTTTAGTCTATTTTACCCTTGAAAATCAATGTAATTGCATGATAAATTGAGTCCTATTTTGACACAAAAAGCTGTATTCCTAATCATACATTTGGGCAAAGATGCATTCCTAGCCATATGATTAAACATCTGGCAATGAGTGGACACATAAGTGATTACATATAATAAAAATAATGTTTTTAAAAGAACAAACATAGTAGATTACTATAAATTTAGGATTTTAAATTTTTTTAATTTTAGAAACACTATGTTTTTAAGATATGAATTGTAATTGATTAATTATAATAATAAAAAAATAAATTAGATATTTTCAATATTAACAACATTTTAGTTTGGAAACGTAGTACTAGATATAATATTATAATAAAATATTGATATATTTTTAACTGAGTTTTTTATGTAAAAAAAAAAAACGTAGTATTTGATAAATAGAAAATTTTTTATATATTAATAACTACGTTTTTTGTTATGTAAATGTAGTCATTGATAAACAGTAGGTTTTTATTTTTATAATAACTACATTTTTTACATATGAAATGTAGTTGATCATTTAAAAAAAATAACAATATAAATGTAATGTTTTCAATATTAATAATGTTTCTTAGCATGGAAATGTCTAGTAGATATAATATTTATAATAGAATATTTAAGGTATTTTTAACTACATTTTTTATGTAAAAAATGTAGTATTGATAAGTATAAAACTTTCTCAATATCAATAACTACATTTCTTATTACAGAAACTTAGTCATTGATAAACATAGTAATTGATCACCTGAAAACATAGTAACTAACATTGAGCATGTTTTTTACTTGCAAAATGTTATTAATAATAGATAACAAAATAAATTAATATTTGAACATGATATAAACTACATTTCCTTTTCAGACAACATCGCATAACTCTAGTCAAATCTTAGATTGCATTTTTTTTTTGTTTCACACAACATCACCTTCTGACTTTATGATTTCATCTTCATGCTATTCATTTGAACTTATCTTCAACATTATAAAGCTAGTCCACTCTCTATTTTGTATGATCTATTCTGTATTAAATGTTTATGTTAGACATTTTCTTGTTATATTGGTAGATTGGGTTAGATCTTGATTAAAAAGTTGTTGATCTATCATATGTATTTTTGCAATTAGTTTTTTGTTCTTGATCTACAAATGTTTTTATGCTATTTCTTGATGTAATCAAATGTTTTAAATGATATTTATTTTTCATTAGATTTGGCTTACATTTTGCTTTACCAAATGTACATTATTACTTTCCATAAATGTTTTCAATATTAACAAAAATAGTTTTTGTAAACAGTTATGACTTATTTATCAATACAAAAAAAGATGCAATTTTTAATGGTGCTTAGTTTGCAAATGAACCAGATAGAGAGTATTCTTCAATTGTTACTTATTGTTGATATGACATTAATTGCTATGAAACTTAAAAAAGACGTAAAATTTCTTATACAGATGAAACTCTTAATAAGCTTCAGATTAGGTCATTGAACTTAACAAAATGGTCTTTAAGACTGATATGTAGAATGTAGATAATTGTAAAATGGATATGAGAGTTTCTGTAAAATTATGTCAATTGCTTTAAATAGAATGCAGATTAAAGGCATTTAGACATATGTAATTGCATCCCCTATTTAAAAAAACAAAACCGATAGCAAAAAATTCAACAGATAATAGATGGAAATGGTTCAAGGCAATGCATTAATCATTGCTTACTCTGAATAAATATTAATAAATCTCAATTTTGTATTATGTATTAATCAAAGTTACTGGATTTAAGGTTGTTTGGGTGTCTTAAATGAAACATACATAAGGGTGAATGTAGACTCAATTAACAAGCCTAGGTACAGGACTAAAAAAAATAAAATTGCTACCAATGTTCTTAGTGTTTCATGCCAGACATGCAATTCATTTATATTCTATTGGGTTGGGAAGGTTTTACAACAGATGGCAGAGTGTTCAAAGATGCCATTACACATAGAAATAGTTTAAGGATCCCACAAGGTATCAACTTTAATATTTTAGTTTTAGTTATGCCATGGAACACGTTTTAAATGTCTATTAATGTTGTAACACTACATTAGATTTTTATTGTTTGTGTGATGCTGGATACATAAATAACGAAGTTTTTTGGCACCTTATAGAGGTTAAAGATACCACTTGAATTATTAGAGGCTAGGACACCAACCTATAACACCTTAAGAATACTTTAATATGAAACACTCTCAAGCAAGAAATTATATTGAGAGATATTTTGGTATATTGAAAACTAGATGGGTAATTTTAAGGAAAAAATCATTTATCTAATTAAAACACAGTGTAGAATCATTTTTGCTTGTTGTTTTCTCCATAATTTTATTAGGTTTGAGATGTTAATTGACCTTATTGAATGTGATGTTATTAAAGTGAGTAATGGCCAAGTAAAATGACATAATCATTAAGATTTGATTAGGCATGCTGTGCCAAGTGATGCTTAAACCGAGTTTAGAGATAAGCTAGCATAGAAGATATTCATGAATAGGTTGTAATCCAGTAGTTAAGGACAAATTGTTTTATTTTTTTCTATTTGATTACTGACATTGTTATGTGTAAAATATATTGAATGTACTATTTATTTTCTACATTTGTTTTATATTTGCTTTCTTATTTTTTTTAAGTAAACAATGTAGTATATTGTTGTTTGTAATAATATTTGTTTTGTTACTATGTCTATTGGTTTTCTTCCTTGACTAATTATTGGTTCATCTTTATTTGTTTTTAACGTGATATGCATTTATTGCATGATGTCTACCTATATTATTGGGATATCAAAATGTCATCATTTGCTGCAAAATAGACATCAACCGAGCAATGTAATTGCATTACATAATCAATAGACAGTGTAATGTAATCACATAACAAATAGACATCAACCAAGTAATGTAATTGCATTCCATAAGCAATGTAATTGCATTTCATAATCTATAGATAGTGTAATATAATTGCATAACAAATAGACATCAACCGAGCAATGAATTGCAGTCCATAATCAATAGATAGTGTAATGAATTACATTCCATAATCAATAGACAGTGTAATTGCATAACAAATATACATCAACCAAGCAATGAATTGCATTCCATATTCTATTAAGGTAGACATGTGTTCTTGAGAATCCATTATATTAATTTATCTATACAAATAAATAAGAATAATGTTTATTTACATTGTTTACAAAGCTACCTTTATGTACCATATTATTTACTTTGTTTCATAAAATAAGAACAATGTCCAAATGATTTGTAACCTAAAACGATGGCAATGATAATGATGGCAATGATGATAGCAATGATGGCAAGGATGGAGGCAACGATTATGATTTGATAACGTAAGGTTTAGGGTATGAATATCGAGAGATGTCGACAGACTTGTAATCTGATTTTGGGGAAAAAAGGTTTATAAAGAATATTAAACATTGCATTTATCATTTAATAAATGCCGTGCTTGTTAAATAAAAAAATTCTTTATGATTTGTCAAACACTACGTTTATAATGGCAAAAAATGCCGTCTTTGTACATAGATTGCGTTTATAATTTCCAAATGTTGTGCTTGTTTAATTGTCAAATACTGCATTTATAATTATACAAATGTCGTGTTTAATTAAAAGACTATATTTATAAAGCCAAAATGTGGTGTTTGTGTGCTTGTTTATAAACTAATGCGTAGTGCTTGGTTCTTTATCAAACACTGTGTTTATATAACATAAATGTCATGGTTGTTTATAATAATTTTTTTACTAGGTTAATGATTATGTTTATAAGTTTAAAAACATTGTTTTTGAAGTTTATTTTATTTTATTTTGTTCATAATATACCATTTTATTTTTAACATAATAAAAATGAAAACCTTCTTTATTTTTATTGTTTAATAGTTGTCACATGTTTAATTTTAATATCATAATTGGAAGTTGAAATGTTTGTCTCGTGTTTTTCACATGTAATAAAGGACCTTTTAATAAAAAGTTTTTATTATGTAATATGAGATTTCGCAAACCAAACACAAAAATCCAACATTCCCGTGACAAGAAGAATCACTATTTCCCAAGAATCTACACTTTCCCATAAACCAGTTTCTTTCTCAAAATCTAAGATTCCATGAATCAAACACCCCTTGAGAGTATATAGAAAAACTTGTCTTTAGAATTATATAAGTATTTTAAGTTTATATATAATTAACTAGAGAGTAAATTGGAAAATTAAATTTTCATAAATTGATCCCTATAATTAAGAGATAGTCTATCTTAATTTTTTATCTTTAATTCTAAGGATATAAAATTCTAAGGATACAAATATATGTAAATTACAATCAGCTATAACTAAGTATTTTTCCACCATGAATGATCTGTAAATCCAATAAAAGTCATCTCTAAGCCTATAATTTGCTTTGGCCATGATATGAAAAAACTTCTCATCTTAAACTTTTTAATATAAAAAAAAAAATTGACATTCTAACTTGGAAGTTTTGAATTTAAATATTAATACGAGAGGTGTGAAATTTATGAAATGAAAAAAAAATTACATTTGATTATATATGAAATCTAAAATCACATGTAGAAAAATAAAAATTAAAAAAATATATAACTCCCTTACCAATCGAGACAAAAGAAACGTAGGTGAGCCAACTAAATATATCAGTGTAATCCATCCAACCATGTGGTTTCACGTGATACAGTTCTTTTGACTTAAGCAACTTATTGCCCACTTCTATTTGCATATATATGTACATTTCTTGAATAAGCTGTTACTCCACTTTGGACATTTCCGCCTTATAAATGACCAAAGATGAGTAACCACTAATTTTTCTTTAGCAGTGAAATTTAGCTTATTTTGGTGTTGAAGATATATAGCTAGAAATACAAGAGCCTGAAATTTGCCTAAGTCTTATAAATGTTTATCAAAAGATCTTTTTTGGGTAATTGTGGGCATACCATCCATAAAAGTTTGAGTAGAGATATTGTCAAAGGAAAGCAGTAGCCTTGGGATTCCCTTGCTTTCTTTAGAATTTAGTCAAAAGGAAGCAAGTGACCTTGAAAGAGAGTTTTAAAGCAAAAGCAAAAACAAGAAAGGGGATTGGTGGATACAAAAAGGGGAAGAGATGAGCCCTGTTGAAGTGGGCTAGATGCTGCTACAAATTGCTTGCTGTTGGGATAATTATGCAGAAAATAAAGAACTTGGGAAGTAGTGGGAGGCTGTCAATGGAAGAAAATGTTGAGGATGAGGAGATTTCAAGATTGGCAATCTCCACAATTCAAGCTAAGGAAGAGGAGATTGAAAGGAAAAAGATGGAAGTCAAAGAGAAAGTTGAACTCCAGCTTGGTCGTGCTGAAGAGGAAACAAGGCGTTTGTCAACGATTTGGGAAGTAAGTTCCACAATTGAAAAAAAAAAAATCCAAGACCCCATTTTCAGGAATGCATCCTAAGCAATTGATGTTTTCATGTATTTATTTTTAATCTAACATGTATAAAGCATGAAAATCAATATATCACAAGCATCAATAAGCTAAATAGAAAACAATTTTTTTTTTTCATTTTTACCAAGTTCACATATAATTTTTACAAAAATTTTAAATATGTCAATTTTTTTATATTATTTTCGTATATTATTGTGCAACTTATAAAATTGCCAGACAAAGTATTTTCTTGAAAATGTAACAAAAATGATCTCATTTTCATTTGGTGTCCGAATATGATAGGAACTTGAAGTGCTGTCTGATCCTTTAAGGAAGGAAGTTTCTATGGTAAGAAAGAAGATTGACATGGTTAACAGGGAGCTAAAGCCTCTTGGACAGAGCTGCCAGAAGAAGGTGCTTTATTTGCCTTCTGTATTTTTTTTTTTTCCACTAAAACTAGAGCTGTCATTTTAATACTACAACCCAAAACCATGAAGATTCAAATGCACTGCTCAATTTGGATATATCTGCTTGGATACAGGAGAAAGAATACAAAGAAGCCCTGGAATCTTTCAATGAAAAGAACAAAGAAAAGGCACAACTGGTTACTACTCTAATTGAGGTGACAAACATTCATATTTCCTTTTTCCTTACCTTTACTTCCTGCCATTTTTTTTAAAGTACATTTTTGGCTATTTTTTCTCAACAGATGATGACTGAAAGTGAGAAACTAAGGATGAAGAAGCTGGAGGAGCTCAGTAAGAACATAGAATCAATACAGTAGATGTCCTTACTCTAAGGCTATTAAGCTTGTGTAATTGTATTTTGGATATTTACTTTCATAGAGTTTTAAGTTACTTTACGTCTATCCTCTACATTTCAAACTCCCTTGGTCTTTACAAAAAGATGAACATGTAATTTGGTCTCTAAGGTATACTACTTTGAAGGATTTGGTACTTATAGGAATTAGGTAATTGAATTTTATTTCTGTCAAGCATTTTACATATTAATGCTATTAATCAAAATATTGATTAATAACAATGTGTCATCTTAACTTATCGATAACAAAATTAATGAATGGTACAAAATTTTTTTATGAAAATAAAATTTAAATTTTTTATAAATATCAAATTGCAAAAAGTCATATAATTTGAGACGCAAGTAGCGCAATAACCTTTTATAGAATTATTTCATCTTTAGCTTAGAAAATTGCACTTTCTTACTCTTTGAATAATTATTTTGTGACAGTGTTGTTGTAACGACAGCATATTTCTCACCAAAGGATTGCATAGAATATAATCATCTTAATTGCATATTCTCACCAAAGGATTGCTTCCTATGAATCAGTTTTTCTCAGATTATTGGCAGGAATCATTCGGTTTTTGATGCTAGGCCTATAAGGTCCCTGAGTGTAATGAGAAATTGGACTCTTGAAACCAAGTAAAATAGCAAATGATAAATGCAGCTCAATAAGTAGTGAACAAGCTGCACTAGGCTTCCAAATTCCACCCCATTATCAGCACTCTATCTTCCGACCACCATTGTCCTCCTAATAATTATGGTCAAATGACTCGACCCTGAAAATATCTTTCATATCTTTAGCATCATTCCGATATTGAGTAAAGTGGCATTGACATGAGCATACTAATTAATTAAATAATTTTAGTTACGATATGAATATAATATTAAAAAATTACAAAAACAACATAATTTAAAATTTTAATAAAACATGTACTGAGTTTTGATAAAATTTTAAAAAATATGGTTCATGTTTAACATGTTGACAACAATTTGACATATAATTTTTATATTTTATATGTATTTAACACAAAATAAACACAACACATATATTCGAATTGCTAGATCTAATAGTTATATAAACATTTTCATTCTCAACATCTCAAATATTATTATTTACAAAAAGGTTTACAATTGCTGTGTGTTTATGTTGCCACATGAACAAATACAATTAAGCAATTTCCTCAGTTGTTGAAACCCTAAGATACGTCATCGATTTCCAGTATGGCGTTTGCCATATAATTTCACGATTATTGATATATCGTGCAGTTCCAAAGATGGAGGGGAATGGTTTACCTTCCATGCTTGATGTAAAGTTTGAAGGAAGACGAAGAAAAGAAAATACAGCTCAAATCTATACGTGTAATACGTCGTAAAGGACACAATATTGTACATAAAACAGCTTACAAATAAACCAACAAGCATGGTCTGTAGTGCATAGAAACATATTAAGGTTTCCTGTGTCTTTAACATGGATAAGCATATTATTTGAACTAGCTTTGCATGAAAAATGGACAAGGCTTAAAGCCAGTACCAGGCATAAGAAAACCATGATAAATTTTTCTCGTGCGGATAGAGAAAAGAATCTCAGTATACATCTAATCCAGTTCTTTGGCCACAGGTATTCTACTCAGGTAGAATCTTTTTGTATTCTTCTAGCAGTTTTGGAATATCATCCATTCTTACATGACAATTAAGAGAACAAAGAAATTGGAAGGGATGTCGATGGATGATGTAGTAAATAAATATGGTTTAATGCATGAAGAACAACGCATAAGATATGAGTGCAGTTAAGTGGAAAGTAATTTCAATAATTGAGTTAGATCATTTTATTACTTGAGAAAGTGACATAAACGTCATTAGATGCTCTAAAATAATTGTACAAGAATACTCAATTGCTGATTGAGCATGTTTCACAAACTGAGTCAACTGATAGGACCATGTTCAGGGTTAGGCTAATGTTTCAAATGCAAAAAGTAATACCATGCTTTTGATCAGTCAGCCATACACATATTTTAAGCCACATAACTGGCAACTCCAAAATTTCAAGCTGTAATCATTGCATGTAAAATAATGAACTCCAAGCAGGAGAGTTTATATTATTTGACAACAATTGCAAGAAGACAATTTTGCTTTCCTTTATTGTGTAGAAAACCGAAAGCAGTTTAAGATCCTCAAGAATTAGTGCAAAAGCAGCCATAAACGAGAAATACTGTGCCGGATATACATCTATGTGAATCATACCTGAGAAACATTTTTCAAGTGATAAAACTTGTAAGCTTCTTTTCCTCTTAAACATGACTCAATGGACTGAAAATCCAAGCCACTATTTGCTCTACCATGTGAACAATCAGAAAGTCACAAAGTAGATAACTTATAGTTAGAAACATAAAGAAGAATAAAAACAAGTAGGACATTCGATAGAGACTTACACATATCTGTATTTCATTTATTTAATCTTGATAAACAAAAAAGAGATATTAACATGCAAAGTAAATGAGTAACATATCGAGGTCTAAAAACTAGAAAAATGATAAATCAAAGTCAAAACTTTGTCGCATTTGTCCCATTATTGAATGATTACAAAATACAAAATGATTTAAACACATTAACAAAGAGATTGTCCTAATTTAGGGCTATGACTACCAGATTGATTTACATTGAAGACATTTCAGAGTAATTAAACAACTAACAGATGCATCACGGTTCTTAAGTTTACAGTTAACTATTGGAGATTTTTCACATATATGCAAAATTTGAAAAAACATTATACATTTCTGTCAAACAATTTAACAGGTTCAAACAGAATTTGAATTTGCATGTATGTAAAAATATATGGGAGCACTTGACACACTGGATTAGAAGAGGATACAAGAAGTTTAGATTAGAAAATTTGACGATAATGTTGATAGTTCTTATCCTACATTATGTTAGGTGTACACAGGACTGAGAACAGGATATGATAACTATTACTCCATATCATTGTTTAGTATAGACAAGCTTCATTAATATCACATGATTGTAACTTTCAGATTAAATAATCTTGGCAAACATGATTCTTGGGCTACAAATGGGAGATAGGCCTCTCTCATCCCATATATCCTACTGCACTCGTCCCATGAATGGCACCTAAAACCTTTAGATTGGAGTTTCAAATTCTTAACCATTGGGTGTCCCTTTCAGTGTATAATTTTCGGACTAATTATTGCACAGCATTTTTACTTCTTATTGATATTATTATCTCTCTACTAAATGCAGCTGTAAATACAACCAAATTCAAATCCATATGTTCTTGCTTTTTTTCCCTAATAGAGGCCTGGTTGTATCCATTAAATATACATTTTAGGAATTTTAACAATTGTCATTATTCATGCTATAAAAATCCCTTATGATAGCAACGAAGAGAAATAGAAATAATCTTCTATCTAGAGAATGACCATAGAAGAAGTAAAGAGATGTTACAAAAAATCTTAGCATCTACTCTAGCATTATCCTACATATGTTTGGTGAGGAGTTTATTCTACATCTTTATTCACTTTAAGCCTCTAATAATGTTGATTGATTTAAATGGATCTACACCAAGCCTCTACTAAATAGAGATTGGATCTCTGTTAATATCTTATTTAATTAAATTGGATGTTTATAACATGTAAATTTAAAAAACAAACGAAAAACCAAAATCATCTACATCATGGAATCAACGTTGTGACATCCCAAGCATCTTGGCTCTATACTCTGTTCTCTTCACAACTTCAAATTCCACTCATTTCACCATTCCACCTAGTTTAACATCTCCACACCAATCTTCTTCAATCTACCTGTATGTAGCCTGCTAACCTCTAATACTGTTTACTATTCTTTCTCTTTTGATATAGCATTAGAGAAAAGTAGCTCTTTTATTACCCCTTTATCTGTTTTTCAGTTTCATAATTATCATCAATTTTTCATTTTATTCTCCACCATCTGAAAAATAATACCTAACCTTTCTGTTCTTGTCTATGATTTGAACTCATATTCTGTATCAACAGACCCATTACTTGATAATATCCCCAAGATGAGTTGCAGACCATCTGGAGTATAATATAGGCTGGTAATTTTGCTATAAAACTTGAAAAGGCCAAACTTTAAAAATAATTGGAAAAAAAAAAAAAAAAAAAACCCAAAAGCATCAAACAAGCTGAGTTGAAAATTGAACTGGGACTTGGAGAAATAAGCAAGGAAATTGCTTTTCTTTAGAAACTATTAAGTGGTACTGAACATACAATTAAGCTAACTTAAAGTCTTACAGATGATGTAATCAACCGTTGATAATCACCAAGCAAAGGTCCAAGCTCCTTCAGTGGTATTGAACTTGGTTTAGATTTGCGCCAGTGATCACGGAGGACCTTAATTGTCTGTTTATTCCACCATAAGAAATATTATTAACAGAAAAATACCCAAAATCAAAACAATAAAATTCAAAGATACCTGAGTGAGTAAATCTTGCTCATTATTAGAAACTTTTACTCCAATCAAACTCGATCCTAGTTCAATGAATTCTTTATCTTCAGACTCATCTATTATCTGAAGCCCAGGACCAGAGAGTGAAACAGAAATTCCTAACCTTCTCTGCAATTGTGCGATGGCACTTTTTTCTCTTTGGCTTTGCTGTGGAAGATAAGAGGAAATCATTAGATAGTGCCAAACTAGCGGCGGCTGGAGCAACATCAATGGAAATTACCCTATGTCTACAATGGACATTGAACAAATCCATAGGACTTTGAAGATGTCAACTCATTTAAATTTGAACTTTCTTTAATCTATTAAATGGCCAATAAATTTGTTTAAAAGTTTCAAACCTAGCAGCCTTGTACCAGCAATACTCCATAGTGATTCCGATAAAGATTTCTCCTAAAAACAACTTCATTATTCCACAAGATCAATTTTATTTAATCGTGAATATTTATTTTGACTCAAGTTGTTTAATTTGCATCCAAGTCATGCTGTTTAATGCGGGAAATGAGATTAAAAGTTTATCATGACCTTGGAAGATAAGATTTTTCAAATTGAATCGAAGAAAGTTCCATGAGCTCCAAGACCAACTGGATTTTTAAAAAATAAATAAATAAAGGAATGAAGAAAATAAAGGAGTGGAGCATTGCCAGATAAATTTGCACCAATACCTTGCTATTAGATTGGATATTAATATTTCCGGCTGCCATGCCCTTACTATCAGGAAGATTTTTTGGTGGGGACTCGATAAAAAGCTTTGCAATTGGGTCCTGTATAAGGGGACAAAGCCAAATGCATTTTAAACATGTTATTATTATGTATGAAATTGAAGATGCAATTTGAAGAGATAAAACCAAATGCATGTGCTGAAGAAACAAAGGGCCACTTCTTGCGGTACAAAGAAGCCCGTGTTCTATCTATCGCATTGCTTTCCTCAGAGCCAGCTGGCACAATTATACTAGTTGAAAGGGAATTTAGTACCTTCAGGAACCAACCACAATATATCCCCATATTTTAATTTCCCATCAAGGCCACCAAACACATGTGAGAACCTATACGAGTTAGAAAATGGTATGCTCGAACAACAGGAGTTCATTTTTATCGAGAATATTAACTCAAATCTTATAAAAAATATTTTTGAAATTTGTTAAAAATTTGTTTGATATTATTTGATGGACAACAAGACTTATAAAAGAAGAATTTTAAAAGAAAAAATATTTTTAATAGGTAAATTTAACTTGTAAGAGAAAAATTCTAAGAGATAAGAGAAAAATTTTAAGAGAAAAAATATTCTTAATGGATAAGTTTGTATGGTTATAAATATATGAAGTCTCTACAATGTTAGGTATGAGAAAAATATGTAAGAAAGTTATAAGATTTTGTGGGATAGACACTCCATAGGAGTATTGGGACTCTACGTCTTATGGGTGTGTATGTTTATTTGTGAGTGAACTAGAAGAGACTGAGAGAGTCCACATAAGTATGATGTATGAGAGCATATGGATATGTGTTTGGTTATGTTGAAAGCGTGCACAAGGGTTTAGATTTGTGTTTGTTTGGGTTGAGAATACTCCAAAAGACTAGAGGAGATTGATAGTATCTTATAAGTATTGATTGTTAAGTGAAGTTGATGATTTGATGTAAGTTTGTAATTCTCTACAATTAGTAGATCTTGTTTCTCATCCGTAGATGTAGGTTAGTTAGGTCGAATCACGTTAAATTATTATCTCTTGTATGTTTAATTTATTGTTTGATTTTGCTTCCGCTGGTGTGATTGAATTGGAGGTTTTTAGCCCAACAAATGATATCAGAGCTGTGGTGATCCCTAACAAGTGGTATCAGAGATGAAGGTTCGAAACGTGAGAAGAGTTGAAGATTCAAGATGTGAAAAAAACCGAAAGTTTGAGACGTGGAAGAGCTTAAAGTTTGAGATGTGGGAAGAGCTAAAAGTTCGAGATGTGGGAAGAGCTAAAGATTTAAGATATGGGAAGTGCATGGTTTAAGACATGGGAAGAAGCGAGTCCAGAAGAGCTCGATTTAAGAGAAGAGTTCAAGTTTAAGTTTTGAAGATTAAGGATTGGTTTGTATGAAGCGTGAAGACACAAGAGAAGAGAAGATGATTGTGAGACTTTTATTATAGGTGGAGCCAAGCATGTCTAGTAGGAAGATAGACGATTGATGAAATTTAAGTCAAGGTGGAGATTATTGGGAATATTGACTCAAATCCCATAAGAGATTTGTTTGGGATTTATTTGAGATTTGTTAGATATTGCTTGATGGATAAGAAGAATTGTAAAAAAAGAATTCTAAGAGAAAGGAGATTCTTAATAGGTAAGTTTGACTTATAAGAGAAGAATTCTAAGAGAAAAAAGATTCTTAATAGGCATGTTTGACTTATAAGAGAAGAATTCTAAGAAGAGAGGGATTATTAATGGGCAAGTTTGTATGGTTATAAATAAGTAAAGTCTATACAATGTTAGGTATGAAAAAAAGATATAAGAGAGTTGTAGGATTTTGTGAGATAGACGCCCCACAGGAGTATTAAGGCTTTACGTCTTATGGGTGTGTATGTTTATTTGTGAGTGGACTAGAGAAAACTGAGAAGGTCCACATAGGTATGATGTACTAGAAGAGACTGATAGGGTCCACATAAGTATGATATATGGGAGCATATGGGTATGTGTTTAATTATGTTGAAATGGTGCACAAGGGTTTGGGTTTGTGTTTGTTTGGGTTGAGAATACTCCATCGGACTAGAGAAGATTGATAGTATCTTATAAGTATTGATTGTTGAGTGAGGTTGATAATTTGATATATGTTTGTAATTTTTTACAACTAGTGAATTTTGTTTCTTATCCCTAGACGTAGGTTGATTAAACTTAACCACATTAAATTGTTGTCTCTTATGTGTTTGATTTATTATTTGATTTTACTTTCACTTGTGTGATTGGATTGAAAGCTTTTAACCTAATAATTTTCACAAAATAGGCACTTTCGCTATGCAGACACTAGTTTTGGGCAATTAAACCAATAGTTAGAACAAACTAAAGTACATAAATCACTAGGCATGAGGGAGGAAGGTCTTAAATTTTGTAAAAACATTATCGAGTTAAACAATAGAGGTAATTGTAGAGCAAAAGAGAGAGAGAGAGAGAGAGAGAGAGAGAGAGAGAGAGAGAGAGAGAGAGAGAGAATTGAAGCAACTGATGCAGTGGCAGCAAATAATATAATAAAATAAAATTAGATACATAGCCTTCTAATAAAAGATGCAAGGCTAAAAGTCTTGTTTTGTAGACTTGAGTTATGGGAAGCTGAGATATTAAACATAAGCTTTCTTTCACCCAAAGTCATTATATCACACCCAAAACCTTTATGACTTTAACCAATCACTGATTCAAGTCCATTATTATATTTGATCAAAATGGAAACTGGGGAGGCAACGTGCTTTCAACAATGTTCTATCTAAATACATCGAGCACTATTCTTCCATTTACTGCTCTTCGTATACCTATAGAGTTCTTTCTGTCTTTCCCTCTTCCATCTTGCTTTTCTTTTTTTTTTTTTTCCTTTTTTTTTTTAACCTTTTGTGTAATCAGGCATGCTGGGAGAGTTTGGTATACGAACGAAAAAATTTCAAACAAACGGATTGCAGCTCACTGATAGGAAGGGAGAGAGAGAAAAAGCATTCCGCTGTTCATCGGTAGACGAAGCTCTCTCTTTATCATCTCGAGCCAGACGTAACAAAGGATGAGTCCTTTTTCGTTCTCATGAACCACGGGAGCGCCTAACACTTTTTTTTTTTTTATTGACTTCTGGTCGTAATAGATCAACATTCACACTAGATATAACATTTGAATTTCTCTTACGTTCCACATTCCCGAAATGGATCTTATCAAATATTTTACATTTTCGATGATCATTTCTATTTTAGGTATTCGAGAAATCCTTCTTAATAGACGAAATATTTTTATTACGTCAATATCGATTGAATCAATGTTATTAGCTTGAATTCGAAACTTTTGATTTTTTTTGTTTTATTTGTTGGATGATATGATAGGTCAATCATTTGCTTCATTGGTTTAAATGGTGGCAGTAGTGGAATCTGCTTTCATTTCAAAACTTATTTTATTCTTTCAAACTTTATTGTTTAAACACAAACAAATCAATTAAACTTGATTTAATTCAACACCATTGCTTGTGAATATTTCTAATAAAATTTGTCTTTTCGCAAATCACCTTATTCAAAATAATTTGAACTAACTCAACTAATCTCGAGCTTGCTACCTACTATTAGAAAAAATAAATAAAATAATAGAAATAATAAAAAATAATTTTGATTTTAAGGCATGAAAAACACTCTCATAAAGATAATTATATCTTTAAAATACAATAAAATCTCAAACTCTCCGATCAAAAGTAATAAAAATGATTATATTGAAATATCTATTTATAATGA
Organism: Durio zibethinus; assembly: GCF_047325235.1. Classification (NCBI taxonomy): domain Eukaryota; kingdom Viridiplantae; phylum Streptophyta; class Magnoliopsida; order Malvales; family Malvaceae; genus Durio; species Durio zibethinus. The sequence continues at coordinate 9,577,387 of NC_143180.1, forward strand.
ATGAATAAACATAAATTTTTATTTAAACAATTATAATAATTTGTATAATCATTACTTGTATGAACAATCAACTATTTATATTCAAATAGTTATAATCATTATTATATAATAATTATTTCTATTCAAATATAATTATTTAGAATATGAATAAAATTAATATTTAAGTTTATTCACCAATAATTAACTCTTTTTATCTAATGTGAGATGCACTACATTATAAACTAACAACAATCCTTCACTAGTTAAGAATGTTAATGCTCATTCTTTAATCTTTCACACAAATAAATATTATGAATACAAAAATATATCTTTTGATTTAAAATTTCAATTAGTATATATACTTTAGAATTCTAATAAAGCTAATGGTATCTACAAATTAAACCTTAATTTCTAGTATTAGAATTAAAGATATAATACACATAATACTTATTTATTCTTCTGTCAAAGGTTTATAACTATTTTAGTATTATTATGATCATGTGTTTATCTTATTCATAGATATTTATAAAAGAGATCGCAATTCTTTCCGTTAAAGCAACACCACTTCTATATTTATATAGGTAGAGTTTATATTTTATCTTTATTATTTTAGATATTTAAATAATAAACTCCATTAAAAATATAGAAACTCATTCTTTCTACGCAATGGACCACTCTAGTCACTAAAATTTAAATAGGTTTTACTAATGTTTAACAAACACATAACAATAATTTGTTTTTATCCATCAAACTTTGCAATTAGATATTACTAATTTAAAGTTGGATTCCTATTATTGATGTCTAATAGTAAGGGTTTAAACCCATTCTACTTGTAATACTACTAACCAAATATTTTGAAAATTAATTTTCTTTTATTGTAATTACCCTCACTTGAGATTGAATCTTTAATATAATCACTTCATAGCTAACATGTCCAAAATTTTCCTTTTACATATCATTTATATGCTTTAAACATTCTTGCCTCATTCTTGTTATTTTAAGAAATAATTGGTATTGGTTGTGACCACAACTTTATACTCATAAATTTTAACTATTCTATTTTCATACTTTTATACCTTTGTAACACAATTATAGTTCTAGTACAATTGAATAAATTCAATGAATAAATCAAATCATTTTAGTCCTTTTTAAGATATGTAAGGATTTTTTTATGATTTTACTTTAATAAATGTACTAAACTTATTAGCTTATATTATTTGCTCATAAAATTATACTAAAATCTTATAACATTGTAGTGGCAATCTTTATTTCTTTTGGTTCTTATCACCCTTACCATGTGCAAATATGCATTCTCTTATAAAAGAATGTCATGTTCAATTATCAAAATATCATATATACTTAATTAAGTTGTCATTTCATTTATCTTTTAACTATTTGGTGGTTTTTTTTATTTATTTAAGTGGGAAATCTCTAAGTCCACCCTTAGTGAAAGAAAACTAGCTAATATTCCATATCTTAATATTTTCTTCTCATAAAAATTCCAAAACTTTTATTTAAACTCAATATGAGAGTATTCATCAATAAGAATGATGTCAAATATAATATCTCTCAAAAAATTTTTTTTTTCTTTTAGTAAACTTATGATTCTATAATCTTCTTTTGAGACTTTCATGTCAACTCATGAATACTTATATAAATTTATTTCATCATAAGCACTATTAATAACTTTATTACAATGAACAAAACCATTTCCATCACTCAAATGGATTGAATAGCATTCATTTTACTATTATAAAAGTTTTCATATTCACAAAATCTTTGAATCACTCATGGCTTTCAAAATAAATATACTTTTAAATTTTCATTATATTTGAAACTTTTAATAAGACCATACATAATAAATTATTTGTCTAAGCCATGAATTAGACCATGTACATAACCAAAAATTAGCATAACATGATCAAGATTGTGGCATCAATTTTACCTTATGGCTATTCTAAGCCAACCACAATAATCTATATCATACCTTAAATCATGTAAATTTGGCTAATGAGACTATCTTGTTTAGTGAAAACCAACTATCTCGAATGTTATCCATGAGTTGTCAATACATATATTAATTGCCCAATTGCCAATTCTAAGTTCATAGCTATTGAAAACCTCTAATTTTAAATGCTTTCACAATAATTTTGTGATCAATATGCTTATATCCAGATCATCATATAAAAGTAAATCATGAAATATGATTCCAAAGAATCATTACGCATAAAATACTATCATTTGATTTAAACTTATGGCCATCATGTAACACATTTCAATAAAAAATTTTATTTTTATATCAAAATAGTAATTTTATTATAAAAGTCTTATACTTTTCCACTATTCTTCTTTGACTAGAAAATCCAATCATGCAAATAGTATATAACTTTTTGTATTTCTATTCAAAATCATTTCTTAATCCACTATAATAATTTTGCACTACCACGTGCCAAAATTTTAAATCCATTCCAATTAAACTTTTGAAATTATCAATTAATAAATTTTAGCCAAAGCAATGTAAAAATAATCACGAAACTAAATTCATGCAACAAGATGAAACAATGAATTAGTTGCATACCTGAACACCAACGAACTTACATTACTCTTACAAATTTTTTTGATGTAAAATGAAAAAAAAATCATTTAGATATTTGAAACTTTCAATGCATGTTTCAAAAATTAATTTTGCCAATTTCTTTTTCTTTGTATCTTTTTCATATAAAATATGAATTTTACATAATTACCTTTAAATTGTTAAAAAAAATAAAAAAAAGAATAGAAATAATAAAGAACTATTTTAAGTTTGAGGCTTGAAGAACATTTTTTTAAAAGTAATTATGATTTTATGATATAATAAAATTTTAAACTCTTCAATTAAAAATAGTGAAAATTATTACACTAAAAAATTTATTTATAATGAATAAATAAACATAAATTTTTATTCAAATAATTATAATAATTTATATAATAATTATTTATATAAACAATTATATATCTATATTAAAATAATTATGATCATTTATAATATAATAATTATTTTTATTTAAATATAATTATTCAAAATATAAATAAATTTAATATAAAAATTAAATTTATTTAACAATAATTAACTTTTTTTATAAAATATAATGAAATGCATTACATTTTAAACTACTGACATCTACCAACCGACAAACCCAGTTATTACACCTTCCAAATGCTGACGTTGAGACTTCTTTATAAACCGAAAGGGGAAGATCGCAGCCATAAAGCAGAAGATTTTATCTTGACGGAATTTGATTAAATAAGAAGAATAGCTAGAAGGGAGGAATGAGGAAAGCTTGAAAGCTTGACTTTCTTTTTTCTGGACGTGACAGCTTGCTTTGCCAGATGAGATCTCATCCCAGATCTAGCCACTCAGCACGTTTGGTGGTATCGTTATCGTGTTCTAACTAGAAGATCTCTTGGATCGATCATACCATATATCAGAGGTCTTTTGAAAAAAATTCAAATTAATTTTGATTAAACAATTTTTTATAAGATTGAATTGAAATTTATTTTAATTCAATATTAAACTTGACTAATCGTATAAATGTTCAAAATTTATGAAGCTGGTTTAACGCTCGATTTTGAATATAGGATTCGTTGATTGCATCTCGAGTTTCGTTAATTGGGTTTCAAAGTTTGTTTGGTTTTTCTTTTTAAAGTTTGTTAATGGGTTCTGAGATTTGTCCATTAGGCCTCTTCCATTTTATATTGGGCTTGGACCCATAAGCTTTGGCTTGCTTAAATTGTTTTCTTTTTTTTCATTTTTTATTATTAATATTATCTGTTTTAATAAAAATCAGAAAATTCATTTAGAAATTAAAAAAAAGGTTAAGAAAATAAAAATTCAGAATTGGAAAATGAAAAAATCTCATAAAAATTAAACAAATAGGTTAAAAAAATGATGAAAATTTTGCAAAAAAAAAGAAAAAGAAAGGAAAAGGAAAGTTTGAAAAAAAAAACAATTTCAAAGTTTTTTATTAAGTATTTTTTTATAAATATATAATGCATATATATTATAAGTAAATATCTTTAAAAAAAAAATTTAATCCGCATAGATCATTCTATAATTATTAAATAAATTATTTATGTCTTAAGCTGAAGTAAATTATTAAATAAATGAGGATCCTCTCCACTGATTTTCTATTCACATTTATGGCTTGGAATATTCCTCGTTACCCCCACCGATTTTATTTCAGCAAAGCTACTCATTTCATTAAACTAAATTAAAGTTCCATTTATTTCATAAAAAATGGTTTTCAAAAAATAATTTTTTAAAATAACAAAATTCTTGAAAATATTATTATTTTTATTGATTTAATAACTCAATAAAAAATATTTATATTAATTTTTTAAAATATTTAAAAGAGTATTCATTATTAAATGATTTTTCTATTAAAAATAAAACATTAAATTAAATAATATTTATTATTAAAATGTGAAATTATTTATATTATTAAAATTTTAATAATATAATTTTTAATATTCTAATAATAAATATTACATAAAAGTATTATTTATCTTTATTATTAAAATGCTAAAATAAAATTACGTGTTATTAAAATGGCAAAAATATTTTATATTTTAATTTAAAATATTAAGAAATAACTAAGATATGAAAAATGTTCCCATTATTAAAAAATTATGATTAAAATAGTAATATTTTTTATTATTAAAATAACACAAAATATTATTTATTATTAAAATATAATATAGCATTATTTATTACTAAAATACTAAAAGTTTATTATTAATATTAAAAAATTAATAATATTATTAAATATTAAGATACATTTTACAGTAATATTTTAATATCATTAAATATTTTTAAAATAAAATAAAATTAAAAAATTAATATAATAATAATTCATGTTGAATCAAGCTAATCACAAAACCTAAATAATGTAGTCTAACGTACAGTCTGAATCGGGTTAAGCTCGCGAGCCTTTGTGAGTAACCCAACCTATAGATAGATTGAATTAGTTATATGGGTTTTGTAATTAATTTCGATGAAATTAAAAATAATAATAGTATTGAAATTAATTATTATAATAATAAAATTAAATGAGTGATACATTATGTATTAAGATATAAATATAAAAATAATGATGAGATTAATTATAATAAAAAAATAATTATTAAAAACATTTGATATTAAAGTTTGTGTGCAATGAAATTTTTAAAATATATTATTGATGAACTTAATAAATAATTAAAAACTAGTAAAATTATTTTTATAAGAACTAATAATTTTTAATAAATAAAAAATAAATAAAAATGGTAGCAATATATCAAATATTATTTAAAAAATTGATACTAATATATTTATATAAATTGAATCTTCACAAAGTAATATTTAATTATTTATTATTTTTATATTTATTTATATGATAATTTTTATATAAAAATAATAATTGTTTCAAAAGATAATAATATATTTATCATATAAAAATTAATTAATATTTACTGTCTTTATCATTTATGTAAGAATTTATTTTAGTTAACTCATATAAATTACAAAAATATTTTTTTATTTGTTAATTTTTTATTTGACTATAGAATTTTTATTTATTGATGTATTTATTCCATTTATAATTATTTAATAATTATATTTTATTATATATAATTATAAAATTTATTTATTGAATTAAATTAATAAAATATAATCATATTTATAGTTACAATTGCAATAATATAATGAAGAAGAGAATCTAAGTACAATTTCATCCCTATTCTCAAAAGCAAAAACAAAAGGAGCAGGGACTTGTTTGGAAAAGTCAAAAAAGCGGCGGAGGTGAGTTTTTTCACTGGACCTCAAGGTTCCAATCAAGTTTTACAGGGCCTGTGCAGTGAAAATTCATTTATACGACCGTGCCGCAAATGTTATTCAAATGGATGATCACTTGGGGTGTTAATCGCGCCACACCATGGACAATCGGTGATCCAAATGGACTTAAAGGGCCCATTTGCATTCGCTTTTAGCTTTAGTGCGATGCAATTAAGCATATTTTTGCACCGAAAAAAGGTGTTGGGATGGGCAGTTGAAAATTTTCAACTGCATCGTACCCCTCAATCATCGCTGGAGCCAAAGGGATCAGCGAAAATTTCTAACCAAAGATTGAAGGCAAAAAACTTTCAAATACCCTTACATGTTACTCAATTCAACATTTTTCAATTCAATTAATTTAAAAGCCTTAAGTTCAAAAAGCCTAATAAAGAGCTTGTGGGAGATCATATATTTTATATTGCTTCCAATCTTCGTTTATATTATTTTTAATTTATTTTTCTATTATTAACTATTCTTTATTTAATTTTCTTTGATAATGTTTATAAAATGTTTTAATATTTTTATAATTTGTGTAATAAAGTAAATTATTTAATAAATAAATAAAATAAAGTTATCATTTTTATGAATAATTTTTAATTATTTATTAGTTTAAAAAATACCAAATATACAATAAATTTTATTATATAAAAATTTTAATTTGATATATAAATAATTTTAATAATTTTTAATTATTTATTACCTTTTCAAATATATACTATAAATTTTATTGTGTATATATTTTAATATAATATCTTTAATAATCATTTTTTTTCATTACATTTTATCTTGTTGTTATCGTTGCATTTACATTTAAATACATATTCTATCACTAATTTTAATCTCACTATTATAATAATCAATATTATCACTGCAGTAACGAATCTCATCGTCAACACTATTGCTTTTAATTTCATCGAAATCATTTTTATTGTCCATCCAACTAGATCTAAATAAGAGAGATGCTTGGATTATTTTGGATTAGTATTTAAAAACTCAGTGTAGATCTCTCTTTATTATTATTTTTTGCAGTAACGAGGATCTTCAATTAAAGATTAAATAGGATAATAGTTGAAAAATATGGTAATTTTCCGATGTTCCATTGAAAACGGTTTTCGGTAATTCTTTTAGAAAAATAATACCTTTTAAGTACCAAATTCATTTTTAAATACCGAAATTCTCATTAAAACAAGCCACTCTCTCCTTTTAAGTTTTTTGAACTTACATGTGATCATTTTGTTGTAAAAGATACATGCCGACACAGGTCAAGTATCAAGGAAATAACTCTTCCATTTTGCATTGAAAACATGTTCTATATTTGTTTTGCTTTAAACCTAATTAATTAGTACTTCAGATTGAGGAAAAAAAAAGAAAAAAGAAGATTAATGGATTTTATAAACAGAAATTAACAAACCTAATTAAGCAAAGATTATATGTATTTGTTCCCTTTGTACGAGGAAGGTAATGAATTAGGACTAAGGGAAAAAAAAAAGAAGAGCCAAAAAGTTGACACAAATGGAAATACAGCCCAAAGGAAAAAAAATATAACTTAGCATTTTAGCTGAAAAAATGCTAGATTTGATAATTTGTATGTTTGTGATTTGTTTATTTCATATTAAACATTTATAAAACACAACTATTATTGTGTTACAATTCGTATCAATACGTCAAATACGAAATATATATTTTTTGTTTGTAAATTGATATATGTTTTTGTAAAAATTTTAAATTATATTATTTTCATATTTTTTATTATTTTTTATATTGTATAACCGTATTGTATTTAAAAATATCAAATTAAAAAATGTCAACAAAAAAAAACCCAATCCTCAAATGCATATATCAATATAAAAATTCTAAATGGGAAATTTCACTTTGGATGGCCCCAAGCTTTTGAAGAATTGATGGACCCCCTTGAGTTTAAATTCACTGGAGAAATTAAAAAAAAAAAAAAGAAAAACTAATGAATTGACTTGATCTATTTATTAGTGAGAAGTGGGAACATGCAATATTATTATCATCCACTATGAATATATTAAGATGTACTTGGGAGAGCGAAGATGTTTTCTTGACTCTACAAAAACGTTTATGTTCCTTTAACATATTGCATTCCATCATTATCATTAGAGCCATAGACTTTGAAGATTATAAAAAATCATTTACTAGATTTTATATATTTATAATTTGGGGTTTGACATTCTTAGAGATAGATTCTAATTACTTAAGTCTTGAAACATAATCAAACATGTAGCTTCAAGTGATTCTAGTGAGTCCACTTGTTATTCTTAATTCCTTAACATTGAGAATCAATGTCTTAAGTGATCAATACATAGAGAAAATAATAAGGAAAGAAGCAATGAATATGATGATTTAGGACAAAAATTAGCTAACTTGTTTAAAATTATATAATCTGAATCTCAATTGATGCTTTTTGACCTGAGAAAATGAAAGTCATAGATTCTAATTTGTGTTGAAATATATAATCAAAATTTTTCTTTAATAATGTATTGGTTTTATTGACCTGAGAACATCAACCTCGTTAAATCCAGAGTTTTATGCTCCGCAAATACGGAACAAGACCACAGAAGGGAGATTGTTAACCTCTTGGGTATTAATGAAACGTTAAACCTTGAAAGATATCTAGGATTTCCAATCCACAAAGGGAGAGCTAGCAAAGACGATTATACTTTTATTGTTGACAAGGTCAGAACAAAGTTGGTTGGCTGGAAGGCAAACCTGCTCTCTCTTGAGGGAAAAATGGTGTTGATCAAGTCGACTATGGAAAGCATCCCTAGTTACTACATGCAGTGTAGAGCCCTTCCATCTAGTATTGCTAATGAGTTGGACAAAGTCAACAGAGATTTTCTATGGGGGAAAAACGGGGATAAAAAGAGATTACACCTTCTTAACTGGTGTGAAGTTACTAAGAAAAAGAGTGAAGGTCGACTGGGTTTAGCCCAAAACCAAGCTCAGTTATCTAAGTTGGTTTGGAGTTTTCTGCATTAGAATAATGCTTTGTGGGTTAGAACTTTGAAAGGGAAGTACCTGCGGGCGAATAGCACAATGAGAAAGGCTTCTAGAGTTTCGGCTACGTGGAAGGCTATGAAATGGGCTGGTCCGATTTTTTGAAAAGGGCATTGGTTGGGTCATTGGGTATGGCTCAACTAAGAACTTCTGGCATGACAACGGGTTGGGTTCTAGCTGTTTAAAAGCGTTTTTCCATGGCCCCCCTAATTTTCAGGAGGACCAAGTTACTGTGGGACAGTGTCTGAATGCAATGAGGAACCAACAGCCTCTTCCAATTTCCTTCCAACTCACTAAGAAAGTGTTGGATAAGATGAAAGCTACTCCTACTCAATTGGTGGGATAGAGGCGAGATACCATTTACTGGTCTGCCTTCTCTAGTGGGGTGTTCACTGTCCAATCTGCTTATGACCTTGCTAAAGGGACTGCCCAGAAAGCTGATAAAGGCCAGTGGGAGTAGATATGGAAACTTCAAACCCTGCCTAAAATCAAATTTTTTATATGGCAATGTATGCATTATATCTTGCCTACACATTTTGAGCTTGCTAGAAGAGGGCTAAACGTCCCAACCACTTATGTATTTTGCATGCATGACGTCGAGGATTAGTGCACATTTTCTGTAATTGTCAATGGACCGGAAGTTTATGGGAGGCTGTGCGAGGCGCCCATTGCCACCACCCATGCAAAACCTTAACTATAAACAATGGATAAAAGAAAATGCTCAGAGAAAGCTTTGGTCAACCCACGGTATTCCCTGGTATTTATTGTTTATCCATATCCTATAGGAGATTTGGCTGGAGAAAAATAGGAGGTTCTTCAGGCAGAGTGGTGGGAATTTGGACTTTGTTTAAATCTGCAATAGCTAAGGCTGCTGAATTCTTCGCTATGAACCAACAAGGTGTTCATGTTTCACTGTAGTCCTTTGTTGTTATCTGATGGCATCCGCCGAATGTGGGACGGTATAAGCTGAATATGGATGGCTCGGCCCTGGGAAATCCTGGAAAAGTGGGTGTTGGCACCATCATTTAGGATAACGAAGGAAAATGGATTGCTGGTTCCTCTAGATATATTGGTATTGGATCAAACAACTTGGCGGAGTTATGGGCTCTTAGAGGTGATCTATTGTTGGCTAAGAATCTCAATATCCATAATCAGGAAATTGAAACCGATTCCACTGCTATTATCTCCATGGTTAAGAACCATTAGGTGACTAACTCCACTTTACGTCATCTAGTCTCTGATTGCGGGAAGCTGATGGTGGATTTTGACAACCAATGTATGTAGCATTTGTTCGAGGAGGGTAATAGGTGTGCTGATGCCCTCGCCCAGTTTGGTAGCAGTAGTTGTTGTATTAACTTGTTTTGTTCTTGTGGTTGTAGTTCTAGTTGTTCTAAGGTCAACTTTGGTGTGTTTCTTGAACCTCCTTATTTTGTTAAGGACTTGGTCTATACTGATGCGACGGACATGTCATGTACCATTCCATTTTATAATTAAATCATTCATGTTTCTTACCAAAAAAAAAAATGTATTAGTTTGATGTAAGTGTTGCTATTTTTTTTTTTTTTAATGTTGACACTTAGGTTTTCAAACATGTAGCTTTTTCTAAAATTAAGATTCTTTTAAATCTCCCTTAACCAAGATACTTTTAAGCTTTATTCCAAAATAAAGGTACATTGACTTAACTGTACTCCACATAAGCATTTCTTTCTATGTCAGCATTTCCTTCTTTCATTTGAGCAAAACTAATTTCCGTTTTATTTCTCTACATCAGTCATAAACGATAATTATTAATGCAAATCAAAGCCTACTTCTTTCTTTATTTCAAAATAAATTTTTTTCTCCATATTTGAAATCTCTTTAGCAAAAATATTGACTTTTGAGAAGGGTTTTGAAAAAAAAAAAAAAATTAAAAGAGGAACTCCAAACAATTTCATCAAAAAAAGGAATTTAGCAAAATCAAGTTGCAGAAGTTTCATTCCAAGTTTTCACTTTCTCAAAAAGAAAGGTCTATTATTAATATGCCACGACCAGATTCCAATATCCAATTGCAAGTTTCTATATTGGGAAATTTGAAGAGAAACATTTTGGGACCTATATATTTGATTTGAACAACACCTTTCTTTTCCTACAAGATATATTAATAATTTTTTTTGCATACTACTATAATTAGGGGCACATCCCGAACTGTGCAACAAGACAATTTTGCCAAATGAAAAAACCTTCTTTAAATGCTTCTTTTGGAGGCTTAACTGAAACCTTACCTTTGACCTTAGATGGAGGGAAAAAGTGAAGAGATTGCCCGATTAGGAGGTCCAAAATAGAGAACGCCAATGCCCACAATTTTGCCCCAAAACTTTAGTCTACCTTACCAATATTAAATTGCTCAACTCAATGGAGTCAGAAGACATGGGAACTAAGCTTTATCATTAATCAATTTTTGAGCAGTATCATAAAATTTATCAGGAAGGAGATCCCATGGTCGATCTTGAAGAGAATACAAATTAGTGGAGGATAATGGATTTGATTCCATTAAAGCTTCAGCTGAGGTAAATTGACAAAAAAGAAAACTCAAACTTCTTATAGATCCCGCCAAGATAGGGAAAATTCCATCTCAAAGAAAAAAGAGAATAATGAAAGGAAATTGAGGAAATCAGAGGGAAAAGAAAAAAGCATTCATTAGCCCATTGTTCGCATGCTTCCATTTTCTTCCATTCTTTTGAATGTAAATGTTACAGACGAGAAAAAGAAGATAAACAAACTGAAAAAAAAAAAGATAGTGAGGTGGAATAAAATGCTGATGTGGAGATTAATCGACATAAAATACCTTTATTTTGGAATAAAGTTTAAAAGCACTCTTGTTAAGTAAATAAAATTAAAAAGTGTCATCTGATTGGGACATTCTGCAAGTGCATAGGCTGCATTCTGGAAGTGCATAGGCTAAACAAGCAATAATAATGACCTTTCTGTTTAGATATCTTTCATATAGAGATTAGGTAAAGAGGTTTTTAGACTAAGTATCTATTATCCTCATACTTTTTTAAAGTTAGTTTGATCAAAGAATAAACATGAAAATTAAGCTAATATAAAAAAATAAAATCAAACAAAACATCAAGTATGCTATTGTAACTACTTTACAAATTTGGAAAGCAGAATTTGAGCTACTGTTTTGCATAAAAAAAATAAAACATGATCAAATGAAAACAAGCTGGCATTTCAAAGATCTATCAAAAAACATCATGAGAGATAAATTAGAAAACCAAAAGTTGAAGAAAAATCATACAATGCAACGAAAGAACACAAAATTGCAGCTAATAACTAACTTGGAATTGAACTTGAATTAATTGATCTAGATCTAATTGATGCCAAAACAAGTGATCATTAATTGGAATTGAAAAGATCAATTAAGGAATTAGAAGGAAAACTGATTTGAAGAACAAAAAGTGTAAGAAAATACAAGAATTAACTAGAAACAACTAAAATAGAAAATGAAATTCAATCGAAACTCACTGAGATGATGAGAGAAAAAGTTAGGTCTAGAAGCTTATAATAAAGATGAACTTGAAATAAGCTAAGAAACAATTCATCAATAAGTTTACTACAAAATTCAAAAAAAAATTCGCATCAAATAAGAGGACAATTAGCTCAACAAACTAGCAACTCAAATAGTAAACAAAATTACGAAAAACAGAGCATGAACAACTAAATCTATCCAAACAACAAGTGAACTCAAGAAAATAAATGCAAGCAATAAAAAACTAACAAGTTAAAAAGTAAAACTAAGAGTTTTAAGGCATGAGAGAAGCAAATTGAAAGCCTAGAAGGAGAGAGGATTGTCATTCATTAAGTTCTCATGCAAAGATTGTTTCAGCTTTTTGGATCTAGCCTTAACTTGAAGAATTAACTATACTTATACAAATTGAATTTGAAGCTAAATTTTTATCAAATTATAGCCTTATGAACTAGGAATCTACCAAAAACAATTCAAAGCAAATAAAGCTAGAATTCACTGAGTTTCAATCAAAATAATGAAGATAGGTCAAGTATACAAATTTGAAATCATATCTGAGTTCAACATGAAATCAAAAGAATTAGAAGAGGAAATCATGAGAATTTACAAATTTCATTATGAAAATTTTAAAGTTCATTGAAAAAAAGCACAGGAAAGCTAAAATTGCAACAAGAATCAATCAAGAAAACTAGAATTAAAAGTTGTTTGTCTAGAGAGAAAATGTAAAAGTGCAGGAAAGGAAATGCAAAAAATTAAAAAAGAAATAAAAAAACTAAAACCCTAGCCTAAAGTTCTCCAAATGGCTAACACCTCCCCCTATTTATGGACAAAAATAAGATGCATCAAGCCTCAAAATATCTCTAAAAAATATCTAAGTTTTAGTGGCTTTCTAGAGCTTTTTTTTTTTCTCTTCCTTCTTGGCTAGTTCATTCTTATTTGGTCTTTGAACTCTTTACTATTTCTAAGCTCTCTTTTTATGAATTTTGCCAATCCAAAAAGTCTATAGTATAGCCAATAAGAGTCCTCTAAAATGCCAACACATCAACTCCATTTGGCCTTCTTCAAATCACCAAAAGATGATGCTAAAACATTTGCTACATGGCACTTGAACACTCACAGCAAGCATGATCTTTCCTTCCTTTTTGGCACCACATGCACATACTTCATACTTTCATTTTACTACAAAATTCAAGCCATAAAGTAAACCAAGTTGACATGATAAGAATTGGAAAAATTATGGAATTTAATCATTTATAAAAGTTAAGAAACCATAAAAGAGAAGGGCTAGAAGAAATCCCTTAATAGGCAATGAAGTACAATTACACAAGTTATTGCCTATGCTAGCTTTTACCACCATAAATCCTCCAATTTAAGTCTAAATTGCTTAAAATTTCTCATTTTCTCTAATTTTTCCTACACATGAGACAAATGTGCATTTAGGAGTATTTTTGCCATAATTTATAAAGAATAAGCTAAAATATAAGAAAAATTACACTAAAAATGAGTGAGAAAATACTAAAATTTTAATGCAAATCATCTTTCTCTGAGAAAAAACTCTACAAACATGCTACTGGCAAATCTTTCCTCAATTAAAAAAACAAAAAAACAAAAGAGTCAAACAATGTGGTATATTTAGGATAAAAAAGTTATAAGATCCTTTATGTCTCAATTGCAACATCTTTCTCAAAATAGTGGTTTTTACAAACATCAATTTCATGATTTAGGACTTTTTATTTCATATTTTTTAAAACTTTTAACATAAAAACCATTGAACTTGATCATCAAGAAGAATTATTAAATTTTTCATTATAAAATACAAAGCCAAAATCTTCTTGCAAAATGAATCGTTAAATGAACAAGAAATGTAATTTCTTGGAGATAAATTATAGATATCCCATTTAGTCAGGGTTTGAAATTTTTTTGATTTTCGAAGCTTAAAGTTTTTTTGAATTTTGGATCCATTATTTAAGAGTTAGATCTTGTTTAATTGGGCTTTAGTTTGGATTGGGCCTTAAAACCCGATTTCAAGTGCTAGGTAAGATGTTTTTAGGCTTGAGCTCAATAAACCTAGAATCCTTAGTTGTTTAATTGTCTTTATTTGCATTTCTTTTATATTTTTTGAAAAAAATCAAAAAATCAAAAATCAAAAAGTAAAAAAAAAATTATGTAGAGAATGAGATTGCTTAGGACTTGATATCATAATTCATTAGGATTAAAATTCCTTCTAATTTAGTTATTTTAGAATTGGTATTAATCTATATAAAAATAGCTTGTGAACAATAATAGGGGGATTTTTTTTACGAAATTGGGGAATTGTTTTTTTCATGGTTTTGATTTTCCAAACTAGAAAGGAGGCAATCAATCATATCTAATGACATTCACAGAATAGACGGGAGATAAAAAAATTGATAAGCAATTTCAAAAAGCAAAGCATAGGAGAATCAAGCAATTAGTCAATCACCCATACCCAACAAGTACACCAAATCACATATACAATTCAACCGTAATTTCAAAAGCAACCCAGACACACAAGTCATAACAATACACGATGAAATGGAAGCGAGAGAAGGCAACAATGAAAATTGATGAAAAATAAAAGAAAAAGGCTTTTTATATGCTATAGAAAACAACAGTGTTTTGGAAGGTCTATGAAACTTGTGCTACCCTGACTAGCCTATACTTCTGCACTTTGACCCATTTTGTAACCCAGCTAATATGTTGCAATTTTTTTTTTTTTGCTTTTTTTGTTTTCTTTTTTAACCTATCCACTATTTTTTCTTTCTTATTTTTAGTTTAGTTTAATTTATTTATTTACATCAATAAAAAAATAATGGGTTTTTTATAATAATAATGATAATAATTTAAAAATAAATAAAAATTTAACCAATGATGAGATTCTAAGAAAGTTACAGGTATGTAATTTTCTTCTTATTTTCTATATGAGAACTCTTCTAAATTCAATTAAAGTGTTAAGGAAGTTAGAAAATGATATCAATATAAAAATTTTTATTTATTTCTAATTGGAAATAAAACTAAGGATTAATGAATAAATTGTGATATGTTTAATTTTCTTAAATAGTAAAAACTAATGAATGAATTGTGATCATTTAATGTTATGAATTTTGTTTGTTTATTTCATTGTATATTATAATTAATTCTCTTTCATAAAATATTTAATGAATTCAATGATAAAGTTTCTTCAAGTAAAGGTGCATGTTACTTTAATACTCTTAAGGTAAGTAATATTTTTAAAGATTCGGTGAAGGTATTCGAGAAAACCAAAATATATTTTCGATACATAAATAGTGAAATATTAACAAAAGATAAAAACAAAAAATAGTAAAATAAAAGTATGGAATAACAGACCATTCTAATTAAGGCCAAAAAGACAATTTAAGATTACTTTGTACCATTTTAGGATTGCCATTGCAGGAGTATTATAACATTTCTTACATATAACTGAACTTCCAAACCTAGTTTTGTTTAGTATACCAAAATCTATTTTTTTTTAAGAACCTTTAGTCAAGCTTAGGATTTCTTTAAAAAGATAGATTCATTAGGTGACCAATCATATATAGATAAAAAAAGATTGTGATGACTTTTAGATTTTAAGTCTAATGGTGAGTTCACAGACATATTTTATCACAGTTTGGTGACTTCACTAGAGATTTGAAAGTTGAACCTATTGTTAATCTTAGGTTATCTTATGCCTTATTTATTGGTCTTACTTTGATTATTTATGTATTTATTTTTGTTTACTAACATGTTTGTTTTTTGTATTATCCCTTTGTGAATTATTTGGCAAAGTATGAAATCTAAAATTTGCGAATAAAATGTGGAAAGGGTATGTATGTTCCTTCGTACACATCACACATGCATTTTCATACATAAGCTTTCTTCTTAAGCTTTATCGTCTTTATGAGAGAGTGAATATCTATATTCTTGTGAGGTGCTAACTTTTACATGATCTAGCAAAGCAGTCACACTCAAGTTGAATCCTTTTCATTTGTAATCTATTATGAGTGAGGATTGTTGTCTCACTAAACTTGTTTGGACAACAATGAGGAACAATTTGGGAAGCTTTTTGTATCTTGAAATATCCTAACCTAGCATATAATGAACCATAAGAAACCAACCTAGGTTAGAACCATATCCAAATAAGCCAACCTAGGTTAAAGCCAAATTCATTCATTGTTAGTATATAACCCAAGATTAAAATACAGGAAGGAACATGTTTCAATTTGATTTTGATTTTCTCATATTTATATTTTTGTTGAAAAATTTTGTTTGCATAAAAAATGGATGAGATTTTGAATTGGAATGTACTATCTTCTTGTATCACATCATATTGTTTTACATCTATTTCATCATGCATTACATACATGCATTTGTACATACATCATCCATGTAAACACTTTCACTTATTCATGTATAAAAAAAAAATAAATATGTAAATTGTCAATTAATGGCAACTCTGCCTTTTTAATTTTATACATAATTAGAAATGAATTCTTATTTTTCATTGTACTTCATCCTCGTGCTTGTATTTGTTCAAACATTTTTTCATCCGTGTAAACATTTTTGTATGTGTATCGGTTCATTTGTTGAAGGCAATCTTTACTCTTCTTAGTTTTGTACATGGTTTAGTTAAAAATGAACCCTTGTTTTATTTCTTTGAAAAGACTTTTTGAACATTACAACATTTTGCCATGAATTGGAAGGAATTTGTAAATATTGAGAATTATTCTTTCACCTTTTTGAGTTTAGGATTATTTGACAACAAAAGCACACATAATTTCTATTCATGATTAAAAAATGATTTTTTAAATGAAGAGAAAATTTTTGTGATAAAAATCTTAAGATAATTGCTAATTAGTGTTAAGAATGAATGTACCTAATCGTTTCACTAGCCATTTGAAGCTCCAATATAATTAACAACCTCACCATTCAAAAAACTTAAAGCGTCATTTTCACTTGACCTAAATAATGATCTTCATTAAGGTTATGAGTAATTAAAAGACTAGTTAATTTGCAAAATCATTTTGAAAATTCTTTGAAAGCCAATATATAAGGCATTCTTTAAAAGGATCTAGATTTTGGTAATTTGATAAGTGTCAAAACTATTCCAAACACATCATTGCCTAAGTTCTTTCACAAAGCTAAAATTCATTGATATTTTCCTTAGGGGCACAAATATCGAAAAGGCCATATTTTCCAAATATCCTTGTGCAACAGCTTGACTTATCCAATGTTTTTGCTCCTTACCCACCTTTTGGGGCAAATTTATTGAAAAGTCCAAAATTTTTTTTCTATAATATCATCTGGTTCAACATTTTGATTTGTGTGACATTCATTTCCTTTGCCATTAAATGAATATTGCATCAACAACTTAAGTAAAGGTGAAAATAAAAATTGTTACATTAGACTTTCACTTGATTAGGAAGTTTAAATAACCTTTTGAACTTGATTTATGAAAAAAAAAAGAAAAAAAAAGAAAAAGATGAAAAAAAAAAGTTAATTATGGCAACATGCATATGAGACATTTAAATAAATCCAAAATAAAAAAAAAAGAGTCACCCCTTGAGAATTGCTTTTCAATGAAAGTATCTATGTTTGAAATGACAAATAGCAAATTTTCATATTCCCTTCACAAAAGAAAATATCCATTTGCTACATTTTTTGAGCCTTTTGGTTTGTTTTCAATGAATCCTAACCAAATATTACCATCGACATTAGGGGCAAGAATGAATGGGCATCTTTTTAAGAAAACATTGAATCCTAAGTTAAAGACAAGTAAAAGAATACCTAAAATTAATGGGCAACTTTGAAACATAAGCAAAGTCAATGGCTACATCATCAAGTCAATGACTACGTTAACATTT
This sequence comes from Durio zibethinus, assembly GCF_047325235.1. Classification (NCBI taxonomy): domain Eukaryota; kingdom Viridiplantae; phylum Streptophyta; class Magnoliopsida; order Malvales; family Malvaceae; genus Durio; species Durio zibethinus. Next base: position 9,595,628 of record NC_143180.1, read on the forward strand.
TTATCAACACAAATTGGACCAAGTTAGTGATTAGGTAAGATTATCAAATCAAAATAATATGAGGTCTACATTTGTATGAATTACAATAGAGTATTTAAAATTCAAATTTTCACAAAGTACATGGATGTTAACATATCAAAATGCTATGTAAGCAAAGTCAACAGTCATATCATCAGGTTAACGACCATGTTAGCATTTTAACAACAAAAAAAATGGATGAAATTAGTGATTGAACTAAGATTATCAAATCAAAACAGCACAAGGACTACATTATAAATTATAGTAGATGGATTAAATTTTGACAAAGTATAAAGGCTGTTAACATTAGTTGACCTTACATGTTTAAAGGAACTTGACAAACCTAGAGTTCTTGTTTATGGTGATTCTAAAGAGGTTAATATACAAGACCAACATGATAAAGAAGAACAAGCACAAAATAACAATGAAGATGAACAAGAAGATGAAGATAAAGATGAAGATGATGACGAAAAAGATGAAGAAAAAAATGAAAAAGATAAAGAAGAAGATGATGAAGAAGAAAAAGAAGAAGAATAGGAAGAAGTAGAAAATGACTAAGATGGCATTAGATATTATCAATTTATGTGTATTTAATTATATCATTTATGAAATTCTTTGAGATATAATACAACATGTTATTATAAAACATGCTCTCACATTTTTTTCATATATGTTATTGGTGTATGTTTTTAAATATATTATTAAATATATTTACATTATTATTGATATATATTATATTTGTTTAATCTAATCTAATTATTATTGATATATGTTATATTTTGTAATTATAACGCCTAAAGGAAAAGCTTTTAACAAATCAAAAGTTGATGGATCTGAATCTACATTTAAATGGAAGGCACTATATAGTGGTACGAATCACCTTGATGCTCTGCCAATACACTCTCAATTTAGATAGCACCAACAGTCGAGCCTCCACCCATACACCTTCTAATGATAGAGCACCCATCCTCTAAGTCTCTAATCACCAAAACTCTACCTACATTCATTTAATATAGGATATACCATCTATTGTGCTCCAATCCTCCAACTTTGTTGATGCTATTGAGACTACCATACCTGAACCCTTGGAAAAATAAACTAGATGACTTAATCAATGCATAACCATGCTAGCAAATCCAAATGAAATAATGTTGATAACTTGTCTACAAAACAAGCAAGGTGTTATAAATTGATAACTTGTGGTCACTAGAATATATGCCTTTATTATATAAGATAAAGGGAAATACCTATTAAACATGACATACCAAAGAAAATGGTGTTAACATTTTTTTGCATGGAAAAAATAGTGGAGTGCAAAGGTTACAATCAACGAATTGGATTAGAGTTGAAAATTGGGATGAGCACATTGAAAAAAGTTGGCGTACTAATGCATGGTAGAAATGTCATAACAATTTTTTGTCCAGTGGGACTCGATCGTTAGACTTGAAAATTTTATAAAATTGCCACTAATATTTTATAATTAGGTGTGATTGGTCATAGAAACATTTAGTTTTTTAAGCAAACTATAAAATTAATTAAGATTTATCAAAAACATAATTTGGATTGTGAAATCAGAGTTGGGTCCAAGAATATAGTTATGAGTGAGAAAGGTATTCACACTCTTACAATGCTTGTTCAGTAAACAATATCAATTAAACATTTGTTATCATTTATTTTGATAATACAATCTTCTTCAATGGTTAGAATTAATTCCCTAAAAATTTATTTAAGGAAAACAATTTTTTTTTGTATACATTTATTATTTACACATTTTATAAATTCTCCAATGCTTTAGTAGAATTTATAAAAATCTTCATTTAGGAAATTTTTGAGAAAATTGATCATTCACAAAATTTCTAAAATTTTAGCATGAAATTTTTTATTTTATTTATTTTATTTACAAAATTAATTTTAGAAATATCCCAACCCTTTGATGAATTCAAAACTCATTTCTCTTAGTAATAATTAAGAAAAATAAGACCCTTCTAATTTTTCTTAAAATTCTTATTCAAGAGATTTAATTGAATTAAACACAATTAATTTTTATTTATTATTTTTATCATTATTTTCATTTACATTTTAATATTGAAATAAATGTTATTTAGTAAAATATTTTTTTTAATTATCCCGTCTCTTTGATGAAATTAAAAAATATTTTTACTTGCAATAATTAAAGGAAATTGAACTTTTTTAAGTTAAATTAAAAATTACATGTTTTAAAAAATTTATTTAAGTAATCAATTATTTTTATTTTATTTATTATTTGTAAAATTTTTATTCTTATCAAAAAGTTATTTCTTGAATTATCCTAACACTTAAATAAAATTCAAGAAATATTTCTCACCTATAAAAATTAAGGAAAAATAAGACTCTTTTAATTTTCCTTAATAATATTTTTGAGGATTTACTCATTTCTTTTATTTTTGTCAAATTTTGCTAAAAATAATTATTTATTTGTAATTTTAAATTTGTATTGAAGTTATTATTTATTTATTTTAAAATAAATATTATTTTTAATTTTTACAGAAAATAAAAAACATCCAAAAAAGTTAAAAATAAAAAGACAATCAAAAAATAAAAAAAGAAAGAGAAAGAAAAAAGAAAAAGAAAAAGGAAAATTTACCAAACAGGTTAGGTTAGAGCACGAGTCAGCATGTTGGGCACTTGTCTTTGATGCCCTGGAAATCATTGTTTTAAAAGTCTATATAAAGCCTAAATTAAAAATTTTTTTCATTTTTCTCTCTCTATCTCTCTCTCTCCCTTTAGAGCTTCTTTCTTTAGAACCCAAAAGTCCTTAATCAATCACTGCGTAAACCTAGTTTTTGGCTAGTCACTGCCATGCCATTACTCAAAACTTCAACTGGCATTGAAAAATTCAAAGATTTTTTAGATTCTAATAAATTTTTTAGATTTTTGTCATAAAAAAATTCAGAATTTTTCAGATTTCGATGACTTAAAAAAAATTGCAAAAACTCCCAAAAAAATCCCAACACACCCATTTCTATCTCCTAAACACATTTCTCCAACTAATTTTTTTGTAAATCTTAAATGATCAGGATAAAAAATTTTGCTTTCAATTTTTTTTTGTTTTTGTTTTCTTTCTTTAAAAAAAGAAGATTCTTTTGATGGTCCCCTCAGGGATGTTGATGCTAATTTTTTTATTTTACTTGTCTGCTAGTTTTTTGTTTTTTGTTGGTTTTAGGTAGTTTATGGCAGAATGGTAGTGTCTTAGTTTTGGGCTTTTTTCTTTTAATCTTTCCTATCTTTTTAGTGTTTTAGAGTTCAATTTTATAAAATTATGTTGGACTTCAAATCCCAAAAAACCCTGGGACTCAAGAAGACTTTTGAGGAGCAAATGGAGAATTTTGGGTATTAATGAAGAATTTTTTGCCTATGACTTTTGTTGCAAAATTTGGTCTATGGCAAGGTGGCTAGTGGGGGGGTATTCAGTGCGTTGAATGTACATGGACTTTATGGGAAAATAGAAAAAAATACTAAAAAGAAGAATAAAATAAATAAATAAAAATAAAATAAACATAATTATATTTAGGTTGAATTATTTTTAGGCTTTTGATTCAACATTGAAATGGGTTAAATTTATATTTTCTTAAATGAAATCCAATTGGAGCGAATAAGTAATACAATAAACCTAATTAAATATTTGATGAACTCGAACAAAATTGAAATTTATTTTCAAAACAACATTCAATTTTTTTTGGACAAAATGGATGGTTATAACTGTCCCTCTTTGTATATTACTGAGAATTAGGAATAGGGCAAAAGCCAAAAGACAATAATTTTGTCTGAATAAACATAACTAAAAACACTAAAATGACATTACAAACATAAACACCTTTTTTCTTTTTTCTTTTTTTTTGTGATTTTTTTTGTAAGAAAGAAAGAAAATGGCAAAAGCTTTCTACATAATTAAATTTTAAAAACTCCTACAAGAGGCTCCACAACTTTAAAATTGAAAAGTTCCTCTAACTAAAGGCTATGACATTTTGAAAAACTCCTCTAACCAGAGGTAGTGGCACTTAAAAAGCTTCTCAAACTTGAGGCCAAGTACTTGAAAACCTTTTCTTACTAGAGGCAATGATATTTAAAAAACTTCTCTAACCAAAGACAATAATACTTGAAAAGAAATGCCTCTAGCCAAAGGCCATGGCGCTTAAAAAAAAAACTCCTCTAACTAAAGGCTATGGAACTTAAGATTGAACAATTCTCAAAATTTTTTTTAAATTATGCCTGTTAGTCTTATAAATCATATCTAATTTTGAAAGAGTCCTCTATCCAAAGGTTCTATGACTTTAAAATTCTTTTTTTAAAAGTTTTGGGAGTTATGGGTGCCAACTAAATTAGGCTTAAGAAATCTCATTAATGCCAACTTAACTACACTTAAAATCTTAAAGCCAACTAGATTGGGTTTAAAAAAATCTCATCTAATGGCCAAATTAACTAGACTTAAAATATCATTGCAAGTTAGATTAGGCTTAAAAAATCTAAACCCATACCAACTTAATTGGCTTTAAAATCTCAATGCTAGCTAGGTTGGACTTTTAAAAAAATCTCATCCAATGCCAACCTAACTTGGCTTAAGAATGGGCTTAAAAGATCTTATCCAATAACAACTTAAAATGGGCTTAAAATCTTGGTGCCAATAAGGTTGGGCTTAAAAAATCTAATCCAATGGATCTCATCTTAAAAATATCATTCTTTTCAAAAACTCTCAACATTTTCTTTTTTCAAGAAATCTTTTCCTATTCTTCTTATTCCATGGGTATCATGTATCTTTGCCAATTTGTGGCAACTTTTCTTTTTTCTTAGATAGACTCCTTTCTTTTTCTTTTATTTATATATTTCCTTTCTTTTTCCTTTTTTCTTTTATTGCTTTTTTCTTTACAAACTTTTTTTCCTTTTTTGTTTTTTTCTTAACAAACTTTTTTCCTTAATAAAATTTTTTCTTTTTATTTGCTTTTATTTTTTTTTCAAAACTTAATATAACATCTATATTTCTTATTTTTAATCAATGTTTGCAAAATTGATGAATGCAATTATGATACTAATGTTTGATCTTAAGATAAATGGTGAAAATATGAATATCTCTACACTAATGCAAATGATCACAAATGTAAAATTCTTTTTGAGTCATTAAAATGCAAATATCTTTTCTATGATGTGAATGTAACTAAGAAAGATGCAAATCAAAACTTATCCTAACGATGCAAATGCTAATATTTTTTAAATGTAGATGCCCCTAGAAATGCAAATGCAAATGTTCATTCATGATACAGATGCCCCAAAAGTATAAATGCAAATTTGCAAATTCAATTGCTTTTCAATAATGTGAATCCTCCTTGCAACAAAAAAATTTTATGCTAAAAATGCCAATGCCTATGTAAATGCAAAAAATTTCATGATGTATGTTCCATTACATGGATACAAACAACGGTAGTTAAAATGGTGATACAAGTGTGTGTCAAAAGATACAAACATAAAAATGCCCTTTTTTTCCAAAATTTTCCTTTCTCAGTTTTGCTTATTCCCTATTGCCTATCAAATTAAGTCTTCAACTTCTTTCCATAAGGATTTTAATTTTACCTTCTCCAATTCTTTCACCTATTTTCATTTTGTTCTTTACCCATTTCTATTTTCTTTGTTTTACAAGCAAGCTCTCTTAATTTCTTTTAATTTTTCAACTCTCTTTTCCTCTTTATTTCCCTTTTCAACATAAAACATGCAACATGCATTTCAGACTCGATTGCAAAGTCAATAAGAAAAAGCACCATGTTCCTTTTATATAAAAAAAAAATCCTTTTTTTCCCATTTTCTTATTTTTTCAACAACATCTTTTCTTCAATAAAAAACTTTTTCTTTCCTGAATCTAAATTAGTTTAAAGGTTTTCATAATTTGATAATTTTTTTTTACACCAAACATGATTTTCTTTTTTTTTTTCACAAAAATGTGTGACTAGTCACTTAAAATTTTTCCAAAATGATCAACAAAATTATCCCACATAATTAAAATTTATGGCCAAAGACAACGAAATATCCAAACAAGTGATACTTTAGGGTCTTTTGAAAATTAACATTCCCTATTAGAAATAAAAAAGTGACAATTTTCTATTAAATGGTTTAGTACATCATGGTTTCAATTAATTCAAGAGGATTTCAAAAATTGATGAGAACAAAAGAGATGTACACTTTTCTATCAAGGCTCATAAATGAAACATAAATCCCTTTAGAAAGCATGAATTCCTTGAAAACCAACCATAACGGGAACAAAAGAGATAACATTTTATTTAGTCTCCAATTGTTTTATTTTGATTGATATCTAGACTAGCTGTGATATACTCAAGATTTTGGAAAGGCATTTAGGAATGGAAGAAGAATGATTAAATTTTCAAGATTGATCCTTTTAATGGATTCTAGACTTTTAGAGCATTGACATTCTTGAATCTTTCAAAAATTTGAATTGTTTCATTTTGACCTTTCTTGCTTTGTTAGGCATTAGAGTTGGCTTCAAAGTTTTCAAATGATTCTAAACTGTCTCTTTTTGGAATTTTCACCCTAGGGCCACATTCTTCCTTCATTTTTTTTCTTTTCTTGATTGTTTCATGATGCACTTAATAATCCAAATTTTATTTGAAATGAGTTAATGGTCCAAACAGGAAGTTAGATAGTGAAAGAAGACAAAAAACTCACCAACTATATGGTGATTCCAAAAAGGAAAGCTCTTCATTTGAAGTATTCATGCTTAATTAAAGTGGATTTTTCAAAGCATGTAACATAAGCCAAGGTTTGTGGTTATGAAGGAAAGGATAAATACATTCAAAATGTGTTTAATAGTAATGAAACCATTGATCATTTCATATCTTATGAAGCATTTCTTTTAGGACATTTGACTTTTCATTTTCCCACACTTACCACTCCATCAATTTATTCTTTTATTCTTTTTTTATTGTTTTATTTTTCACTTTATTTTCTCTTGCTTTTTCTTTTTTCTTTTTACCTTTTTTACACATAACCCTTTATGGTTAAGCGAGTTTAAAATTTTTTGGGAACTTATTCTGTTAGACATTTGTCTCTCAACATATAGGTTCCTTCTTTATACTTGGAATATGACTTCATTATGCCTATTTCTTGAATATATCCCTTTTTACCCCTATTGTAGAAGGTAATCCTTGATCTAGGTTTATCTAGAAAGAATTTATCAAGCTCAAAAGAGTAGCATGTGGATAATTTTCTTATTTCTGAAGGGATACTGAAGGATAATCATTTGTCACCTCAAACAAACCACTTAAATTGAAGAGTTAGAGAGCAACACCTCTTAGGAAAATGATAAAGTAATTTTTTTCAAAATATTCTTTTTTAGGATTTTTAACATGCTACCCTTAACAAAAGTCAATATGACAAAAAAAGTAATGTAAAATGAACTTTCACGTCATTTCACAAAAAAAAAAAAGATTGGTCACAACTTAGGTTATCTCAAAAGGCAATGAGTGGTTTTACTCTTTTGGCTTATATGCCCTTAGACACAGAGCAAAAGGGATTATTAGTAGAGAATTAGAGGATTGTTATATTTGAGTTCATTTGGAAAGAAGAAAAACTAGCATAATCTTCACACATATTAGATAACCAATGACTACAATAGACAAAGATTATTGTCCCTTTTTGTCATGGCATAATCAAGTAAAGATTTGGTTCATGGAGTGCAAATGCATGCTCCTTGAAAAGTTAGAATTCTTGTCTTATTTGCTAATTCATGACATAAGGGTGTTTGGAGAGAAAGTGTCAAAGTATTTATTGGGATGAATTTATTTCTAATAATGATCACTAACTCTTTTGAGGCTCTTTGATCATTTTAAAAGAATTTTTTTCTTTTTAAGGCCTTTCTTCTCTTTTTATGATTTTGAAAATTAATTATGTGGGGTTTTATTCAAATCCAATAATTTTTTTTTTACTATTTTTTTCTAAAAAATCCAAAACTTAAAAAAACTTCATATGACAATATTCATAAATTCATAAGATGATATGATGCATAATGTTCATTCATTCAATACAAACATTCAAGCCCAATCCAAAATTTTTATCCTTAATGGTGTTTTCAAAAAGATATACAAGCTTGAGCAAAAAAAAAGCCCCTACTTGGTGCTTCAACCTTAGAATCTTGACCCTTATTTCCACTACTATCAATTATCATAGCCACCAAATAGCTCTTTAAATTTTATAGGATCTGTGTTGATCAAAGGTTGAACTTTATCCTTGAAAATAATACAATTCTATGAAATGTCTTTTGACCTTGTCATGGTAATCACATTTAGCATTGAGATAGGATCACTTTGAGTAAGAAGGCTTTCTAGGTTTTGTAGGGATAGTGAAAATCATATGACTATTGACAAGTAAAGGAAAAAGCAATGCATAAGATATTAAAAGTGAGTGGTGTGTTTCACTTTGAGTAAGGAGGCTTTCTAGGTTTTGTAGGGATAGTGAAAATCATATGACTATTGACAAGTAAAGGAAAAAGCAATGCATAAGATATTAAAAGTGAGTGGTGTGTTTTAACTCTCTTTTTCTTGTGACTCTAAGGATATCCTAGGTTGATTTTTTGTTCTGTGAATATTTGTGACAAAAAAATCTAGGAAAAAGATGTCGAGACATAAGGATGAATGGATGAGGAAAATTGTTGTATAAGTTGTCAGGTTGTAAAAAGGTTGGGATAGACTATTAACATGTGGTGACCAATGAAAATGAATGTTTACAAGATCTTCTTGTATCACACCAAGGTTTCTCTTGTTTTGCCCTTTAATAGTCATTTCTTAAGCATGTTCACCAAAAATACCTCCCCTCATTTCATTTTGAGTTTTTGTACTAACATTTATAATTCTTCCCTTTTTATCCCATCATCAATTCTACCCACTGTAAATAGTAAATTTGCAAACTTTAAAAAAGTATTGCTGATCAACCTATCATAGTAGAGAAAAGGAAAAGTATTAACAAATAGGGAATTCAACTCACTACTAGTAAGAAGTGGTCGTATTTGCAATGTTATCTCCTTTCATTTAGTAGCATATTCTTTGTAGCTTTCATTGGGGCTCTTTTTTATGTTTTGAAAAGTCAATTGGTTTGGGACCATCTCCAACATATATTAGTATTGCTTTAAGAATGCTTGAGATAAATCTCTCTAAGTGTGAATCTAATTGCTTTTCATCCTATAATACTTCAGTCAAATTTTATTGAAAGATGTGAATAAGTAATTTTTCATTGTAGGCATGCCCAACCATTTTGTGAAAGTATTGAGCCAAATGTGTCATAGGGCAATCGGTTCCATCATACTTCTTAAACATTAAAATCTTGAACTTAGGTGTGATGACCACATCTGAAACCAAGCAAAATTTAAAATACAACACTCTATCTTGTAACATTTACAACAAAAAAAAATTTTAAAGACTATTTTTTTACAAAACATTTCTTTTCCCTAGCAACCTATTGCTTGAATATCCTATTAAAGAAAGAACCCATCAATGATTAATGTCACACTAACCATTTCTCATCATCCTTAGATCTCTAACCCATTATTGTTGTTGGATTGAACCATTTCTCATCTATAAGTGATTGCACCTTATGTTTGAAAACCTCACAATCCTTAATGGAATGCCCATATTTCCTCCATGGTTTTGACATGTTGCATTCAAATTATACCATTTAGGGTGTAAAGTCTTTAAAAGCTTTAAAGACATAGAGACAACAAGGTGTTTTTAAACCAAATGGGGAAAAAGCTCTCCATATGAGATAGGAGTAAGATCTAACTATGTATATGTTTTCTTCTTAAGTGGTTTTTGGGCAACAGACTATCTAAGACCCCAAGTATTTGATAGTGGTACAAAGGTTAGGACATAGGAAATTGACTGAATAGGTAGTTGAGGAAAGGTAGGCTGAGGGTATAAATTTAGATGTGGAATCCTTAAAGATTACATGAAGTCAGAGGACCTAGTCCTAGGCATTTGGGATGGAGGTTGAAAACAGGCGTGATAAGGGCTTGAGGTACCAATTTTAGTTTAAAATATCAAACTTTTAGTTTACTAGTGATTTCATCTTAAACATCAAACTTTCGAGCTCAGTCATTTTTATGGTCAATTTATTTATTCCTTTTATGACCTTGTCTGAACTTATTCATTACTTGAATCATTGAATGCCTTAGTATGTTTAGAAAAAGTGTTGGACCTAGCAAGAATCAGTTGATGGCAACTCTATTAGTTCTTAAGACTTGATTAGGCTGAAATTGGTAAGGACCATTGAGAAAGAACCAAATTAACTTCATTGAATTCCTTAACCATTTTCATTAACTTAGTGAACTATTATTTCATCTCTCGAATATCATGTCCATATTCCACTTGATTGTGTTCTAAAGCACTAATTCATTCCTCTATTGATCTTCCATATTTTTAGTTTTTGAAGTAAATAAAAACAAATGTCTACCTTCTTATGAAATTTAGAAAATTAAATAAAAAATAATAAAAATGAAATTAGACAAGCTAGCATGATTCTAAATATGCATAATATGTACGTGGATGCATGATGCAAAGATAGTTGATGCCAGAGAATATCACAAAATACAAAGATGCTAAAAGTAATGAATTTTCATATGTATAAGGCTTAAATGATAACAATCAAATCACCCATAAATGTATATGCCAGAAATGCAATGTCTTGTTGTAGGGGTGATGAGATATGTTCACAAGAAACACAATTTGTACAATGCAAATTTTATCAAAATCATATTATTCATCAATCCTTATGCATGAAACACTATGACATACTAAATGACTAATTAGATATGTGTATATAATTGGTAAAACATACTTATATGCAATGCATTGACATATTATATGCATGACAAGATAGGTTTACATAAAGTTCTATGCAAATTTAATGAAATTGGCACTACCATTCAAATGTACATGAAGTGTATGTACAACCTTATTATTTGCAAATACGAAACATGCTTTTTTTTAAAAAAATAAAAATTTAAGAAAACATTTCTTATGAGAAGACAAGCACACGAAATGACCACAATTCAAAGATTTTTTCACACTACTAATCTTATAATTTGGCCAATAAACAAAGAAATTAAGAAAAACATCTTTTTTTAGAAAATTTTCATCTATTTTTATATTTTTATATTTTTATAATTTTGTTGTTTTTTATTTTGACTATTGGAAAATACAAAAAATTCATTTTCTTTGAAAAACTTTTTTTGAACAAATAATAGCTGAACCAAACAACATGTCAAAAGAAAATTTATTAGGAGGATTCTTTATTTTTTTGTCAAAACTTTAGTTTTCTTTGCATTATTATTACCCTTAAATATAAATTGTACCAGAATATTCCTCATGTGTCTTAATTTAGGTAATTTCTACAAAAAAGTTGGCATGGCTTTATCTAATGTTGGTCTTTTAGGGCTCACTATATGTTGGTTGAAATATGACAAAAGCTTAAAGGTTCCTAAAATGAACCTTACTGTTGTTCACTCTAACTAATAAAACCCTCAACCCTCACCCATAATGGGTTGTTGATGGAAATGATTTAATTTGAGTGTAAATATTTCGCAAGCTCAAGTGGAGGATTATAATCTCATGACAGTGTAGGTGTTCTACTTCCTCCTAAAGGAACATATTTGGGAGCTTGGGTATAAAGCTTGTGCGTTAATACAAATGTGTACATGTGTGAGAGAACATAACAATTATTAATCAAAATAAAGTATATAATCTAAATGTTACATAATTTGTTAATAGAAATATAAAACAAATAAACAAAATAAAATAATTAATCATAAAAATAACAAAACTAAAAAAATGTTATTTTTTTCTTTTTTTAATTTTAAGTTTTATTCTAAAATAAAATAAGAAATTAAATATCCAAAAGACCATAAAATCAAAGTTGAGAAAACACATGTTTACTTTTTGGTCTGACTCTAATGTCTTTAACATTGTTGCCAAGCTAACTAAGATTTTTGTCTAGAAGGCTCAATCGTTGATTTGAAGAAAATTACAAAGTCACCACCAATCTTTTTAACCAGTTTTGAAAATCACCTAAAATTTTATCTTTTTAACCACACCTTAAAATTAATTAAAACTTATAAAAAAGATAATTTGGTCTACAAAATCAAGATTAGGTCTATAAGTATGATTACGAGTGAGAAATGTATTAGTAACCCCCATTTAGTGAACGAAACCAATTAAATATGTGTAATCGTTTATTTTGAAAATATGGTCTTCTTCGATATTTAGAATTAAAACCTTAAAAATTTATTTATGAAATACATTTTTTATTGTGTATATATTTATTATTTGTGTACTTTATAGATTTTCCAACACTTAAAAGGAATTTATAAAAAATCATCTTCATCTAGGAAATTTTTGAGAAAATTGACCATTCACAAAATTTTCAAAATTCATCATGAGATTCTTATTTTATTTATTTTATATTTTTATCTACAAAACAGATTTTAGAATTGTCCTAACCCTTGGCGAAATTCAAAAATCATATTTTAAGATAATAGTTAAGGAAATAAGACTTTTCCTTTTTTTTTTTTAAATTCATACTCAAGAGATTTAATCGAATTAAACACTTAATTAATTTTATTTATTAATTTTTATGCTATTTATTTATTTATTATTATTATTATTATTATTATTATTTCTTCATCATTATTTTCATTTCTTTTTTATTATTTAAAATATACCTTTCTTTAGTAAAAATAATTTTTTTATATTATCCAAACTTTTCAAAGAAATCCAAAAATATTTTTGCTTGCAATAATTAAGAGAAATTGAATTTTTTCAATTTACTTTAAAAATGACATTATTTAAAAGATTTATTTGAGTAATCAATTATTTTTATTTTATTTATTATTAGTAAAATTTTTATTCTTAGTAAAAAAATAATTATTTGAATTATCTCAACACTTAGGTGAAATTTAAGAAATATTTCTTACTTATAAAAATTAAGGAAAAATAAGTCTTTCAATTTTCCTTAATAATTTTTTTGAGGATTTAATCATTTTTATTTTTGTCAAATTTTATTAAAAATTATAATTTATTTATAGTTTTACATCTGTATTGAAATTATTATTTATTTTAAAATAATAATTATTTTTTAATTAATTTTTTAAGAAAATAAAAACAAAAAATGAAAAAAATAAAAGAAAAAAATAAAACTTGAAAAATATAAATAAAATGAAAATGAAAAACTTACTAAATAGGTTAGGTCAGCATGCGAGTTAACGTGTCGAGTATGGGTCTTTGATGCTCAAAATGGCGTCATTTCGGAAGTCTATATAAAGCCTAAGTCAAAATTATTTTTTTCATTTTTCCTTTTTCTCTATCTCATTTTTTCCCCTTAAAACCTTTCTCTGGAACCCAGAAACCCTTTGCTAGTCATTATGTAAACCTAGTTTCTAGCCTATCACCACCGTGCCATCATTGGAAAGTTTAGCCAGTGTCAAAAAATTAAAAGATTTCCTAGATTTAGGTTGATTTTTCAAATTCTAGTTGCCAAAAATTCAAAGTTTTTTAGGTTCCAATGGTGTAAAAACATTGCGAAAACCCAAAAAAAAAAAACCCTAAAACAACCCTTTCAATCTCTTAAATACATTTCTCCAATTGATTTTTTTTTTAAAAAAATCTCAAATAGCCTAGATCAAAATTTTTGTTTTTGGTTTTTTTGTTTTGTTTCTGTTTTGTTTCTTTTTTTTTTAGAAAAAAAGATTCTTTAATGGTTCGCTTAGGGGATGTGGATGCTGATTTTTTATTTTTGTTGTTTGCTAGGTTTGTGGGTGTTGTTGGATATAGGTAGTTTATGGTAGAATGGTAGTGTCTACATTTCAAAGTTTTTCCTTTAATTTTTCCTATCTTTTTAGTGTTTTTGAGTTTGGTTATACAAAGCTAAGTTGGACTTCAAATCCTTAAAAACTTGGGATTTAAGAAAACTTTTTAGAAGTAACTGGAGAATTTTGAACAACAATGAAGAATTTTTCACCCATGACTTTTGTTACAAAATTTTATCTATAGCAAGGTCGTTGGTGGGGGGTGCAATGAATGTAATGGACTTTGGGGGGAAAATAGAAAGAGAAAACCTAGAAGAAGAATAAAATAAATAAATATAAAAATAAACACAATTATATTAGGTTGAATTATTTTTGGGCTTCTAATTCAACAATAAAATGAGTTAAATTTATATAGACTAAGACGAAATCTAATTGAGTCCAATAGGTAGTACGATAAACCTAATTAGATATTTAATGGACGTAGCCAAAGTTGAAAACTTATTTGAATTTATTTTCAAAGAACATTCAATTTTCTTAGAAAAATGGGTGTCTACAACAAAGGTCTAATACAGCAAGAGAAAATCAACTAACAAAGAAAAAAAGAAACATCATAAAGCACATAAGTGGCTCATGTTCTTTTATGGTTCATTCAAACAAATTGATAATAACTCTTAAATTGGTATATTTTGATTATGGTTAATTGTACATTTTTTTAATAGTTTACTATTTATAAACAATACTTTTTTTTTTTGTAATTGAATGTAGTCACAAGAGCTTCAGCTAGCCTATGTATAAATAACTTTTCGATTGCACCAACAAACATTCAAGGGGATAAGGTGGTTTGTGGGTAAAAAGTCTAGAATTGTTAGAATAAGTGAAAATTACTTTATATATGTGTCATTTTAATATTTTCATTACTATATTTAGTGCATCCCCCTTATCTTCTTATGGTAGGTCTTCTTACTCAATTGTGATCTTACAATCTTCAATCCTTGTTGTAGTTCATCTTGTGTAGTTAATGATCTCAAAGGGAATGTGTCATATCTGTAAAACAAAATCAAAGAAATGAACCAATCACAAGCCTTAATATTTCAATCATAGAAAGAAATGAAGGTATTCTTGTTAAGGCTCACCCAGATGCTCGATAATTGTTTGTATAGTTCACTAAAATATCACAACTAAACAATTCACAATGTCAATATTTGATTATTACATATGTAATAATTTTCATATTTTACAAAGTCATTGCATTTCAATAGACACAAACACTGTCTAGTTTAATGTAGGATTTCCTACAATGTCTTTACTTTTAATTACTTCATTATATACTTTATCAATAATCACAATACACAAACTAAATCATAAATAAAAATACATAATAAGTTTCACATTTCAAAAATGTGATCTCATCTAGATACGCATAAACCTTTCATAAATAACTAGTCATCGTGAAATACTATTAACATAGTTCATCAATAATCATAATACAACCATTATCACAATGTAAAATACATAATATATGGTAAAAATAGATTATCAACAATCACAATACACAATCATCATCACAATTCAAAATACATAATAGTTTTCACATTTCACAAATATCATCTCATCGTAGTATACTATAAAGATAGTTAAGCAACAATCACAATTCACAACTAGAATCACAAAGTAAATGATGCAATAGTTTTCACTTTGCACAAAGACTTTACATCACAAAACACATAAGATATTATTTATTTCAATAAAGCAATGCAGCAATTTCAAATTATTCACAGTCATTTGAAAGTCATGTACACTGACAACTCTAGACTTGTTGTCAAGCAAATTACCACATCCTTTTAAACATTTGTGAGTGCGATTTAAAAGTTCTATAAAGTTAGGTTCTCATTGCAAATGAAGTGACTGTATATGTTTAGACACATTCAATGAAACATGTAAAAATACAATTTATATAATTTGTTGACATTTGATGTTAAAAATAACTTGTGAAAAAAGATCATACCATTCTTTTTCTATAAATAGGAAAAGCAATCAAGCCATTAGTATGCTTTGTAATACTTTCTTCTTTTTGTGTTCACCAATTTTGTTTGCCTTTGGCAGAGATTTGCCATTTGGGAGTTCTCCATACATTTTCAATAAAAGTATTCCAAATTGGAGTTGCAATCTACCTTTACTCCATACCTCTACCTTCTATGATATTATCAACTCTATGCTCTTTCATTGCTAATTCTCTCTCGTCGGACAATAAGTCTTTCAATAAATTTTTTGAAATATTATTCCATGCTTTTTGAACAAGATCATCATTTGACTCAGCCCACTAACATTTTTCCTAACATAATAAATAGGAATATAATAAGTCATTGACAATAATTTGAACGTTTAATTCAAATCAAATAAAAATATAACAAAAAAGAAATTTGTTTACTACTTTAAATTTATCAAACATCATAGACTTAACTAACGCAGATATAATTCACTTGAATTGTTCCTGAAATTATTGAGCCAACTTATGATTGTTTAAAACAACTACCAACATCCATTTGCTAGTAAAATTAGTTTAACTGAACAAATTCATTAAAAAACAAACAACAATAAGAAAACAAGTAATACCTTTCTCTTAGCAAAGTAATCCACGCCCACTTTTCTGGATTTGTAGGAGTTGGTAACCTTTTTTTTTTACCCCTTAGTCCTCTACCTAGTTGCCCTCCCTTTTTCTTTTCCAACTGGTGGATCATTTCATCAATGGATCACCCATCATTGGTGTTAGAGGTGACCAGTATGGTTGATCATACTATATCTGTAATGAAGCTAACCTGTATGATGAAGCTGACTTATATGGTAGAACATGTTGTATTGGTTCTGATTATGATCAGATAAGTAAAACCTATCATGGATCCTACCTTAGAACTAGCATGATTAATAGTACTGTTTGCACAACTTCCCATCATAACTATCATATCGAACAAAAACATTCCATAAGTATTCTAATAAAACAAAGAAAAAACTAACATATATAATATTACTTTAGTAATTCAAGATTAAATGATTTACTAATTAAAAAATAAACAAACATTCCATGCTTAGCAGATGATGAAAACATGACTCATTAATGTTAAACTCTAATTTACAATTTAAAAGTTATGACATAACAGAGAGGATTGTATGCTTCGTACAGCCTGACCACAACGGTTCACCCACATCATTCAACAAAGAATAGAAGCTTGCAAGGTCTACACTTGACTTTTCTTTGGATGGTTCTTTTGCCTTATTGGCATCCATAACTAGTTCTCTTGTCATGTCTGTCCCAAAATCAAGATATACAGTATCTATAACCATTCAATTATAGGAATTTTTTTTCTTATTTCCTCTGTCTGTTCAAAGGTATCTCTATTTTTTAAAAAAGCTTGTTCTATTTCTAACTACCCATGTGAAACCCAACTCGTTTAACCTATAGTAAACCTTTTATAATAAAGGTGCTTACACACAGCATTTGTTTTTAAAAACCTTTTATTCTTACATTTGGCATAATGACATGTGATTTTCTCATTACTAATAAAGTCTTGTTGAGAATAAATATATCCAATAAATTCATCCACACCATCGCCTAAGTTTTGAGCAATGTATCCATTAGCATCTAAATGAGAGTACATCCAAGAGCGATATTTGTCCATTATGAATCCTAATTGATTTGAAATATGAGCAATTAAAGTCATATAAAGTGTTAAACGTTTTTATTGATTGACCGTATGAGCAATTATTGCTATACTAAACAAAATTTTCTAAATTATAATATGAGGTAATTATTGGTCTACTTTAACAAATTGTCCATCAAATGGCACAAAACATCTTGCAAAAATTCATCATACTTACTATAAGACAACACATTTACAACAAAATATTATTGACTTTAATGACATAATTCTACCTTTGATCTTGGGCTTTTTAGTGCAATTTTTCATTGATTTTGTGAAGATTTTCTCTAATTAAGACACTTCTACATACAAAGCTTGTTCTACTTTCAAAGTAGGTGGAATGAAAAACAAAGCAAGTTAGTATAATGAAATGAATAAAAAATCATATTCATTATAGAATATATGTCTACTTAAACCCACTTTCAAAATATACATTTTTGGATAAATTATGGAAAAGAAGAATAAAATAGAACAATTTAATTTATTTAATAAAATAGAACAATTTAATTTGTTTATAACAAGTTTGATCAATACAACAAAACCACAATATGTTAATAATTAGTAATATATAAATTATTTCAAAACAAATATAAATCTTATTCTACATCAAACCCAATTATAACCTCAAATCAACATACATAATTTTAATTTCTATAATAATTATTAAATTTTAAAAAATATTAAATATAAACATCCATCAAAATATATATAAATCTTAATACACATCAAACCCAAATTAATCAATATAAATCTTATATATCTAAAAGTTAATACATCTACAATAAAACCTAACAAATCTCAATAATACTTTCATAAATAAAAAAAAAAAACTCAATGAATCAAAAAAACTCATCAACAATACTAAAAATAAACCTAAAAAAATTTAACAATACTCAACATTAATATTATAGACATCGAATTTTATCTAGGATATTTTTCAACATGATTGATTCGGAGCTCATTTGCAAACATAGGTTGAGACCATTTAGAAAGACCATTTACAACCATAAAAGGCTCACAAATTTGGCTATTCGAAAATTCAAAGTCAACCCAAGTCAATTCTAAAAATTCAAAATCTAATTGAAATCAATGTGGTTTAAAATCAAATTTGAGATTTTTTGAAGCATTAAAATTTTCATTGTGCCTTGAGAAGGGTAAAATTACCAAAATACCTTTATGAGGGTATTTTTGTAATTTGATCTTTTCAAACTTAGATTTTTATGAAACTTTTTAGATCTTAATTTTATAATATTTCATGATTTTTTGTGTATTTAAAATCATAACCGTACTTCGAGAATGGTGAAATTATGAAAATATTTTTCTACGAATATTTTTGTAATTTGACTTTCCTGAGCTCAAATTTTTGTTAAACATTTTAGATTTCAATTTTATAATATTTCATAATTTTTGGTGAGTTTGAAACTACAGCAATACACCAAGAAGTGTGAAATTACCAAAAACCCTTTAAGGGGTATTTTCATAATTTGGCTTTTTCGAGATTGGAATATCATGAAACCTTCCAAATCTCAATTCTATAATATTCCATGATTTTTTATGCATTTAAAATCACAATAGTACCCCCAAAAAGTGTGAAATTACCAAAATACCCTTATAAGGGTATTTTCGTAATTTAGCCTTTTTGAGTTCGGATTTTAACGAAACTTTTCAAATCTTAATTTCATAATATTTTATGATTTGTGGTGCTTTAAAATCCCAAAAATGACTATGGAAACATTGATTCTAAGAAAATGACCATAAATACCGAAAACTTTACACCATGGGTAAAATGATCTTTTCATTAGTTTAGAGCATAAAGATTCAACCTTTGCAATGTTTAATGTAAGCTATTGGATCTTTTTCTATTTTTGATTCAATGGCCAAAGGTAGCTCATTGGAAAGAAGAAAACGATGAACTTTGACCCTTGGATGAGATTTCATCCAAGGGTCCTTATTAACAAAGATTGAAATCTTTTCTTTCTTAGAGGAAGGTCTACCAAATGGATAAAAAAGGGGGGGCTAGAAGGTACTAGAATATGAAGAGGGGGAAACTGATTGAAAAAAAGAAAAGAAAAAATGGAGGCTTTTGGTTAAAAAAAAGAGCACAAACGCCAAAGAAAAAAAGCTAAAAATAAAAAAATTTCAGAAGGTAAGATAGCCTACACAAGGGCATAAGCTTGCCAATTACATAATTTGTTTTTACACTATTTTTGCACCTACCTAGTTTTTTCTGCAAAATGGTCTTATTTTTTCATCACATGTTTTATGTTTGGTGTGAGTGTTGAAAAATTTTGAAGCTTTACATGCTTTATGTTTCTGTTTTCTTTACCAAATGGCTGGAGTTTTGTTTCCTATTTTTTGGTTTAGCCAAATGGCTCCTACCTTTTCTAATTGCAACTGCAGCAACTGACTTTATCCCATAAAGTTTTGACAATCCTTACCCTTCCATTTTTTATGACCAACCTTTAGTGAGTATGAGCTAAAAATAAGTAAAAAGAAATCAGAAGGTAACTAGATATCTAAATTGTGCTGCTTAGCTTCTTATGAGCAGTCATGGTTTGGTTGTTTCTTCCACTTAGATTTTGAAAGTTGTTTCCTTTGCTACCTTAAAGGTTTCAACCCTCTCTTAGGTCTATATTCTCTACATATATTTCAATTTTTTCGAGTGGGATTTATATGTGAGTTTGGAATCCAATTTCTTTACAAATAATAATAATAATAATAATAAGAAAAGGAAGCTTCAAGTTCCATAAAACATGTTTTGGTTTAGCCTAGGTTCCCTTTTGACTACTCATAAATTCCAAAACTCTATCGATGATGGTTTAAAACAAGTTGTATGTTGTTTTTTAGTCTAGTCCTTTATTTTCTCATATAAGCTAGTATTTACATCATCCATAAGTCTTTTTTTTAGGTACTGCAATTTTGTTTTTTTGGTGACCCTTGCTTTGCATGTGGATTGTTGTTTGGAAATACAAAGTTTTCTATTTTCATGTGCTGTATGTGACATGTTTGTTTGAGAGAAAGTTCAAACCTTTTCCTTCCATGCATGTTTTTGGTTATGTCTCTCATGAAAGGAAGTTTAAGGCTTCAAATTGCATGTTGTTTAAGTTTCATTCTATTCCATGGCTGTAACTTATAGGGAGTTCTAAATCCTTAAGTTTCCTCCATGTGTGTTAGTAGAATGGTACAAAGGTGGTCCTATTTTACAAAATATATATCTCTTACATGTATGATAATAACATCATCCATGGAAAGCCATGGTGTGGGACTTGGTGGCAGTAATTGAATCTCATAAATATCTTTTATATTTGACATGAGTACAATAATAAAAATAGATTAATATGGTAGAAATTTTCTTCACTTAGAATTTTGTGATAAATGCAATTTTATAAAATTTATAAAGCTTAAAGTTTATTCTCAATAAGTTTATTTTCATGTGTGCTAATCTTAATCATACCTATATTTAATGTGTGTTAAATTTTTTGTAGCTTGGATTCTTATGCTTGTGTTAATACAATGTTTCATGTTTAAACTTATGTTTGGTATATTTTATTTTTGCTTTTCATGCACTTTAAATTTATGCACAATAATAATAATAATAGCAACAAAGATAATAAATTTTATTAAAAAAATGTGTATAAAATTATAGGAATATAAAAATTAATTTTTGGGACATTTATAAAAACGAGGTTATTTCGAAAGTCTGCCTAGATGTTGGAGACTTTTAGAAAGGTTCATAAATTCTTAAAATTCAAACTCAAACCTGCCTAAAATCATAAATTCATTTTTAATTTTTGAGGATTTGCATGAAAAACTTTTATGAAATGATCTATTCCCGAATGCTACCTAGATGTTGGGATATTTAGAAAATTTTATTTCATTAAGAATATACATACATATCCGCAACTCAAGATAATTTCGTTTTGTTAAAACCACAAGTATAAAAAAATAAATAATAATCGGACAAGATTTTTTTATATAAAAATTTGCACCCAAACTTTACCTAGATGTTGGAGAGTCCAGATGGTTTCTCTATATTTGAAAATTTAGTCCTTAAATTCACATTTGATCATTATTTTACATTCGTTATGTTTCTAAATTAATGTATCCATTTATAATGCATATAGATATATATATATATATTTGCTCTAGTTATGGATGTTTAATATTGATTATACTATATTCCATTCTTCTTTACATAAAGTTTTCTTAAAATTTTGATTTTAAATAAATACAACTAAAATAGCATTCTATGAAACATAATTAATTGATATTCTACCTAGATGTTGGAGAGTTATCAATAATTATCATTTACAAAGAATGTTATTTTATTATTTTTAGAAAGAATGTTATGATAATCTTAAATGGAAAGACTATTTTCGAGTTATGTCTTTATGTCAAAGATTTCAAAGGTATTTTTTTAATTTGAAGATTTTCTTAATATTCCTTAATCAAAAATCTTTTTTAGCTGATTTTATTCCTTACAAACAAAGGGAATTATAATTACATTTCATATAAAAAACTATTTTTGTCCAAAATTATAAATAATGCATAACTAATTGGTACCAATTTATAAGGGTTGTGGAGGTGCTAATTCTTCTCCATACGTAACCGACTCCTAAATCCAATCTTGTTTTTCGTAGACCAAAATCATTTTTTTGATAAAGCTTTAAACTTGATTTATTGTTTTATTAAAAAGATAAAATTTTTGAGTAGCCAATCACACCCTTAAAAAAGATTGGTTGTAACTTCTCGTGTTTTTCATAATATTTTCAAATTCTTACATCTAGCGATCGAGTCTCTAGACTGATGCGTTATGACAAATACTCAAAAAAAAATCTAATAAAAATAAATTAAAGGTTCAACCTAACAAGAACTCACCAAATATATAATAAAAAACCTAAACAAATTTCAACAAATTTATAACAAAAAATTAAACCCTAAAGTTAAAAAAAATACTACACAAAATACATGATAAAAAAATGTATTTAATAAATAAACTTGATGTACCGATGGAGAGGGGCACTCTACCAGCTAGATAGTGTAGGCGCACTGTGGGGAGGGAACGTCGACGGTTGGGAAAGAGAGAGGGGAGAGGGGTTAGGGATTTGGGGGTTTAATTTGGGGAAAAAGTGGTTTTGACCGATTCCTGAATATGAAAGTTTAAATTTTTTTTACTGACAGAAATTTCATTGATAATGTGAATTTTATTTTGCAAATTTGTCGCTAACAAAAATTTTCATCTGTAATTCCATAGGAAACTTTCACCGATGAAAAATTTCATAGGTAAATTTTGCAGCAATTGGCACTAAAGTATCACTTACGAATTATTGACAGAATTAAATTTGTCAGAAATCTATTGGTATAAGTTCTTTTTTTTTTTATATTCTATTGGTAATCCATTGGTGATTACCGATAAAAAAATTCCATTAGTAAAATATTGTCAATATAAGCTATAATTCTAGTAGTGCTTTAGTGATGGAAATTACGTCACCAATAATAGAATTCTCTATTTTCTTTGTGATAATTTTTTGAAGTATTAAGTGTAAGTTGTTAAAGACCTTTTAGAGCTTAAAAGAAAAAGTATTGCTTTTGAATAAAAATGAGTATAAAAGCCACTTGGACAACTTCAAATTATGATATAAAACTTTTTTAAATAGTTTAAAAAGCTTAAAATTCATTTTTAACATATTTTGCCTATTGTGATAGTATTTTCAAAAAAAAAAAAAATAGGGCTTTAATAGTTGACTTTTTGATTTCTTTCTACCCAAGGCAATATAAACACTTGAATAAATTTTTTTTGTCACTTGAAACTTATTAGCATAGATGAAAATGGTTATAAATGACCTTGACATGTTTTGATATTTTTCAATTTTTTCCAAGCAAAAATGAGATTTAAGATGCTAAATATCAAAATGTTATATATATATATATATATATTAAATTTTGAATGGTTAATCCCATTTTGTTTTACATAAATAAATTTTCTTGAGTGAATTAGTGCTACAAATATGATTTTTATGGGCTTTATGCCTTTTAAATGCTATATGGGACTATTTGACTTGTTTAAGGCTTAAAGTGTTTGCTTAAGAAATTTGCTCATATTTTGCATGTTTTTATCACTTTGACAAGTTTAATGAATATTGAATATGCTTGTGAACTCATCTTTTATATGAGAAATCCTATTTTTTATGCTTCAAGTATGTTTATAGCACTAATCATTGCATAAATAGGGTTGAATCTCTCAATTTTTAAAACATTTGTGTTTGTTGAATATCTTTGCTTTCATCATATCTACTTGCATATTTCAAACTTGTCGAAATTGATTTTAATGCATAAACTTTTTCCAAACTATACAGCATACTTGATTTCTAAAAATAGAAAATTCGTTGGAACAATAGCAAAATCATGCCAAATTTGCTCCAAAATTGTGTTTGATTTAAACTTTTTATTCTCACAAGTTTAAATGATGTTTTTAACATGTTACTAGTTTTACTACAAACATCAAATTCACGGATTTGGCATAGAAAACCACAAAGTTTTGCTTTTTTCCTTTTGCTATAGATTGGTAAAAATTGATCCTTACATATAGAGGATTGAACTCTTTCATTCCATAAGTAAAATTTGGAAAAATTTCAAAGAATAATCAATCCTTGTATACTAGAGGATTTTTTATGTGTGGATTTTTTTAGTAATGCCTAATTCCAAATCATTCCAATCTCATGCAAGAAGGCTTTTGGTGAGTTTTTTAGGTTACAAAAGAAAGAAATTAGGGTTTTTCTAGTTGAATAATGGATTTTACGATTATTTTTCTTAGTTAATTATTTTTTCATTAAAATGAACTTAATTCCCTACAAAATGCAAATCTAATGAGAATTTAACAAGAGTTTTCCATGTTTGCGCCATATATGTAACACGTGTATATATATTATAACTTATATAACTTGATCCTAGATGATGATTTGGCAATTTTGACCAATTGTCAACTTTTGATTAGTTGTTGGGCATCTCAATAAGTTATTTTTAACAGTGTTAATGATTGAATTACATTGATATACAAAATAAAAATTTGAGTATCATATTGAATATTTTATAATACAAGTACAAATATTAAAAATTTTCTTAAACTATAAGGCTTTAATAGTTGACTTTTTTATTTGCTTCTATTTAAGGCCATATAACCACTTGAATAACTTTGTTTTGTCTCTTGAAACTTGTTAGAATAGTTCAAAATGATTATAAATGAGCTTCACAAGTTTTGATATTTTTCAAGATCTTTTTCCAAGAAAAATGAGATTTAAGGTACTAAAAATCAAAATCTTTGACATATTAAACTTTGAATGGTTAATCCAATTTTGTTTTGCCATAAATAAATTTTCTTGAGTGAATTTGGTGCTACAAATATGATTTTTACATACTTTATGCCTTTTCGTTGCTATATGGTACTAGTTGATTTAGTTGAAGCTTAAAATGTTTACTTAAAAAATTTGCTTATATTCTACATGTTTTTATGACTTGGACAAATGAATATTGAATATGTTTATATACTCATCTTTTAAATGAGAAACTCTATGTTTGATTCTTCAAGTATGTTTATAGGACTATTCATTGCATAAATGGGGTTTAGATCTCTCAAATTACAATTTTGCTGCTTTAATTTTGGAAAAATATACAAATTGGTATATGAAGAAATAAAAAATACAATTTGTACCTTGAACTTTTGAATTATGTACCATACTAATCACATTAACCACATCAACTTTTATATATATGTGTGTGTGTGTGTGTGTTTGTTCACCACATATAATATCACCATCTTTTATTCAATATAATTTAAAAAAATATTTTTTTTACCTAAATCATAAATATTGTCTAAGATCGATCAATCATTTTTTATCATGTAACATCCATATGAAGGTTTTTACGAAATATTTAACACGTTTATTTAATAAATAACATTTATCTAATAAAATTATACTAGTTAAATACTATATAAGCGAGTTAGTAATATTAAAATTTGGATTAAAATGATATATTATTTAAAAGTTAGGGTGCAAATTGTGCATTTTATTTCTTCTAGTATCGATTTGTACATTTTTTTTAAAGTTTAGATACCAAAAATATAATTAACTCCTCAAATTTTAAAATTTACACATTTATTGAATATATTTATGTTAATCATATCTATTTGTATATTTTAAACATTGAAAATGATCTTAATGCATAAACTTTGTCCCAACCATTTAGTACACTTGATTTTCAAAATAAAAAATTTGTTCGAACAATTGCAAAATCATAACAAATTTGCTCCAAAGCTTAGTTTGATTAAAACTTTTTATCCTCACAAATTTAAAACGATGTCTTTAACATATTTTAAATTTTACTTTTGGCTAAAAGCATCAAATTCTTAGATTTTTGCTGCAGAATAGTAGGGCATGATCCTTACATAGAGAGGTAGATTTCCTTCCTCCCATAAGTATAAGTAGAATGTGTCCCGCACTTTCTTGCAATATTAATTTTCTAATATAATTTTAATTAAAAATTCATAAAATTTAAATTTTATTATAAATAAATTATTAAAAAAATAAACTTATTACAAATAATCTATTAAAAATGTTATAAAAGACTTTGTCAATCTTTGATTCAAATTTAAGAAAATTAAAATTTTATTTAATATCATAATATAATTCTTTAAAATTCATTCTTTGAACATTTTAATTTCTATTTTTATATTCTATATTGACATGTATAAAAGAATGTAGGATGTTTTGTGACTAAAACAATTTTTTTATTTTAATTATACATATTTTCGTCTATTATTAATTATTTACCATATTTCATTTTTATAAATTTTGAGACTTTAATTTTATTTTTTTCATTTATTTTTATTTATTCTTTATAAATTTAATTAATTTTCAAGTTGAAAATTTTAAGACTTTTTTAATCTTTTGGTAGAGTTAATAAAAATCTATTAACCTTAAATTTTATTTAATTCTAATTTTGAAATTTTCTAAAACTTCATTAACACTTTGATAAATTTTATAAAATTCTCATTCACTTTAAAATTTTATTTTTAAAATTTTACTTTAAAATTTTGCTTTGTTTTCTACAAAAAGTTTGAACTACTTCTAATAAAGTTAGCATGCATTCACTTTGATAAGCCAAGTAGAACTCTTTGGAATATCTCACCCATAAAAAAATAGTAGATAAATTCTTTATTTCTATTAAAAATTTTTTAACCCACACCAACAAAAGTAGACAAAAACATTTTCTAAGAAAAAAAATGATAAACTGAATCTCATTAGGTCTCATTGCAACTTTCCATGCAAATAAAATCCAAATTCAAATGTCAAAATTAAAGTCCCAATAAATATCCAGCTTATAATAAATTTAAACAGTTGTCAACATTTATCCCTTTAGAATTCTTTTAATCTATAGTAGTATAGATTTAAAAAATTTTCAAAGAATGATCTATACGCATAACTAAAGGATTTTTTATATGTGGTCTTTGAGTAATGCCTAATTCCAAAGCCATTCCGATCCAATGCAATAAGGCTTTTGGGATTTTTTAAGGTTTAACATAAAAGAAATTGGGTTTTTCATGTGGAGGGATGGAATTTACTATTTTTTTAGTTAATTAATTTTTTCATTAAAATGATACTTGATTTTCCGCAAAATGAAGATCATCCAAGGAGATCTTAACACGTGGTTTTCATGTGTGCGCCTTATTCGTAACACGTGTACATATTAATCTTAACCTAGATGAGGACATGGCATTTTTTGGGCCAATTGTCAACTTTTGATTTGTTGATGGATTATGAGTAAGCTATTTTAATAGTGTTAGTATTTGGATTAGATTGACATGAATAAAAATTTGCGTTACCACACACATTAGAAATTTTCTTAAACTATGAGGAATAAAAATGATATTATCCCTTTATGTTACTATAAATTATGTCCAAAAAGTTACTCTTTGAGTTGGTATTGCCCAATAATACTAATATTTACTCTAATGTCTTGCGTCAGTCCAAGTTACATAAATGATAAATCCAATGAGCTATATGAAGATTTGCTAATATATACATGCCACATTATCTCCACAATGATTATAAAATCTTTCTTTGGAACCAAACTTTTTTGAACAAAACAAGCTAGGTGGTTCAAAAAGTGATTTAAATATATAAATATGATGTTATTGTGGATGAGTCATCACACAAAGCAGTGGTTTTTCATGTGCCATCTGCCATGTGCATGTGGTGTTATGGAACTAGCTTCAAGCCTAGAATGTAATTCCAATATCTACATATCCTCTCTTTGATCAAGACACAAATTATCTACCAATTAAACAAGTGCATAATCTGTGGTTAAAAAGCATTAGTTGACTATTCTATAAATTGTTGGAAAAAAAAATCAATCAAACCCTACCATATTTGTTTCTAATTTTCAAGAGTCCACGTACAACTGGAATCCAGTCTCTTTCACTCCATTTTGTGGCTTTGAAATCTATCACCCTTTTGACTTCGAATAATTCTTGATGTCATTATGTAAAACTGTCACAGTTTGTATTGATAATTGAATAAAATTTTGAGATAAATATTTGTCATTTTTACTTTTATAACAAGGATTGATTACCATCCATCAAATTTTATCATAGCAGCCCAGTCGATATCTTCTTTATTGCATGATGGATTATTTATTGAAACTTCAGCAAATAATATAATATTTTTTCACTTATCTTCGAAGAAAGTAAGCAATAATATCTTATTTAAAATTGTAAATTGTAAATAAAATTTTAAAACCAAAAAGTCCTATCAAGCTTGTACCTCAAGAATCAAATAGGTTAATTTGAGATTGAGATTGTTCTAGTCATCTCTAATTCTAATTACCTTACCATTTTTTTTTTGTTTACATTTATGAAATCAAGAATTTACTTAACGGTCCAATGATGGTATGACTTGTAATGAAAGATGATTCTTAATCAAAAAACTTATGTAATCTCTTAAGACACGCGATGGGTTGATAGGAGCTTAAGATTTGAATTCAAAGCCTTGAATTTAAATCTTAAGATGAAAGAGATAGGATTTATGGAATGAGGTCAACTTTTATTTATTTATTTTTGGTTGCCATTAAAGAGTGGTTGCCCACTTTACACTACACAGGCACGTGGCCTAGACAAATTTATCAGAGAATGAAGTAAAAACTTAAGTAAACCATCTAGAGGAGAATGAAGCAACTGAATTCCAGATTCCCCGTCTTGAGCCAAGTTAGCTAAAAAATCAGCACAGAAATTCGCTTCTCTATAAACATGTTTCAAAGAACAATTCCAACCCCTTCTCATCAAACTTTGACACTCATGAATCGCTTGATAGAGCGGGTCTTTGTCATTTAGTGATTGAAAGATTTTCTGAACAACTAACATTGAATCAAATTCAATAATTATATTCCTAAAACCAAAATCCCGAGCCACCAACATATCTGTGTAGATAACAAAAAGTTCTACTTTAATAATAGAGCCCTGGTCCAATCTTCTGGTGAACCCAAAAAGCCAATCACCTTGACTATCCCTACATAAGCCTCCTGCAGATAGAAGACCTGGATTCATTTTAGCCGCAGCTTCCACATTTAGTTTAACAACGCCCTCCGGAGGTCGCTCCAAGCAATATAACGAATCTGCCTAAGAATTAATAGCTTTGTAACTCATGAAACCCCTAATAGAAGCCAAGATTGTTTGAAAAACATTAGATGGCCAGGTTAAACCATCTTCAAAAACAAATTTGATCCTCCACTTCCAAACATGCCAAGTAAAACCAAACAGAATAGACCAAGAAATATTACCTTTCACCAAAAAACCATGTCTACAAAAATTAAAATTCATCCAATCTTTCAAAGATAAGGTATTAAAATGATCTAACCTTGCACCCTACACATCGAATAAGCCCAGATGACTTGAGATTCAAACAATCTTTAAGAACTAACATATAGGTTTTTGGGGACCGTTAGACGAAAATTTTTAAATGTTTCAAAAACAAAAGAGTTATCATTAATTTTTTTATAAGGTGTGTTGATTATTTAAAAATTTTATCTTTTTAATAAAAATTTAAAATTAATTAAAATATATTAAAAAGATAATTTTAGTTTATGAAAATCAAAGTCAGGTTCGAGAATACAATTACAGGTAGGGAAGGATTAGCATCTCCACCACATCCAAAAAAAATTGATACCATTTGATCATATGTTATTCTAACTATTGATAAGAAATAGTCTTAATTTTAATATTTAAAAATAATTTTTTTCTATTCTTTTTTTTTAAAGAATCTTTTATTGTCGGAATAAAATGAAAATCTTTACTATCGAAATATTTTCTAATTCTCTAATATCTAAGCGGAATTTCAAAAAATATTTCTCAACCTAGAATACTTACAATATTCTTTAAAATGTAATATACCTTCACAAAAATTAATTATCGAAAAGCCCACCAATATTTGGGCAAAGTCTCAATAATTACTTTTATGTAAGTAAATTAACCATTTTTTTATACATATGAAAACAAATTTCCAAAATTATTGAAATACCAACTCACATTTTTTATTCCATGACATGATGCAATACAAGATAAATAAATAATGCCAATGTCATTAATAATCTTACCTTATATGCATCTGACCTTACATCTATCATATCCATTATATTTACTATCATTATTATTTTAAAAGAAAATTAAGAATGAAATAAATTCCATTTTTTATTATTTTTGTTAAGGAAAATTTCTTTTAATTCCTCATTATTAAGGTGGAATTCTAAAAAATTTATCCTTCAAAAACATATTTGGATTCCTTCCAATATCTAAGTAAGGTTTTCAAGATAATCATTTTTTTAATAAAATATCTTTTTAAACTTTATGCAATTAAGAGGTAGTTAATAACATATGCAATGAATATAGCAACAAAATATAAGAACATTTACATGACAATAATAAGGAAAGTAAGTGCCATGGAATGAATACAATATAACACAAATCATGCAATAGACATAACTAGCCAATTTTAATCTTTTATTTATTATTATTATTTTTTATTGATGAAGGAAGATCTCTTTTAATTTTCAAATATCTAGGCAAAATTTGAGGAAATTCATCTTTCAAAACATTATTTGGATTCCCTCCAATATCTAGGTAGGATTTCCACAATCATCATCATTTTTCTTATAAAAACATCATCAATATTATTTCTCGCATAAATCTAAAGTATATGGGAAATAAATTGCACCAAAAGGAAACTAAAGCATGAAGAAATAAATCACACAAGAATTAAAATAAGCATTGAAATTTGACAAATTAAGGAAATTAAGAATGCATGGAATTTAAATTGTAATTAAACTTAATCAACATAGAAGAAATGTGCATGAACATGAATGATATAAAATATATGGGAAAATAAACCTTATTGATAACAAGCAAATTTTAAACCTCATATTTTAAAATTTTTATTAAATTTTGTGTTAAGGGTAATTTTTTTAATTCCCTAATATTTAAGTAGAATTTAAGGAAATTAATCCTTGAAAACATGATTTGAATTCCCTTCAATATCTAGACAAAGTTTCTAAAATCAATTTGATTTCATTTTTTAAAACCTTTTTTCTTTTAAACATTTTTACTTATTTATCCAATATTATTTTTATTATTTCAATCCCTTTAATCAGACTCATGCCAAAACTAAAAGCCAAAAAGTACAAAAAAGACAAAATCTAGTTACCCTTAACCAAACCTTTATCCCCCACCTTTCCCATATGAAAACCCTTCTTATTTTATTTCTTTTTGCTTCACTTTTGCTTATTTAAACTTAGAAACCATAAAGAACAAAAAATAAAGAAAGGGCTTACATGACACACTTTCACCTCATGCATATGGGAGATAAGTCCTAAAATACTAAACTTTGTAGACAACCAAAGGGGAAAGACACCAGATTACTTACTAACAAGAGTAAATGGTAGAGTTTTAAGCTTCTTATTCCCCCCATGAATGACCAACACGTAGATAAAAGGCCTATAAAGCTTTAAAACTTTTTCTACCCCATAAACGATCAACATACAATTATACCAGCAACCATGTAAGAGGAAGCTTTGGGCTGCCACTCAAACAAACCATACATAAGGGAAGAAAAAGAGACAAACCAAACACCTAAAATAGCCCTATACACATTAAACTCCACATGCAGAAAGGCTTGACACTTTGGAACCCTACAAAGACCTCACAGAAGAATTCCTAGAAAATTACCAGTTGCCATTGATTAAGGGAATAAAAAGAAAGCATAAAACATTTTGAGAAACAAGAAAACTAGAAGTAAAGCATGAGCATTCTGAAGAACATTAACACTTTAAACCTTACGCACCAAAAACTTAAGAAGAAAGAGCACAAAAGTTAACCGAGTCTAGTTTTATCTTTGTCAACTACATATATCAATCAAAACATGTATTACATCTATCTAAAAGGAAGAGAAAGGGAGAAAAAGGATTACCTTTCCTTTGAAACCCTTAAATATGGCAACTTTCTTTCCTCTTTCGGTCAAGCCAAGCTTTTTTTTTTCTATTTTCTTTTTTCACTCGACTTTCTTCTTCTTGTTTTTGCACTTTCTTTTTTGGTTTCTCTACTAATATTGGTGGCTACCTGAAAGCTTTCCCTTTCACTAGGTTCTCTTTTTTTTTTCTTTTTTTTTCTTTTTTGTTTACCGTTAGCTCCCAAGCTTTTTCATTTTTTTTTTGTTCCAATTTTCCAAAATCCCTTTTAACCTTTTTTTTTTTGTTTTTTTTCCTATTTCTTTTTCCTTTTAGCTTTTCTTGAAAGCTCTTTTTTTTCTTATTAGTTGTTCAGTTCTTGAAAAACCTTTTTTAAAAATTTTTTCTTTTTTTTTATTTTCTTTCTCTCGATAGCCTTTATTATTTTTTTCAAAAACCCTCACAGGCTTTCAATTCCTTTTTCATTTATAGTAGTCGAAGCCTTTGCCCTCAAGTCTCTTATTTTGTTTTCTTCCACGTCTTACTATCCTACAATAAATTTGGTCTACCACTAATGCATTAATTTTGTTTGCTGTAGGTGCCAGCAGCTCCTGTCCCGCTTGGCTATCTCTTTCATGCATAGTCATGTGAAAATGGCGAGTAAAGCTAGGCTTCCTTGCTATCCTTGCTTTGAGCCCTCAAATGAAAACCATTCTTTGCTTTCTTTTTGCATCATTTTTATTTAAGAGAAACCTTCCACTTTTTGTTTCCATTTTTCACATGGCCTTTCCATGCAAACTTTTGTTATTTATTGTATTATACATGGTTTTTGTCTAGGCTTCTGCTTAGGCCATTCGAGTTTCATGGTTTAGTTTGAGCCTTTCTTGTTTTCATGCAAAAAAAAAAAAAAAGCCTTGAAGCCATTTTGGAACTAAACAATGGGCCTTTCCCTTTTTTTTAGTCGTTTGTGCTTTTTTTCTTTTTTTTTCAGGCCAACTTTTATGGCTGATTTGGGCTCTCATTTTTAAGCCATTGCTAAGACCAAGTTCTGGGTCAAAAACTTTGGTTTTTTTGTTTGGGCTTTTAAATGGGCCATGTAATGGATTGTGTACTAAACCTTCAAATGGGCTAGAATTATGCCATATTATAGGTTGTGTGATGGGCCTTTAAATAGGCCAAGTTACAAGTATATAAATGGGACATATTGTGGTCCTAAAAATACAGTGAAATTATAGACATTGGCTCCCCATGCTACAGGTCTGATACAAAATTAAAACATCAAAATTACTCAGGATAAAATTAAGTCTTTACAAGAACATGTAAATTATGTTCTACCTCTACACTACACCTTGGACACCTAGGTGAATTTGAAATCCGTCACTTGATACAAGCCTCCTTCATTAACAACTTGTTATGCAACACTAACCAAAGAAAACGTTGGATTCTAGGAGGTAATTCAAGCTTCCAAAGCCTTTTTCAATAGAACTTTGACTGCAAGTCACCCTTAATGAAAGAATAAGCTGATTCAACAGAAAAATGGCCATTGAAAGAGGCTGTCCAAGTTGTCTTATCCACGTCTGAAGGCAATAAAGGGATCAGTGAGATTTGATTAACAATCTCCTTCTGCAGGAAGTGTAATCTCGACCAGTCTCAGTTACCCTTATCATCAAATAGTCATTAACACTATCATCTTCCTCTCTAAATGTATAGAATCCCTAATTTCCTTTGCTAGAGTTCTATCAACAATCCATCTATCATATCAAAAAGAGGTACTTTATCCAGTACAAATCAAGTGAAATCAACCCTTGTTCACCAGTTCTTTACGAGAACAAATATTGCACTATGTAAAAGAAGTTGACCCTTTTATTGTATTTTGTAGAAAAGAGTTCCCCTCCAGATATTTGCACCTTAACATTCAAGCACAAAGACTAGAATCACCTTCTTGCATTTGTCATCCAAGTTTAGCTAATAAGGCATTATTCATATCAATAGTTTTCTTAATTCCTAAACCTCCCTTATCTTTTGGTTGACAAAATGTCTCCCACTTCAATAGGTGAACTTTCTTTCTATCCTTAGTAGAGCCCCATAAAAAATTCCTACTAAGAGCATCAATATGATTTGTAGTGAAATTGGCAACCTAATTGTTTGCATAGTATAACTGGTTATTATCCTAGTTACTGATTGCACCAACATAGCTCTTTCTACTAATGAAACATGATTCACCTTCTATGAAGATAACCTTCTTTTAATTTTCTCCAACAAATACTGGTAGTTATTCCTAACCACTCTTTGAGAATGAATTAGCACTCCCAAATAAGAACCGAAATCAAAACAGTGTTGCATCCTAGAAGTCAATCGAATGTTCTCCACTAATTTCACGATACATTTGGGGAAGTAAGGAATTTAGATTTATCAAAATTCATCTTTTGACCAAAGATAAAACAAAAGGCATTCAAGCAATCAACCATTACTTGGCATTGCCTTACTAAGGCTTTACCAAATAAAATCATCAGCGAAGAAAATATGAGATAGATAAGTAAAGAGAAAGCGGTTCACCTTGTCTATGCCCTCTAGAGGACTTAAAGTTGGATGTCATTTCTCCATTCCATAAACTCATCTCTATTAAAGTTATACAAAACATAATCAATGCAATGAGAGAAGAGGGCAAACTTAAATATGATAAACCCAAACATAAGAAATCCCAATTCACTTGATCATAAGCTTTTCTAAGTCAATCTTCATAATTATTTCACCATTTTTTTCCATGTTTCCTACTCAATGAATGCACCGCTTGTTGAACAATAACAATATTATCTGAACTTCCTCAACCCAAAATAAAACTACATTTAGTTGGAGTGATGATATCAATAATAATAAAAAAAAGCCTTAGTCTACTCACTATGATTTTAGAAATTAACTTCATTGAAACATTACACAAGCTTATTGGTCTGAATTGATTCACCCTTTCTGGATGCTCCACCTTTGGAGTTAAAACAATCAACACCTTATTAAATGATTTATTGAATTGTCCATTCAAGAAAGCATCACTTACAAAATTACACATTAAATTCTTCACCACCTCCTAATTGGATTGATAAAACCCGCCTGAAAACCATATGGACCTGGTGTTTTAAACGGAGCCATAGAACAAAATGTCTTATATATCTCATCCCCTTGGGGAAATGCATAAAGTCAATTAAATGTTGTTCTTTAAAATAAAATTTTGATTTTGGACATACCTCATCGATATTATCTGTCAAAGGGTCAGCCATGTAGACCTGTTTAAAAAAATCGATCACCATGGCACATAACTCATTTTGATATATACACCAATTACCATCATCATTCTTTAATGTTAAGATGTTGTTCCTATTTCTCCTTACCACTGTGGAAGTATGAAAAACTTTTGTATTATGGTCTCCAAATTGAACCTAATTTGATATAGATTTTTGAAACCACATAATCTCCTCATATAATAAAATTGAATTATACTTAGAAACAAGCTCTTCTTCTGGCTTATATAAAAAGACATTAGATTTCTCCTCGAGGGCATGTTGTACACCATTCAGTCTAGCCAATAAATGTTTCTTCCTTTTAAACACATTTTCAAAAATCGAGGAATTCCATACCTTTATCACTTCTTGAAACTGAGATAAGTTGGCATGCAAAAAGTCATCACTCTTCCAAATACGTTACATGAAATTAGAGAAAGCTTCATGAGTTTGCTAAGCAAACTTAAATCTAAAAGGTCTTGAACTTAGACGTAGCATGAATATACCTTATAACTTCAATAAACTGGACTATGATCAACAAGCACTCATAGTAAATTATGAACAACCGCATCTTCGAAGTGAAGTCTCCAGGTTGAATTACAAAAGGCATGATCCAAGCTTTTTTTAATTAATCCTCCTACCAATTGCTTGTTTGTCCAAGTAAACTTGCATCCCATAGCTTCTAGCTTAGTGAGATTTCAAATAGAAATAACCTTCCAAAAAAGCTCCATATGCCTAACACTTTCCTGTCTACCACTTTACTTCTCAAAACTTAATAAAACCTGATTAAAATCACCAATAAGCAACCAAGGTACGTGATCAAAATCATCAAAGAAATTTAAATAATTCTACAAATGCATATGAGTAGATGGGGTTAGGCTTGCATAAATCGTTGTCAAAGCTCAATGAAATCCATAATTATTAGTAATCAATGTTAGGCAAAAAGCCTCCAATCAATCAAGCGAACAGAAGTAAAATCGAATAATTAATTAATCAAACACATAAGAGACAATAATTTAACGTGGTTTGGTCCAATCGACCTACATCCACAGATGAGAAAAAAAATCCACTAGTTGTAGAGAATTACAAATATACATCAAATCAACCACTTATAACCAATACCCATAGATCCTCTTAATCTCCTTTAATCCTATGGAGTATTCTCAATCTAAACAAACACATACCTATGTGCATCATTTCAACATAAACAAACACATACCTATATGCATCAATGCATCATACCTATATGGACCCTCTCAATCTCCTCTAGTCCACTCACATGCATTATACCTATGTAGACCCTCTTAATCTCCTCTAGTCCACTCATAAACATACAAACATACACACCCATAAAACGTAAATTTTTAGTACTTCTATGGGGTGTCTCTCCTATAAAATCCTACAACTTTCTTACATCTTTTTTCTTATACCTAACCCTACAGAGACTTCACCTATTTATAATAATATAAACTTGCCTATTAAGAATCTCTTTCCTCTTAAAATTCTTTTTCTATAAATCAAACTTATCTTTTAAGAATCCATTTTTTTTTAGAATTTTTCTTTTATAAGTCTTCTTGTCCATCAAGCAATATCTAACCAATCCTAAACAAATCTCTTATGGGATTTAAGTCACTATTCCTAACAATCTCCACCTTGACTCAAATTCTATCAAATCATTTATCTTCATGCTAGAAATCTTAACTCCACTTACAATGAAAGTATCATAATCATCTTTTCTTGTGTGTCTTCATGCTTCATTTAAATTGATCTTCAAAATATGAACTCAAACTTTTTCTTTGAATCGAGCTTCTCTAGGCTTACCTCTTTCATGTCTTGAACCATGCTTTGATACTACTTGTTAAAGATTACCATAACTCTGATATCACTTGTTAGGCTAAAAAGCCCTAATCCAATCACACCAGCAGAAGCAAAATCAAACAATTAAATAATCAAACACACAAGAGATAACAATTTAACATGGTTCAATCTAATCGACCTACATCTACATATGAGAAAAAAAATCCACTAGTTATAGAGAATTACAAACATACATCAAATTAACCACTCATAACCAATACCCATATATTCTCTCAATCTCCTCTAATCCTATGAAGTATTCTCAACCCAAACAAACACATACCTATGAGTACCCTTTCAACACAACCAAACACATACCCATATGCACCTATGCATAACACTTATGTAGACTTTCTCAATTTCCTCTAGTCCATTCCCATGCATTATACCTATGTGGACTCTCTTAATCTCTTTTAGTCTACTTATAAACATACAAAAATACATACCTATAAAATGTAAACCCCTAGTACTCCTATGAGGTGTCTCTTCCATAAAACCCTACAACTTTCTTACATCTTTTTCTTATACCTAACCTTGCAGAGCTTCACCTATTTATAACTATACAGACTTACCTATTAAGAATCTCTTTCCTCTTAGAATTCTTCTTCTGCAAGTCAAACTTGCCTTTTAAGATTTCTCTTTCTCTTATAATTCTTCTTCTGTAAGTCTTTTTATCCATCAAGCAATATCTAACCAATCCTAAACAAATCTCTTATGGGATTTGAGTCACTATTCCTAACAATCAAGACTGAAATGAACTAACTACTTTTCTTAAACACATCTACCTTTCCAATTCTCAATTTTCAAAGCACCCAAATTTTTTTTGAAAAACCTTGAGCATCCACCTTAGAATAGTTATCAAACCTAATCATTTAATAACCCTATTAGACTCCACACCATTAATACATGGCTCTACTAAAATTAACTTATCAAAATTAATTTATCAACATTATAAGCTAAGACAAGCTCTTAGCATTCATCTTAAATTTTGTATTATCGGCCCTTTTACAATTCCAAAAAATTATATACATAATAAATAATGGTAGAGGAAAAGCACTTGGCAATGCAATCGCATTACCCATAGCCACAAACTCGATTCCTTTACCCTACATCAACCACCATGTTAGATGTTTGAATTTGCTTTGGAGAACAATGATGACACATGGTTGAGATTCTAAAATCCTGTGGAGCTAAATATGTTTCATTATGCATGGCATTAACAACGATGTCAGATGGTGGGTTTTGTTATGGAAGATTTGTAGGGCCTATAGTAGAATTATGGACCACCAAACTACTTTTATTCATAATGAGCCCCATAATAGGCCTATTATTCCCAATTGAAAAAGACCTTAAAGTAAGCCCAAAGCCTTGGCCTTTAGATGATGATCTAGCTTGGAAATAAAATTTTATATTCCAACTCTTATTAGTCTAAGAACACCCTTTATTATCAAAACTAGAAACCTTCTTATTCAACATGTTCTTGAATTAACTATACAAATCCCTAACTTTGACTTTTACCTTGCCTTTATTACTCTTAGCTGCCTTACTAACCACATATTCCTTAAAAATTGAAACCTTATCCTGATTTTTCTCTTTAACTTGATCAACATTGATCTCATTATTCAAACTCATAAACCTATTTCTATTTTGGTTCCAAGAATCACTCTGACTCTTCTTCTTTCCATTACAGAGTTATCATGTTGCTGCTGCTTCCTTTTATTTCTCCTTTGCATAAGCATCCATGGACTAAAGCTCGATTCATCATGTTTTTCAACTGAAGCTTTAAGACAAATCGATGAATCATCCTTGCTAGCAACCAGACTTGGACAAGCATTCATTCTATGACCAAATCTCCCATATAAAAAATAAATCAAATGAACCTTCATACTCAACCAACTGTGTATGTATGCCAACAATAAGTTTAGAGACCAAAGGCTTGGTTAAGTTAATTTCCACATATATTCGAGCAAACTTTCCTTGAATTGCCCCCCATTGTGTTTTTATCAATTTTGATAACCTTACCCACATGTGTTCATATTTTTGCCAAAGTAAGAGAATTGTAATATTCTATAAGCAACTTAGAAAATCGAATCCAATCAATCACATTGACGATTCTATTTATGGAATGATTGAAGTTAAGGGACCACTACCTCACTATTAGATAATTGCCACCAATAATCCAAGAAGCTCCCTCTAGCACATGTTTGTAATCCTCTAGTTTCTCAAACTTGAAGAGAAAATAATCATGGCCTAGATCAATTACTTTGTACCTCTTTTCAAGTTGCCATAACTGCTTGATGATAGGTACTAGTGTTTGAAAACCAAGAACCTTGCCAAGTAATTTGACAATAAATGCTTTTTGCCATGGCTTTCTTATCTGAACCTTTCATTCTCTAACAAAGGGAATTTTTGGAACCAAATCATCATTACCATCTTTATCATCTGACACCTAGTTATCAAATAGCAAATCATCACCATTATTTCCCTCTTTCTAACCAACCCAAGCAGGTTTCTGAGATAACCCAACATCAGCCATTATATCTCTATATGAGGATCTAACTTCTTACTCCAATGACTATTTTTGGACACTTATCTTCTCCAAACCATCATTAGCCTTTTTAGTAACAACCCTTCCTTTTTTAAATTTTTTCTTAGTTCATTTCAAAATCTCATCTTCATTCATGGGAAAAGAAACTTCATTGTTGTTATTCACTGTTAGACTCTATTTAACCATAAAAGAAGACAAATAAGTTTCCAACTTTGAAAATTTTAAAATCAATGTACTTATACATATTACATAAATAAAGTTTTAAATTAGTAAGATATCTCTATTATATGAATTGAGATATATATTTAACATCTAATATTTAAACATTTTTATTACAAAACAAATAATTAGACAATTTTAATCAATTCAAAATTTGACATGCTTGATAGAAGCATGGTATTGAACGATTTGATTAAGCAAATATAAATTGTATAAAAAGTTATGAAAAAGTGCAAAACTAAATTAAATTTGTGGATTTCTCCCATAAATATATATTCATAAAATAAACAATCTTTTTGGAAAACTTGAAATATTCAATTAACGA
Source organism: Durio zibethinus (assembly GCF_047325235.1). Lineage (NCBI taxonomy): Eukaryota > Viridiplantae > Streptophyta > Magnoliopsida > Malvales > Malvaceae > Durio > Durio zibethinus. Next base: position 9,635,877 of record NC_143180.1, read on the forward strand.
TGTTGTTAAATAAAAAAATATATGTTGAGATAAAATTTTGCATAGACTCAAATTTGTTTCATTTTTAATATATCTTGATGTTTTGTAAAAATATCAATACAGCTTTTCATGTTTACTTTGATCAACTAAAGATAAGTTAGACCCTTTAGTTGCTAATTTAGGCTTGAAAAATTCTGAAAAAAATATAGAAAATTCTTAATTTCAAAAATAGCTATAAACCACACTAATGACATATCATATTTATAGCACATGTAAAAGTACTACAAACGTGACAAAGCACTAGTGAGCTAAAAAGGACATTTTCAAATGAAAATATGAGAATTAAAGCTTGAACTAAAGTTCTAAGCTCAAATAAGCTAAGGAAACCATAGAAGAAAAGGATAAAAAAAATCTCATGTGGCATTATAGCTTTTTGCACCAAAATTCCTCCAAAATGAGTCCAAAAGCTCCCAATTTCCTCATTTTTCATATTTTCACCTATACATTAAATATTTATGCATTTAGGAGTATTCTTGCCAATTTTCTCAAGAAATAAGCAAATATTCAAGAGAATTTATGCTAAACAGAGGTGATGAAATGGTAAAATTTTAGTGCAATCACCGATAACTTAAATTTTATTATAAATAAACTATGATATCTTTTGCCAATCTAAATTACTATGTTTAATCTTGATCTTGAATAAATCAAAGGCGTGATGACCGAGCTAAAAAGTAATAAGTTTGCTTACAACAAGTCAACTTAGCCAGGCTAAAGGTCCTAATGTGAAATTCAATATTAAATAAATAGATATTTTGACAAACAAAAAAAATAAGCATAAGTATGAAAACTTTTTGATAAAATGAGCTATTCTTTACAACCTCATAACTATTTGATAAAATAAGTTATTCCTTACAATCCATTAGCAACTGTCACATAAAAATTATAAACATAAAATTAATTTTAAATCTTTTCTTCCTCCCGACCCTCAAAATAGTGGTATCCCATGCTCTTGGCAAAATCGTGTTCCCTGGTCTTCAACTGTATTTGATCCCCACCATTATCATCCCTATCAACATCATGATCTTCATCTTTTCCCTCATACTTCAGAGGTCGAACAGTCTTAAGATCATCGATAGAGACCATTAAAAGATTGAGGCTGAGGTAAACATGAAGAACCTCATCTTTGGCCAAGTTAAAATACCCACAAATGCCGACCTTGTTAGTAACTATAGTAACAGCTTGAAATTCCTCAATCTTTTAAAAGTTTGTAAAGGCAACCTTCACAACTTCATTAACCCCTTTATGATATTTGCACATTGCTTCAGCATACTTAAACTTAAATTCCTTGAACTTAAGTTAGAGCTCATTCAATTCAGAATCTTTTCTCTACATCTCTTATTTTTTCATCTCAAGCTTGGATTTAAATTAGCCCAACTTAGTCTCGATATCTATGTACATGGACTTAACATTTTTGTAGGCATGTTTGAACCTGTCAAGCCTCTTTTCTTGAGCATATTTCTTCATACTCTTAGGTATACATTTAAGCTAGGTCAACATGAGCTAGAGTAGCATAAGCAAAATGCCATGCAAAGTTGATGTAGTTGACTAAGGGGATGTTTAATTTCTCCTTATCTAAAAATAATAATGAAATAAAATGTTAAGACTAGTCACTGTCATAATGTATTGGTTCAAAGAGTCAATCATTAGACGTAAATACATAAAAATCATGAAAATGTAAGGGGTCACCACCAATCTTTTTTAGAGTCTGATTGACCACCCAAAAAATTTATCCTTTTTATAAAACGAGTTGCTATCCTTCTTTGCATATTTCTGAGGATCAAGAATAATACAAAGACATGAACAACAATTTTGTCTGGATACTACCTCATAAGGTGCATCTTTTCTTTTTTCTCTCTTTTTTAATTTTTATTTCTTTTTGGTTTATGGTTTTTTTATGATAATTTTTTAAAATGTTTTTTTTTTTAATTTAAACTGAAAATCCATAAATTGCTAAAAATAATTAAAGATACATAAGTTAAAGAATGAGAAATGATTGAGATCAAGCCACAAACTAAAAATAAAGATGACTAGAGTTAAATCGTAAATCAAAAAATAAATGATGACCATGACTAAGCCATAAGTCAAAAAATAAAGGATAATGGGATTGAACCGTACATTAGAGGATAAAAATGATCAAGACTAAATTGCAAGTCAAGAATAAAGATGATCAAATTGAATTGCAAGTCAAAAAATAAAGGTTACCAAATTGAACTGCAAGTTAAAAATAAAGAACGACCAGGAAGTCGATAAAAAAATGATCGAGATTAAACCATAAGTCAAAAATAAATGATAATCGAGACTGAATCATAAGTCTAAAAATAAGGATTACCAAGACTAAGTCACAAGTTAGGAATAAAGATGACTGGATTGAATCGCAAATCAAAAAAATAAAGATGATTGAGATTAAATCATAAGTTAGAAATAAAGGACCACTGGGAGTGAACTGCAAGTATAGAAATAAAGATGACCAAGACTAAGCCGCAAGTCGGGAATAAACATGATTGGATTGAACTACAAGTCAGAAAAATAAAGATGACCAGGATTGAACTGCAAGTTTGAAAATAAGGATGACTAGGACTAAAATATAAGTTAAGAATAAAAATGACTAGATTGAACCTTAAGTCAAAAAAATAAAGATGGCTGGGATTGAACTGCAAGTCAAAAATAAAGATGACTAAGACTAAATCACAAGTCAAAAATAAAAAACAAACAAAACTTTCAAACCCTAGAGGCTACCCTGATATCTTTCATCTTGTTTCTTTCTATTTTTTTTTTCTTTTTTAATAGATTGAGTTTTTTTTTTTTACAAATGTTTTTTGAGATCCCTTATTTATTTGGAAGCTTCATCCATCCCTTATTTATTTGGAAGCTTCCTCCAAATTCTTTCTTTAGTCATCCTTCTCACCAATCTATTTATTCTTACATTCTTTTACTGTTATCTTTTGTTATTCCTTTTTTAGCAACACATAGGTCTATTATGAGCATTATCAATAATTATCCTAACTTCTAGGGACAAATGCAATAATTTCAAAGTTCAAAGTGGAATATGGGCTTTAATCAATGAAGAAATTTATTTTGGTTTGAAAAGGAAAAGATAAGTCTATTGAAATAATGAGGATTAGAAAATTTAAAAAGGTATTTAATGAAATCAAATATCATTTCTTTAAATAAAAAACATTTGATAGGCCAAGTCAACTTAGACCAAATCTTTTCTTAAAAACTTATTACATTTACAATCTTACTAGATTTGAACTCTTATAACCAATCCTTGCCCTACAACTTATAGCTGACAAAAACTTGGCCCAAACTTTTTTTTTATCTCTAATTAGTCCAACTTTGTGCCATTTCACTTTACCTTTGCAAGATTTTCAATTAACTCCTCTTTTGTTTAAGCTACCTTTTTAGGGTTTTAGCTTAAACGACTTCCTTGTGGTTTAAATTTTCTTTTCCAGGTTTTTAATCTAAATCCTCTTCCTTTTTCTTTTTTTTTTAATTTTTATTTTTTTTCAATTTTTCTTTTTTTTTCTTTAAATAAAATATTTCTTTATAGCATCAAAATTTACTGGAACTGGCAATTCATCACTATCCATTTCTGCTAAAATTAGGGCTCTATCATAAAATGTTTTTTTCACCACATATGGGCCTTCCCAATTAAGTGCCCACTTTTTCCTACTATCTTATTGATTTGACAGGATCTTCTTTAGAACCATTTATCCTTCATAAAAATATCAAGGCCGTAACTTTTTGTCATGTATCTGCATTATCCTTTTCAGTACATTTACCTATGACAAAGTATCAAAAGTCTCTTCTTTTTTATGAGGTTTAATTGTTTAAAGTATTCTCGAACCCAATCTACTGCATCCAATTTCACTTCCATCAATACTCGTAAAGAAGGAATTTTCATCTTAATCGATAACATTGCCTCCATTTCATATACTAGTGAAAATGGGGTGGCCCCTGTTAAGGTCCAGACTGATGTCCAATAAGCCAACAATATAAAGGGTAATTTTTCATGCCAGTGCCTATATGTATTAGTCATATTTTTTAGTATCCTCTTTATGTTTTTGTTTCCAATCTCTACCGCACCATTCATATTCAAGCAATATGATGCTGAAGGATGATGCTTTATCTTGAATTGTGCACGCACCTTTTTCATCAATTTGCTATTCAAGTTGCTACTGTTATTAGAGATATTTTTTTTCGAAAGCTCGTACTAGCATATTATCTTTTTTTTATATAAACTTGCATACCACTGACTGAGAAAAACTAGCACAAGAGGTTGTTTCAACCCATTTGGTAAAATAATCAATTATCAGAAAGATAAAACAATGCCCATTTGAAGCTTTTAAAGTTATAGACCGGATCACATCCATTCTCCATATAAAAAATGGCCATAAAAGTGCCAACACTTGCAATGGGACTAGAGGAGAAAGAATTTTATATGTATAAATCTGACACTTATGGCATTTTCTGGCATAATTGATGCAATCATTTTCTAATGTGGACCAATAATAACCTATCCTTATTACCTATCTGGCCATCATATATCCATTGGCATGTGTTTCATAAATCCCATCATGAACTTCTAATATTTTCCTTGCATCCACAGCATCTACACATCTCAATAATATCTGATCTTGACCTTTTTTGTATAAGATTTTCTCATCAAGCACAAAACCTACTGCTAATCTTAGAATAATCTTCTTATCATTTTGCAAAGCCCACTTGGGATATTCTTGACACTTAATATACTGTACAATGCCATGATACTAGGGCCAACGATCTATTTTTTCCTCAACATTTGAACAATTAGCCAATGAATCTCGCATCTGTACTCTAATAGGTTGGGTTCTCATATTAGCATTTAACTTTAACATCACAACCAAAGTAGCCAATGCATCTACAATCTAATTCTTTTCTCGATGAACATACTGAAATTGGATCTCTTTGAACTGCTTAATCAAATTAGCTATATACTTTTGGTATAACACCAATCTCAAGTCCCTAGTCTTCTATTCACCTTTTCAGTTGGTAAATTACCAAGGCTGAACCCTATATACTTTTAATACATCAATCTTTTTTTCAATAGCCATCTATAATCCTATAGCATGCTTTATATTCAGCTACATTATTTGTGTAATTAAAATCTAGCCTTGTAGTGCTAGAATAATAATTTCCTTTTAGGGATATTAATACCACATTAATGCCATGCCCTATTATATTGGATGCCCAATTGAAAAATATTTTCCATAACTTTTTCATAGGCTTTTCCCTTTCATCTTCTAAGATTGCCATTAAATTTTCATCTAGGAAGTCAAACTTTATGGGCTCATAGTCTTCTGTAGCCCTATTAATAAGAAAATCAGCTATCGTACCTCATTTTATAGATTTTTGTGGCACATACACAATATCATACTCTTATAATATGACCTGTCATCTAGTATTTTTGCTCAAAAGGGATGGCTTCTCAAACATATATTTGAGAGGATTTAATTTTGATATAAGTCGCATTATATAATAAAACATATACTACCTGAGTCTACAAATACTCTTTAATATTCTCAAAAGTACTTTGACATTCTTCATCCAAACTGCCAGGATTATTTTTTTTTATCATACTTTGAATTAAGCTGGTATATAAAGCAATAAATATAATTCAATCATCTTAAAAAGCTTCTCACCTCTTTTTGTATGTGTAAAGCTACTAAATTTCAAATGACTTCAATGTTATTAGGATCTACCTCAATACTCCTTTCAATAACTGCAAATCCTAGCAATTTCTTCAATTAGCATTGAATGTATATTTAGTCAAATTTAGCTTGAGCTGGTACTTTCGTAGCCTTTCAAAGAACTTTATGAGATTAGCTATATGATTTTCTCTTTTCGTAGACTTTGCTATCATATCATCCACATACACCTCTATCTCTTTATGCATTATGTCACGAAAAAGAATGACCATCGTTCTTTGATATGTGGCACCAACATTCTTAAGCACAAAAGGCATAACTTTATAGCAAAAATGTGCCCCACATCGTTACAAATACAGTCTTCTCTATATCCTCGCGAGTCATCTTGATTTGGTTATAACAAAAAAACCATCCATGAATGAAAAGGTAGAATACTTAACAGTATTATCCATAAGAGTATTAATATGTGACAATGGGAAATTATCTTTTGGGCTAGCCTTATTTAAATCTCGATAATCCATACACATTCTCACTTTTCCATTTTTTTAAGACTAGGACTATATTGGCTACCTATTATGAGTATTTGGCTATTTTTAGAAAATTTCCATCAAACTACTTCTTCATTTTTTCCTTTATTTTCAACATCTCTAGCTTTATGCACCTCAACTTCTATTATACTGGTCAATACTTTGACTTTAACGATAATTTATGTTCAACAATATCTGTACTAAACCTAAGCATATCTTAATAAGACCATACAAATATATCTACACATTCCTTTAACAAGTCCACTAACTTCTATTTTTCCATTGGCAATAGTGAAAAATCAATCCTAACTTTCTTCTTATTCTCTTTATCTCCTAAATTCAACAGATCTATGGTCACTTGATGAGGCTCTAGAGTTGTTTTTTTCTTGTTTCATCAACTTTAACAATTCATGAGGCAAATCATAATCTTCAGAGTGAACAATGTTGTCCAACTCACTAATGTCAATTGAATTTTTGAAATCAAATATGGCATTATTGTCTTATTCATCCATAATGTTCATTATTTAAAAACATAAAATAGGGTATAATCATAAGAAAATACAAGCTAATTGGGCAAAAGTAACAAGAATATAACCAACCAAGAAAATAGAAATGGAAAGATGATGTATGGGAAATACATTACATCCATTACTTAGGCTAGGATAACTTAAAATAAGCCTATACATTTACTCTCTACATGCTTTTAGGCAGAAGCAATTGTAATTAAAAGTTTAGATGTTTCAAGGATAACAGTAACAAAATATCATTTTTAAATCCCTAATTCTAGAAAAAAAAATATCTCCTCTTTTTGTATCTTTTTCACATCTTTTTTAATCTGAATCTAAGAGAAAACTTCTTCCATTTTAACAATTGGTTCCCGTTTTTTCACTTCTATTTATCTAGGATAGATGTACTCACCAAAATTAAATGTCTTATACAAATAAGGGAATACTATTTCTCCATCCTCTGAATCATACCCTTTGAGGTGTGCCATTCTTTTCGCTCTCTTTCTCATCATCATCCTTTGCCTATCTACAGTAGTAAGCTTGAAACCTAAAATCCACATCTCCTTGTTTTCAATTGTGACTAGCATTTTCTTGATTCTTTATAAAGATGCTCCCAAACCATGCCCAGCTCACTAACCTTTGTTGATGGTCTACTTGACTACCATGTTTGTGATCTTTGACAATTGAGGCATAGGTATCTTTGACCCTTTGCCAACATATATAGCACTTACAATCTTAAAAGCTTTAAACGAACACTAGGGTACTTCTTTGGCACCCTCGACATAAAGAATAGATGAAGTTTTAGTTACTAGTAAGTCTTATTCGCCATCCAAACAAACCTGTTTTCCTTCAATAATAAACTTTACCTTCTAATGTAAGAATAAAGGTATGGCTCCTACTGTATGAATTTAGGAACTACCAAGCAAATAGCTATATAAGGGTGTAATGTCTATAACTTGGAATTAAACATTAAAGGTGCATGTACCAATTTGCAATGAAATTTTAAAATCACTAATTACTTCATTTCATGCCCCATCAAATGCCCTAACTATCATGTGGCTATTTCTTATATGTGACTAATCCAGTGGCAGCCTTGAAAGCATAGTCATAGTATTACATTAATGGATGACTCATTATCAATAAGCACATTGATCGTCGATGAGTCTTGCACTTAATACTAATATGTAAGACCATGACACTACCTCATTTTTTAGGAGGTATCTCATCATCATTAAAAGAAATAAAGTTTGAGGTTATGATATTTTCTACCATGTGATCCACATTCTCTATAAAATATTATACTCAACATAAGCCTAATTGAGCACCTTTAACAAAGCATTCTTTTGTGGTTTAGAGTTCAGTAGTAATGAGAATAGCAAAATTTGAGCTAGCAACTTTTTTAACTAGTTTGTTACATTGTACTCACTGTGCTTGATAACCTTAAAAAACTCACAAGCTTCTTTCTCAAACACAAGCTTTTTTTCTCAAACACAAGCTTTTTATACTAAACTTCTAGATTTGTTACAACACAACCAGATTCTCTATCTACTGTGACTTGCTCTTCTCCTTTACTTTTTCTTTTCTAACCCTTTCAAGCATTTTAAAAGTGTAATAATTATAACTTCCAGTCATTCCTCCTACTCTCATTATATTTATGATATGTTTATTCTCTTTGTTCTCTAGGGCTGTTTCATTATTAGACCCTTGAACTTTCACTTGCCAATTATAGTTTCACAAGATTGACTTATCACTTTTATAATGAAAAGGACTAGGAATATAAATTGTTAATGGTGCTCTATGAAAATGCACTGACTTCTCTATAGCTGGTTTTGTTTCATTATCATAAAATATGGTGAAGGGCTATAGAATGAAAGGTGTTTTTGACCCATCGCCTATATTATTCACATTGCTAACATTATCTTTAACATAAAATTTAATCACCTATTCATCTATTAACTGTTGTAACACCATTTAAAATCCTTGGCAATCTTAGATCACATGCCTTACATTCCTTTCATGATAATGACAATCATGATCATCATCTATATTGCCTTTATCATCAATTGTAGGTACGATCATGCTTGTCTTAACCAAATAATCAAAAACTTTCTTCATTGAAGTTTTCACTTCAGTAATCCATCTCTTTACTTTTAACCCTTATCCATCTAACACTATACTAGTATTACCACCAGAATGATTAGGAAAAGGGTTTATATCAATATTAGGTTTAAACTTAGAGTTAAAATTCAACAAACCCTAATCTATTAACTTTTGCACCTTATGTTTTAAAGTCTTGCAATTTTTAATAGAATGACCTATTACCCCATAATGATAATCACATTTAGCATTAGGGTCATACCATTTTAGGTATGATAGCTTCAATAGCATTATCACTTAGGAACAATAAGGTGACCTCTCATCAAATGTGGATACAAACTGGTGTATGGCATAGAGATAAGGTCACACGAAGGTTTCTCTCAATTATTGTTGGTTTGTGGGTTCTTTTGGCCTTAACTGGCTAGTTGAATTGACATTACTGGAGTGAAACTTGGTGGTTGTGGATTAAATTCTGGTCTATATGGTGGTTGTTAGGATGGTTGATAGTCATATGATGGTTGGATAACTTGATTGGTGGTGGGATAATAGGCAGGGAATTATGGTCTGAAGTTATATGAGACAAACCGTCGAAATAAAAGATTCCTTATAAACACAGCATGTACCTCTTGCTCTTTCTTTCTTGGATTAGCTGACTTCTTGGTGCTAAAAGCTTCAAGCCTTTCAATCTTACCAGTTTTAATGGCATTTTCAATCATTTCTCTAAAATCACCATATCAGAAAAATTTTTTGTAGCATTTCCCACTAGTTTGTCATAATATGGAGCCTTTAATGTGCTAATAAATCACATTGTAACTACATTTTCAATTAATTTCTTTTTCTTATTTTACAGAGATAGCTTATCTAGAGTAGTGTAAATGACTTACTTATATTGAGCCAAGAAAGTTTTAGCTAGGTCTTTCCATAAATGATCTAACTCTGATCCAATTGGACATACCATCTTATTGTTGATTCAATTAAACTGTCTTGAAAACAACTTATCAAAAGTTTGTCATTATGCGTATGACCTACCATCTTACGATAGAACATCATAATATAAATAGAAAGACATTTGATTCCATCAAACTTTTCAAAATTGAGAACTTTGAATTTTGTTGGGATAACAAGATCAGGCACCAAACTGAGCTCATTTGCATCCATGCTCTTAAAAATATCATTCCTTTTCCATGGTTTTTAGTTTTTCTTCTACTATGTCATACTTATTTTTCATCTCAACACTCACTACTAATGCAAACATGCTGTGTAGTTTTTTTTGTTCAATAGGATCATCTAAATTTGGTACAATGATAGGATTGATAGGTCTCGATCTTTGATTGACATTCATATGTATCTGGATTGACTAGTAAAAGGTCCAGCACCAATGTAAGGTTAGGATTAACTAACAAAAAGTCCAACAAAAGTGAAAGGTTGTGTGGTTGATGTTGCAAATGGATTCATCGAGAAGTATAAACTCAAGGTGGAGCAAATTTTGGAGAATGTACTGATTCTTCTATAATAATCCTATCGCTTAATCCCTATGTGCTAGCAACTTTACCTTTAAGGGAGCTAGTTAACAATTGTCTTAACTCAGACATCTATGCCTCGATATTTAACTGTATTTCTATCACTCTCTCTTTTATCTCCTTTTGTGCCTTCTCTACCCTTTCAAACCTAACTAAATTTTCTTCTTCCATAACTCGAAAATTAAAGCGAGTATTATACTTGTGCGAAATTTCTTGACCTAACTTCTTTGGCTTCACTATCCTTAAATCTTTTTTATTAATTATGAATTAGAACATATGTTATAATCATTATTTTCATTACTATTAATAGTATTATTATTATTATTATTATTTTGCTTTTATTAATTTACATGTATGTAATACAGAGAGGTATTGCTTTGGATCAAACTAAGTAAAAAGAAACATTAATTAACCATAAAATCTTTATACATCAACCAATCATTCATGCATTAGAACCATAAAATCACCTAACTTGATCATACCGTTCCCTAGCTTCATATAAGAAACTCAACAATTAATGACTGCAATGCTGAGTTGGAATGACCTCTTACTCAAGTTCTTCAGCTCTCTCCACCATTTTGTTAGCTTTTTGTGCCACTGTGTAGATTTGAAAAGTTAAGTGCTTTTTATATGGTTGCCTTCCTAGGCTTTCTACTCTTCATATTTCCTGAGCTTTCACTTTCATATTATAGGTATGATGAGCCCAATAATCCTCTATTTTTTGTCATTTAGTCAAAATCTTATATATATGGTTTCTGATTATTAAACAATTCAATTTTCAAGCTCATTAGCTCCTATTTCAAAGCTTTTTTCTCTTTTTGCAAATCAAAATTCCTATTTTGTTCTTCTTTCAATCTGACTTTTAGCTTTTCATTTTCCTTTTAGCACTTGACTACCTTTGCAAAGACTCCAAAAAGCTTATCTTTCCATGTATGTTGTTCTTTGGTGAGTGTAGAGATCACTTTTTTATTTTCTCAGGCTTTACTTTTCCAATACTCTACCATATTTCTTAATTCTTCCATTTTCTTCTTAGATGCCTTTGAAGGTCTGATGTCCATCCTCAATCTCTTATTCTCCTAATGAAGATTTTACAAATCTCTTTTCAACACCTTTCACTCTTTGATCAACTTCTATAATGCATCATCTTTCATTATCAAATCATACCTTAAAAAGTTAACCTGATCTATCATTGCCATCTTTTATTTTTCCATCTTTTTTCTTTTAATCTTGAACTCTCGCTAGGTGATCTCAAGAGCCGACAATACCAACTTTGAAGTAAGAGTGGGTAATTGATTTGAAACATCTATTGGTAGGGGCCTAACTTCATTGACTTTTTTTATTCTACATGTAAGGTACCATTTTGTAACATTATCTACATATATGGTTGGGTTCATCCGATTAATTAGCTTTCATGCTTTGATGACCTTTTTGACCTTTTTCATATAACTAGGTGCCCCATAGTCAAACTCAAGCAAACTAAGTCCATAAGTCATAAAGATGAACTAACAAGAATCATATTGCATTTGAACTATCAAAGGTGCATAACTCACTGCCCCTATATCCCTAGCAATGGTATCCATGACTTATCTCCACAACTGTACAAAATGGTTATGGAAAGCATCCAAGGCACCTTCCATGTTATAGACTCACTAGTAAGCTTTAGAAAAAATGACATCCATTGACTTTTTGTCCAATCCCTCTACCATTTCTTGGTGATAAACTCCTTGATGGAAATAAAATGAATGGAGAAAGGCCGAAATGATATCTTTTTTTTTCCTCAAAAGTGACTTTTGAGGCAAACAAAAAATAGTTGAGCACATCCTATAAATCACCCCTCATCCTTCTTTCAACAAAAATTTAGCAATTTAATGGTCTTCGTTAAGATGGTCAGCAAAGGATTTATACCTTTATCCAACTATTAAAAAAAGTCAATCATTGATGCTTCTACATGTCCTAATACCTTAAGGAATATCATCAAACTATACACGACCAAAGCAAACAAATCTAACCTATGATCATCATTAAAATGCTTCCTTATATGCTTTACCAAATAGGCTAATGGGATTTTTTCAACTTATTCTTTTCCTTATTATGCTTGGCTATCTCCTCAACTCTTATTTCCATGACCTTAGCTTGCTTCTTTTTATATCCAATGGTCTTTTGCTTCTTTCAATAGATCTTGTCTTACTTGAAGGACTCCATCTAAAGTAGGGATAAGTATTCTTCAATTATGGGGGCTAAGTATTGTTAGTTGAACATAAAACACTGATAAGACGGATCCTAAAACTATATTGTAGCCCTAACTAGTGATTCATCAATCTTCACCATCATGAGTAGTGTCACATCCTCATACTTCTTCGTAAAAGACCTTTTTTTTTTTACTTCCCACTGTTGCCATATGATTTCTAACTTGGCTATGCCATTCTGACTCCAATGTACATGTACCAACTACAGAAGTGTAGAAATATAACCAACCCCTAAGTAGTCTCTTTCTTTCCCTTAAGTGTTTTTCGATTGGCTTTTAACTTCCAAATAGTTCTTACTAGAGGCTAATGCTACTGATGGCTTAATGAGTGCTTCTTTTACTGTTATTAACCCAAAATAAATATCCCTCTTAAAATGGATTATTTATATGATGTATGCAACAAAATTAAATACTATACAAATAAAAAAAATCAAAGATCCAAACAAATAAATAATAATAAGAACAAAATGATCATATTAGACAACAAAAATAACATAATATAAACAACGTTCTAACTTTTGGTGATTTTTTAAAAGGTGGCATAACTCTACCCTAGGCAAGCTTTTTATGATGCACAATATGGTGAGTTGGGATTTATTCATCTAAAGGTTTCCAAATCAACTTTACATCATCATCCATTATAGATTAATAAGGTACACCAATCCTCATCCATTGCAAGCTACAAATGGAAAGTAGAAGTGTTTCGCTAGCAAATGCGGAGGTTATCACCTCATGAGAGCGTAGCTACTTCAATTCCTCCTAATAAAGACAAAGTCCAAGTTTAGAGCTCATACATGTAAGTGAATAGGTAAAGTTGTGCAAAGTGACATATTAATCAAAATAACATAAATAAATCATAAACACAAAATCAAAACAAAGTAATAACTAACATGCAATTTATTTTATTTATTAACTTATATATTTTTTCTTTAAAAATTAGAATAAAGGGAATTAAATTAAATATCAAGAACCAATTTAATCCAAAAAATTTTTAATAATGCATAATTCAAAATTTTAGCCTGACTCTCTTAATATCCCTAGTGGAGTCGTGAAGTTGTTATAACGTACTGGTTCAAACATTGAATCGTTAAATGTAAAAATTTAAAAATCATGAAAACACGATGAGTCACCACCAATTTTTTTTAGGGTGTGATTGGCCATCCAAAAAATTTATCATTTTCATAAATGGGTTGAAAATTTGGTCTACAAAAACAAGATTGGGTTCAGAAGTCAGTTATAGGTGAGAAAAGATTAGCACCCCTACAACGCCCACAAAATGACACCAATTAATCATGCATTATTTATAATTTTAAACAAAAATGATTTTATAAGAAATTTAATTATGATTCCCTTCATTATTTAGAAAGAAAATCAATTAAAAATATTTATTTAAAAATATTATGAAAATCTTTAGATTAAAGAAATACCTTTAAATTTTCTATTATAAAGGTAGAATTCAAATATAGTTTTTTCATCTAAGATAGTCTTTCATCAAAGATTTATTACAACATTCCTTTAAAAATAATAAAATAACACTCTTTATGAATGATAATCATTTATAAATCTCCAACATCTAGGCAAAGTATCAACAATCATATTTTATGAAATATTATTTTAATTTTATTTGTTTAAAGTTAATTTTTTTAAAGGAACTTTTTGTGTAGTCAAAAAATGAAAAATGATATAATTAATATTAAACATCAATAATTAGAATAAACATATATATGCATCATAAATGTACACATTAATCTAAAATGCGATATAGACAAATGATGATAAAAGATGAATTTAAGAATCAGGTTTTCAAATATAAAAAGATCACCTAGTCTTTTCAACATTTAGGTAGAGTTTGGATACGACTTTTATATTTAAAATCTCATTTTATCATTTTTATTATTATTCTTTATTCTTTATTTAATTTTTTTATTAATATTAATATTATTTTGTTATTATTGTTTACAGAATTATATGAAAATTTCTTAAAGAAATAAGATTTCCTAAATATCTCATCATTTAGGTGACATCGAGAACAAATTATTTGATGAGAAATTGAAATTTTATGATGGTTTCGGAGTTTTACTTAGATTTAGGCCTCAAGGTTTTATTTAGAGTTTGAACTAACACATAAGGATTCAGGTTTCATTTAGAGTTTTATTTAGGACTTTAATTTTAGGGTTTCGTTTAGGATTTTGATTAGTGTTTTAGGGTTTAGGGTTTTATTTTAAGGTTTTGATTTAAGGGATTCAATTTTAGAGCTTTGATTTTTGAGTTTCGATTGGGTTTTTAATCTTAAAGTTTCATTTCATAAATTTATGACCCTATCTAAAAATCTCCAACTTTCAGACAAACTTTTGGAGCAAACTCGCTTTTTATGATTTTCAAAAATTAATTTTTATATATTTTTCAGTACAAGCTCATTTTTTATAATTTCTAAAAATTAATTTTTATATTTTTCATATATTTTTCTTTTCCAATAAAAGTTTAATTATTATTATTACTATTATTATCATTTATTAATCTCTAATTATTTTATTTTTATTATTTAACAACTCCCCAACATTTAGGAGAAATTATTGTTTTTTAAATTTGATTTTTATTCCTTCCAAAATCTAGGCATGGATTTCAAACAATTATTTTCTTTTAATTTTTTTACATTATTATTTTTATATATTTATCACTTACTACTATTATTTTTTTGGAGAATTTTTTTAAAATACAAATAACTATTAAAATGCATAAACATGATCAACAATATCATAAGCATGCTTGCTTAAAAAGCTAATACCAAGATAAAATCATTAATCAATCTAAACCAACCATAAACCAAAATAATTACATGATGGCAAACTTAATAACACTAGTAATAATAAAAGTAATAACAATAATAATGTAAAAATTCTATATGAACATTCATGAGTCTTAAGTTTTCTCACATACTGTTTGTATTCTTTATTCTTTATTTCTTATTTCCTATATGTTCTAAAATTTTATAGTTATATATTCTTTTAACATCATGTGGACAACAAGAGGGCAAAGATTGAATACGACACTAATCATCCAAATGAAGAAAAAAAAACTCAAAAGTTAAGTTGCAAGAAAACTAGAGTAAACCTTAAGCTTTCTTTCCTACCATGTAACACCAATGCACATGTGAAAAGAGAAAGGACAACAAAACAATATAATGCATAAACTAGATGAAAAACACAGTGTAACATGCACCAGTAGAACATTAACTTAACATGCACTAAACTAATAGGCATGAGAATTACAACAAACCATGCAATCAGCAGAAGAACCCAAAATGAACCTAGCTAGATGCATTCAATAAAAAGAAGATAGGGAGGGCATGCTGATTTTCTATTTTTGATTCACCTTACAGTGTTCTAATTTTTTTACTTGCCATTGCTACTTTTTTTTTCATTTTGTGTTTTCTGCTTCAATTCTCTACTCACCTTTTTTTATGTCTTCCTGTTCATTGGTTTTTTGTTTTTTGCTTCAACTTTTTCTCTTTGTTTAACTCCTTGCTTCAATGTTTTTGGTTTTCTACTTTAGCTTTTTTTCAGTCTTTTTTTTTTTTTTTACTTCTCTTCTTCCACTTAAGCCTTTTGTTTTTAGCTACTACTATTTTCCAAACGCCTTATGTTGCTACCATTTAAAAAGGAGAAAATGATGAAAACTTTATTATAATGACTTGTGTTTTACAATGAGGCTTAAAGCCTATTTATACAAAGGTAAGCTGTTACAAAATAAAAAATATAATAGATAGAAATAATAACTAAATCAATTCTTATAATCACCTAATCAATATCAAATCAATATCTATCAATCTAGAATAATACTGAAATATTAGTATAATAATATCATCAATCTAGAATATTACTAGAATATCATTGACACCCCTTAGCAAACTCTAGATGGTAATGTAGAGGCCAACTTATGTTTGGAAACTTGGATGAGAAATTAACCAGATGGATGTGATTTGATGTAGATATCTACTTTTTTATCAGCATTAGTAAGAGGAACAAGGCAAAAAGTTTGAGCAAGCAGATAGTGACAAATAAAGTGATAGTCAATTTCAATATGTTTAGTACATTCATGAAAAACATCATTGTGAGCTATTTGAAAAGCACCTTAATTTTCACAATATATAGGAGTACTAGAGTGATGAGAAACACTCATATCTTGAAGTAGCCATTGTAACCATAAAAGTTATGATGTGGCATCTGTAAGAGCTCGGTACTCGACTTAAGTGCTAGAGCGGGATACCACAATTTGTTCTTTCACTTTGCCAAGAAATAAGAGAAGAACCAAGAAAGAAATAGTAGCCTATGGTAGAACGATGATCAATAGGATCTCCTGCCCAATCAGCATCATAATAACAATACAAGTCCAAAGAAGAACTAAAAGAAAAATACAAACCATGGAACATAATACCCTTGACATATCATAAGATCTAAAAGACGATAGCAAAATGAGTAAATCGAGGAGCAAATAGAAATTCACTAATCAAATGAATAGCATAGGCAATATCTAGATTAGGAACTGTTAAGTACACGAGATTACCCACCAGAGTTCAATACCAAAAAGGGTCTGGAAGTGGTGTACCATCAAAAGGAAAAAGCTTTAAATTTTGTTTAAGTGGTGATGATGCAATCTCGCTATCAGTTAAACTTGCTCAAGCAATAAGATTAAAAGCATACTTTGTTTTAGACAAATGTAAACCAGTAGAATCATTAGTGACTTCAAGCCCAAAAAATAACTCTAAAGACCAAGGTTTTTCATCTTAATCTTAGAATGAAGAAAAGTCTTTAGATCTTGAATACCATTTGTATCATTACCCGTAATGATCATGTCATCCACATAAAGTAAGAGAAGAGTAGTACCATTTCAATAGTCTAAGTAAAAAGGGCAAAATCATTATTACTAGATGTAAAATCAAATTTTGCAACTATGGCACTAAACTTCGAGAACAAACCTTTAAGGGTTTGCTTAAGATCATATAAAGCATGTTGAAGATGACAAACCATGTTGAAAGGTACAAATGAACTAGAAGGTGGCTTCATATTGACTTTCTTGACAAGATCACTATTTAAGAAGGCATTTTTAACATCATTTGAAAGATTGATCACTTTCTAGCTGTAGCAACAATTAATAATGAACGAACAAATGTGAGACGTGAAACTGATGCAAAAGTCTCTTCATAGTCAATGCCATATTCTTGTGTAAATCCTCGAGCAATAAAATGAGTTTTGTAACATTCCATTGACCCATCAGATCTAGTCTTGATCTTGTAGGCCCACTTAAAATCAATCACTGACTTATCAAAAAGTTGTTCAACAATATCCCAAGTATGAATTTTCTCAAAAGCCTGAAACTCTTTTACCATTGCTTATTGCCACATAGGATTAGAGACAGCTTCATGAAAACTGTGAATTCATGTAATATGGCTAAAGTATAATAATAGTGAAAATTATGAAGTTGAGTGTTGGGTTTCCTTACTTGGATGGAACAATGAAGTGAAGGCTGTATATATAAGAAAATGACAACTGTATCAATAGAAGCCTCATTCAAATCAGACATAGTAGGAGTGAAAGAAGATCTATCACTATTTAAGTTAAAAGTACCTATAATAATCTCTTTACTTGAAAAAAAAAATTAAAAGATGAATCTACAAAAATACATTGAGAAAAACATGGTGAATGTAATGAGGATACACTAGTGAACTTTTTATGTTCCCAAAAAACTACATGTCTTAAGATGCGAAGACGTTTAGACGTTGGATATAACACTTATACCCTTTGTATTCTATACCATAACCCCAAAAAACAACACAATCTAACTCTAGGTTCAAGTTTAGTCCTTTCATGAGTAGAAATTAGAACAAAGCAAGCACATCCAAAAACTTTAAGAGAATGATAATTAGGTACCTTATTGTATAGACACTCATAGAGAGATCGTGTACCTAATACTAGTGTAGGAACATAATTAATAGTGTAAACAACAATGAAAGCAACTTTACACCAAAACTGTTCAAGAAGGAAAAAAGAAATGAGAAAGGCACAAACTGTGTCAAAAATATGATGATGTTTTCTTTTTGCTCAACATTTTTTTGTGAAATATGTAGGCAAGACCTATGAAGAAGAATCCCATCATCCTTTAACAAGTTACGAAACTCAATTTTTGTATATTTAATAGCATTGTCAAACTTGAAAATTTTTATTTTTTTAGAAAATTGAGTTTGTATGATGTTATTCAATTCATAAAAAATGGATAAAAGTTCAGTTCTTTATTTGAATAAATATATCCAAGTATAACAAGATAAATCATCAATAAAAATAACAAAGTAACGTGAACCTCCTAAGGTTGGTATGGGAGCTGGACCCCAAATATCAAAATAGACTAAATCAAAAAGAGCAATGAGATATAATCATTTTTATTAAAAGATAAAGCACTTTACTTTCCAAGTTGACAAAACAAACAATCAGAAATATCATGAGAAATATTACCTAAGACACAAATGGAAGCAAGTGACTTTATTCGAAAAATAGATGCATGTCCTAGCCTAAAATACCATAAATCTAAAGAAACTGAAGAGTTGGTTGTTCGAGATGTAGCAGCAGTAAGCAAATGTTATGGAATTTTCAAAGTTTCAAGCTCAAACAATGTTCCAACCTTATGCCCTATCCCAACTTTCTAACTTGTTTGAGGATCCTACATAATACAACCATATCATTGTGAAAATTGCAAATCAAGACCAAGGTCACAAAGTTGGCCAATATAAAGCAAATTTAAGGCTAGATTAGGAACAAGGTAAATGTCAAATATACATAGTTTTGAAGTTTCAATATTACCAATGTGGCTAACTTTTAAGATAGATCCATTTACTATTTTAATGATTGGACCATTAGGTACAAGTATCTTGCTTTTAAACAAGGAAGGGTCAGTAATCATATGATTTCCATAGGCAATATCAAATAATCAAAAATTATCTAATGGGGAAGCAAACATGGCATGAACATGAGATCAAGCTAATACTTGATTGAACAAAGTTTGAAGATTGATGGTGGAGATTATAATGGTCTCAAAAGAAGACTTAAAAATGTTTGGTTTAGTGGTTGTTACCGCAACAATCTTGTTAGTGTGAGGATCAAAAATTAGACTATCATTATAATGATATTTAGCTCTACATTTTTGAATAGGGTGATTAGTCCTCCCACATTGTGAACAAGACTTGTGAAAAGTAGAGCTAGTACTTTTTTAAGGAGCACAACAACAATAGTATAACACTATGAGTCTGACTCATACCCAACTAAGTTTTCTCAGATATCAATTCCATAAAAGTATTATCCATAGTTGGTAAGGGATGTCGATGCAAAAGTGAAGACTTGGTATTTTCAAATTCATCTCAAAGTGCCATTAGAAATTGAATAAGATGAATTTGATTTTGATAAGTAATAAAATTATCAGCATCACTTTCATTTTTGAATTTTGACTAAGAATTTTCAAACATGTCCTATAAGTGTTGTATTTTAAAATGAAAATCATCAATTGATTGACTCAGTTTTTTATGAGGGTGAGATAAAGTGGTTAAAATATGATATTGATGAGCAAAGGTAATATAGCTGTACCATGTGGCAAGAAAATCTCAAGCATCTTTTGCAAGTTCAAATCACCCAAAATGTACATTGATAGAAGAAACAGTGGTGTTGATGAACCATGTTAGAATTCGATGATTTTTACTTTCTTATTCCTTTAGTTGATCTACAAACTTATCACCAGATTCTTTTTCTTTTCTTTCTGGTTCTTTGCATTCTCCGGTAACAACAAGCCATAATTTCATTCCATTTCGATAACTACACATAGCCATAGCCCACCTATTGTAGTTATTTCCATCAAGGATAATGGATATTGGTTGTATATTTTCTCATTGAATTCCTGCCATTAAACTCTTAAAAAAATGGAGATTTAAGAAGTTATAAGTATTGATATAAATTATGAATATTAAAGATGGGAAGAGAAACCCAAAAAATTAAAGTGCGAAAACAAAAATTAAGTTTAGAAAAAGAATAAACCAAGGATGAGAATAAACAAATATTAGTTATTCCAAGGTGATTCACCTTTGGAATGAACCATAAAATAGCTTTGATACCGTGAAAAAGGAGAAAATGATGAAAACTTTATTATAATGACTTATATTTTACAATAAGGCTTAAAGCCTATTTATACAAAGGTAAACTATTACAAAATAGAAAATACAATAAATAGAAATAATAACTAAATCAATTCTTATAACCACCTAATCAATATCTAAATCAATATTAAATCAATATCTAATATTCTCTAAATCAATATCAAATCAATCTAGAATATTACTAAAATATTACTAGAATAATATCATCAATCTAGAATATTACTAGAATATTATTAGAATATCATTGATAGCCATTTCTCTCAAAACCCCAAGGTTGTGCTTGCTTTTTCTAGTTTTCCCTCTTTAGTTTCTTTTTTTTTTTTACTTGTAATTTTTTTCACTTTCTTCCCTTTTTCATATCTAGTTTCTATTTTTTTTTTCATTTCTCTTTCACCTCTTTTCTACTTCCCTTCCCACGTGACCAGTCTTTTCCATGTCTTTCATCATTTTCCTTGCTTATTCTTTTTTTGCTGCTTGCTGGTTTTTTGCTTATGCTTTCTGCTACATTCTTTTTTTTTTTGTTTCCTTCCTCTTCCATGTTATTGCTGCCCTCTTTTTTTTCTTTTTGACATCCTAGTTTTTTGCCCTATTATTTTTCCTACTACCTCATACCCTTTTTTTACTTTTGTTCTCACCAATTTTTCAAAAATGCTTCTTCTTTCTTTTTCAATTATTGTCCTTCTCCTCTTTTTTCTTACTACTAGTTTCTCTTTCTTTTGTTCTATATTTTTTCAATTTTTCCCCCTTCTCACACCCTATCACATTTTCATGCAACACTTCCCCACCTTCCAAATGCACCATACAATTTTTTATTATTCCATGCATGGTTTTTTAGTCAAGCAATTTAGCCATTTCAACTTCATTTTCAAGCTGAAACTTTAAGCCAAATAGGCTCTTTTATAGGCCTTCAACAAGGATGTGTTTTTAAGGCTTTAGCCCTTTTGTTTTAACTTTCGAAAAAACTTTTTAAGGTTTTATATATATATATATACTTTTTGCCAAGCTTTTCCTTATTTTTTATTAATTTTTTAAATAATAATAATTATTATTATTTTATATGTATTATTTTTATTTGATTTATATATATATACATATTTTATTAATTTTTTTGTTTAATGGCCATTAATGAGCCTTTATGAAGCATTTAAAAAGTGGGCCATGTATTGTGCTCAAAAAAAGATGATCAAACTAAATTGTAAAAAAAAATCTGAATTACAGATAAAGTATTTTTAATAAAATTAGATGTCTACAGTCACAAAGAAGACATTAAAAGATATCATAGAAAATAGCTAAGTTACAAAACTCACCTGCATACGGTATCATAAATTGTGTGAACTTGTGAGAAAATGTAGTGAAGTCATAAAAACTTTCATTTGCAATGCTTTGTGTGAACAAAGGGATCGCCTGAGGAGTGGTTTTTGTTGAAACATCGATTTAAGGAGAAAAAGACTCAAGTACGTCAATCACTTCAGTTAGGCAAGGATATTTTATAACTGGTTGGAGAGGTTAGACCTCCACGACCTTAACCTCAATGGGAGATCAAAGCAGGGGAAGGATGGCTTAGAAGGTTGAATGATTGCACTAAAATTTTAGTGATTTAAGACACTTTTTTAGGGCATTTTATGGTGAATATTTGTTAGTTCCTTGAAAATTTGACAAAAATACTCCTAATTGCTAAAATATTCGATGTGTAGGTAAAAATATGAGAAAATAGGAAAAATATAGCTTTTGGACTCATGTTGGATGCATTTTGGTGCAAAAATCCACCATTTGGCTAAACTTAGTCAAGCTTGTGCAAATGTCGTACTTAAGAGATTTTTCTACCTTTTCTGTCATTATTTCCTTTACTTAATTGAGCTTAATTTAACTTTAATTCAAACTTTAATCTTCATATTTTTTTTGTGAAAGTATTATTTTTAGCTCACTATTACTTTGTCACCTTTGCAATACTTTTGCATGTGTTAATTTGGTGACTATTGCATTGGTACAATTTGAAGCCATCTTTGAAACTAAGAATTTTCCAAAATTTTTCATGGACAAATTGGCAACTAAATGGTCCTCATTTGCCTAGAATTTGAAGAAATAAGTTAGTTAAATTTGGCACCAAAAAGGGAAGCAAAGGAATTCACTATAAGCTATGTGATGCATTTGATTGATGATCAAGCTTGTGGCACCACTTCTTGGATTCAAAAAGGCAACAATTGGGAAACTTAGTTAGCAATTCAAAGGCTTCTCATTGGCCATAATTTTGACATTTTAGAGCTTACAAGATCAAAGGAAAGAAGCTTGAAGTAAAGTGAAGTGAAAAGAAGCAAATAAGGAAGCTAAGGGAACTAGATGGATAACTTGGAAAGCTCTAAAAAATGTGGCATCTTAGCTGGCATTTTCCTGCAATTTTATTGGTTGAACCATCTCATCCTTGGCTTATAAATTGAAAGGTTGGCCAGCCATTTAAGATACTCTTGGAGACTTTTCTAGTTTTTTTTTTCATTTTTTAGTTTCTTGCATTTACTTTCTTTTCTCTCCAAATAGTTTCCTCCTTATTAATTTAGAGGGCTGTTTGAGAGAAAATTGTCTTTATTTCCCATCAAAATTTACTTTTATTACCTTATTTTTAATGCATGTTAAGAATGTTTCAATAAAATTTCATGTTCTTTAAGATTTCAAGTTCAATTTGTTACAATTTCTCTTAAATCTCAAATCTATTTGGCAATTTTTGTTCTAACCTAGTTACGATTTTTCCATTAGATCTCCTTCAATTTTTGTGAGATTTTATCCATTTCTTTCTATGAATTCTCAATTCATGCTTCTATAAATCTAGAAAATTTATTATTCAAATTAATTCTACAAAATTCTACAAAAATCCATAAAGTTTTAGTTTGCATATAGTAACGGAGTTAGCACTTGAGTGGGTGATAGCACTTGAAGGCTATTACCTCTTAGCTAGGTGATTGATTTACTATTTTCTCATTTTATATTTCTTAATTCATGAGCTTACTTGCTTAGATTCATTCTCTTGCTTTTAATTCCATGAATTTCAATGCTGCTGGGATGATTTTCTCTTAAGTGCTCAGTTTTTCTCTATATTGCACCTAGTTTTTTGAATCTTGTAGTAATCTTGTAGATCTAAGTTTTTTTAGCTTAGTTTTAGTTCATTTGCTTTATAAGAGTGTAGATCTAAATTTTTCTCTCAATTTGGTTAGTTTATAGATTTGAAATTTCATTTTTGGTTTGTGCTTTTCATGTTGTTCTTGCTATTTCTCTTCTTTAATTGCCTTTCAATTGTGTTTTGATCTTTGTTTACTTACTATATAGTCAATTTAGAAGTTGCTTGAATCAATTTTAGGAAGTTTTTAAATCACATTTCCTTTGGGAGTTAGTACTTAGTTATTTTTGGTTACTACTTGTTAGTTGCTATTTAGTTGATATTTGAGCTTTCTAATTTCATTTCTTTAGCTATTAGCTTACTTTTGTATACTCTCATTGATTGAATTAACTTTAGATGAAGTGTGGAGATAATAGGTACTTAAAATAAACTTTCTTTAGCTAATCCTTGTGGGACAATATCTTGATTTTTGGTCACTATTATTATTTAAATGACCTGTATGCTTACAAAAATCACCAAACATTGAGCTTGATGGCATTCAACCTATTGAGCTCTTCTTTTTCCCTTTGCTCTTGACTTGCCTTTTAAAAGTCTTAACAAAAGTAAAAATATTAAATGCAAAAGCTTGCTTCTTTTCCCTTTCGCCAGCCTGCAAGCTTGATCTTGCCTAGTTTTTATTACCTACCATGTTTGAAAATATATAAAAAAAAAATTAGACATTTACAATTCTCAAGTCTCACAAACTTCTAAACAATTATGTATTCCTAAATACCTTTGTTTTTAAAATGGCTAAGAGTATTCACTAAGGCCAAAGGATTCATGTCAATCAAAAAGGTCCTATATTTCCTGATTTTATTGATCCCTTGAAAAACATGGATGTCTTCCATAAAGAGTAAGTATGGCCATCAGGATGGCCAATGAACCAACCTAAGCTATTTCGGACTTCCCATTTTTCATTGGGTGTGATAATGGAGTAAAAGAATAATTTTTAAGTTTTTATTGAGGTAGGAATTTTATTGAATAACTACCTATTAGATTGAGCTATAACATAATACCAACTATGGTCCTAAGGATGAGCTTTTATTAAAAAGAAAATCCTAAAAAGTTTAAAGGTTAAGTGTCAACCCAAACCCTCTACCAATATTGTAAACCATATAATGCTATAGCAAGAGTTGGGTACTAGCTAAAAAGGAGCTAGACCAAAAAAATCCATCACGGATGCAAAGGAAATCTTAGTCTAGCCATCATGGCCTCCTTATACACCCATAACTTATTATAACCTCAGTGTTGAGTTATTTTATTAGAAGGATCAAAAGACTCAACCTTGTAATCTTTTGAGAGGTCAAAAACATTGCTAAGCTCATTCATATGACCATCTGTACAAAGGTCAAAGCAATTCTCAAGAAAGTATGACCTTTCAAAGATCTCATTATCTCTATGGGTTTATTACCTAGGAAGATGTTACTGGCTTAAGCTAAGTCATCTCAAACTTCATTTTTGGGTTGAGAACCACCCTTATCCTTTGAGTGGCGAGAGCTTTTAAATTTTGACCCTAACTCTTCAGGAATGGGTTGATGAGGAAAAACATTAATAGAAAAGATTTTTTGGTCAAGAATGACACTTCGATCGCCTTGGCCAAAGGCTCAACCCTTAAATCTACCTTGGCATCTAAAAATCCTAGAGATGAATCACAATGAGATATGTTGTAAAAGATACCAGGTTTTGAAAAATAAGATAAAGATTTGAAGAAAGGGAGGACTCCAAGAATAGCTAAAAACACAAAGACCAAATGAGAGTTAGAATACCCAAAAACCCAACAAAACACCTAAAAATGATCTAGAATAGCTAAAAATCCAAAGAATACCTAAAACATCAAAGAATAGCTTAAATCCTTAATTAGCAAGAGTTTTGCCAAGGGATTCGAATGTGTTGGCTTTGAGAGAATACCATATATATAGAAAAAAAAAAGGTGACCTTTTGACTTCCTAATTTAAAAAAATATAAATAATTAAATAAATGAATGAAAAATGATAATAAATGAAGTCAATAAATGTGTTTCAATCTTAACACCCACTAAAGAAGCCTAAAATGTTATAAGTTATCAAAAACACTTATTGAGCATGACTTGATCAGCTCTAGCAATATGTTGATAAAATAGCTTATAGGAACGCCCAAGCCTCATATCGACATCAAACCAAAAATTTTTCAAACAATCAAGTAGATCTCTTTCACTGACCTATGGATCCAACCTAAAAACCTTTAATTAGCAAAGCACGTCTATTTTACCCAAATACTTGGCCCATGAAAAATTCAATTTACATAGTCTAAACTATCAGACTAGTTGTTAGGGGGACAGAATAATGTGGACATTATTTACTTTAAAGACAAAATGAACATTTAGGCAACACTTCCTAATCAAGGGCATTTTAGTCTTTTAGTTGACCTGGGGTATTTTCATCCTTTTTCATGACTTGACATTCTTATATAGTTAGTGGGAGGTAGACCTGACACAGCTAGTGGAGGCGTACAATTAACTCCGTCAAACTTTCATTACCTGTCACTAATGTTGATCCCTGTTGTCACCTGAGCCTCCATAGATAGGCGTGCTAACATTTTAGACAGCTACCAAACCACCTAAGGTCACATCAACATGACCTATGCCTAGTTAAACACCATCTTTTGCTTCAATGCCTCATAAGAAGGTAACTAACATTTTTTTTCTCTTCCAATGCACCTACTTTCCTTCCTATTCAATCACATTACTGATTTGTGCATCAAAGTGCAAATGCCAAAGCAACCTATGGCTTTTGTTTCTAACCTTTGTTCTTCTTTGACAGAAGCCTACCCCGATTCATTTTGGGGCCAAACAGCTTCAATAAGATAGATATATGGATGGTTCTTATTGGAGTTGTTCATAAAAATATATGTAAGTACATTGTCTAAAATTATTGGTAAAGAAATATTAAAGAGATATGCAAAGATTAAAAAAAAAGTCAAAGACAATAAATCTAAATCATGTAAAAAGGCAACAATGCAAAGCATCACATGTTAATTTTTTTCATTCTATGGAAATTACAATTTGTGTAAAATAAAAAAATTGCAAATAAAAAAAAATAATATTCTAAACACTACTAAAAAACGATGTATTACTGACGAAAATTTTCATGAGTAATACTTAATTTTCGATCGATAATAATATTAACGATGAATTTACTAACAAAACAATTTTATTAGTATAAGTCATGTAGGTAATGCTATTCCATCGATATTATAAAATTCCATTAGTAAATTATTGACAAAAACTTTTGTCAATAAAAATATTTTTTCCAACGATATATTACTTTAATGATTTCTTTTTTCCAAATTAATTAAAAATTTTTCAAAAAATCTACCAATAATAATTAAAATTTTATTATTTCGGCCAGTAATATTTATTTTTTAATCATATTTAACTATTGTTTTATAATTTTTATAACTTTATTATATTTTTAAATTTATTTTTAAAGTAATTATACGAATATTAAAATATACATAAATAAAATAAATAAATAAAACATTCCATTTCATTTGTAAAAAAAAATATAATAATATTTTACAAAATTATTTATAAATTTTAATTACAAAATACTTTATAGTGCACCCTACATAACTCATCATCTTCTTCTTCTGCTAAGCTATGATTGCATCCAATATATGCAAGCCTATCCTTATCATAGCTACAAATTAAACAAATAAAAGTAAGAACATAAATCAGCCTTGATTTCTTTACAGTAATATCAAGTTATCAATGTTATTAGTTATCATGAAAGTAAAGGCGATACAATACACCCATTTTCATGGCAAAAATGCTTATTCATGCCAAATGCAAACAAGTGTATAGAGCAAGGGAAATGTAGTCTTGAAATGCATAAGAAATACATTTATTTTGCTTGCCTCAAATGGAGAACGAGATAAGGTTTACCATTTTGGTGCATTCTAAAAATCAAAATGTGTCCAAGTTCTTCAATTAAAGCTGAATGTTCTATTACCCTATTATTTACCCGTCATCTTAGCTTTTGTATGGATTTTGGGATACCATTATTAGCTAGCTAAGAATCTATATGAGTAAAATAGATTACTTTATGCTACTTCAACAATATTAGGACCTATGCCTTTTAATAGCTAACCTAAATGAAATAGTATATGTTAGTTACTACCAATCTCATAAAGAACCAGTAATACAACATACAAGTATCACATTTGATATAATTCATTGGAAGTAAAACCATTTGTATAGTTATATGACTGGGATACTTAAATGATTGCCATTTTAGGCCAAAAACAAAAACAACCATCCTCAATAGTAGGCACATTCTTTATTTTCTATATGGACATTTGGCAATGACAAAGATAAGTTTGTACTAACCTTAGACCAAGATATTAACATTTTTTAAAAGGTTCAATTCTAGCATATTTAAGTGGCATCATCTTTCAAGGTCTTAATGACGTGTTGCCAGTCAAAAGGATTTTTAAAGCCACTGCAAATATATCACAAATGAGGGAAGGACAAGTGTTGCTTTCATAACCTTAGCAACAGCAACCATATCACAAATCTGCATTCTAAACTATTAATAATAAGACTAAAGTAATAATAAAAGTTAGGCTATAAAAAACAATGAAAAGCAAATAGACCCTAAATCTCATCTAATTCAAAACCAGCATTAGCATTATTTAGAATAGCCATTTGTCTTTGTAATTAGCTTTACCAAGAAAGCAACATTTAGAAGCTTAGAATAGGAAAAAACATAGAAATAGATTGAAAGTTTGCAACATACAAAATCATCGGAATGTCTGTGAACACACACATAAAAAATAGCGAGAAAGTGTC
Source organism: Durio zibethinus (assembly GCF_047325235.1). Lineage (NCBI taxonomy): Eukaryota > Viridiplantae > Streptophyta > Magnoliopsida > Malvales > Malvaceae > Durio > Durio zibethinus. Next base: position 9,664,662 of record NC_143180.1, read on the forward strand.
AACAAAACTTAAGATAATTTGTTACAAGATAATTTGCTACATCTTTAAACAAGGAAAAAAAAAAGATTACCAATTAAATAAAAGCTAGATTTGCTAAAAACTACCTTTCCTAATAACACGGACATCCAAAAAAGTAAGAAACATTTATGTTATGTTTGGATAAATATCAATAAAGGAAAGGAAAGGAAAGGAAAAAAAAGTTTTTTAAAGGAAAAGAAAGGATACATATACCCTTTGTTTGGATAATTAAGATTAATAAAGGAAAAGAAAGGAAAGGAATGTTAACAACCATTGTTTAGATAAAGAGTGGAAAAGAAGGAAATGATTCATTATAATAATTTTTTTCAATTATAACACTTCATTACTTGTGATTTTAGAGCACTCCTAGACCATAATATGTTTGTTATCTTATCTAGCCTCACAATTGCTACTATATCAGTGGTTTTTAATCAAGTGAAACAAAAAGATGGTTTATAAACATGCATTGATGGATTTGTTGGCCATTATCAAAATTTTAGCACATTATCACTCTGGCGATGTATTCATATAAAAGCTATTAAATATAAAAAAATGCAATCACATAAAAACATTACATATGAGTGAATTATATGTCTTTTTTGCACCAAACAAAAAGTAATAACATATCACCATATGGTTGTCCAACATAAATTTATTTTACTAAAATAAAAAATAAATATTTCCATCCTAAGAAAAATAAACTTATTTCAATGAATTAAAAACTTATGTAGCAAAGAAATCTTTGACATCTTTAATGACTAGTTGAACCAAACACCGACCTTTCAACAACCTCATTTCTTTTATACCATGGGCATCCAAGTACTGCTCTTACTTTCTCAAGATTATTAATAAAATATAGGTAATTAGTAGTGATTCGTTATGAGTCAATTCCCATCTCCTCCAATAGATTCCATATTTCACTTTTCTGAAATTCAATCAACACAAGTGTTGAGCTTTTCATAAATAGCATTTTCTACAATAAGTGCATTAGCAACCATTTCAAACCCCTCTCAAATAAGTTCACCGTCTTTGTCATCTTTTGATTTTTTAGCTCTTTTATTTGTTGAACTACTCGGAAGATCAAATGGATTCTTAGAACGAGCTCCAGGGGATGTCATGAGATCAATGTACTCTTTACCCAAAATATCATGATTCTCCAATGTTATCTCATTTTGAGAAATTAAATTATCAATATCATCAATGCTCTCTCTTAACTCATCATCAATTCTAGAAGATTGCTTTCTTCGTCTCATTTCTGCTGCAGTATCAGTATGTTCTCTAGTGGCTCGATCATTACCATAAAGAATCACCATCTTGTCATAATTTGGAATGGGTTTAGTCATCCACTCTTAGGCATGCGGATGTGCTTAAAAATTTATGTGTTATATTGTGAGAATATAAATAATAAAATGTAAAATAATGAATAAAACAATAATTAATTGATTTTAATAAAATTTACCTCAATCAATCTCTACCAAACTTTAGGCTCAGCACCCTATAATTTAGTAATTGGATTCCAAGAAAATCCATTCATTCCTTACTTGAACAAGTCATAACACTTTGAGAAATTTATTTTTATAGTCGTCCAACGATTTTTCATTTTTTCTTTCTCCATGTCTCTCTGAAAATTTTCTTTTAAATCAATGATTATATTATCATAGGCATGTTTAGTGAAAGTTCCATTTACCCTATTCCCCATAGTATATTGATTCAAAAATGCATCAACAAGAGCATCATCCATTGTTGGTGTCCATGTCAAAACATCATCCTTATTTGTCCCTTTATCACTTTCATTAGTTGTAATCACTTTTTTCTTTCTCGACATAATTAAATCTGCATAATAAAAGAAGAAACATGCAAAAAGTTATAATAACAATTAAATATAAATATTGAGAAATAAGTACTTTAATTGTTCAAATGAAATACGTTCATTTAATCAAAGAAATACATTTTTTCAATGACAATAAATCAAATATAAATTCAAAAAAATACAAAAATATTAATAACCATTCAATTTATATAATCTATCCACATAGCATTAGCTATAGAATCTCTTAATTGTTCTCCTCAAGCAGCATCTTCATTCTCAGTTCTAGGAGCACGATACTCTTGTTTAGTGGACCCAGTATTTAGTTCATAATCAACATCATCAATAAGAGCATCATCGGGATCTACTATTATTAAGTAATTATGTAAAATACAACAAGCTAAAATCATTATTTTCTGGGTTCTAACTCCATAAGTCGGTGCATTTGCACTTGCTATAATAGAAAATCTTTTTTTTAAGACATCGAATGCTCTTTCAATTGCATTACGCAAAGATGCATGCCTAAGATTGAATAATTCTTGATAATTTCTTGGCGGATTATTTGAATATTCTTTCAAATGATACCGTACTCCTTTATATGGTGCCATCATTCCTCTTCTCAATATAAATCTAGCATTAACAAGATAATATTTACCTATTCAAAATTGTAATCATATCACTATTTCGATCTCATAAGTAACTAAATTAAATATAATATATTGTATTCATTACCTTTTGGAATCATAAGCCTATTTTTTCTTGATAGTGCATCTTTCATAATTCTTGAGTCAGACGCAGTACCTTCCCATCCAGGTAATACATAGGTGAATTTTAAATCAAATAAACATGTGGCCAATACATTTTGTGTTGGGTACTCTTTTCTACCATGATATTTTAAAGCATCTAGATTTGATACCTTAACTCTAATATGTGTTCCATCAATAGCTCCTACACAATCCTAATATTGATTTTATATATTAATACTTATTGGATATAAAACACACTTGTGATTAAATTAAAGTAACTAATAATTTCTTACCTTAAAATATGGGTAGAATCTATTATTTCCAAGTATCTCAGTTGGAATATGTGAGCCATTTGGTTGTTTAAGGAATCTCTCCTCTAACTCTATTATAGCTCTTAAAACACGATGTAAATGGCGACTAGTTATTTCTCCTGAACGTCTAAACTAAAATTGTATCTCTCTATTTTTTGCATGATGAGATAATACATAAAGAGTTTTAGCAACTTGTTCTTCCACTATAACTCATCTTGTTGGTTCTAGACCACCATATTTTTTTAGTATTACACATAAATATAGAAAAGCTTTAGGTCACATTCTCACAATATCTTTACCTTTCTCACCACCAACAATTTGACTCATTATTTCATCTCTGACCCGATCTCTTTCTAAACTCATACAATGATTAATAACTTCTCTTTGTGATCATTTTTTATGTATAAACCAATAAATAGCTAAACACATAATGTAGACAACTGCCCTTCGATGACTTTTTCTCCAAAAATACTCAATCATTGTCTCATTTCTTTGTTTATCCATCTATACAGCAAAATATTAACAATAATTATTATTATCATAAAAATAAATACACTAACACTTGTATGAAAGAAAATAATATTAAAACAAAATTAAATTAGAGAATTTTGAGACATGAGGCATTTAACAATAAATCATATATACTACTAATAATAATACTAATATTTATCAATTACTCACATATATTAATTATTATAATACTAATATTTACCAATTAAGTTTGTGTGGAAAGCGTACTAATATGTTTATAATCATAGCCAAGTTAATTGTGTTTCAATGAAACATCTCTCTTTTCCAACTCTTTTTTCTATAATATCCTAAAATTGCCAACATCTTAAACTATAATATATCACATATAAAAATAAAAAATTTTGAGTTAGTTTGACATCTCATAAACTTAAAAAATATGTCTATTCATATTTAATCATTCATCAAGATCAAATCACCAAAAAATTATAAAAAAATTTTATATTGGAAGAGACATGTGAAACTTACTTGAAAAAAGAGATGACTTTGAAAAAATTACAAGAAGATTGTGATGTAGTTAGGTTTTTTTTTTTACTAGGCTTTTAGTATTAATAAAAAGTTGGATATAATAGTCTTTTTACAATAATAAATTTTATTTAGTTTTCCTTTCCTTAGCTCTTTCCCCAAATTGGGGTATTAACAAAGTGAAGACTATAGGGGAAACCAAGGGCTATTAAGTTTCCACCTCTTTTCGTTCCTTTAAATTAAAAATTTATTCAAACAAAGGAAAGGTTTTTTTTGTTTCCATTACTTTTTTTTTATTTTCCTTTCCTTCCCCTCAATCCAAACGTACTGTTAGATTTTTAACGAAAATACTATTAATTTCAATCAAATGTAAAGTTGAACGCTGCAAAAAAGAACTATCTTTATCTTGTAAGCAAAATTACCATAAAAACAACCAAAATATCAGACAAGAACAATATAACGAACAAAACATCTTCCCAAATTACAATCAGATCCACTTTTATTAATTGGATTTTACCCACCAAAAAATGAGATAGGGAAAAGGTCAAAGAAAACAACCCCCCTTCACACCTACTGTCCAAATTTCAAGCAAGTTTCCTTTTTTTTTTTATGTAATGTCAAACTAAATTTATCCAAAAATAAACTTTCCCATTGGAATAAATAAAGATACAATTAACAATGAAACAAAGCAAAAGCATATATTTTTCAAATTTCAAACATTACCAATCAAAAGAAAAAATAAAATACAAAAGAACAAACCTAAAGAGAAAAGAAAAACTCTAATACTTAGTTGAGATTTTCAAGCTTAGTGTCTTTACACTGTTGGGAATAGTGACTCAAATCCCATAAGAGATTTGTTTGGGATTGGTTAATTATTGCTTGATGGACAAGAAGACACGCAGAAGAAGAATTCTAAGAGAAAAAAAATTTTTAATAAACAAGTTTGTATGCTTATAAATAAATTAAGTTTGTATAAAATTAGGTATGAAAAAAAGATGTAAGAAAGCTGTAGGGTTTTATGGGATAGATGCCCCATAAAACTATTAGAGATTTACATCTTATTAGTGTGAATGTTTGTATCTTTTTTAGTGGACTAAACTAATAGGGTCTACATAGGTATGGTGCATGTAAGTAGACTAAAAAGGACTGAGAGGATCCATATAGATAGTGCATTGATGTACATGAATATTTTTTTTTAGGTTGAGAATACTCCATAAGACTAAAAAAGATTGAGAGAGTCTATGGGTATTAATTGTGAGAGGTTGTTTTGATGTTTTGATGTAGTTCTCTACAACTAGTGAATCTTTTTTCTTATTTGTAGATGTAGGTCAAGTAGGCTAAACTACATTAAATTGATATCTCTTACATGATTGATTAATTATTTGATTATGCTTTCGCTAGCTTGATTGATTGAGGTCTTTTGGCCTAATAAGTGGTATCAAAGTATGGTTCAAGGTATGAAAAGAGGTAAGCCTAGAGGAGTCAATTCAAAATAAGAGTTTGAGTTCATGTTTTAAAGATTAAAGATCAATTTGTGTGAAGTATGAAGACACATAAGAGAAGATGATTGTGAGACTTCAATTATAGGTAGAGCCAAGCATGTATATTATAAAGATTGATTATTGATGGAATTTGAGTCAAGGTAGAGATTATAGGGAATAGTGACTTAAATTCAATAACAGATTTGTTTGAAATTGACTAGATATTGCTTAATAGATAAGAAGATTTACAGAAGAAGAATTCTAAGAGAAGAAAGATTTTTAATAGGTAAGTTTAACTTATAAAAGAAGAATTCTAAGAGTAAAGGGATTCTTAATAGGCAAGTTTGTATGCTTATAAATATGTAAAATCTCTATAAGATTAGGTATGAGAAAAAGATGTAAAAGAGTTACACAGTTTTATAGAATAAACACCCTATAAGAGTACTAAGGATTTACATCTTATAGTTATGTATGTTTGTATGTTTGTCAGTGGACTAGACGAGACTAAAAGGGTCAACGTAGGTATGATGCATGGGTGTACATAGATACGTATTTTTTTGGGTTAAGAATACTCTATAGGACTAGAAAAGATTAAGAGGGTCTATGGGTATTGCTTTATGAATGGTTGATATAATTTGATGTATGTTTATAATTCTCTACAACTAGTGAATCTTTTTTCTCATCTGTGAAAGTAGGTCAGTTATACCAAACCACATTAAATTGTTATCTCTTGTGTGATTGATTGATTATTTAATTTCATTTTGCTGATATAAATTAGGTTGGAGCTTTTTGCCTAACAAATGATATCAGAGCTATGGTAATCCCAAACAAGTGGTATCAGAACATGATTCGAGCAATGGAAAGAGGCAAGTCTATAGGAGCTCAACTCAAATAAGAAGTTCGAGTTCATGTTTTGAAGATTGATTTGTGTAAAGCGTGAAGACACATAAGAGAAAATGATTATGAGACTTCCATTGTAGATGGAGTCAAGCATGTTTAGCATAAAGATTGATGATTGATGGAATTTGAGTCAAGGTAGAGATTGTTGGGAATACTGACTCAAATCTCATAAGAGATTTGTTTAGGACTAGTTAGATATTACTTAATGGATAAAAAGACTTGTAGAAGAATAATTATAACAGAAAAGATATTCTTAATAGGCAAGTTTGTATACTTATAAATAGGTGAAGTCTCTATAAGGTTAGGTATGAGAAAAAGATATAAGAAAGTTATAGGGTTTTATGGGATAGACACCCCATAAGACTATTGGAGATTTACGTCTTATTGGTATGTATGTTTTTATGTTTTTGAGTGAACTAGAAGACACTAAGAGGGTCCATATAAGTATGGCACATATAAGTGGACTAGAAAAGACTGTGACGGTTCACATAGGTATAGCGCATGGGTGCATATAGGTATGTATTTTATTTAGGTTGAGAATACTCCATAGGACTAGAGGAGATTGAGAGGGTCTATAGGTATTAATTGTGAGTGGTTGTTTTTATGTTTTGATATAATTCTCTACAACTAGTGGATTTTTTTCTCATCCATAAACGTAGTTCAATTGGGCCGAACCACATTAAATTATTATCTCTTTTGTGATTGATTGATTGTTTGATTTTACTTCTACTAGTTTATATATTTGATTGGATTTGGGCTTTTTGCCCAACATGCATGTCATTAAAATCCACAAATAAAATCTAGCTTGTGCTTAAAACAATGAAATAATAAATTAAAAAAAAATAGCTCCAATGAGGTAGTGAAACTTATGGGAAATTCTTCAATAGCTTGAGAAGCCAACGACAGTGTGATGACAAGAGGAAAAAAGTGGCACTTTGATGGACATCTGAAAATTGGATAGTAATGACTTACTAGTGACGAGGGGCAAGAGAAAGGAGTCTGACAATGGTTGGGAATTTAGGGTCAAGAAAGAGAAGAGGGGTAGGGATTTAGGGTCAAAAAAAATAAAAAAGGAATTGGGAGATTTTAATTTTAATGAACTTAGGGATGAATTATCAATAGAATTTTTTGTTGATAAAAAAATTTTATTTTTTATAAATAAATTTATTTTTGAAATACTAATAGAATAATTCATCATTAATCTGCTTATAAATATTTTATCGATGGATTACAAATAGATTACTCTGTTAATGATTTTTGCACCAACTTTTGTCAATCTCACCCAATTTTTATTTATAAAATATCAATGAAAATTGTCTCTATTGATAAATTTTATCAATATTTTATCAGTATTTCATCTATAAATATCGCATTATTTTATAACTATGGTCTATCAATAATTCGTCGATAAACCGTCGATAATTATCAATGAAAATATTTCATCAATAAAATTTTATCGGTGATACCTTAATTTCAAGTAGTGAAATACTAGAAAAGGTAGAAACCTATATTAAAAGTAATTGAGGATTAAGTTATTTATTTGTAATAGTGAATAAAGAAAATAATAAAAAGGTTTTAAGTATGAATATTTAATGTGTTTATCTTAACAGAAAAAAAAGATTTACAATATGAAATTTGTAATAATTTGTGATTGACAATTAATTGAAATATTTATATGCATGTAACTATTGGAATTATTGTTGGCTATTCTTTATTTTTTGAATTATATTTATTTTTAAAATTTGGATTTAAATAACTCCAATGTAAAAGGTAAGTAAGCCAAAATCTTCTTTAATATATTTGATCTTTTTATACAAAATTAAATATGTATGTTAATTTATAGCATATGACCATAAATACATAAATATAATAAAATTACCTTAAAACTTAGTTTTTGAAAGTTATTATTTATAATAGTACAACATATATATAAGGTAAGTCAATTGAAAATGTAGAGGAAATAATTAAATATAATATATTATATAAAATATTTTAAAATTTAAATTAAATCAAATCAAAATAATTAAATGTAGAATACATAGCGTTTATTTAAAAGTGTACACATATCAATAAAATAAACTATTAATGTTAGATTTTTTTCATTTTTAACAAAAATTTTAACTTTTATGTATTTATACAAGATTTGTCACAATGATTAACAAAAAACTTTAGACACCAATTTTGGATCTTGAATTCAAATCTTAAGATATGAGAGATAGCATTTATTGAATGGGAGATGAACCCCACAATACCATTGGTTAGTCCAAAATTACATACACCAAAAGGTTTAGGAAGGGAAACACTTTGAAGCCACTTTGCTAAAATTGGCCTAAGCTATTGTATGCATTTAATTCATTAATAGATAGGGATACTAATCTTACCCATACCTAATGTGGAATTCGGCATTTTATCCTAATGAGAATGCAAATGAGTATTATATTGTGGTTATGGGGATGGGAATGGGTATGATTTTAAATTTTTATTGAGTATGGAGATGGGGATGGGTAATATAGTACCTATCACGTATCTATACCTTATAGATTTTTTTATATATTTAGTAAATAGATTTTTTTTTTATTAAATAGTATAAATTATTATTTTAGATTAATTAGAATTAATATATTTTTATTGAAAAAATATATTAATATATATAAAATAATTACCTAAATATACAAGATAAAAATAAAAATAAAGTTAAAAATATTTTTATTTTTTATTTTTTTTTAAAGCTATGGATAAGGGGATTACCCACACCCATTAAATACCCATAGGGATGGAGATAAAGATATATTAAAATATCCATTAAGTATAGGTACAGAGATGGATATAACATAAAAATCTAGGGACAGGGATGAGGAATGCTCTACTCTACTCATACCTTATCCATTAACATTCTTAATAGTAAAGGCATTTTTAATCTATTAAAAGAGCTTATAGGAATCTTTCTCTCTTTGAGTAAAAGAAATAATCTAAAATTAATGTCTAAGATAAATAAATTGGAACGAACATTATAATTTGTATTAGGGATAATACTGAAATAAGCTCCTGAATGTTACTCAAAAATAGAAATCAGCACTCCATCTTTTATTACATAAAATTTAGGATATAAACTTTTATTTTATTGTAATTGCAGTAAAATATTCAATAATTTTGTTAAAATCTTTTAATTAGATGGAGTAATTTTACAAAAAAAAAATAATTATTAAGATTTATTCGGATGAGCTAAATAATAAATATTTGAAAGAAAGCTATTTTAACAATTTTGAAATGGCACTTTTATTCATCTATTTTTAAGATTTACTAGGTATAATTACAATGAAATAAAAGCTCATAGTCTTAATTTCATAAAATAAAAAATTCAAAACTTATTTAGATTTTTTAATAAAGCTCAAGAGTATATTTGAGTATTATTACTTTAAAATTTAAGGTGGAATCCAATTTTGTAAAATATTATTATTATTATCAATGAATTGAAGAATTTTATTTTTATTACATTTTAAAAGCAAATATTTTCATACAAAATACTTTCTTTTTTCTAGGATATTACCGACAAAATTTCCATTGCTAAAACTTTTATTGACAAAAATTATTGTTTTGTGAAAATACTTTTAGCAACAAAATTTATAATTTACTGTTGAAAATTTTCGTTGCTATAACTATTTTTGCACAAAAATTATTTCCATTGATAAAAGTTTTAGTGACAAAATTTTTCATCTCTAAAACTTAACCTATTTCCGACAAAATTTTCTTTTTTTCGATGGAAAACTTTTAGTGATTTCAATCTTCCCAATGGAATATTTTTGTAGAAATTTTCATTGATGATGTTTTCTATGGCAACTAGACTTTTAGTGACGAGAAAATTCATCACTAAAAGTTTGTTTTCTTTTAGTATTTATTCAATTATTTTTAAAATCTAATTAATATAATTATAATGAAATAAAAGTTTATAATCTTAATTTCATAAAATAAAAAAAATGAGGATTTATTTAGATTTTTTAATAGAATTTGAGAGTTTATTTGAGTATTTTTACTTTAAATTTAAGGGGGAACATTTATATCTATATATAAAAGTAATCCCTTCAAAATTAAGGTGTTCAATTTGTTGCCAAATCGGTATTTCACTGTTCATCCAAATCATCAAGTAATTTTCATATCAATCCCAAAGCACGTGTCTTTTTTCAATTGAAATCCCCTGCCTTCTACAACCTGCTGCCACCACCTAACCAACCACCATCACCGACCACCCAACCCACACCATCACTTTTGCATACCTAAACCCATCACTGATCACAACCCAGATCTTGCCAAAAATCCATCATACTACCATAACTAAAAACTACAACATCACAAAAATCCACATTAAGCAACAATCAATAACCATAATCTAAAATCAAAATGGAGTTTTGAAACCCCCTATAACAAATCCACATTAAACAATAATAAATCCATATTTATCCACAAAAAAACTAAAATTACAAAATACTAAAAAAAGTAAAATACGAATAATATAAAAAAATTCCACAAACACATACTCAATCCATAACTAAAAATCAAATTCTAAAACATGCACCTAAGAATCTATAAGAAAATTCGTGTATTTAAAATTATGAAAAATATATTAAGATTTTCAAAAGCTTGGAAAATTGCAAAAATTCCTTTTAAATTTTTGAATAATTTTTTTAAAAAAATCATAACCAACATATGATGTAACAAAAGGATATACAAAAAAAATTTTTAAATCCAAAAGCATTATTTTAAGAAAATATCTCTTGATCTTAAACATTTTTCTTAAAATTCATTTTACATCTCATCCAAAGTAAAATAATTTGAGAGTACATAAAGGGTATTTAAATTGAAGAAAAAATTTTGGAAAGCAAAAAGAAGAGGAAAACAATATGAAAAAGTGTGAAAAAAATTTTAATGTGATAAAAGAGAGGATGATAGAGTGAAAAAAAAAAAAAAGATGACAAAAAGCTACTATTGAAAGAAAAAAAAAAGGGAGAGAAAAAGAAAGTTAGAGTTTTAATTTTTAAGTTAAGGTTTGAAAAGATTTGGTGTGAGAAAAAAAATGAAAGAAAGAATTAGGATGGATTGTTTGAGGATGAGCCCAATAAGTTTGGCCCAATCCATTATTATTAATAATGGCATTTTTTAAGAAGTAATTTCTAAATAAGGAATGTTTCAAAAGTTTCGGCAAAATTTTTAAGGACGGATTAGTTTTCAAAGAATCTTGATAAAAAATATATATGAAAATATACAAATAAAATTTAAGGAATTTCTAAAAAATAAAATTGAAACTATGATATAATTAAATAATAAATAAAATAAATAATTAAATTTTTATTAAATTACAAAAGATGAAAAAATGTTATTCTTGCAATTACTGCAATAACATTTAGGGTCTATTTGAATAGATAATGAGATTAGTTTTGGTGAGATTAAAAATAATAGTGGGGGTTAAATTGATTATTGTTAAAGTAAAATTAAAATTAATGATAAAATATATATTTAAATACAAAAACAGTTATGACGATGAGGTCAAATGTAATAAGAAAAAAAATTACCTTTAAAGATATTAGATTAAAAATTATATATTATAAAAAATTTAAATGATTTAACATTTATAAAATTTATTTATTATATAAAATTTGTTAATAAATAATATATTTTATTTAAATTATTTATTAATATATTATATAATAAATTTTATTTATTATATTAAATTAATAAAATTATTTCACAATAATCAAAATGAAAAAAAAAAAGCTTGAAAGGCATTTTTAGATATAATGATACAATTCAGAGGAAAAAAATGAAAAGGAAAAATAAAAACATTAGCTAATCACCAACTGGACCAAAAGTGACCAATTGATCATTAGTGTTTATTCAACTATATTGACACACCATTTGGATGCAAAATTTGCAAATTACACAATTTTTTAGAGTAATTGCATCGATACTAATTTTGTTTTCAAGTCCAAACTTACCTTCAGTGGCTATACATAATAATAATCTCCAAAAAATTTGTTAAAATTTACAAGATATACATAATAATATCTCTTTTTGACACGTGATAAATATTTAATAATTAAATAATATTTACAAATGCATATAAATTATATTTGCAAATGTATTTATATTATATATTACAAATAATTAATTATTATATATTTAATTTTGACAATTAACAAACTATATTTATATTTTATAGTAATATATAATATATATTAAAACATATAAAATAAAATTTATTTAAGTAAATTATTAAAATATTTTTTAAATTAAATAAAAAAATTCCTTGCAAAGTGGGGTAATCATTCTTGTTATGATAAAAGGTGACTCCGTATGTCAAGCCAGGTCTAGTTAACATCTTTAAAAGCTTTTTCAAGGTTTGGATTGGCCATAAAAACCAGTTTAAGCTCTATATTATTTGAAGTATTTTAAAATTTTAAGAAAATATTTTATATTAATTGAATTAATATAAAAAAATTTAGAATTGGGCTAGATCTAAGTGACGGTCAAAATTGGACCGGGCGTCTAATTGTGATTTGCACTTAAATTGATTAGCCTATGAGTAAAGGGAATGTTAGGGTAGCCTAATATAATCAACAATAGTAGCATTGCATGATTTTGTTTTGTTCTTTCAAGGCTCATTTGTTCTTATATGCACATAAGCTTCAACTTTTGTAATCGGCCCAAAGGAATTTGGAATAAAACACAAAGGCCATATGACCATTGGCTGCCAAATTTTTAACATTCCTTTTGCACTTAGTTGCCTTTATTTTTCTCTTTCTTCTCTCACTTTTTGCAACCAATAATATTTAAGGAAAGCTAAAAGCTTAACCAAAAAACCTTTTTTTTTTAAAGTCCCTTTTTATTTTTAAAGTCCCCTATTTTAAAGAAATTTGGAATAAAACACAGAGGCCATGTGACTATTGGTTGCCAAATTTTTAACATTCCTTTTGCACTTAACTTCCTTTATTTTCTCTTTCTTCTCTCACTTTTTGCGACCAATAATATTTAAGGAAAGCTAAAGGCTTAACCAAAAAGCCTTTTTTTTTTTAAAGTCCCCTTTTTACTTTACACTCCTGTTAATCCCACATGACGACACTAGCTATAAGACTTACTTTGATCAAGGAGAAAATTATATCTCGTACTAGAGCAATCCTCTAAATGCTAAATTACATCTCATTTTTTTGAATCAATAACTATCAAATACTTTACGTGTAAATTTTAGATTTAATTTTTGTTGTTAACAATTTTTTTTAATATTTTGATATAAATCTTTATTGAGACCTACAGTATATCTATGCCTTGAGCTTGAAATCTTCTTTTCATCTAAACCATTATTGTAAATATATATATATGTTAAATTAAATCTAATATCGTATAATCCATTGTGAAAAGATATTATCACTAGTGTATACAAAATTATTTTAATAAAAAATTCCCTCTGATTTTTACGTTTATGATATTCTTTTTGTCTAATTTACAAATCATATCAAAAATTTTAGGAAAAAACTATTATTTAACAGATATTTCAATTGGATTCCATTGGATACAATCTCGTGTTGACATAAAATAATACTTCTTAAGCTATATTAAAGTTTTTTTGTGGGAATTTGGTTTCTTAAAAAAATAACATTTCGTCAAACTAGAAATACTCCTCAATAAAAATTGCAAAAATTGGACCATTCAATTATAGAAAAAGCTCTTTGTCTCAGCTTTTCATGATTTTGTTAATGCTAATTTGATCACCAATGATTTGGACATTGGAGTCAGGTGAGTTTTATTACATCATATTGCATTTACCTTCCAAAGTCTCCAAATTTTAGTTAGATAATGATTTCAAGCCACCTTACCTAAATTTTGAATAAGTGGAAAGGTAGCAGCGTGGGTTAATTGGTGATCTTTAAGATTTTATATTTGAGTTATAGTGTTCTCTTTAAAAAAAAAAAAGAATGATATAGGTTTAATTATAAAAAATAAGCCTTTAAACAAAATTTAAATAATTACTCAAATTCTTATCATTTTATTACAATTAATCGAGTCTAAATATTTACTTTCATCTAATTGAATTTTTAAATATCTATTTTAAGCTAATTAAACCTTTGATCAAATGAAAATAAATATTAATGGTAAAAAAATTTCATATAATAAAAATTCAATGGATGAAACAAGTATTTAAGAGTTTAACTGATTACAATAAAATAATACAAATTTAGATAATTATTTAATTTTAATTTAAGAAATTTTCTTATACTTAGGCCAACGATATATGTATATCTCTTCATTAACTTTTGTTTTCTCTTGTTAAATACCCAAGGGATGCACATTGGTTATGATTTCTTTTTGTACAATGAATATAGTTCTGTCCACGAGGTACAATTTCTTTAATAAAAAAATATGAATTCATTTCTATTAATATATATATATATATACAATTTTAATCGACATATCATATACTTATTTGTTGGATTTACAACCTATATGGTAGGAAAGGTTTATATATAATAATTCCTCGTATATCTTCATTATGCTTGATGAAAAGGGAAGAAAATGGAGTGAAATGAAATTTAAAGAATGAGATACAGATAAATAAAAGGGGATTGTTTGCTTTAAACCTAGGGAAATAATATGTGAAACAATTAGGGTCAAATGATATAAATATAAAAAGGTACTTGAATTAAGGAAAAAGTTTCCCTTTTTTTTTTTCTATCAAGATGTTATGAGTGCTTTCGGATTTTCTTTGAGCTTATTTCTCATTAACAATTTTAAATGCATTATTTGTCATTGATATGCTGCATTCAAATTTTTCTCAAAATGTTTTTTAGGAGTATTGAATCTAAATTGACAAAAAAGAACTCAACCCTTAACAATTGGATTAATATTGTTTTTTTAAAAAAATGTAATGTTTGTAAATTACCTGAAAAAAAAAGTATCAAATCCAAGTGAAACCTAAAGCTCTAGTTACAATCAAGTTATTTTTTGGAGATTTTTCTTTCTTGTCATTGTCAAGAGAAAAGATGATATTCTTGTTGTCATCTAATTTTTTCCTTGCGTTCATCATCGTATCAAACAATGTCTTACGATTTTGTCAAAACTTATCTACTTATTTCTCCACATTTGTCATTACGCATGAATGATGAATCAAGCTTTTCCCAAGTGGAAGATCAATCTATAACCAATTTTTTTAAAAATAATAATAATAGACAAATAAAAACAAGTAGTGACGTTAATCAACTCTAATCAAGCCCAACATAATCAATTACATGCTAAATCTCTAGTTGTTAATTAATTAGATATTTATCAATCTTGGTGTGGTTGAGTTTTTTTTTTTTTTATGAAGGGATTTATTTATTTATGAGTAAATTACATAAATATATCATGTAATTTAACGTGATTTAAGTTTGTCTCTTGAGATTTAAAAATGATACTTCACCACCATGAGCTATGTATCCGTCCAACTCTTTCCCCAAAATTTTTTTTTTGTTTGCTATTTCTCATACTCAAACTTTTCAAAGAAAAATTAGACTAGAAGCATAAACTGTTCACAATCTTCAGCAAGGGATCAAATGTTGGAAATATATGCTATTGTGGTGTAGAATCATCTATAAGAACATCTAGAACAAGGAACAATCGTGGGCAAAAATTTTATGGGTGTGGTAAAATTGAGGTGAGATGTAATTTCTTTAATCTTGAAATAGCTTATAGGATAATTGAAATAACATATTTAATCTTACATTTCTTGTTAAGGAAGTAGAAAATGTGATTTCTTCCAATTGGTGGATGAACCATCCCGTGATTTTTGCAAAAAAGAAATAGTTAAATTGGAAGAAACAATCAAGAAAACAAAATATGAGATTTTCGCATCAAATTCAACGAAACAAGAATTATTTGAAGAATTGGTATTGTGTTTAGAAAAAAAGATGAGTTTGCAAGAAGAATTAGTTGAAGCAAAAACTAAAAAGCTAAAATTAAAGGGAAAACTTGCTGACACTCAGAATAAAGGGAAAAAAAAGTGTTTTTAATTTTTTTTTAAGTGTTTTGGTTTTGTTTATGGTAATTTTATATGATCACTTTAATCCAAGAATTGTAGAAATCAATTTCTGGAATTGAAGAATTGAAATTCCAATGTTGATGTTAGTAAGAAAGATTTAATGCTTTAGGTGTACCAAGTGTTTGTGGAGATGACCCAATGAACTCTATGATTAATATATACAGTTTTCTTCCATTGTAACTTTGTTAAATCATTTCATCTATTGTAGCTATGCTATTTTATTTATGACACGAATAGTAAACCTATAAAAAGCCACATTTCCATAAATTACCACATTTCCTAACACCTAATGCCACATTTGCAAACAAACACATTTCCATCATCAACATTGTTTGATTAAGAAACATAGCAAAGAACATAAAGACCAAAAAATTCATATTGATGTAAGAAACAAGTTGTGCTTTAACATAGCAACATTGTACATAATGAAACCTATAAAGATATTGGCTATAAATAAAAAAAGATTATATGTTAAAATGGTTCATCCATATTCACCTAAAAAGAACTATAACACATTCACCTAAAAATAACTATACCCTAAACTGATTCCTAACTTCCGCCCAACAAGAACTATACATCAACATACATCATCAGAATAACATGTAAGAATAGTTCCCAAATTGCACCCAAACTCCTTGCTTACTAGTTGCTTGGCTATCAGCTCTTTGGTTGCTAATTTCTTAATTTCTGCCAGTAGTGTGATTGCCAACTGGTTGGCCACCAGATGTATGGTTACTACCAACAATAGGTATCATAAACGTATAGATCCATGAACCTACCGCTAGACATGGATTAAGGGAGTCACCACTAATCTTTTTTTTTAGGTGTGATTGGCCACTAATATAATCTATCATACTTAAAAAAGAGTCTTAAGATTGACTTAGGTATCTTTAAATTGTAAATTTTATTCCACAAAATTGGATTTTAAATTCGAGAGTATGGTTAAGCATGTGAAAGGTTATAATACCCTCACAACCCATCCCAATGATGGTATCAGTTTGATTTCAAATTATCCAAGCCTTAACCATATTTATGATTTATCAAAATATTTAATATTGAAAATTAATCTTAAAATTAATTAATCTAATAGTTTAGTAGCAATTTAAGATAATTCTTTTATCTTAAGAGTATTCATGGAGACTAGTGTCCCATTTTGAAGAAGCTTTGTCATCAAATTTATTAATATATTTTACCCAAGAAAATAATTAGTAAAGTCCTCAAATAGTTTGGTAGGGTTTACTTTAATATAGATCTCCCAATAGTTTGGTAAGATTTTATTATAAAATATTTATAAAATTTTATTTTTGAGAAAATTCATTAAATCTTCTAATAATTTGATATGATTTAACTTAAAATGCAATCTTCTAATAGTTTAGTAGGATAAAATACAAAATATTTTTTTTTGAAAGCCTTTTTTTTAATTTAAAAAAGAAAAAAATCAATTAAAGTAGAGAAAAATTATCATGAAAAAAAATCATGCAAATAATGTAAACAATGAATCATGCAAATCTATATTACCCACAAATAAATTTAAAATATACAAATAAACAATGCGAATAAAAATCATGTAAAAATAAATAAAAATATGCAAAAATATCATAAAGGAAGAAGAAAGAAATTAAATCAAAGATAAAAAATAGAACATAAAAAATATAACCAGGTTGGGTCACTATGGGTCTCACATAGGTTCTTTTTGGCTGGAGTTCAAAACATCATCATTTCAATGTCTCCTTACTTTCCTTCCCTCTATCTTACTTCTTGACTTCTCCTTTCTACACACTCTCTTTCAATCCAAATCAAAATCCTTATCTCTCTAAGCTTTTCCTTTTTCCTTGTTTGGAACCCTGCAGAACCCAAATTTTGATTGAAAATTGCCATCAATTTCACCTCTTCCTTGTCATCCACCAGCTATAAACCAGATAAGGAAACCCGAAACAAAGCAACAAAGTTAGAAAATCCATAACCCAAAAATGACACAAACCACTATCTGCTTCGCTATTACCAGCCTTTGATCTTTATCAGTTACCACCATGGGTCTTCTTCAAGCTTCCCTTTTTAGCCTGGGTGGTGATTCCTAGTTGCTTTGATTATGGGCTGGTTCGAGTTTCCTTTTGGGAATTGGTTTAGGTTTCCTAGGGTATGGGTTTACTAGCTTTCAGATATGGATTTTTTTTTTAGATTGGGGGTATTATGTATAAAACTAGTAGTGTTTCTTCTTGGTTGTGTTTGATTGCTATGAGTTTTTTTTTCTTCTTGATTTTTGTCAATTATTTACTGTAAGTTGTGTATGCTAGTTTTGATTGCTAGATTCCCTATTCTGGACTTGTTGTCCTTGATTCTTACTCTGATTAGCACAATTGAAAACTGCTAATTGCTTCATTGTTGAATTGCTTATTGATTGGTGCTTATTGCTACAAAATTACTTGAAAGCTTCCTACCAAATTGTTGGTCGATTGTTCTGTTTATAATTTCTTGATGATGTTTCATTAAATTTTTCAACCCTAGCTTTGATCATGATTTATAAAGAAATTCATGCTAGATTAATTTTCCGTAAATCTATGATTTTATTTTATTTAATTTTAATATGAATCGATTCTAGAATTAAATCCCAAAAATCTCTCAACATCATTTTCACCATTTCATTAAAACTTTTCCCTTTTTTTTTACCCTTTTTTTAGACAAAAGTAAAATTAAACTAAAAATTAAGTTAAAAATAGATTATTTTTTTTCAATTGGGCCTAATTTATGGTTGAAGCCTGTTTTCAATTCTGAAAAATTTTTTGAACAAAATAGGATGTCTATGGAACAAAAATTGTGCAAAGACAAAAGATATCCATTTCATTCAAGTTTGAAAGTTGAGATTTAAAAAGTGATCGAAGTATACCAAAATAGGAAAATGATCGAGATTGAATTGCGAAATAAGAAATAAAATTATTTGAACTAAGTTGAAATCAAAATAGGTGATCGAGATTGAATCACCAATCAAAAAAAATAAAATGATATGGATTAACTTAAGATCAAAATAGGTGACTAGGACTAAACCATAAGTCATAAAAATAAATCGTAAGTCAAAAAAATAAAATGATCTAAATTAAGTCGAGATTAAAATAGGTAACCAAGATTGAATCATAGGTCTAAAACTAAAATGATCTGGAGTGAACCGAGATCGAAACAAGTGATCGGGATTGAGCCGTGAATAAAAAAAATTAAATTTAAAATTTCAACTTGAAATCCAAAGATTCACAATTTGGAAATTCAAAGATTTGTATGGTTCTATAATAGAAGTTGAAAGATCCTAATACTCTAAATTTCGTAAAAAATTTGTAAAGATTTTTAGATTCACTAGAATGAAAGATTCACAAGATTCTAAATTTCATAGAGGTTCTAGATTCGTAAACTTTCAGGTTCGCAAGAAATTCAAAGATTCGCAAGCAATTAAAAGGTTCACAAGAACTTCAAAGATTCACAAGTAATTCAAAGATTTGCAAGAATTTTAGTTTCGCAAGAGTTTCAGTTTTGCAGAAAATTTAGATTCGTGAGAAATTCAAAGATTCGCAAGAACTTCAAAGATTCATAAGAGATTCAGGTTTGTAAAAAATTTAAGTTCGTAAGAAATTCAAAGATTTGCATTCAAAAGATCTAAAATCTAAAGCTTTATGTTTGAAAAATTCAAGGATTCACATCAAAGATTTTGAGGTTCAAAAATTCTTTTTCAAAAAAATTTCAAGGTCTTACATCCAAAAATTAAAGATTTTCATTCAAAAATTTTGGGATTTCGTATCCAAAATTTAGAGAATCTCATTTGAAAAACTTCTTTAAACAAAGGCTCTATAACTTTAAAAGTTTGGAAAGTTTGTCAACAAAAAGTTTGCATTATAAAAGATATTCCTCATTTGAGGATTCAAAAGTAAAAAAAATTTCCCTAATCATAGTCAAATTTTTGTACGCGACAAATGTTATGCAAATGCCTTCTAAATGATGCAAATACCGTAATCCAGATTCTCACTAAATGTTGCAAATGCTAATGTCCTACTATAATTCAAAAGTTTTCTACATGATGCAAATGCATGCCCCAATAATGGCGCAAATGCAATTATCACAATGTATGTAATGTCATTAAATCAATGTCATGAAATTCTAATCGTGGTAACAAGGTTCTCAAGACTCCATCATTCCTTATTAGCTTCTCAGTATTAACAATCTCAAAACAAATTTTGTTAATTGATCCATATCATTCTCCTCATTTAAGCATAACTCATAGGTCATGTCAACCAATCTATCATTGAATTCATCACTAGATCACCTTGTTTGCCTTTTTTAAAAAATTTTCTCTAGCTTCTTTCACTTCTTTCATCTTAGATTTCTTTCAAAAAAATGAAAAAATCTTTTACAAATAGTATCATTCATTTATTTACCATTATTCTAATTCATGACAAATATTATACATTTTCTTGATTCATTCAGGGGATGTATGCTTAGTAAAGAATAAGAAAAATAGATATTTATTATTGACAGATAAAAAAGGATGGCCAATAACAACTTAAAGATAAATGAAAACAAAATGCTATGAATGTAAATAGGATATCAATATCCAGAATAATGACTATTCAAACAATTTTGAACTCAAACTCAAAATCATCTTACAAAATCACATTCCATCAATATTTTGGATCTTTTAGCCAATCATTATCCTTATTCTTAGGATCCTCACATGAAGTTATTTTTTTGAGTTTCCATTTTTACTTAACCATCCTAACAGGTTTTCAGTTTAAATATCCCTTTTTCTCTTTTTTCTCTTTTTTTTTTTTTTTTGCTTTTTGTTTGTTTTATCTTTTTCATTTTTTGTTTTTTTTACACGTCACTTTCTCATCTTTTCTTTTTATTTCTATTACCCTTTTTATCCATCAGTAACACTTTGATCAAAGTCTCAAACAATCTAATAGCAAATCTATCTTAATTCAATTCATAATTCTCTAATTTGAGTATTCATATTCAATCAAAATGGTCTTTTAAAGGACATAATGTAGGCTAGGGTGAAGGGTTATTAAAGAAATGAATAAATCATGCCCAAATTATATTTGAAGAGTTATCAAACCAAAAATCATTTTTTCATGTGAAGTATATTGGCATTTTAACCCATAAATTTATTCTTCATTTTTTCTTTTTTTTTTTTCTTTTTTTTTACCTTTTCATCATTTTTCAAGAAAATTTTGAGCACAAAAGGGCTCTGCCCCTTAAATCACTAAGGATAAACAAGTTTTTCAAACTTTGCCCCTAGTATGAGGTGATCATTGGTTAGGATTCCTCAAAAAAAATTTCAAAAGGCTCAAATGGAATAGCAAAGGATAATTTTACCATTTTTTTGAATGATAAAAGAAAGATGGTCATTTTTCATCTCAAACATGAATACTCTTAATGAAGAATATTTATAGATTAAGAGCAGACTTATGAATGAATAATTGTAAAGATCATGTGTTACATCACTTTTGAAACTCTTCACCAAATTTATTTTCTTTTTATTCAGTAGTCCCAATGAATTAACAATCTCAACTTATCAATCGGATCATCAGGAATGATGTTTTCAAAATCAAATCTTGAATTATTGTTATGATTATCTAAATATTCATTATTCGAAATCAAAGAATGGATATAGTAAAAATTAGAGGTATTGTGTATAAGGTTAGTAATGTTTCTTCCTGGTTGTGTTTGATTGCTAATGGGTTTTCTTTTCTTCTTGATTTTTTACTGATTATTTACTGCAAGCTATGTATGCTAGTTTTAATTGCTTGATTCTCTGTTCTAGACTTACTACTATCGATTCTTACTCTGATTTGCACATTTGAAAATTGGTAGTTGCTTCATTGTTGAATTGTTTATTGATTGGTGCTTATTGCTATAGAATTACTTGAAAGCTTCCTGCCAAATTATTGCTCGATTGTTCTATCTATAAATGCTTGACGATGTTTCATTAAATTTTTCACCCCTCTACTTTAATCCCAAATTTATAAAAAAATTCATGCTAAATCAATTTTCCTTAAATCTATAATTTTATTTGATTTAATTTTAATATGAATTGATTCTAGAATTATATCCCAAAAATCTTTCAACATTATTTTAATGTGAATTGATTCTGAAATTAAACCCAAAAATCTATCAACATTATTTTCGCTAGATTTCATTAAAACTTTTCTCTTTTTTTCCCTTTTTTTCGACAAAAGTAAAATTAAACCAAAAATTAAGTTAAAAATAGATTTTTTTTCAATTGGGCCCAATTTACAGTTGAAGCCTGCTTTTAATTTCAAAAAAAATTTTGGATAAAATAAGGTGTCTACATTAAGCCTATCTCTTCCTCTAATTGGAGTAACTTTTAGCCTAAAAGCTCCTCTCCTTCTTTCTCTAGTAATATTTATAGCAGTTCTTCCCATTTGACTTATGCCAAATTTTAAAGTTGTAGTAATCCCTAGAACTTGTGTATCAACATTTGCAATACCTTTCCCTTTCGCACCAACATTGGCATTATTTTTCTTTTTGTAACAACATTGGCAATAGCTTTTCCTCTCATACCAACATTACCATCATTTCTTCCTCTACCAGCATCAAGAAGCACTTTTTTGGATTTACCTCTTTGGATTTGTATTTCTTTGAATCTGCCTCTATCAGTAGCTCTTCTTCTTGAACTTATCCTAAAAAAAGATGTAAAATTTTGGGTAACCTATCAAAATAATCACATAAAGGTTACAAATATCATACTGAGAATAGTTTAATACAATCTAAACAATAAGATAAACAATTTGATAAACAAAAATAGTAGAAATAAATAAACAATTGATACAATCAGATAAATAGAAACAATATGAAACAAAAAATAGTAGCCTCATAAAACAAAATGAAAACAAAAATAGCATGAAAAATAGCATAAAACAATTTGATAAACAAAAATAACAGAAACAACATTAACCTTACATAGTAGAAATAGCAGAAACTATTACCTAACTATGGGTTTTTAACCCTTTCAACCTTATCCTTCTTTGCCATGAAGTCTCTTTTACCATTGATGCCTTGTAACATTTCACATTGTGTCTTTATTGACCACAGTTTCCACACCTTATTAGTTTGTTCCTCCTAGACAATTTGTAAGGATTTTGAGGTTCATCAACTGCACTTTTTTTTAATTTTCTTGGTTTGCTTGTGGTTTTAAATGATTGGAGAGGCTAAAGGATGGTTATTTGTAACCCATTCATGTTGTCCTAGAAAATGGTTAATTATGCTATCTTATGTCTTCATGTAAGTCTCCTTAGAATAGCAAAAATGGACAAAACTTTATGGTTTCTCTTTGTTCTTGAAAATAGCAAAAACAACATGCTTACAAAGGATTCTAGTCAAATCTTAATACTTGCAAGTACAACTTTGTTTTACCAAGTTTAGAATATGGCTAGTTGTACCACATTGAACTTTATACTTTAACCTACTAGTTAGAACTAAAAAACAGTTGAAAGAGTTTTTTTTTTCTTTTTTTATGTTTGTCCTAAATATTTGGATAAATAAGGCCTTTGTATGACTCTATTCCAACCTTTTTAACATGAAACATTTTCATCAATCTTTTCCTAATCCATTCTAACATACTCAGTATAGGTAAATCACTAGCTTGTAAGATGTAAGCATTAAATGATTCACTAAAATTATTAACTAACAAATCACTTTTAATTCTTATGCTAAAGTGAGACCTTGTCCACTTAAGTGGGTTCAATCTATTTACCCAAGTGTAGGCTTGGCCTATTTTGTCAAGTCTTTTAAGATACAACATGGCTTTTTCCCATTCTTTGACTGACACAACATTTGCTACTTTTCACAAAGCTTGTTTATACTTTTCCCCCTTGAACTATACTTTGAAATTTATGTACAAGTGCTTTAAACAAAACCTATTCTCGACTTTAGGTTATACTTCTTGAAATGCTTGCTCTAATCCTTACCAAATAAAAATAAAAATAAAAATAAAATAATATTGTTAAAAATCATAACATAAATGATATTAGATAAACAGAGAACCAACAAGAAATTTCATACCTTTTGTTGATTAGACATGAATTCTAATCTCAGTTCATGAAAATTGTCAAGTTTTTCATGTAACAAATTAAAAACTAAGACCAAGTTTCTTTATTCTTTTTTTCAACTACTACATAATAAAATAAAAAAAAGTTTTCACATCTCGAGCAATAGCACTAAGTAATTATCCTTCAAAATAATATTTCAAGTGAGCCATCCAGCCCTATCGGCCTTCTACATCCATTAATGAATCCTTTTTTTTTATGCATCAAACATAATGAAGATCCTTTCAAATCTAAGAACAAAATCTCTAGGAACACCAGTTTCATCATCAAAATTTTGAGATTCTAATTTTATCAATGCAAAGCTCCTTGGATTTGTTTATTGAATTATGTTACAATAATCCTATAATTTTGCATACTGCAACTTAACATTACCTTTCATCATTTTTTTGGCTTTTCTTTTATCTCCATACACTTAAGAATAGATACATCAACTTTCAATTTTCTAGACATCTTTCTCCTAATCTTTTTAGTTTTTCAATTAGGATTATCTTTCAAGTCATCAATAAATTTCTTAACCAAATAAAGTGTAGTAACCTGGTTAATCTTGAACTCCCTCTAATAACTATGCTTTGGATTAAAAGTTTTGATTTGAAAGCTTCGATCCTCCCTCATCCTAAAAGCATATATTCTCTATCCACAATCCTTAACACATGATGCACTAATCTTTCCCCTATCATTTCTTTTAAATTTGTAGTCAAAGCCTCTATTCACACAATACTCCTTCAATGCTCTCATTTGAATAAAGGCACTAATAAACTTCATTCCAATATTTAACTCTAGATTTTTCATATCAATTTTTTTATTAAACATAGTATATTGCTCTCCCTCATCATCAAGTCCATGAACATTGTGTAGATCACTATCCCTTAAACATTATCCCTAAACTCTTCATTTATATCATTACTTTGAACCATTGGATCTGGACTAGGTTTTCTAATATTAACATTTTCCTTTTCCATTTAGTTAGAACCATAAACAGTTTTTTCATCTTAAAAAAATCATGAGATTATGAAAACCCTTTATTCAACCGACAATGGTTACTACTAGAATAACCGTTACTGTTTGCTTGATAATCACTATCATCTTCATCATTATCCTTGTCATTATGTCCACTAATTTCATCACTATCTCCACTAACCTCATTTTTCTCATCTACATTTCTAATTTTCTTATCAACGTTTCCAACTTCATCTTCACTTTCATCCATCCAAATTAACAACACTAGGTTTACCTTTTTTTACCTCATTTTGATTCACACCTAGTGTACATGGATAAATAAGAGACAAAGGAGGTTCACCAGTTACAACATAAATTAGGATTATTGTTTTGTCTTTATGACTACGAACCATAGCTTCAACATCTCTATCTAAACTAATTTCTTTTAATCCATCATCCAAAGATAACTAAGGAACATAGTAATACATTTCACTAGTAGACTCATAACTTAATTTTATAACCCACTCTTACACTTAAAAACTGATAATCGGTCTAAGAGAAAATCATCAACTCATGCAACATCCCCTCCTACCCAAACCTTGTGAGGAATACAGAAAAATGACCCACCATAATAAAATTTAAGTGTTTTATTCCATTCCATATCTATAAAAACAAACTTCTATTTTACTCAAATTTGAAGTTTACTTTAGAAATGCATATTTAAACATTGTTAGCAGTAAAAAAATTAGAAATGCAACACTACTCATAGTTATCATCATCCCCTTCCTTTAGCATTTTAATTGCAAATTTTTTTCTTTAGTTTTATGCAAACCAGAATATTCCCAATCTTAAAGTGCAAAAATTTATAAATTTTGCATGAATGTTAAGCTATTACTTATAGTACAGCATCAATGAAGCTATTGTATCGTGATGTATTCTAAGCTATTATGTTCATAAAAGACTCTAAACTTAACAAAAATAACCCATGCATAAAAGTTTTACAACGTATTTATAACTTAGTTATTCATAATAAAAAAAAACCTTAAATTTCTTAAATTTAATAAATCCTAAACAAAAGACTCAACCAATCTTAATGAAATGGAAGTGAAAATCGCACATACCTTGTTAGATTGTGAAAGTTTGCTTAATATACAGTAATCATGCCTCGCTTCTTTGTTGAATGGTGCTTAAAGTGCTTCGACCACTGCCATTTCAACCAATTTTTGGTTGATTTTTACCTAAACCTTCACCTTTGAAAACTTCTTTTAATCAGAATTGAAAGGTTTTTTGGTTTGATTCTTGAATGAAAATATATGATCATTTTTAAATGAGAAGATTTGATTGTAATAACAAAGTTTTGCTTTCTATATCAAATGCT
Organism: Durio zibethinus; assembly: GCF_047325235.1. Classification (NCBI taxonomy): domain Eukaryota; kingdom Viridiplantae; phylum Streptophyta; class Magnoliopsida; order Malvales; family Malvaceae; genus Durio; species Durio zibethinus. The sequence continues at coordinate 9,691,400 of NC_143180.1, forward strand.
TTGAGAGCAAGTCATGGTTTTTATAGCAATAAAGGTATTCTTATCATTTTATGACAAATAGAGTGCACAAAATACTAATAAAATGACACGGATACACTCTTCAGGGAGGTTAAGTATTACTTTTTATATTTTAGGGAACAAACTCAATCGTGTTAAACTACAAGGTATATTTATATAATTTACCTTTTATTTATTTATTTATTTTTATCTATTGTGATTAATGAATAGATTTATTTGTTATTTATTTGTATTATCAGTTAAGACAAAATATATCAATTAAGTTATACTCTCAATTAATTTTATAGTCTCTTAAGTTTTAGATAATTGCACTTTTTTAAAAATTCTTAATCCCTTAATCTCAATCTACTTAACTTATTTAAAGAAAACATTATGTGCCAAGGTCCTAGCACCCGTAAATTCCTGGAGCGGCTCCTGTTTTCTTGCCATTTAAACTATTATTGCTATAGTTGGATTTTATATGTTGAATTTCAATAAAGATGGTGAGGTTTAATTATTATGCTTTTGCTTTGTCTTTAATTGAATAATTATGTTTTTTCTTAATTATTAACTATCATTTTTTACTGTAATATTCAAAAAATTTCAATATGGTATATGCTTTTACATTTTTTTACAAAAAATTAAAAGCAAAAAAATTTAAAATAAATAACAAAAGGTAGAAGGCAAAAAGAGTCTAAGGTAACTCGATCAATTCTAAACGTAATTAATATTTGATCCAAAGTGTACCCAATAATTGATTAAAAAAAAAAAGAGAAGAAAGGATGAGAAAAAAAAAATCACTTGGTAAACATTGTATTTTTGTTTGTCCAAATTAATATCTATATATTTTTTATAAATTAAAACAAAAGCTCTAAAATAATATATGTTCAGGAAAAAATAGAAAAAATGAAATGTCTAATCTCATTCATGACATGCTCATATATATCCGGGATCTAAGGATCGAATGCACAAACCTATCGTTAGAAAACAAAATGTTAAAAAAAAAAAAAAAGGTTTCTTGAATTATTTCAATATTTTAATAAATTTTTAAATTTTTATTATATCTAAATAAGTCTTTATTTTTAATTTGTATTAAAATAAAATTTTATTTTAAAAAAATGATTTATGTTAATAATTTATTTAAATACAAAATAAATATTAAAGATTTATTTGGATACAAATTAAAATTTTATTTTGATACAAATTAAAATTTAAAAATTTATTAGAGTGTAATAAAAATATAAAAATTATTTAAATAAAATGCTAATGCTAAAGTTCATGGATTTTTTTTGTTATTTTAGCAGATAATTTGTATATTTATATCATATTTTATAAAAAATTTAAATATTATAATTAGTATTGATATGAAAATATGAATTTTTTTTTATTTTATTAAATTTATATATAATTTTTTTAAAATTTTAAAATTTATCATTTTTATTTATTTCTTATCAATTTTATATGTTATTAATATATTGTATTTTAAATTATCAAGATCCTACGGTGCTTAATAAATTTCCTATATTAGCTATAGTAAACAAATATTAATCCGTAAATTATTAACTTTTTTATTGGAGAATGAATAACAAACAGAAAAGGAGTGACTGTGACTGTCTTCCGTCACTTTTTTTGTGATAGTTATAACAATAATTATTGGTAAAATCAATTTGGTATATGTTGGGTTAGACTCAGACATCATCATTTTCAATTTGCCAAGTTGCCTAGAAATTTACAGACAAGTTGGAGATCTCTTGATAAATATCTCTTTAACAAAATGTCATTATCCTGAACTGGCCTTTTTTCCTTTTATACCATTTGGATCCCTAATTTTTCATCTACTTAATACTCAATAGCATAATCAATTTTATTTACTACTTTTTATCGCATTACTAATTCTTGACAAAAGCGTAAATGACATCACACATCTATAATTTTTATATGATTTTTTTATTTGTAATTTTTAAAACTTAATTATGAATCTATGATCATTTTTAAATATTTTACATTCTTTCTTTTTGCCAATTACAAATAAAAATTCAAGGAAATTTGTGGCTTTAAAATATACAATTTATAGTAAAAGTTCTGAGTTTATTGTTTGGACGGACATGTTCTTTTGTTTTTCTTCTTCCGTATTTCGATAGATATTTTCTGATTTGTAATTGTACTTTTCAAATGGGATCATCATTTTATTTTATTTTCTATTTTACAATTATGTCTGTCATTTCTTTCTCTTTTGGTATATTTTACAATCATCAATGCAATTGCCCAACAACTTTAGAGATATTTGATAGATATCTCCGAAACAAAATGTCATTATTGTCCTATATAAACTTCAAATAACATGCAGTTTTTAACAATTGGATCCTTTTCTAGTTTAATCGCCAATGAAGATTTATCTTAATGCTAAAAAGATGGCTATAAATCTTTTTGGTACAAAAAAGTTTACGGTGAGAAAAACTTCTTCATCTCAATAAAGATCAGAACAAATTGTAAAATTAAAAAATATTTGTATTAGATTTATAATCGCTCATTAAAAATATTACAACTAGTGAGATTTAAATTTAAATCTTAGAAGTGAATATTCAAAACATATCAATTTAATTAATCATCATTTACTTCATATTTTCAATTTCAAATTCAAGTTTTACTATCTATGTAAGTTTAATCTAAAGGTGACCATGAGCCCCATCAAATATGGTTGATACCTTGAAAATATAAGCTTAATTTAATTTAAAGAATCTAGTATAATCAATTTAATTTAACATATGAGATTACATAAAATAAACTAAATTAAATGTTTTGTTTAACTTGCTTTTGTCAAGTGTATTTGAAAAGTTCGAAAATAAAAATGATGCTTATGAGCCTAGGTTTAGTAATCCAATAATTATAAAAAAAAAAAAAAAAAACACAAGAAAACTCAATCATATCAATTATATATATATATTATTTGTACAATGATAGAAAAATTATATACATATATATTTAAATTAATAGTGCTTATGAACCTTGAATTTAGCTTTGGTGATTCATGTACTACCCTTAAGAGGTGACATTCATTAAATTTGAAATTCAAGTTCTAATATCTACAATCCTTTTCCTTATCCTCAAATTATGGTTTCGTATAAATTAAAAGATCTAAATACTCAATTTAGAATTAGAGGTTTCATATTTAGCACTATACTAGATAGGAGGTTTCATATTTACCGCTTTACTTTTTTTTATACAATTTAACATCTTACTATATTTTTTAATGCAATTCTATTCACTTATGGATGAAAATAGATAGTTCATCTAAATTAAAGAATATTCCATTAAAAATTTTTAATCATTCCCTTAGTTTTCATTATATAAAAAATAAAAATACTTTAAATTTTAAGTAAAAATAACATCAAAATTAAATAATAATGAAAATAATTAGATTTTTCTTCTAAAAATGCCATTTGACATTGTTTATTTTTATTTTATAGAAAAAATAAATGGTATATTACCTTAACCTGATTTTAGTAAAAAGTAAAGTTATAACATCCAAAATAAATAAACTATAAAATTAACTAAAACAATAACTAAAATGAATTGAATTGAACTCAAAATGCTTTGAGGATAATTCTAATCTAAAAAATCAAATCAATTAACTAACAAAACAGTAGCTCAAAAGCATTAACAAAATATGATTACTAACCGAAAATAACTAACTTTCAACTTTTAACAAAAAAAATATCTAGAAACTTCTTAAGAAATGATCCAAACAAATTCTAAATTGCAAGAATAGAAGGTAAACAAATATCGAACCACAATTAAAAGGCAAGTAATGAAGAAAAATTGCAAGAACTAACAAGTAAACATAAACCCAAATAGAAAAATTCAAATATGGAATTTAATTGAACTTGGAAAAAAATTATATCTACACTTCTACAAATCAAATGAATTTGAACTGAGTTAAAGTAAACTAGATCTACAAGATTACAATCAATTTCAACAAAGAAATTGAAGAAAACAATGAAAAATCAAGCTTAATGAACTAGAAAAAAAACTGAGTGCAAGAATACCAAAAACAAAAGAGTTGAAATAAAATCTAGCCAAATAGAATTGAAATGCCTGAATTTAAAGGCAATTAAATGAAATTTAGAAAGTGCAAAGTGAGAAAAGAAGTAATCAAATGCCCAATTAGGAGAGAAGATACTTGAAGTGCTGTCATTCACTTAAACTTCAGCATACATTTTGGATCTAACCAAAACTTTGAAGATTTTTTTTGGAAATTTGTAGATTGAATTTGATGTGATCATTTCTAGAATTGTAGAACAATAGAATCAAGAATTCACAAAAAAAAAAAAAACAAAGGATTGAAACAAGCAAGAATTGATCAAGGTTCAATACAAAAACCGTAACTAGGTCAAAATTGAGAATTGCCAAACAGATTTGAGAATCAAATGAAAATGCATCAAATTAAATTTGAAAACTTAAAGACAAGGAACTTTTATTGAAAGATTCTTAAAGTGCATGTAAAATAAAGGCAAGAAAAGTAAATTTTGTTGGAAAATAAAGACAATTTTCTTACAAATAGTCTTCTAAATGAACAATGAGGAAACTGTTTAGAAAGAAAAGAAAGTAAATACAAGGAAAAGAAAAAAAAATGTAAAAACTAGCTAAAGTTCTCCCAATGGCCATCCACTCTCTCCAATTTATAAGCAAATGTGACAAGAAAAATCCAGCTCAACCACCACTTCTTCTAGATCTTTCCATCTTAACTAATTTGCATCCTTAGCTTCCTTGGTTGCTTTTTCTTGTTTCACTTTACTTCAAGCTTTCTTTATTTGATCTTGTAAGTTCCAAAAAGTCAATGTTATGTGTAATAAGAAGCCTTCAAATTGCAAACTAAGCAGTTGCATTTGACCTCTCTTTGAATCCTCAAAATGGCACCACAAGCTTTGATCTCCTTGCCAAATGCGTCCAACGGCTCACATTGAATTTTACTTTCGATATTTGGTGCCAATTGTCTTAGAAGAAGAAAATGCATTGGAGATAATTAATAGTCTTAAATCATCAACATATGACCCATCTGTTGTTAGAAATTTAATGAAAGATGCCTGAATGATAGGGAAACATTCCAATCATTTTAGGCAGCCCACGTGAAACAGGATGCAAATAATGTAGCACATTTTTTAGCCAGAACATAGATAAAGTAAGTATTGGTTTGAAGAATGCCCTTCTATTATTACTAATATTGTTTTTAATGATTGTAATGCTTTTACTTATTAATGGAACCCTTAAGCCTTTTAAAATAAATATTTTTTTGTCACTCAATCGTTAATCTCTAATAACATTCTGGCATTGCCACATCAATTGACCATATATAAAAGTAAAATATATTTTTTTATTTTTTCCCTTCTCTCTCCTCCTATTCTCTATTTTCTTTTTCTTTTTTTTTTCAAATAAAATTCAAAACTTAGCAATAACCATAAAAAAAATCCAAAGAAACTTAGTTTTTGACCAGTATCGATCGTGTCGGCCATCATTGCCACCATCGATTGTGTCGGCCATCATTGCCACCATCTTGCTATTGTTCATTGATGTCGAAAAAGTTCCCAAAAATCCTAAAAAACTTCTCTTAATCTCCTAATCACTTTTATCTAATTAGTTTATACTAAATAAGTCCCAAAAAGCCTAGATTTAGAATTAAAAGCCACAGCCTAAAACTTAAGATAGAGCAAATGGTTAGTTTGGCTAATTCGATTTTAAAATTTCAAAAATTAACTTAACCGATTTAATTTATATAAAAATCAAATTATCTTCTTTTTAAAGCTTATCTTCTTTTTAGAAACCTTTACACCATCCATAACGACATTAAAAACAACAAATTAGCAAAACCACCTTGCTTAATCTCCAGAAACAAGAGCATCCTATTCAATAACTAACAGCCATGACAAAAATATCAAAAGACTTGTAAATGACCATGACTAAAATACACTAAACAAATCACAAGTCTAAAATTATCAGCAAGAGATTGAAAATAAATAAACGGATAACATCTACATACAAGTTAAAAAAACTAATGCAACTAAAAAATATTCAAAGTTTTATCTTTTTTCCTTAGAGATATTTAAAATTTCACATCCAGGAAAAGAAATTTTAACTTTTACCTAAAAAAACGAGTTGCAACTAAGGTAAAAACAATTGCATGATTGGACAAAGCAAAAGCATTTTCCAAGAACCAATCAAAAGAAAAATTGAAAAAAAAAAAGAATCTTAATAGTTTTTGGCGTTCGTGAAGTATTAGGAGAGCCAAGTGTAGATTAGTGAAGAAGAAAGTACAAACCCTAGAAATTATAAGGACAAAGGTTTAGGTGCTTTGGAGTTTAAATCTCGATAAAGAGAGAGAAAATAAAAGAGAAAAGAAACTTAAGTGATAATAAGAATTGAGAGAGGTGTGAGGGAGAGAAACTGAGGAAATGGGAATAGTCGCATAGAGATTTTAGATTTTAGGTTTCATAAATGGGTATTAGGTAAGGATAAGTGGATATTTCTATTAAATATTTAATTATTAAAAATCAATTTTTTTTATTTAATTTGTAAGATTCAAAATCATAAACTGACTGATTAAATTATCTAAACTGCTCCTTAAATCGATTAAATAAAAAAAGTGAATCGATTTAATTCAATGATTAATTTTAAATCGATTTAAACCGCTCACCCTTACTAAAACCTTTAAAAAAAAAAACCAACTTTCGTCATTTCAAAGGACACTACAGCTTAATATGTCTATGCCCTCATTTTAGCTTTCCTCTCTTTCAAATCTCGAGTCCCAAAACCCTTTGAAACACCTTAAACAAAACCTTTTCTTCTATTTTTTTAATTTTTAATTTTTTTCCCTCAAAGGGAATGATGTTGGGTTTGAGGAAGGATTGGAATAGTTATTCATAGATTTAGCTTTCTACGTTGCCTTCAAGTGAAGTTCGAGAAAATGGTTCTCGAATACGAAGCTTTTACAATGGTTTATTTTGGCAGGCTTTTGTTCCATGCATGCTCATTAGGTATAAGTTTCGTCAAAGATTGGATCGTACATGTTTTCAATAAATTAAATGTACGGGGCTTCCATGACAAGAGTCTTCCAAAGAAGGCATTATTGTATGGGTCAAATTGTACAATCCAAATATTGTTCTTTGGTTTTCACTGTTGCCCGCCGGTAACAGATCTGGCTATCTGCGTTGAATTGAATTGCATAACAGAGGAAGCAGAAAGAGGAAAATATATTTTTATTTTTAAAAATTATTTTATTTTTTTTAGTGTCACATCATTTTTAATTAGTGATAGTTTTAATGACGTGAATATGTCATGTGGTCATTAATATTATACGGGCATCTTCCATCAGCGTTTTATAAGAAATTAATAGTTGAATGACAAAGAAAAATTTATTCAAATATTAGTGATTAAATAAAAAATTTTAATAGTTTAATTATTATTTTAAAAACATGCATATAATTGAGTGATTATTAATGTATTTTATTTTAAAATTTATATTCATTTATTAAAATTATTTTTATAAAAAATATAAATATTATTAAATAATAAAAGAGAAAACACGAACAATTTGAATACAAAAAATTTATATTTACTTTGTTTCTTATTTATTTTTCTTTTTCCATCTTTGCACGGTATTTCGTGTAGCTAACTTTCAATTAGGTTTCATTTGAAATTTTGAATGTTTTGTTAGTCTAGTGTAATGCAATTAGGACCCCTAACTATAATGGGTAACCATTTGGATATCATGGTTCTTGCACGATGGAGCCATTTCCATCATGGTGCAACCATGGTCAGTGATTGAATCTTTATTTTGTTTTTTTTTTTTCAATTTTTTATTTATAGATTTTTAATTAATTAATTAATTAAAGTAATGCATAAATTTATATAATTACATAATAAAAAATGCAATTAATTTATGTATTTAAGTAAAATTTGAAATTTAATATCTTTATTTTAATTCATACAAATTGAAATTTTTTTATTTTAATAATTTGTTATGATGGTCCAATAGTTAATAATATTAAATTTTTCTTAAGATTGGTGATATGATATTGATTTTACTAACATGTTTTTCGTTAAATTGATAAATTTTTGAATAATTTCAAAATTAAAAAAATATGATACGGAATTTTTATAATAATATACTATGAAGCGGCGTCATTTTGACACCAATTTCTTTTTTATAAAAAAATAAAGATTTTTACTGTTTTTACCCAAAACAAAAGCATTTTAAAATAATTTTAAAATTAAAACAAAAGTAAAATCCAAACCTCAGAATTCTAATGAAATCAAAATCATCAAATTTCACAAAAAAATTAGCAATAAAAATACTATATTTATATCCAAAGCACCAAGAACTGTTAAATCACAAACAATATTCAAAGCATCAAATTAAACTCTTAAATCAAAATAAAAAAAAAAATCGATTCCAAAATACGATTTCCATAGCATAAACGGCAAACCCCCTGTTCTAGAATATCAATTGATTCAATTCCAAAATAATAACAATAAAAAAAAATTCACTATTAAATTTATTTCTATTATTTTTTTTATTCATTTTCTTTTACCTCCTACACAGACATCAACTCTTCCAAACCACAAGTCCCTTCATTACTCTTCAAACATTAAAATCGAAACTAAAAGCATAGAAATTTTTTTACTCAAATAGCCAATATATATCTACCAAAACCCATCTATATTCTTTCAATTCGAAAATTGACTGAAAATTTTTGTATAAATACACAAATAAATATATATAATTAATTGCATAAATTAATTTTATATATAATTAATACATATATAAATAAATAACTACAACATTAAAAGTACATAAATACAAATATAAAAATATATGATTATATAAATAAGTAAAAAAATTGAACAAATTAAATATATAATATGATTATGATTAAATTTCATATATAAATATAATATGTGTCAAAAATTTTTAAGATTTTAAATGTTAAATAAAATTAAAAATACATGAAAATAATTTATTAGTGCCTTTAATTGTTATCTTTTTATTTTCAATTATTTTTTTTACTTACAATTTACTATCATCACTATGTTTAACAAATACATCTTTTTATTAACATTGATATTAATTTCACCATTGCAATTTCAATCTCATATTTAAGTAACTAATCTTATTGACTTTATATCATTATTTTATTCAATTTCATTATTTATCCAAATAAATGTTTATCGTTAAAATTATAAAATAATTGATATGATAAGTTAAAATTACTTTTTTGAAAGCAAAAAATGAAATAAGTTAAAGTTATAGGAATAAGTAGTACTACTTTAGAAGAGAACTAGAATTTGACCCCCACTATGCTCCTATTGATATTTTTAATCGATTATTTTATTTTTAATATATTTATTATCATTTTAATATAAAATAATAAAAAAATTTTAATAAACATAAAATATTAAAAGTTTAAGAAATGAAGTATAATATTTAATATGTTATGATTATTATTTTTTGTTATTAACTTTTCATGTTATATTGAAGTTTTGTGATTTTTGAAAATTATTTATCAATTGCATAATCTTTTTAATTTATCATATATTCTAAATTTTTTTTGTGAAAACAAAGAAAAATAAGAACAATACAAAATTTATAGTTTTTAATTATTTTTTTTTATTATACCTCACAAATATATAATAAGATTATACCTCACAAATAAAAAAAAAAATACAACATAATGATAAAAAATTATACTTATAAATAAAAAAAAAATCACTTTTTGATTTTGGATTTGAGTTTTAAGCTTGTCTAAATGAGCCCCAACATTTAACTTAAAATTCATAAATGCTCAAATCACCTTTTATAAATTTAAAATTTATTATGCAGCTAACTTTAATATATGGTATATTTAAAAAATTAATTGAAAATTTAATTATTAAGTGACATTTATCTCTTTATTAGAGCTCAATTGAACAATCTTTCTACTTTATCATTTGAAGATTACTTTTATATTATGAATCGATAGTTAATTTGGACTTGTTTGCGTAATTATTGATTAAAAATTAGTAGTATATACTGCCAAAAGACCATTAACAAAATTAAGAAAATGAAAAAATTGACGTGCTGCAGACGCTGATAGCATTACACTTTTAATGGTCGCAAGTAAAATCATAAATAATAAATAAATAAATAAATGGCAGACAGCCACCTGTTGTATTTGGAGCAGCTTCTGTTTGTTTATTCGCCAAATTGCACTTAGATTTAGATCTATAATATCATAATCTCTCATACCAATCTCCCTCTGCTATGACTCTACCCCAACAAAGTTTTTCCTTTTCTTCCTCATGGATTCCCCTTTCTTTCCAACAATGAAACAGTCGCCAAACCTCAAACTCCTTCTCTTCGTTCAGTAAAAATCCATTGCCACTCAAACTAAAGCCTTCAAGCACATCTTCAGACAGTGGAAACTGAAAATGAGCTGTCTTAGAATTGCTTTACTTTTGTTCCTACCGGTTGTAATAAACGTAAGAAGTTGATTTTTTTTTTTGTTAAAGAAGGTTTTTTGTTTTGTTTAGGAGATAAAGAGTTAGGACATAAGAAAAAAATGATATCAGCAGGGATAAATTTGGTGATGACAGTAATAGGATTCACAGTAAGTATTATGTTCATAGTGTTTGTTTGTACACGTTTGGTTTGTGCTCGGATTCAGCTCAATGCTTCTCGGAGATCCTTTCCTATTGCTTCAAGATCTGATCTTAGTATAGTAAGTGTTTTTTTTTTTTTTTTAGTTTAGAAAAGTTGTCTGCCTTTTTGTCTTATTTCTTAAATTTCCAGAACTGGGTTCTACTCTGTTTGTGTTGGTCTTTTTAGTTTTATTACCAAATCTGTTTTTTTTTTGGGTGTTCAGCGTTACTGATGGAAAGCAATGGTTTTCTGAACACGTTTTTTCTTGATAGTTTTTTTTTTTTTTTAATTTTTCATAGCTGGGCATTTTTTTTTTTTTTTGTTTTTTAATATTTGGAATCAGATTATTATTGGGTATTCAGCATTCGTAGTGAAGGAATGGGTTCGTGGGTACTGAAGAGAAGTTTTTAAACCATTTTTACTAGAAATTGGGAATTGGATTTGTTCTTTTTGAAGTGGTGTTTGGTACATCCTGTTAGGATCCAGCTGCTTTCAGTATCAATTCTGTTTTTTCCCTTTCAGGAATTTTTAACTGAAATCTGCATTTAAACTTCTAAAATGGGTTCCACACAATTTTAGTTTTAGGTTTTTTTTTTTTTTTTTGGGGGGGGGGGGGAGAGTTTACAGAAGAAACTATGAGGTTTGAGTCGCAGAATTTCTTTCTTTAAATTTCTGCCAAGTAATGTCTTTGTTGTGAAGGATTTTGGCTTTTATGCTTTAACGCCTTTGTTGATATGTTAACTAAAAATTACAAGATAAAAGAAAAGAAAGAGGAGAAAAGGTTAGTCATTTTAGGTATATCAGTGGGTATCAGTACATGACACGAACACTTTCTGTTAGAACTACCACACGGAGAAGAAAATATAAAGTCAACATTAAATTTGAGTCATTTTCATATTTTTCCTTTTTTGGTAACCCCATTCATCCTTTATGGAGTGATCCTTATTCCTTATTGATGGTGAAGTGGTGAATTTTGGATCGTGCAGCTTGAACGGGGTTTACATGGTCTTGAGCCTGTCGTTGTTGCCAACTTTCCGACCAAGAAGTACAGTGATGAGTGCTTCTCATCTACAGAAGATGCTCAGTATGTTTTCTGAACCTTTCTTAATTTCAGAACTTACTACGTCTTGCTTTATCCCATAACATTTTACTTAGCATGTAGACAAATTTCTTTAACTTTTGTCACGAGAAGAGTGTTAGATGCTTAGGATTTGCAGGAGAGTAACCAATTTTCAGTGTTGATTTTTCTATTCATAGTGGCACCATTTGCATCATCCCTGTGGATTTGTGAGCTTAAATTACTACTGAGTGTAATGCCTAACGAAGCAGTATGGAAAATTGAAAGATTTTGCTTTAAAGTCATGAAGCATACATCAGGTCTCAAATGTGATGACAATCGATTAGATATCTATAATGGAAGACAGAATGTAAATGGAGGAAGATGAATTGAGATGAGGGATAGCTGAAATCTTGAGTGTATATTTATAAATAATATGAATATCTAGGAAATTGTCAACATTGTCCATATTTGATACTATAATGATGCATTTTATGGTGAAATGCATTGCACAATGAAGAAAATAGATGTAATCTCAAACAGCCTGAGATGTTTAGAAATTTTAGTTTCAACTGATTGTCTGGTCTAACAAGATTTGGTCTTTTTATTATTATTATTATTATTATTATTATTATTATTATTATTATTATTATTATTATTATTAATAATTTGAAGTCAGGTCTAAGGAGCCTAAAGCCAGTGCTAGTTTATTTTTTCTCTAGTTATGTCTTTCTTTTAACATTTGCCTGTCTAATGGTCTTCCTTTTACCAAGCAGCATATAGATGCTGTATGGTTTGGTGGGTCTGCGTCATAGATACAAGTTGTTTCTTTTAATATATTGCTTAGTTGCTAATTTTTCTTTGTCATAGTTGGTTCTAATGTGAATGCTTATGGCAGCTTGCCAAACAGACATTAAGAGAAAAGAAGGAACATGTGTTACTGGCTTTAAACCTTCAGTCGGTTTCTAAAGTCCATAGTTGTTTGCGCAAATTTATTTATCTGGTGATCTAATTTCACTTTAGCTGTCAGTAATGTCAAGTGCATAATTCCACTGTGGACATAAAAAATGACATTTTCCTTTTGGGTTTTGTCTACCTTCAATGTGGTTTGATCTTTGATGCAGTGTCCTTAGATAATACAAAGGTTCTTGTCCGACTAAATTTCTGGAATACTTTTTTCTCATGCATAAAATTTCTCCTGTGTCAAATGTCTGAAAACCACAGAATCACTTGTCAGCCTGAACATGATATTATGTGTCTCATACATTGTACACCTGATGCACACCAGGGAAAATAATAAATAGAGATCAGGGATATAAGGAACATGAAATTTAGGGTGAAATTGAGGAAATTTGTAAAGAAAGAGAGAACCAAATGGAGAAATATCAACACTAAAAATTCAAATCTTAGTCTCAATACCCTATAACCAAAAACTAATAGTAAAACACAGATTTTTTTTTCCTGTCCTTTAATATTTACTGTTTCAAACTAATATCTCTCCTCTATGCTATGGCAAGATTTCTGAAGTTAGCTAAAGTTTTCTGTGCTTGAACCAAATCCATGTTTTTTTATTAAAATTTTTATGGCTGGTTACATGTTCTGAAGATGTAAGCATGAGCTATGGCCTGTCATTATTTGCCTCATTAACCAATTGCTGATGCCATGGCGCATTACGGTTAGAAAGAAGATTAAAGCTCATTAAGTCAAGGCCTTTTACATGTGGGCAAAAAAAAGAAAAAGGTCAAGGCCTTTTAATTTGTTGAGTCAAAAATTCTGATACATAACATTTCTTTTTTCTTAAATTTATGTGGAATGCGTAGAAAGGGAATGTTGTTGGCATCTTTTCTCAATGCTATACGCACACACAAAGTGTTAATCTTCAGCCTGCTCTTTAAATTCCCCAATGTAGAGTTTGCAAGTGCAAGTAAGACTTTAAACCCTTGCCACCGTAGAAATATGTTTGAAAAATTGGACTTACCCAGTTTTGCTGGACCTGGATTTCCTATGTTCTGTCATTTTTACTTTGTGTGCTGTAGACATGCCATATTTTCAAACTTGATTTGATCCTTCTAGCATTTTAATGACTGTAGCCGACATTGATCCTTCATTGGAAGTGTTCAACAAAAGACTAGTAGATAAAAACTTGTCAGAGGTTGTAGGCAAAAAAGAGGGAATATGCTTTCCTTGCAATTACCGGTGTAATTCTTGAGTTGCACACTTTTTTTTCCCACTGCTTGGAAAAATGTTGTTCGGATTAACCACTGAGCAAATTTTGGTTTCCATCTTTTTTGACAGCCAAACTTCTGGTTTCTTAATTGATAAATTTAGTTAAAATATGAATTTTGGCACCCTAAAGGGTAGGCAATTTTTGCATTTAATAGCCCTTTGATGTTTTAGGAAGAGCTAGCATCATTCAACAAAAGGTGAAAGGTGCAGTATAGAGCATATTCTAGAAAAACTTTTCCTTTCTTATGACACTCTTTTTATACGTAGACCTATCATTAAACAACAAATATGGTTTCAAGAATTTATGCATAACAATAAAAGCTAAGCTCACTATAGGTTGACCAAGGGCATTCTCCACTTTTAATGGATAAAAGATGCCCCCACTTGTCTTTTAAAGTGGATGTTAGTTGTTCCATAAAAATTAAAAAAAAAAAAAATAGTGGAGGATTGTTGTTTATTTATTTTGCTTCCATTAAATCTGAAATGATTGGGTAAGGAATAGAGGTGGAAATTGCGTGCAATTGGGCTATTCTGTCTACAGATTTGAGTTATTCTGAATTCGGATTAACTAAGTTTGGATTGTATCGGATTTAGATAATTTCTGGTTTGAAACATTTCAAATTTGGCCTATTTCAGGTTTAGACCATAATGGTTTTGGTCATTTTAGGTTTGGACCATTTCAGATTTGGGCCATTTCAGGTTTGGTCAATATCGGGTTTAGTTTGTTTTGGGTTTGGTCACTCTCTAGTTAAATCACAATTCGAATTTTTTGGGCTTAAAAAGCAGGGTTTTATGGGTTTTGGATTGGATTGGTCTTAGGTTTGGGTTGTTTCAGGTTTGGAATTTTTCTGGTTCTTTTTTCTTCAGATTTGGGTCCTTGACTTTTTGTAGTCAATCCGGATTGAATAGGGTTTGGTCTCGGTCAGTTTGGGCAGTTTTTTGGGTTCAGTCAGATTTTGCCTCTTCTAGTAAGGACCTGCCTCTTTGCATCTCCCATGCAATTTATCCTACCAAATCACCTCTTATGTTTTCATTTTCGTCAGGGGGAAGGGGGGGTTGGGTGGTGAGATTCATGGACAAATAATTTATTCGGTATCTACCCTGGCACCTTTTGTGTGGTTGTAACCTTCCAAAAAGAAACATCCAAATGTGTGATTTATAAGTACAGCACTAAGACTATTCCATGAATTTCATAACAAACATAGATAACTTGAAAGATAAATATCAGCCATTTCTAAGAAGCAGCCCAAGATAACCCTATATGTATTATTTTCACCATATTTGATTTCTTTATTACTTTGGTAATCAACTTCAGCTGTAAACTTTTTCTGCATGTTAGATCTGGCAGTGATACTTCATCTTTTCCTCACAGCTGGAATTTTAGTTGGTATAATTAATTGATAAGCTCTGCCCAGTATAAAGTTGGGATGTCTTTTTTTTTTTTTGTCTAAGCTCTCTTTTGTTTGATACATAACTTACCATTGGTCCTGTGACACGATATACAACCTTTGCAACTAAAACTTAGTCTTGACCTGATTTTAAGTATATATACTAATGATGATCCGTTGCAAATAGAAGCTAATTGAAGGATTGACGGTTCAAGATTTTATTTTATAGTTTTGTTATATTTAAATTTCTAGTGGCATTTGGATGTTGGAGATACTATTGATGATATGTCCATCTTGGTTCTGTCTTTCCCTTGCATGTTCTTTCTGTTTCTGTCAGTTTACTTTGTTTCTTCCCTTCTGTCTGATTTCAATAAGTTTTCTATTTCCTCCTCTTTCCTATCCCATGCCACATGAGTGGATCTAGTGGAACATCTAATTGGTGATTTATCCAAACTCTATTTCAATCTAAAGTTAAAAAAAAAAAAAGATTTAATTCCAACAAAATCATGACTGCACTTAAATTCTTTGTTGTATGCATAGAATTGTCAAAATACACATGCCATATTTCTGGCTTTAGGTTTTGTGTTAGGTATTGATGGAGCTTTTACTGTGTCTGCGATAAAAATGGATCTTGTCATGCCTTAAAGGTGTCTCATGAGCAAAACTTTGAATCTTATAATTGAGGAATCATTTTGCTTCATGATTCTTTTGATAATCTAACATGACGATTCCCTACTACAGATATATTTCTGTAATTCTGCAACTATCTTGTAATTTCTGTTTTTTGTAATCACTTCTTGGTTGATTTTAGTATCTGAATCTCCTCTCACTATGAATAGGTGTTTTGCTTTTAAATATTCTGAAGTTAAGGGAAGATCAGTAATTCTTATTTATTTCATCAGGACTTTGTGTTTTTAGAATTGTTTACATATTTTCTTGTCAGTAAAATTGCTTATGGTCTGTTAATTGCTATGCGTGGCAGGTGCACAGTTTGCCTTTCTGAATACCATGGTAATGATGTCTTGCGAATCCTCCCTTATTGTGGGCACTCTTTCCATGTAAAATGCATAGATATGTGGCTACAACAGCATTCCACATGCCCTGTTTGCCGAATATCACTGCGTGAATTTCCTGAGAAGAAGCGCTTGATGCAACCATTGTTCAGTTCAGCCAACCGATCTCATTTTGGCATGGAGTCTTTGAATTCACATTCTTACAACTGTTTGTTGAGAGGGCAAGGCTTTCCGTCGAGAACCCATGATAACCGTGAGATGGACCGAATTCAAGAGAACTCTTTCATAACTAGGGGCATTGGACCAGAAGCAGGGGAGAACATGTCCCCAACAACTGAAGATTATCGGACCATTAAAGACTCAAGAAACAAACATGTAGAAAGCCCTTCAAACCTTTGAATTATGTTGGTCTTTAAGAATGCGAGTTGAGTTTATTGAGATGTATTGTTTGTTGATGTATCCAGCAGAATTTGGAAGCAAAGATTCCACTAGAGCTCCTGCATGGTAAGTGAATTATTTTCCATTTTGTAGCGTAGTGTAAATATGTCAAATGTTTTTTGTCTTCGTATCCTTTTCCTCCTTTCAACGGTGGCTAGTTTCTGGCACTCTGGCAGTTTTGTTAGCTCAGTTGTAAAACTAGCATTAGTCTATATTGGTGAATGAGGTGGTTGCTCTCTCTCTCTCTATCTCCCGACAGGCCTCGTTGTGTTTTATATTTGTGTGCATGAATTCTTTATTTGTTTTCTCCGTGCCTGCTACTCTATGTCAATTCGCATTGAGTTTGGGTTGGGTCGGATCATTTCGGGTTTGGTGCTTAGATTATTTAAGATTGCATTATTGATTTAAATTATTTTAATTTAGGTATGAATTAGAGTTTTAAAATAAAAATAAAATTAATTTTGAATAATATTGAATTAGTTTTTCAGATTGTTTGAATTTAGATAATCAAATATGTCATTAATTGGGTAAATTTGGGTTTAAATTGAATGAAATTGAGTTGATGATTTTTCTTAATTAAATTGAGTTGGATTGAGTTTGGATGTATATTTTGAATTCGAATAAACTTTATTATGTGCATTTGGTGGGTGGGTCTATGATCTTTGCTTAGATTTCAATTTCTGCCAAAATTGCAGATTGACTATGTCATGCAAATCTTGCCCTTTGCTTTGGGCAATCTTGTCAGCTCATATTCTAGTAAGCTTCAGTTATTGCTAGATTATCTCATTTTATGGGTTTGCAGTTGCACGTCTATAATGCTTGCCAACTTGCCTTGCCTTTGTCAGCAAAAGTGCATAACAAAATTTGAGTTTTCTGGCCCGTCCCATATAAAGCAAAGCAAACTCTCAAGCTGATAAACACACGTCTTTGTAATTATTAAGCTTTAAGAAACATAGATCACTATTCACATGTAAGAGGTAAAGCAAACCGTTTCTGAATAAAATTTTTAAGCCTAATTAAATGATGGCGAAAAAAGAACGAAAAAGAAACAAGAAAAAAAAAAAAGAAAGATTGGCATCAAACATGAAAGAAAAAAAAAAAGTTTATTCGATCACATCACCGAAAATGTTTTTTTTTTTTTTTTTTTTTTTTTATTGTGGGGCACTAGAATCATTGGAACATGATAAGCAAGAGAGTTTTCACTGTCAAGGTGTTTTGTTTTATTTTTACTTTGATTTTTTGGGGGATCCTTGCCCACTATGCAAAATTCTGCAATGGGAAAAATTGGAAAAAAAAATGTTATGAAGCCTTACTTACTGTCCTTGATCTTAAATTTTTCCAAATTTTTTAAACAGACCGTTATTCTTCTATTGTATCTATTTAAGCCTTTAAAGTATTATTTTTGTTTAATTAAGTTTTTAAAGAACTATATTTGTTTAACTAAAATTTTATTTTCTAAAGAATTTTAGTGATTTTGAAATAAAATAAGAGTTTAATTAAAAAATGATGCTTTAATGGATAAATTAGATAGAATTTAATTTTTGAATCCAAATCAAATTGTCATAAAGTATTAATGGTTTATTTCTTTTTTTTTCAAAAAAAATATCAAAATAATAATTTTGTTAAATGAGAAAAGTTAAAGCTTCTAAAGAAGCTAAGAAAAAAAAACGAATTGTAAACTGGGGTGATCCACCAAGAATATTTATTGGTACTACAATCTGAAATAACTTTTGAAAAGAAAATATCAATGTTTAAAATTTATAAAGAAAAAATTATAATTACTTTTATAACCCTAATGTTTAACGGTTAAATCGTGATTAGCGCAATAATATATGTGCATTCGTAAAAAAATGCACAATTACCAAATAATATATGTAATTTGTAAAAATTAAAGCTTATGTTTGTTGACGAGTAAGATAATAGAAAATATTTAAAATATTAGAATTTGTATAGTTATAAAAAAATTGTAAGGTTTTAAACAAAAGATTATGTAAATAACAAATACTAATGTACATTTCAAATTTTAGAATATCAAATTTATTATCTATATATATATATATATATTAAGCTTGTTGTACATATTTCCTGTTAAATGTACAAAAACTCTAATTTCATATGCATTTTATACCTAAATGTATATTTTTATAAAAATTTCTTATTAATTTGCTATTTGAGGATTGCTTAGATTTAGAGCTTAATGTTTAAGTATTTTATATATTTTTTTAGAATATAAAGATCATGTTGAAAATGAATTACCACACAAAACCTTTAAGTATGCACAATTACTACTAATGTATATATATATATATATATATTATAAGAAAATTGTACATATTTTTTTACTAAATGTACATATGTTTAATCTTTGTCTATATGCATGACAATCTCTGATGTACATACCTTTTAAGATAATTATACATATTTTTTATTAAATGTACATATATTTTGTCTTGCATTATATATATATAATTCTCATCCGATCCAATTTAATCTATAATCTATTTAATAATATAACTTTTATTAAAATATTATTTTTAATATAAATTACATCTCAATTATATATAAATATAATACTTTATTAAATAAATTTATTAAATAATAAAGTTATTAATATAATATATATAAATAAGATATCTAAAGGGTTAAAAAATCCCTTAACTATAATTAAAAAATTATCCAAGCTCTTTTTTTTATTATTATAATCAATCAATGCTTTAAAATATATTTGCATTCAATTAAAGTTTACCAACTAAGATAAAATTTCTTCTAACATAAATAAAATAGATTAAAATTTGATGTGAAAATTAATAAAATAATTTTTTTTTCTTTTTCTTTTTCTTCTAAATTTTCTCTACTCCTCTTTTTAAGACCCATCTAAGGGTTCAATTGACTATAATTTAAGGGTTAGTTGATTAAATTTTACCAAGTAATTAGATTCTGTCCATTTAATGGTTTAATTGAGTCAAAATAGAAGATTAAGAATTTAATTGATTGTAATAAAATGTTAAAGGCTTAAATGATTATTTGAATATAATCCAAGGACATTTTTGACCATTTAACCAAATCTAATTAAATAGATAATAAAAAATATATATAAATATATATATATATATATATATATATACATATATATATTGGGATGGGATAAGCTGAGCATCCTAAACCTGCCTTTAACCAAACTTCAATTTTGAAGAAGAAAAAATTGTCCTACCCTGAATCAATTTTAATTAAAAAAATCATCTTTATTAGATCGACGGATAAAAATCCATCAAATACGAATTGATTGGATACTTTTACTTTCATTAATTCAATTTTTTACAAAATTTATTTTATTTAAAATAGTTAAAAAGACAAAAACATGTAAAAATAGGCCAAATGGAGTGCCAAGTGAAAACTTCTATTGATATTTTATCTTTCAAAACATAAATAAGAAATACTAAAATAGATAATTACAAAAAATTTTAAAACTTAAAAAAAAAATTATCTAAGTTAAAATGAAAAAAAATGAGTCACATTAATGGGAAAAAGCTTAACTTTTGACTTGATTTTTTAATAATTTAACCCAAATTCGATTTTGATCCAACATCGAGTTATTATTCATTAATAACCGATCTCGTCCCTTCACATATATATACCTGTATTTGACTCAAATTGATAAAAAATTAATTTAGTATAATGTTCATGAAAATATTATTTTTTTAATATAGATTATATCTTAATTATGTATAAATATAGTTTTTATTAAAAAATCAAATAAGAAATTTTTTAATATAATATATGAATAAATATAAAAATAAATAAATAATAACATATATATTTTATATATTCAGGATAGAATGAAACACTTAAACTTGCCCCAAACCAAAGCCCATTTAAAAAAAAACTTGATCTGATCCTAGATTTAAAAAAAAATACTTAATAGATCAAGGCAAACTGAAATCTGTTGAATATGGGTTGTTTTGTCATCCCCATCTCCATTGATTTTCCTTTTTATAAAATTTATTTAATTAAAAAAGTTAAAATCTAAAAAAAATAAAGGAAATGACAAAAAAAAAGCCAAATGAGGTGTCACGTATATGTATTAAATTAAAACATTAAATAATAATTTTATTAATATAATATACAAAAATATAAATAAATAATAAAAATATTTCTTTATATATTCCTGGAGTGGGATGAAACACTTTGAGTTTGTTTTCTAGCCAATCTTAATTAAAAAAAAATGTGACTTGATCTCGAATTTAAAAAACAATCTACCTTGGATCAAGATGAATTGAAATCTATTAGATATAAGTTGTTTTGTAATTTTTAGCTATATTACTTTTTTTGACAAAATATATATAATAAAAATAAAATAAAATAAAAAATAAATAGTAAATAAAAAGTAGATTTTGTAGAAAGGTTGGGGTTCCACGTGGACTCCCCACCCTCCTCCAAAATCTATAAAATTAATATTATGGATATCATATATGCCTTTCTGTAGAATGATATAACATTTAAACTTTGTGTATTATATGCATGTAAAGAAATTAGTTTATTATTTAATATAGCTTGGTTATGAAGATGTTTTTTTGTTCTTAATTTCATTTAATTGTTGTTTTATACGTTACATAAATACAACTATATCAAATATTATTAAGAGGTAGCATATACCTTTTGGAATTTAAATGTTAGCATCTTTTTAAATTGGATACATTATTATACATTAAATTAATTTAAGATATATTTGAATATGCATCCATCATATATTGATATAGTATGGTGGTTTTAACTTTATTTGTCATGGCACTCATGTCTTATTAACTTATTTATAACCTTATGGGTTATATATATATATATATATATATATATATAGACTATGATTATGGAAGATCACTTTTGTCACTTGAGAATTATTGATTGAGATATATTTAAAAACTTTTCTTAAGCTCGAGATATGTTTGCTTTTTGAAAGTTTTGGATAAGGATATGCTTATCATGTAAAAATATGCTTATCTTTGATATAACCTGTGTCATTCATGCAAAAATTATTTATGTCTTAAATTGATCACTTTTCTCTTATAAAAGAGGCAAGGGAAGTTCTAGAGTATAAATTTTGCATGAATATATATATATATATAGTGTTTATTTTTATTGAGTATTGCTAAATGTTTTGATGAAATTCTTTCTTGAAAACCTTACATTCAAAGCAAATTTTATCTAAGACATGGTCATGTGACATGATTTATAAGCATTATGCATAATGTTCTTTTATCGTTTTGCTTATAAATTTCATATTATGACTTTGTTATCATTGTGCTAAAATTCTTGAATTAGATAAACTTATGCGCTTGCCCTTACGATTAAAACTTACAATATATTTTTCCTTTTGCCTTGAATTAATTTTCTTTTTGCTATAATAAAAAGGGAGAGATATATTTTGATGGACAAAAATTGCTTTGATAGATGAATATATGAGCTTAAACAAATGTATATTATGTTGGCATATTGTGTTATTTTGGGAATTTGTGCTTAAATGATATATCTTATAAATGAATTATTTTTAAATATTTAGTAGGAGAGTATGCTTTGAATTGTGGGCATTCTGCTAATATGTTATGAAACTAACTTTTTTTAGGGGAAGGTAGCTTTGTTTAAGAGAGAGTTTTTAAAAATTGCTTAAAATTTTTTTGATTCACTACTTGAACAATAAGAGGAGTTCTTATAAAACAAATTATTCTCATGGGGCGTTTGGTTAGGGGAAATTTGAGATTTTCTCTCAAAATATTGTTATTGGGTATTCAAATTTTCACGTTTGGTTTGGAGGTATCAGATTCCTGGAGATAATCTTAGATTTTCAATGATATCTAAAGTCTTAAAATTTGAAACCCGCCTCTCTTTGTGGTTTTTTAAGATTTCAAGAGAAAAATTACTTTTGTCATACATTTGACCTTAATAAAAAATATTTTCTTTCTATTTTACTTCAATGAAAATCAATGTATAACAATCAAGTAATTGTGGATTGCTTTTGTTTTAAATTTTTTTTAATTGAGTACTTTTTTATATTTTTTTTCACCAAAATACTGCATTTTGTAGGCCTTGAAATGTAATAATTATGATTATTTACTACATTTCTTTAAATAAAAAATGCAGTATTTGACTTGATAGCTATTGATTTAATAAACATTTATTATGGGTATGGTAATTACTATGTTTTTTGAACAAAAGCACAATATTTGACATTTAATTTTTTTATCTGTTTGACTAAATGACTTTTGATTTAATTTTTGATTTGGCTTTAAAGTTTTGTCATATAAAAAAAAGAAGATTGTTGGACTTAAATTAATATTGTTTTAAAATGACTAAAACTTTAAGTATGTTTTTTAAACCAAATTTGCTTACAACATTTGTATATTTCTCAAACCAAAAAGTTTGCTATAAATATCACTTATTTAAGTTTAAATGCAAATCCAATTGATACTTAAAGAAAATTTATTTTCCTTGGACTTAATAGAACTTTAACTTTATTAGTTCTGAGAAAAGAAAATTTTCCATGAGCTTAATTTGAAAATGAAAGTTGAAATTGATATTCAAAGAAAAAATTATTTTTCTTAGACTTTTGTTAGTTGATTGTTCAATGATTATAACTTAATTATGATGTAATAATTGATTATTCTATTAATTACATCAATGTAATATTTGTTAGTTATGATTGTAACTTCAAAAAATGCTAAAATTGTATTATAACAAAACTCATATACAGTGAGACTTGAACCTAAAACCCTAGGGTTCTAAAGCCTTCTTCTTGCCACTAAGTCAAGATCTCATGGGTTCACTTTTAGCATTGTTGATTTCAAGAAAAGGAAATTTTCAATGTGATTTACTAGAGTGTTGTTTATGAAAGGAAAAATGTATTGGGCTATAAAAATAGCTTAATTAATTATTTTAACAAAATTTTATTTGATATAAGTTCTTCAAAATATGTCATTTATGTTATTAATTAAAACCTAGTTTTTTAAAGGTAATTTTAAATGAAGTCCAATATTTCTTATTTCACATATTTATCCTTGGACTTTGAAGATTATTTTTAGAAATTCTCCAATATTTGTTTTAGTATTTTGGATTTACTCATTTTCTGAAATTTATCAAATGCAAAATATTGGTAAAATGATTTTTAAGGCAAAATTTAATCCTTTTCAAAGAGAAAATACCTGGGATTGTAAATATTTTGATCTAAATTTTGATGTTGTGAATTTAAAAATTGTAAATATTTTTGAATAATTATTGTTTGTACATAATGATTTTTGAAATAAATTAATTTGTTTTTCATAAAACATTTAACATATCTGACAATATAATCTCTTTAAGAAAACTTACATTTTTTCTTGAAAACTCATGAGGTGAGAAAAACTTCTTTAAGATTGTTTTTCAATTTTTAAATATCAAAATTTTAAAAAATAAATTAAGAATAAAAACCGTTTTAATTAAGGTTATGACAAGATAACATAAGAGTAATTTGATATTGATTCTTAGGCATAGTGAGAGTATTAAAACTTTCCCTACACATAATTGACTCTTGAAGTTAATTTTGTTTAAAAAGCTAGAATCTATTCTTTTTAGGGATTCTTAGTTAAGTTTAAGACAATCTTAAAAAAGATAAATTCACTTACGTGCCCAATGACACCTAGCTAAAAAATTAATGCCAACTCTATATTTTTTGTGTCTAATGATGGAGTTTTAGGATATGAACATTATGACACCTTATCCTCTATTTTAGTTCAAGTTCATATATGTTTAAATTTCGTATACATATTTATTGTATTCCACTAATATTTATTGATATTTAATTTTAAATAAATTTGAAATCAATCGGATTCACCCATTCCTCAATTGTTTTATCTAGAGCTAACAATATTTTATTTATTTATTTCTATTAAAATATAGTCTTCAATTAAATTGGAAGAACATCATTATTACAAATAGAGTTAGGAAAGAATTAGCAGTTCTCGTAGCGTGGGCAAACTAACATTTTCTGCATCATGAGGCTAAGTCCAAATCATTTAAAACTATTCATGTGTTATCTGAATAAGAAGCATCAGCTTTTAAAATATCAGCTACCAACAAATGTGCATCACTTTCCACAACAATGGAATCAAAGCTAGGTTTCATCACCAAGCTAATCATAAACAAAATGGCTTTAATCTTGACATGAAAAGTGTAGACACCCCATTTCTTTTGGAGTTTTAAATCGAATGGTCAAGATGCTTAGCTTGTTCGGGATGAAGTTTTACTTGGGATAATGAGATAAGAATTTTCAACATCAAGGTTCCAAATCTCATTGTCCAAAGTAAAAGTTTTGTTTAAAAAATTTAAATGAATCTGACGAAAGAGCCTCTTCAAAGCATCACAAATAGTCTCTTTGAATACTCTTGAGGTGAGAAAATATTCTTAAATTATTACCAACATATTGGAGTAATTTAAGAAAAATTTTCAATATTAAATTATTTGGTAAAATCATAAATATATGTTAGGACTTGGATAACTTGAAATCAAACTAGTACCATCTTTTGGATAGGCATTGTGAGGATGTTATAACCTTTCTCATGCATAACTGCACTCCCAAACCTAAATCTAATTTCATGGACTAGAATCTGTCATTTAAAGATACCTAAGTTAAACTTGAGACTTCTCTTTAAAATGGGATAAATTCGATTAAGTGGCCAATTATACCTAAACAAAAAAAGATTGGTGGCGACTCTAAAACCTATGTCTAATGATAAGTCCATGGATCTATATGTTATGACAGTTTTGTGACTTCACTGGAGGTAACCGAGAGTGAGGCTAGTAAATGATTTCGTGTTATCCAATCCTAATTTAATAAATTTAAGAATTTTTTTTCTTGTCTGTATTTTATTTATTTATTTTAGTTATATATGTCATTCATTTGCATATGCATAATATGAGCTTTACAGCTGAGTTCTATAACTTATGAAGGAGTGAAGTACCTACACTTTTGTGAGATTTCGTATCGTTGCATGGGCTAACAAAAAACTTCTACTCATATTGAACCCATTCCACTTGTAGCTTATAATAGACGAGGATTGAGGTGCCTTACTTGTCTGTAATGGACAATGATGTAATAGATAATGATGTATGGAAAAATTTAAGAACCTTTAGAAATAACTCAAACCACATATAGTTAGCTTTATGAGCTTAACCCATAGGTAGAGCCATGTTCTATTTACTCTTTTAGAATTAACCCAAAATTTAGAATGATGTTGTTATTGTTATTTATTTTATTGCTATTATGTTTATTTTCTATATATTAAGATAATAACCAATTTCTTTGTTTGTTTTTCTTCTTGCATATTCATAAAGCATTCATACAAATTGCATAGCATACTTGCTCTAAAGATATTTTTAACAAAAGCTTTCATGGAACCCATTAACCGTTTAAGACTTTTGTGAAATAAATGAAAGTTCATTTTTGTTGAAAATATTTAAAAGGCAAATATTTTTTCATGCATTGCATTCATTTATAAATAATTCTTGATCATGTTAGGTCACAAATAAGTCCACTAATTTAAGATTGTGGTACACAAAGTTTAAGGATAGTTTAATATTGGTATTATACTTGAGCTCAAGCTAAAAGAATGAAGCAAGACAATGTAAGCCATGTTAAGAAATTGGAAAGATTAAATAGGAAATCAAGAGAGAGCTGAACAAAATCCTTAAAGCATTAAGCAAGTTGAATAAAGGAAAGACAATGAAAGAAGACACAAGCCTTAAAAGACCATTCTTTGTAAGATGTTATTGATCCTTTATATTCTCCTGGTTATGATCCATATCAGGCATAGTCTATTCAAAGCTTTTGACCATAATAAATAGCGTTTCTTGCAAGCTATACTTAGTCAATGATGCCACATGTATCTAGCCAAGGGAATGTCTAAAGCTACATCAACCCTACCTTCACTAAAAAGGCAGTTAAGCCAATCCAAGTTTCCAATTTGGATGATCCAAAAGATAAGATGAAATTGAAGTGGTTGAGTCTTTGGAGGACTCAAAAGTTGATCACAAGATGAACTTGCTCAAGGAGAGATTATGAACTGTGAAGGGTATTGATTTTTATGGTTTCAAGATGTTATTGGGCTTTGTTTAGTTCCCAATATGGTTATAAAGTGCCAGAGTTTGAAAATATAACGATATGAAATGTCTCAGCCATACTGTAGTAAAGAAATTCTCATTTTTGTAATAAGGATTCCAGCATCTTGGTCAAACTATTGTGATTCTCAGCCATCTTGATTTCCAAATTCTTTCTTTGATCTTCCCATAATTTTAACATGGAGGTGTGTGTTGCCTTCATGTCCTCCAACTGCATCAAGATATTCTAGACATGTTCATGTAAGCTATTCAACCGAGTGCCTTCAGCCATTAGGAGTTGTTTCCTATTTTTTTTCAATGTTGATATGAGAATGCAATGGGCTCTGATACTAATTTGTCATGACTCAATTGTGACTTGGTTAGGGTTTTAGAGATTAAGAAGAGAATAGAGAAGAATTGAAAAGACTAAAGAGAGAACAGAAAAGAATTGAGGAAACTAAAAAGAGAATAAAAAGAGATTCAGAGGAGAAATTATCTTTCCATTAATAAAAATCAATTACAGCCATAAAATTATTTAAATAAAGCTATTGTGGAACTCTCATGCAAACTGTAAAAAAATACAAATTTGCAGAGTATTACTAGCCAATAGATTAATAACTGACCCCAACCCTAATATATTAATAACTAACATCGCCATCTTTTGCCAAAGCTTTGCTCATGCCATTATTGCTTTTTTCCATCAAGTTTATCACAAGAACCTATAAACAATTAAAGTGAAAGAAATGAAAATGGAAAACAACCTTCAATCTATAATACACTCAATTAACACTATAGATTAGGCAAAAAAAAAAAAAAAACTACAATAAAGAGAAAAGGTAAAATGGGAAAGAGATAAAAGGGTTAGCTTATAATTGTTGTAGAAACAGACGTTAACCATGGAACTATCGACTTCTCGTCAAAGGCAAGAACGAGAAAATGGTTGAAAAAAAGGGAAGCGATGTGATAAGGAAGAAAAATGAGACAAAATCTTTATTATATACAGGGAAACCCTAAACCCTGATGTTTCTTCGTTCCATTTTAGGGCTTTTAATGGGCTAATTTAATTATAATTCATTATGTTAAAATAAAAGCAATATTTATTTTCAAAATAGCTTATTAGCATATATATATAAGTAATTTAATTGTTTTATAAGTAAAATTAATAAATCAAATGACCCATTTATTTACACATTTGACTTATCTTATGAAAATAATTAAAACCCTATGTACATTATATAGTTTGGTTATGGATTATGTTGTTTCATACTTATAATTGTATGATTGCATTTAAAATAAATAGGGTTTATATTTATTAATCAAACTATTTTTATGTTTTATCCTTTGTTCTTATATTTAAAATTATCATTGGATTATATATTGACATAATGATATTTGATAATATTAGAAACCTTTATAACTCTTATTTGGTTTTCAATTTGTTTTTTTAAATCTTATATATTGACATGATGATACTTAATTTTTATTATTATTTTAAAATTTATGGATTATTAAGTTATTATTATTATTATTATTATTATCCAATTATGAAAATTACCATCAATTAATTAAATTATTTTTATTAGACTCTTATTAAAATACTATATTATAATTTCAACATGAAAAGAAATTAGTATACTATGAAAAAATTTTCAACAATGACCACATTGGGTGAATTGGAGATCCTTAACTTGAACACAATGATCATAGCATTTTATTTTCTTTGGCTTAACTTTCATCTCTCAAGTATAAAGGTGTTCAAATTTGAATAAAATTGAATAAATAAATTACATCAAACTAATTTGATCAATCAATTGGTCATTGAATTAATTTGGAGATATGTATTTGATTTAACTGATAATCTTTTTAAGACTTTTGTCTAGATATAAAAATTTTTATTGATTATAAATTTTTATTTTTTATATTTTCTTTTAATATTGTGTCAAATTTATGTTATGTTTTATAAATGTATATTAATATGCTAACATTAGTGATGAATTTTCAATTTTAATAGTTTGAATACATTTATATTTAAAAGCCTTTTACCATTGTTAATGTAATAAAAAAATTAATAATATATAAACTGTTATTGCAATAAAAAATTAATTTATCAAATTTATCAATATAAATTGTGATAAACCAATTTCTAGTCATTATAATTTTTTTAATTAGTGATGATTTCAATTGTCACAATGATAAATTTGTAATTGTGATGATATAAAGTCAACAGTAATATATTACGTTTAATAGTGACAAAAAATTTCAAAATAAAAAGTAAAGTATTATGTGATAAACTATTTTTTTGTCACAAAAATGTCTAATAGTAGTGATCACTTTATATCTCATCACTAGTATACATTACTTCCCACCAAATATCATTTGCCGCAAATTTGTGCACTTTATCAGTGACGATTCTATAGACACAAATAATTTTGTGTCATAAGAACATACAATTTAATTGTAAAAAAGTTTATTCTGTCACAATTACTATTATATTAGTTATCGAATAACAATACGTCACGATTACTTATTAAAATGGTGTCATAGGAAAATTTCGTCACAAAAAATCTAATATTTGTGACAAAATTACTTATGGTCACAATAAAATCATCACAAAAAAAATCTTAATTGTTATGGTGCTTGATTTTCCAGAAAAAGATTTAATGCTCATATTTGAATTGGAAAAAAAGGATGACAATGAGAAGTCTTGGAAAATGTATTTCAATAGAGCTCTTAATGCCTTAGGGCATGGAATTGGAGTAATTTTGATATCTCCTAAAGGACATTATTATCTTGTTAGGGCAAGGTTGAACTTCAATTGCACTAATAATATGGCAAACTATGAGGCCTGTGTCATGGGTTTACAAGCTGCTATAGATAGAAAGATTAAGTTATTGAAGGTGTTTAGGGATTCAACCTTTGTCATTTATCAATTGAAAGGAGAATGGGAGACAAAAGATTCGAAGGTTATCCTATACCATAAGTATATTTCAAAGTTATTCTAACAGTTCAAAGTAGTCCAATTTAAACATTTACCTCGTGAAGAGAATCATATTGCAAATGCCTTACCTACTTTGGCGGCAATGATCCAGGTTGATAACAATATTAAGATTCATCCCATTAAATTAGATGTTAAAGATATGCCAGTACATTGCACCAATGTGGAAGAGGAGAAAGATGGAAATACTTGGTATTTGATATCCTGCAGTACTTAAAGAATTAACAATATCTAGATCAAGCGACAAAGAATGATAAGAAAGTCTTAATGAGATTGGCTATGGGATTTTTTTTCTTAAATGGTGATATTTTATAAAAGAGAAGTCATGATCAGGTGTTATTACAATGTGTAAATGTAGTTGAGGCAAAGAAGATTATTAAAGATGTGCATGATGGGGTATGTAGGGCACATGCCAATGGATATTGATGGCAAGACAAATTATAAGAGTTGGGTACTATTGGTTAAGAATGAAGAGTGACTACATCGACTGTGCTTAAAAGTACTACAAGTGTCAAAGTTATGCTAACAAAATCCATGCTCCACCCATTGCTTTACATGTTTTGGTAGCACCTTGGCCGTTTTTATGTGGGGTATAGATGTTATTGGTCTTACTTCTAATCAAATGGGAATATATTCATTTTTGTGATGATTGATTACTTCATAAAATGGCTTGAGACAGCCTCATATGCAAATGTGACATGATCAATGGTTTGTAAATTTATAAAGAGAGAAATAATATGCAAATATGGACTCCCAGAAAGGATCATCTTAGATAATGCCAAGAACTTAAATAGTAAGATGATGAAAGAGATATGTGCCCAATTTAAGATCAGCACCATAACTCGCTACCTTTCAATATTAAATTATTTGGTAAAATCATAAATACGTTTTAAGGCTTGACAAACTTGAAATCAAACTAATATTATCTTTTGGATAGTCGTTGGGAGGGTGTTATAACCTTTCTTACGTATAACTGTACTTTCGAACTTAAATATGATTTTGTAAACTAGAATTTATAATTTAAAGATATTTAAGTTAAACTTAAGACTTCTTTTCAAAATTGGATAGATTCAGTTAGGTGGCCAATCACACTTAAACAAAAAAAGATTAGTGGTGACTCCTAAAGTCTATGTCTAACGATAGGTCTACGAATATATATGTTATGACAAAAAGGACTCTACACGTGAGTCACCTTGTTTACTGCACTCAACAAAACTGATCCACCTCTATCCCTTACTACCATATCTAACTCAGCCATTCTATTTTGCGCATTAACAGTAGCATCGGTATTAATTTTCCAATCATGGTCCAACGACGGTGATCAACATTGTATAGTATCAATTCAAACA
The DNA here is from genome assembly GCF_047325235.1 of Durio zibethinus. Taxonomy (NCBI): domain Eukaryota; kingdom Viridiplantae; phylum Streptophyta; class Magnoliopsida; order Malvales; family Malvaceae; genus Durio; species Durio zibethinus. Next base: position 9,722,654 of record NC_143180.1, read on the forward strand.
CCACCAAGGACCAAGCTCCCCAATGCTTCAACCTTTTGTGCCAGCATAACAATGATTGTAGCCAATGCCCTTGTTGAGCCACAACTGAAATCATGATAACATCTATTCCTATTCGACTAGAATAACCATAAAACATTCAAACAGCCTTCAAGTTGATCCACTTGATTTGCTTTAATAAAAAGGTTTAACCAAAAATCCAGAGATGAAGACCAAACCTCCAAGAAAGGCATCGACCATGGACACACCTTTAACCAGATAGCACGATTGAAGGCACAATCAAAGAAAATATGATAAAGGGATTCACTTACAACTCCACAAACAGAATATCCATTATCAAAAGGAATTTCTTTCACTCTAAGTGCGTTCTTAGCAGGCAAAAGACCCTATAGCAATCTCTACATGACATATTTAATATTTTCTTTGGATAAATTGTATTTTATTATCCAAGAAGCAGTGAATTCACTACTACAAGTGCACTATACAACCAATCAACCAATCAAACTGTACAAGTATTACTATACAAAAATGTCTCTATTTAGTTCCCATCTTTCATATAATCCTTATTGACTCGATCAAAATTAATGTTCTTTAATCCTGCCAATCTATATCTAAACATTTCTTTGATGTGTCTCAAGACCTGCTCTCCTATACACTCTTCATTTTTAAATTGCATCTTATTTCTTTCCCTCAATATCTAATATATTTATACACCCTAGGCAAGTCTCAATAGGATTGACAGCAAAGCCTTTCCTCTTAGCCTCTTGATTGTCCATTGCAGCTCCTTTTCCCAGTCAGCAACCTCCATGCACAGGTTGCATAGCTACAAAACTTGATTCCAAACATCATTTGAATAGTTATATTTCCTGCTTTCTACCTTTTATTTACACAACACGCAGTTTCTATTTACATTAATTCCCCCATGATCTTATTCTATCTTTAGTAGGTAGTTTGTTAAAAACAACCATCCGAGTGATAATGACTAGCTTTGTCGACAATAGCCATGATTTTGAATGAAAAATGTATATTGTTTCTTTTTGGTTTTTTTTTTTTTTTTAATGTCATGAATTATTTCTAAATTATAGTGAAATATTCAATATGATACTTAAAACTTAAAAAATCTCTAATGTGGTGTTTGAATTATGAATTTATTAAATAATGTGGTATTTAGATGATTATCTGTCTATCATGTGTTATCATTTAAAATTAGTCACATTAAAAGTGAGTACCACATTATTTAACAAATTCATAATTTAAGTATTACATGAAAGATTTTTAAAATTTATGAACCACATTAAATATTTTGTTATAATTTATGAGTCATTCATAATATTAATCCTTCTTCTTTAAGAGATATTTCAATTTAATTGGTTTCTAGTCATGGTGATGTAGGAATGAGGTGATTAATTAACAAAGTTGATATGACAATGAGATGGCTAACTAATTAAGTTAATGTGATAATTATTTGTTTATTTGACACTTAAATAAACAGTAAAATTACTGATTTAACAAGAAATTGAAATTAGAGGCAAGCTTTAATAAGTATAGATATAACGTACAAAGAATTTTGAATCAAGTTTTCTTTTAATATAATTCTTATTAATAAATAAGATAAATCCTATTACTATTAGTTTATTATTATAACTATAAATTATAAATAACAATTTTAAAATGAAATTTAAAAATAAAATAAAATATTAAAACTGCTTTCGTTAATCAAAAGTTTTATCAAAATTTGTATTGTTAAATATATTATAGACCAAAATTTGTTGTGATGATTATTGGTTGTGGATATTTGTTTTTCTTTTATTTATTTTTAAATAATAACTATAAATTGAATATATAGTTACATATTTTCTGAGCAACTGAAATTAGCAAAGCGCACAATAATCAAAACTAGAAAATTTTACCTGGTTTTGCTCTAATCATAATTTTATTCAGTATGAATAAATAATAGATATTTATAAAATACTGCATACGAACAAATCAACAAATTCATTCAACCAAAACTCAATTGATGTAAAATTAAAAACTAAAACTTAATTTTTAATGATACAAACTAAAAACGTATACTTTTACAACATATACAAATATGAAAAAAAAAAAAAAATTAAAATACAAAAATCTAAAATTGATTTGTGGGTATTTATATTATTAAATGATATGTTAAACTATACACTAATAATGGAGTACATTTATTAACAATTAATTAAATTTATGAATATTATGAATTCAAGAATGGATAAATTTATGAATAGTTAGATTTATGTAATTTTGGATTAATTCATGATTATTTATACTACTTACTAATATGTAATTTTAGATTCAAAATATTAAATATAAATGATACTGAATACGAAATACAATTATTCATAGCTAATTAGGTTCATAAATACTATGAATTTGATTCGAATAATTAGATTCATGAATAATTAAATTTGGGTAATTTAAAATAAAAAAAATGAAAAAATTAGTTAGTAGTATTCATGAACTAATTAATTACAAATTATACAATGTAAATTTTATAACTCATTCAATTTAATTCAATAAAAAATTTAGAATTAAAAAAACACGTGTCATTCAATTAAGTCATCTCCCCTAGACCCTAAAATAATAGTTGGATATAGATTTGCAATAGCATGTGATACTTGTCACTATGTATAAAATACATTATATTAACATAATGTTTAGTGTTTTACCGTTAAAAAATGTAGAATTGGAATTCTGAAAATAATGAAATAATGTAAAATATAAATTTTTTATTTCTTAAATAAATAGATTTGATAAGTCTTTCAATGAAATTAAAATTACTTTTCATAAATTAATGAATAAATCTTATAAGTATTTATAACACAAAAACATTTAAAATAACAATTTAAAAATATCATAAAACATAAATTGACGTTTTTGTCCATTAAAATGTGGAATCAAATATTTGTTCTCAAGTACATGGTTATTATATATTAGAACCATGTCTTCAATATCTCTATTATTAATAATAAGTTTTTATCATCTAAATATCTCCAATAGGTACAATATGATGCCAACAACAGACTACACAACCAGATTAACTCATTTGTTGTGGCTTGAGAAAAAGAGGTAACTAAATGCAGTTCAAATTTCCCTATTCACACAATCTATCTACCCAACACCACAAAGTATTACTTTGCAATGATCTGAATCATAGAGGCTGTTAGTTCTTTGTCACTGCATTTCATGATCAAGTCCACATATTCCATAGCTTCTGATGGGAGTAGGCCTTCAAGGAAAAAGTTGAATAAATGTGAATGAGTTGCCCTCATTGCATCAAAGCACTGTTCAAATACCCTCATTTGTTGTTCTCCACTCAGCTCCGTTGCCTCTAACAATGGCAGTAAATCTTTCTCCTCCTCAGCGAAATGTTCTTTACAATGTTTCTGTCAACAACACAAGGAAAGATAATCAAATATCATATTCCCAGGACAATCTATATTATTCCCTTGATTGGCTTGCACGATTCAACATACACAGAAGGGCGATGGCACAACAATCATCATTAGAGACAATCAATGATATTACCCATCTTACAGATGGTCCTGAACCCATTTTGCATGATAGTAGACCTATACCTGTAATGATTTGAGTCGGGTGGAAAGATTGGAGAGCCCTTCATTGTAGGCAGGGGACCCATAGTCCATAACTCCAATGGATTTCATGTCTTCTTTGATGCCATTCATAACTGGCAGGTCCCTTGCATGTTCCTCATTTGCAGCTTTACATAGTCCTGCAATCAATTATAATCAGCAACATTAGTATACCAGTTTCTCCAAGTACAAAAGATTGTAATTTTAAAACTAGAAGAGTATTTGTCTCCCTTGTTTCTCAAAAATTTTGTATTCAGAACAGTTTAACAAGCTAAAAGTACAATCCACAAGCAAATGCATGAAGAATTGCAATTCTCTATGAAATTTTCAAACCAGTCAAATTATCAAGTAAAAATAAATACTGAAAAACCTTATTTTTACTACAATGGCATTCATAAGCAATTCACGTGTCATCAAATTTTGCTCCAAAACTATAAAACAAGCAAAAAAATATAACAAGCAAAATCTTTAGATTGTCAATATCAAAAACACTTCATCTAGTGGCATGATTCTTGGTTTATATGTGGCTCTGTGAATTCAATTCTTGCAACACCCACAATTTCACATTCATGATTTTCTGTATACATATAAAAGCTCATTGGGCTTTGAGCTACTTGAAACATAAGTATAACTGTCTCTAATGTCATAATTCTTTCCCCTGCCTCCAAAGTTAAAAGTATCAAGCTGTAACCCTTGAGGGCCATTTTGTTTAAGGCACTTTTTATTTCAGGCAAAAATCTATATTAGTTTCCAAACATAACCCTGTTTGGTTTCAAACCCTTGGAACATAAGATACGGAAGGAATGAGATTCCAACCTGCATGGATCTTATTTCCATATCCACCTTAGATTTTGTACAATTTAGTAGTTATTGAATCTTACATTAACTTATATCACCAAAACACACCGATTAAAATTGATTTTTCATCTAAATTGCCCTTAATAAACAAGGCCAAATTTGGCATATATATATATATATATATTTACTCTTTATTGCTTTCTTAGACCTAATTAAAAACATCATTTTCCTCAAAATTCTAACACTTTCTGCTCTCTCCTCCCATCATCAAATTGCAGTGTTCTAGTCATTGTTTCTTGCTGCCAGCTATCAACCATTCCCTAGTCATTTAGGCTAGAAAATTTTTTTTTTCCATTGTATTCCTCCTCTTTGCGCAATATTTATCCTTTTTTATGTCACCATTGCCTTTCAGTCCATGTAGGATTTTCGTTAATTTTTGTTGAATTTGTTTTTTCTATTTGGAGTTAGTTTCTGGGGTTATTTCTCATATTGAGTTTAGTACTCCATGGTTGTTGAATTCGTCAAGTAATTTCTCCAAAAAAAAGAGGAATTAACGAGGCTTTGAACATCTTGATATAGACTTCTTGAATAATAATTACCATTCTAGGAAAGTTCTTAGTAAGATAGAATCTTTTTTGCTGTTATTATTGATGAATGTTACTAACATTTTACTTTCCAAGTTGCATCAAAGACAATTAATAGGCTTGCTTTTGTAACCTTCTGAACTTGAGCAGGACATCCTTTGTCGGTTAGTTTCCTGAGTGGTAAGGAGAAACAAAAGAGGGTTTCTACTATAAGAAGAGAGAACTGAGAAGAAAGAAAAATGTTATATGGGAACTTAATGGTTGTTCTACTTGCACTTGGTCCAATTTTTTGTTTGTATGAATGATTGGACATTGTTGGATACAATGTGCTAGTTTTTACAATTTTCGTTATATTATATGTTGAAAAATGATCAGACATGAATATTAGGATCTAACATTGTTAGTTTAGGTTCTTGGTAGATTTGACAATTCATGTGTTTTTGTATTGTGTTTTACATGAAAATTGCATGTCACAATTCGTGTCGACATAAAAATATGAAATATATATTTATATATTTGTTTTGTTAAACCTGTATTCAATTTTTTGCTAAAGTTTTAAACTGGAACACTTTCAGTGTTTTTTCATATAGTTTTCATGTTTTGTCATCATGGAGCATATCATTTACAATTTTTTTTTACTACAATACTACAATTATCCAATTATAATAAAGAATTATGTAGGGATCCACCATTTACAAGTGGAGGGTCCACATAAAATTTTGATGGACCGACATAATTCTAAATTGTGATAGATTAATTGTACTATACTCATTATAAGTGAAATGCTCCTGTTTTAAATGATTAGGTCTAGTTATTTGATTGATTAGGTAAATTTTGCGACATGATACATGGTTATTTATATATACATAATAGGTTGCCATCAAATACAAGTAGAATCAGACAACAATTGAATGCTTTGATGTAAATACAAGATTGATATTAGCTAAGATTTGTAGAAATGAAATATCTTATAGAATGGTATCATCTATCCACAAAAATTGACATCCTTAATTATATTTAAAGGCCATTTTAAAAAACAGCTGAAAAATAAAGCATTCTTAGTTGAAAGCAGACAAGAAAATGAAAGTTGGTAATGAGAATGGTACCTCGATCAGCCCTTTCGAGCACGGGAAAGACGACTCTCTCCTCCATTTGAGCATGCTCCAACATCACCTCCAGCAGTTGAGAGTAATTCTTCCCGAACTTTCTCAGTTCCATCCGTGGACTCCCCACCGCCGGATCAACCGTCCTCCTCCCTCCACGTGTTGACAGATCGTCTGCCCACCTCACTATTCTCTCCAAGTGCCATGTAATACTCTTGTGCTGCAGCCACGTTACCCTAACCACCAACGGCTCCGTGTCCAACAAACTAAACCTCAGCGGGGGGTGCGGGAACTTGTCCTCAATGAACTGGAGCAGCGTCTCTCGGTGACCCGACACGGTTTCAGACCCGATCTCGAGCACCAGCGGTTCGCTTTCAGAGGACGTATTATTATCGGTGGGAACGAACTGCAGAGACAAGTTCTTGTGAAGCAATGCGAACCGAATGTAGGCAGCGAGTGTACTCGAAGCGGAACCGTACAACCGGACCTTGGGTGCTATCGGAACAGGCTTAAAACGCCTGATGCAATCGCAGTGCGCGATCTCCGCCGTGGATTTCTTCGACTGAGGGAAACAATTCCCCATTTTTACCTTGAAAGAATAAAAGATTAAGACAGAGAATGGTGATTTTGAGTGAGATGAAAGAAAGCAGAGAAGATAAGAAGATAATGGCGTTAGTTAAGAATTCGGTTAAAGCATCAAAACGAACTGAAAGCGATGCTAAATGATTAAGATTCAGAATTCGTTGCAAAGTACTATTATACTTACCTAATAAAGAGAGTCGTTGGAGAGAAGAAACAGGGAATCCGAGAGATAATGATTGAAGCTGATTTTTCTTCTTTTTCAATGAAGATGGGGAAGCCTGTAGAGCAAGGAAAAGGGTATATATTATATATAATTCCCTCGCTTTTTTTTGGGAGAGAGAGAGCAAAATCAGCTGCTTTTGCTACGCTTCCCATTGAAGACACCGGAAGGTCCGCGGGAAAGAAAGAGTATTGATTGTGGAAATTCCCTAGACGCGTGAAATTGCTCCAGAAATGGTGTATGATATTACAATGTTCACAAACACACCGGCTCCGACCATGCCCCTCATTCCCAGCCCAACCAAGTCAATTCTTCAAACGAGGAAGAAACAGAGGGAGAAGGTGCACGACGAACCAAGCGAGCTGGCCTAGGGCCCGTAGGTAAGATAAGAAGCTAGAGAAAGAGAAAGCGTCGGTGCCCATTAGAATTGGGCAAGATTGGTTTTTGCTTTTAGGTTGGGGTACGGGTTATGGACAAAGCTTATACGAAGCATATTAAATTAAAAAAAATTATTTAATAAAAAATTTAAATTAATAAATTAATAGAATTTAATATAAAAATTAATAATATCTAAAAAAAAATTTAAAAATATTATTTATAATTCAAATTTGATCGATATTTATTTAACAATAAAAATTGTTTCAACATTTTTATTAAAAATATTTATCTAAAAATATATATCAAAATTTATTAAAATTTTTTTAAAATTACAGACTTAATTTATGTAATAAGATATTTTAATTTATTGATTTTGATTTTTGATTTTAATTTTTATTTAATTGTTTTTAATATGAAACTTTACGAACTTCATTTAAGAAACTTCACCTAAAAAACTTCATCTAAGTCTTTCCTATGGATTATTGGTTGGGTGCCAATTACAATAAAAATGCTTGAACATGAGTTAAGGAGAAAGATTATAGGTCGAAATCTTATTTTTTGTAATTTAATTTTTTAATTTGATTCACAGAATCTGATTCTTGAGATATTTTAAGATTTTTAACAGTGTCAAAAAAAGAAGGTGATAATCCTGAATCAGAAACTCATTTTTCAAAATTGAAGTTTTTTAAGATCTTGAAAAAATGTAAAATTTATCCCAATTTTGATCTCAATAATAATTTTATACGGTTTATTTTACTCTTAAAAATAAAAATAATTACATAATAAATCAAAACTCATTTTCATATACAAAATTGCATTCCTAGTCACACGATTGGGCAAAGTTATATTCTTAGGCACACAATTAGAAACTGAGCAATAATCATATGTATTTGAATTTTTATAAATTTAAATAGTTGTTTTTTATTGATAAAGTTTTAGATAGATAATGTTTTTTAATTATAAATATAATTGAAAGATGTATAAAATAAAAAAATTAATAAAACAAAATTTTCATCTACAAAACGTTTTTATGTTAGAAATGTAGTAATATAATATAATATGTTATGAAAAAATCAATTATAATAAAAACAACGCTTTTAAAAGAAAAACATAGTAAATTGTTTCGAATTAGTATTTAGAAATTTTTTTTATAGTTTTAGATACATTATGTTTTTAACATATGAAACGTAGTTAGTCATACAAAATAATAACAAAATAAAATTTATATTTTTAGTGATAACAATGTTTCTTAATATGATAATGTAGTAATCGATAAAATATAATTTATTTTATATAAAAACGTAGTTATTGTTGATAGATTTAATATAATATAATATTTATTTTACTTTTAACTACATTTTTTATATAAAAAATATAGTAATTGATAAAATTAAATTTTGGTTTATATATTTTTTATATCAATGACTATTGAATTTTGTTATGGAAATGTAATCATTGATAAACTGTAATAATTGATCACCTAGAATGATAATGTTTCTAAGATTAAAAAATGCAATCTTTATTGAAAATAAATTTTTTTTTTCATAATTCAATAAATATGATGTTTCTAAAATAGAAAACAAAACTTTGTTGAAAACATGAAAAAAATATTTTTTAGAATTTAACAAAAATGACGTTTCTAAGATGGAAAATATAATCTTTGTTAAAAGAATAATGTTTCTAAAATAAAAATGAAATTTTTATTGAAAACATAAAAGATATATTTTGTAGAATTCAATAAAAGGGGCATTTTTAAGATAAAAAATGTAGTCTTTGTTGAAAACATGAAAAAAATATTTTTTAGAATTTAACAAAAATAACATTTCTAAATTAAAAAATACAATCTTTGTTAAAAAGATGACATTTCTAGAATAAAAATAAAAATTTTGTTGAAAACATTAAAAAAATTTCTTTTTTAGAATTCAATAAAAAGAGCATTTTTAAGATAAAAAATGTAGTTTTTGTTAAAAAAAATGAAAAATATGTTATTCACATATCAATAGTATAAATGTCATGTATTATTCTCGTATAATCAAAGACAACATAGTAAAAAATTTTATTAGATAATCTTACATTCCCGTGAACCAAATATAAAAATTTTATATTTCCTAAATCAATAAAAATCCAAGAATCATGCATTCTCCTTCAATAACACTTTTCTCTTAAATAATTTTTTTTCTCAAAATCTAAGATATTATGTATCAAATGCCCCCTAGCTATCAAGTGACCAAAACGATAACATTTATTAATATTAGAGGATTAAAATAGTGGTTTTGAAAATTGAAGGACCAAAGCACAAAATTGCAAAAAAGTTAAAAGAAAATAATAATTTACTCTAATTATATATATATATATATATATATTATAACATACATGATTATCATATGAGATTTGCCTTTATGAACATTTACATGAATAGTTTTTATTTTCGACATATAAGAAAATTTATACAATTTCTCTTTTTAATGAGACATTAAATATTTTTTAATTTTAGACTACTTATAAAAAAAAAATATTTTAAAATTTATTTAATTATCCTAAACTTTCAAAATTTTAAATAAAAAGCCAAATTAGATTTAAAATAATTAAATAGATAAATTTATTATTTTGTATTTTGGTAAGATTTTATTTAAATAAGTAAAATTAATTCTTTTTTTATTGATAAATTAAATAAATAAATATATTTAAAAAATAATTTTTTTAGATATGTTTATTTGAAAATTTTTAATTATCCAAAAATTTTATTTCATCTAAAAAGAATCATTTTTATTTGTGAAATATATCTTTAGTTATATATTTTTATTTTTAAAAATTAATGTTCTAATATTTAGCTATACGTACTGAAAAACTAAGGATCCTGCCATTGATGCTCTGAGCTCATCCAGCCCCACACATGTAAATTCTTACCATTCTAATCTTGCCCATAAATGCAAATATAATTACTCATTGATTCATTGTATTATATAAAAAAAATCTACATGTTAAAACATAAAAAATATATATTTCTTTTTTGGCCAATAAAATAAAATTTCTAAGTATAATTTACTTTCTTATATGTTTAATTTGTTATATATAATATGATTAATTTATAATAATATTAAGTGATGGATGTAACTAATTAATAAGATTTGGTCTAATACAATTTCAAGAGGTGTTTATCGAATTCCCGGCCATCCTAAAACCAATAAAATAAAATATTATTATTAACATATATCTAAAATTTTTTGTTGTTAAATAAAAATTTCACCTACCGCTTTCAATTAGAGAAATAATATATACATATATATATTAAATTAATTGTTTAATAATTTAGATGTATATATCTTTTAAATTAAGAAAGTATCAAATATAATTTTATTTTAATAGATTTCATGATAATTTTTTATTATTTAAAAGATTAAATTTAATTTCTTAATAAATTATTTCTTAAAATTTTCTTAACATCAATTTTATTTATTTATTTATTTTTGCCATTGTTATTCACATTTTATGGATACTTCTTTTATATATATATATATATATATATTATAAAGTGAAAGTTAAGGAAGCATTTATTTATTTTTTTAGGTGCTTACGAGAAGTTCTCTGTATTCGTGTCAAAACATTGTTACAAATAACAAGAATTAATTAAATTTAAAAATCATATTCTTTTATAATATAAATGGCCCATTGATCATTACTTTGAATAAAAATTTATAATTCTTTATACTTCTTACTCTTCAAAATCATAACACTTTTTTATTTATAAAAAAATTGAGATAAACTGAAATGCAATTTAATATATATATTTTTTATAATATTATTTAACATATATTTTAAATTTTGTCAATTTTTTAATTGACATCTTAATTATATTATTTACATTTTAGGTGATTAAATAATATTAATTTATATATTTTTTATATTTAAATAAAATAAAAATAATTCGTTATCGCATGAAGTTAAATTTTAATATTATAAAAACTTATATAGTGATCGTTTTGACAACCTTGAATAGTCGAGGAGGAAATCCTATATGGTGAGGACCACCAATTACCCTCGCTAAATTGATAAAAATGCAAACATGCCTAATCTTTCGGTGGCGTGCCAAATGCGGGGATTTAGTGACAGTAATTTATGAGTGTCAAAAACGAACCCTCGGAAACAAAAAAAAAAAAAAAAAAAAAAAAAAAAGACTTTTAGTAAAGGTTAACGGTAACTCTTACTGAAAAGAAGACCTTTGTTGAGTAGGGATATACCCTTCACTAAAGCTCTCCCTAAATCAAACTTTTCTTGCGGTGGATATCTACATATATATTTCATTCGAAAATTTACAACAACATAAACAATTGACAAAATTCAATTTTTTATAAATATCAAACAAGGAGTACAATTCTTTGTATATTTTGTGCAAGAAAATAATCCTCTAATTTGATCTCAATGAAAGCAAAAATTATTGAAGCTTGACAACTTAATCTCAAATAGAGTGATTGACGGTTTTTCAAAACGACGTCTTTTGTCGTGAAAAAGAAACTTGAGTGAATTTCATGATCGAAAGCTTTATTATGAATTAGTGAAAATAAGCATATCTTCAAAGAAATTGCAAAAGACTTATGATTCTTTGGTTGGTTGCTTGGATTTGAGATAACTTGAATAATCTTAAAAAAAAAAAAAAACCCGATTTACAGGCGATTTGTTATTGTTCTGGAGATTTGTTGGATTTTATTGGCTTTGATGAAAAGATGACTTGATAGTCTTGACTTGATTTTGGAGGGACTTGAGGTAAATCTCGAAGGTAATGCACGGATATATAATTTATATAAAAAATTTAATTATAATATAATTATAAATTTTATATCAAAATAATTTTTTTAAAAATATAAATATAATAGAAAATTATTTTAAGTGAAATAATTAACACATTCATTTTCACTTCTTAAAATATATAAACTATTATAAGTTCATGTGAAATGTTGCATAAAAAATAAATTTTTGAAAAGTGTTATGCAACTTTTCAAATATAAAATGGATAATAGTATTAAAAAAAAAGTCAGTGATAAATTAGTGGATATGGTAGAAAGATAGTGTTAATTGATAAAAGCTAATAAAATATGTTATATAACTATTTGTTGCAAAAAGCTAATAAATTGATATAAAAGGAAAAAAGGAAAACAAAATACCAAAAGCAAAAAGGAATAAAAAAAAACTTATGATTAATCAAGACAAAATGCTGCAAATTGACTGCAGCTTACAAAAAAGAAAAAACTTAACTAAAATGTCAAAGGAAATACACCATCTCATTTGTAATAAAAAATTGCCAAAAAAAAAAAAAATCAATCAAATATTTTTCAAGTGTTGCCTTAAGTTTGACAAAATGTCACATTGAGAGCATCATTTGTAATTCTTACATAGTTGTTGAGCCCTCCTTTGATATCTTTTTCAATCCGCTTCAGAATTATTGTTAAAGAATAATCACATAATTACAAAAAATAGAAAAAAATCAAATCATTACGCACCCTCAAGCAAGATAAATAATTAATCCTTTAGATCTCTACAATAACCTACTATTTTTTAGCTTATCGTATCTGTAAAACTTTGGCTAAGGTCACTTGTACCCAAAACTAAATTTCATTATATAGATTTTTATATGAGTACATATTGTATTTTATACTATGAAGCTGGTACATTAATTCAAAGGAAAAATATATTCACAAAGTAAAAGAAATAAAAGAACATGATACAAAAAAATAATAATACTTATAAAGTTATAATCTTACATCACCATTCAGAGTTTATTATAAAATGTAAAAAAAATTGGTGTAAAATATAAAATATTGTATCATTAAGAAACCAAAAAAAAAAAAAAAAAAATAGAAGAATACAAATGAAAATTTTTTTTACTACCATTTTATGTGTCACCTTCATTGTTATCGACAATACATGAATACTTATACATGTAAATCCCAAAGATTTAGCTATCAATCAATTACATATTTACTATAAAAAATTTATGTCTCCTTTAATTACATATTATTATGAAATTTAAATTTTAAATACATAATTTGACCTATCAATCAATCCTTTCTATTTTTGCAATCATACGCCCAAAATGAAGGAAATGTAAGTAAGGAAAATTTTACTTCAAAACAAAAATTAAAGCTATTGAATGATCAATGAGACTTTTTTTTTTTTAAAATAAGAAATATTTCATAATTAAAGTGTATTTTAAACCAAAATTAAAGCCATTGAATATTTAATATTATTTGGAATGGAAATTGACAACATTAAAAATTAATTAGTTTGTAATTTTAATTTTGAAATTTGAATTGTTAATTAAGATCAAAATTAACAACACATAACATCATTTGGGACTATTCATGTATAGAAAAATTAACTTATTTCATTTTTTTTTTTGTCAAAGTTAATGTATTAAAATTATCTTTTATATATTTGTATTAGATTGTTCTAACAAATTAACATATTTATATAATCATTAATAATGATTAGAAGATATGTAGAATTATTCACGATTAAAGAGCTTTTCATTTAAAATTTGATTTTGATCAAATTAATTGTAGTTAATTTATAGGTAAGAGTATCGATATTTAAATAATATAAGTGTAATCAATTTATCTATAATAAATTATTTTCAAATAAATAATATATCAAATCAAATTAATTAATTAGATGACGCATGATACTTATTTATGACATTCCACATGTTAAAAAGCTAAGATATCCGCATGGGACAAATTACCTTTTTATCAAAAACTTTGGTTTTTATATATTTACAAGATCCAACAGTGGACAAGATTACATCTTCATGACAAAAGGTGTAAAGATATAATTGATTGATAGAATTAATATGAATATTTGATAACATTTTAATTTTTTACTTAAAAAATTCTTAAAAAATTTAAAAATAATAAAACACATTAGATCTATATAATAATTATAAACTATTTTTTATATACAAAAGATTCAAAATTACATTAGTCAAACAAATTAGTAGTTCTTCTCAAAGGCCTAAAGTCCATTTAATTACATAATATGAAAAATACCCATCCACCTAAAAAATATTTCAACTATACTTGTCAATTAGATAAACCAAGTAATTAAGTTTCATTTAATGTTGGATGTTAGATGTTAGATATAAATTATTTTCATTTAATTAAAGATAATATTAAATATGATTCAAAGATAAAATTTAATTAGTTAATCCAAGAATTTTTGAATTTTGATTTGTCAAACCATGTCTTTTTATTTTGATCTACCAAGTAATTTTTGATAAATCTTTAACCAACTTCTTTAATCAATTAAATATTTAATTTAATTAAAATATTTCCACCAAATTTTTTATGTTTACAAATGTCCCTACTTCTAGACATGAACATGTGTATGCTTGTTGTGCATAAGAAATGGTCTTGAAGTCCATTTTTCTTTTTTTTAATTTTCTTTTAAACCTTCAACTAGTGGTGAACTTGGACTGACATTTGCTTGGAGCTTAAACCTGAATTTGCTTGGACAAATTACTTCAAAGCCAATTAGCCATTGCCATTTAAACGTAATCCCTTGCTTGGCACATCGTATACATAAATTTTGATCATTTATAAACAGTACATGATCAAAGAAGTGTCGCGTGGCAGTTACTTCTTGTTTTTTTTCTTTAGTTTTTTTTTTTTAATTTTTACTTTTTTTTTCATTTTTGATTTTTTTTTGTCAAATCTTTTGTATGGATGAATACAACATGATAGTTGCTTATTTTCCCTTTCTTCCTTTTATTTTTTCAAATTTTTTGTATTTTTTGTCAAATCTTTTTAATATTTAATAAATATATTTTTAAAGATTTTATTTTTTTAAAAGGTTGATGCACTTTATACAAAACTTTCTTTTTTTATTTTTTTTCTTTTTACCTTTTTTTTTTTTAAAAGTGTATGCAATATGTTTGTTCTCTTTTTTATTATTTCCAATTTTTATATATTGAATAAATGTTTTTATTTTAAATTATTTTTTGTCTTGCAAACTTAATACTAAAGGTACGCCACTTGTTAAGTTATTTTTTTCCTTTTAATCTCTTTTTTTTTTTTTTTTTTGTTTTATCATTTTTCTATTTACTTCCTTTTTCTTTTTTACTTTTTTTTTCTTTTTTCTTTTTTTTTGTATTATTTGTCAAATCTTTTTTAATATTTAATAAATAAATATTAATAAAGATTTTATTTTTTTTAAGTGAGACCCAATTTTTTTAAAGCTTTCCTTTTTCTTTTCTTTTTTAAAAAATGTATGCCACATGTTTGTTCTCTTTCTATTATTCCCCATTTTTATATATTTCATAAATATGTTTTTATTTTAAATTCTTTTTCATCTTGTCCACCTAACACTAAAAGTATGGTACTTGTTAAGTTATTTTCTTCCTTTCAATCTCTTTTTTCCTTTTTTTTTTTTTTATCAAATTTCTATTTACTTTTCTTCTTTTTTCTTTTTATATATTTATAAATTTTTTATAATATTTTACTTTGAAATGGGTCGAGTAGATATTCAATCATTTTGCTTTAGAACAATTTACCTTAAGACTAGTCGAGTTTTTTAAAGAGAAACGACTTCGAGCTGGAAGCATATTTAGAATACTTTATTTAACTTATTTCGAAATACATATAAAAATATACATTTTATTATTTAGTTAATTTTATATGTGTAAAAATGAAAGGCTCAACAACCACAGCATTGCATGGAACTAAAGACTAGGTGCCATTTTTTATCGACGCATTGAACTCAACAGCCATGGCCTCTCCATTATGGTATTTGAACAGCTTGGCTTACACCAATAGGTTCCAATGGTGGATGAAGGGAATGTTTCGTGGCAAGGTAGGCTTGTTTAAGTTTAAATATATTGTTATGAGACCTGGTAGTTATGGTACAGGTTCTAACATATTGAAATGGGATATTTAAGATTAGAGGCTCGGATAAGAGTGCAGTGTGTACGTCTGAGGTCTAAGTGACATTAATAGGAGATAATGATTCATTACTTAATGAATGATTTGCTGTTAGGGCTTTATTCATGGTGATTGATGGCACAATAGTAGCATTAGAACTGGAGGCAGAAAAACAAGGTAAAAATGTTTTATTTGGATTAATGGAATTGTACTGGTATAGGGGTGGTTGGCAATTGGGTGATTGTATTGCTCAGTTTGGCATATGGAAACATAGACTCAACAAATCTAACATTTATGGACACAAACAACTTATTAGAAGATAAATCCACGCATTTGTAAGCACTTCGAATAATAGAGTAACCGAGAAAAACACATGATCTTGACTTAGGCTGAAGTTTGTTGTCCGAGTATGGTTTGAGCTATGGATAACAAAGACATACAAAGGTTCTTAGTTTAGAAGAGTTAGGTGTGCTATGAAATAATACTTTATAAGGGGAGTTACTTCATAGGTTTGGTGTAGGAATTCGTTTGATAAGATACATAGTAGTTTGGAAGCATGAGGCCAATAATTAAAAAACATGGATGCTTTATGAAAAAGTGTCAAACCAGTCTCAACAATGTGTTTATGTCTTCTCTTTGAAATTCTATTATGTTTAAAAGTCTGTGGTGGTGTATTGAGATGTTTAATGTCATAGGAAACAAGCAAACGTGATAAGGGTTTGTATTCCCCATCATTGTCAAAATAAATAGATAAAATAAAGGTGTTAAAATGTCTTTGAACTAATGCTTTAAATATAGGAAATATTTTCACAACATCAGATTTTTGCCAAATTGGGAACAACCATGCAAACCTTGAATAATGATCAACAAAGATGATATAATAATGACAACGATTAGTTGATCTAATGCAAGGACTACCCCAGACATCAGTGAATAAAATCTATAATGGTTTATTGCTAATCAAACGTAAATCATTGAAAGGGAGTTTACTCTTGTTACACAAACATGAATTACAGTTACAAACTTTGTTGGAAGTGTCATACTCCAAATTAAAAGATCTTAAAAGATGGATGTCCTAATCTTTTATGCCAAAATCAACTATTGCTTTTAAACTAGGTAAGGTTAATTTTGGTTTATTTGATGCAGTAAAAGAAGCTGGAGAGCTATTAGGTGTAGACAGTTCAGAAATACTATTTTTTTTATTTCTTTTCATTAGTGTGCCCTTGTGGCTAGATCTTTCACAAGCAAATAGTATGAAAAGAATTCAATAGAGACTTGGTTAGATTTATGAAGTTTTGAAACTAAAATTAGATTCTTTTTCATTTAAGGTATATGTAAGACATTAGAAAGAATCAAAAGTTTTTGTGGTATGGTGATTTATGTGGAACCACTATGTGTAATGTTCAAACCTGAGCTATTTCCAACTACTATTTCATCAAAACCTCCATAATCAAAATAAAAAGACATTATTCAGGTCAGTGGTAACATGATGTGATATATCAGAGTCATTACCTAGTTTTGATTGTTAGTTACGCTTAAAACTTGAGCAATGTTTGCAATTGATTCTTGCATTGATCATCCTTTGTAATTTTTACAAATCTTAGCACTATGGCCGAATTTCTCGCATAGTGAGATATTGGTCTATTATTGCTTATCTTAACATTGAAATAGTTAAATTTTCTTTGAGCAAAACTATAATTATTGTGTGAATAGGAGTCATTATTGACATTACCTCGAAGGTTATTACCTTTCTACTATAGGTGTTCAAAACTTGTTCATTTCTTTACCACGTTGACTATCACTGTTGGTGCTATTAGGAGTTCTTATTGTTTGATTACTGCTTCAAAGTCATTGAGTTTATCATGTAATTCCTCTAGGGATATTGCACTTTCTCTTGCCTTTATTGCTATTGAAATTTCTTTGAATTCCAAATTAGTCCATTAAAAATGAAGATAATCAAGTCATCTTCTGCTTATTGGCACTTGTGCCAAAGCCAACTCATCTGCATACTTTTCATTGCTTACATATATTTGACGATTGATCTATTTCCTTATATATACAAGGATAGTTTTTTCTTGAGTGAGATGACTTTTGATCTAGTCTTGCTAACAAATACATTGGTAAGTTTTGTAATTACTTCATATGAAGTCTTGGATGCTCTTATCATTGGTGTCACTAATTTGATGATTGATGAAACAGTAGGATAAAAGATCAGTTTATCCTATTTGATCCATTTTAAGTATTCTAGATTAAAAACAATAGTGTTTTTTATGGTGGTGGTTGATGCAGGGAAAGGATGGGTACCATTAAGATAGCCTATCAAGTCTAGACTAGTTAAAAGTGTATCAAACTAAGGGTACCAAGAGGGAGAGTTGCTACAGTTTAGTTTGAGTAGGACTTGAATGGTTGAGTTAATTTGAATGACTTCAGGTTAGGGTAGTGTAGCACTATTTGCTGTAGTAGTGGTTGATGCCATTTGATTGGAAGTGCTATTAGGCTTAGCAAGCTCTTATACCATGTAAAAACAAAAGGCTTTTAGAAGAATTCAACTTGTTTCTATTTAGTATATGTAGTACATATATATATATATATATATATATATACACAGAGGAAGATTTAGATGATAAGTTACTTAATGTAATCTTATCTTTTGTACAATATAGTCAATTATTATCTATAGTTTTTACTATATTTTTAGATAAGAATTACATCTTGATAATTAAAGTGTGACTAGGTCAATCAATTGGTTTAGTTGAAATGCTACTAGTGCTATCTCTTTAGATAAGAATTACATCCTAAAAATTCAAGTTTGAGTAGGTCAGTCATTTGGCTTTGCTAAGATACTATTGGTGTTGTGTTGGGTGCTGATTTGATCCGTCTTAATAATACGTATATATGTATTATATTAATTAAATTCTTTTTACCTTAATTTAAGAAAGTAATATTTTAAACTAAATGCGGGGGTCAAAATGACACTTTGTGAGCCTTTTTTTTTTTCATTTTTTTCATTTTCATTGTTTTCATCATTTTCTCTTTTTTCACTTTTTGTTTTTTTTTTATATTTAATTTTTATTGGATAAATTTTATGAAAAATAGATGTCAATTAATTTATCCATGTGTCATTCATGTTTGTTTTTATTATCTTTTGTCTTATTTTTTGTTTTTTAATAAAATAAATTATTTAAAAATATATATGATGAATAGAAATTGGAAAAAAAATTAGTGCGAACATTTTTATATTGATTATCAATCTTATAATGCACCCACGTGGAAGTTTAATGCAAATAATAAATACAATTCCATTAGTAATAGGAAAGCCTTGATTTTGTATTGCCTTTAGCCTATTAGAAAACAAAGGTAATCTTATATAAATATATAACAGTCAAAGTCTTTAGTTAAAAAAGCAAATATCTAATGTGTATGATATATATTTTTTTACACATGTATAGTCATGAATAAGCACTATGTGTCATCTAATAAAATGTGTTTTATTATATTTCATTTGATGCCTTTTTAATGAAAAAAAATCAATATGCTCAATTTGATTGATTCATTTTTAATGTAAAAAAAATGTAAATTTATTTCATTTAGATTATTGTATTTATTTTCTTTTAAATATTCATAATTCTTACCTTATATAAATAAGTTTCAATTCAATTTGTAATCAAAGTTAATTGTTATTTACCTTAAATCACTCTTAATTAAATTTTATTCTTAATTTTTCACACCAATTCAAAATTATAAAGAGAAATATGCTTTTGTCCATTAGAGATAATAGTATTGAATGTTTGTTCTATACTTTAGTATATTTCATCTCTCTTTTTTCTTTTTTTTATTTGTTCCATAGATTTTGTTTTCTTCCATTTTATTTTAAAGTATGATTTTTTTATTGATTTTAATATTAAAGTTTGCTTTTTAGAAAAAAAATGCTTTTAGTTTTTGGGACAATATTAGCATAACATACAGATATGTAGATATGTATTGCATATTAATCTAAACATTTCATACACAATATAAATGGCTTACTTTATTTTTTCTTTGATTTAATTTTTAGTTTATTTTAATGGATTAATTTATAATTTTTATGTGCAAATATATGTAGATGTCTAATTTTGTCTGGAGCGATCTAACATCATTAAATTGGGCTCGTTTTATGAAATACCAAAATGAAGATCAAAATGGTTGATTTTAACAACCCATTTTCTAGTCCAATTAAAGGCCCAAGGTAATAATCAAATGAGGTTTGGAATCAATTGAAAAAAAAATTAAAATTAAATTAAAAAAATAAAAACTAGTTAATTTTTTTTAAAAGCTAATTAAGGGGACCATTTGCAATTATGGGCCTAATTCACAACTTAATTATGGTCCAATGATAGCCCGTTATAAAAATCCATTTAAAAATCCAAATAAACCCATAATATAGCTTATTGTTAGGCCAATTTACATGAAAAATGAGTACAAATGAAATGTGGCTTTGACGAGAATAACAAATGAGGAAAAGAAGGAAAATGCAAAAGCGGCCCATCCGTTTGAGAGGAAGCAAATGCATATGAAAGAAAAGAAGAGACGGGTAAGGCAGTAAATGGGCAAGGATTTGAAGCCTAAATTGAAACCACTTTATGGAGTGCACAAAGATGCATGTATGGGGGAACATCTAGTGAGGAAAAAGGATAGGCTAAAGTGGAAGGACAACACCTACAAAAAAACAAAAAGAGACAAGTTTAGTGTAGCAAGAAAAAAGAATCAAATCTTGAAGCCTTGAGGAGAAAGGTTGGGGAAGTTTAAAAAAAAAGCGTGAATAAAGAATATAAGGACTTTTTGGAGTGCTCTAAGGGCTTTTTGGAGTGCTCTAGAAGGTTTCTTAGAGGACTAGAGGTTTTTTTTTAAAATAAAAAAAGAAGAAAAAATAAAAAAGCCATCAAAAATGAAAAAAAAAAAAGAGGTCTTGTGAAAAAAGCCAAAAACAAAAAAAGGTGAAAAAATAGAGACCAAAAATTGAAAAAAAAAGGTGAGAAAAGCTCTTAGGTGACTAATGGGACAAAAGAAAGACCAAAACAAAGAATAAAAGAGAAAAAAAAGCAAAATGGAAGGATAGCTCCGAATAAAGAAGCAAGAGACTTCTTTTTTTTTTTTAAACAAAGCCAAGATAACTCTCTCTATTTCTTTTTCTATGAATGTTCAAACCTTGTTTTCTATTATACATGGCTCTACTCAATTTCATGTTAAACAATATATATATATATATTATGATTTGTATATGGAAGAAAATAGTTCATGGACTTGCAACCCTATCCTTGCCAATTTAATGTCACTTGAGGCATTAGAAAAAGTTTTTTTTTTTTTAATGAAAATGGCCTCCAACATAAGGAATAGGGGTTTGTACGGGGAGGTTTTTAAACTCGATTTTTTTTCATCATCAGGTTCTAACTTTGTTCCATTGTTAAAAAAATGAATAAATAAATAAACATGATACTTGTCTTCTTCCTTATATGATCGAGTACCTGTCGTGCATCAATTCATTTTCTACTTTGCATGTGACTTTTGTCCATGCTTCAAATACCATTATACTAGCTGCATTTATCTCCCTCTACATGTGATTGATTTTTTTTTTTTTTTGGTTTGCTTTTGTTACTGATAGTCTATCTTAGGGTTACTACTTCTTTGGTATAAAGAATCTTAAAGCCTCAGACTTTTTCATTATTCTAATGTTATCCTCACTTGTAGGTCTTGTGTTGAGATTTTAAGAGTTACCATATGCATACACTTTCTCTTTGTTGCCATTTTTTTTCTTGTTTGTAAAAGCTAAAGGTTTCGCCTTTTCCATTTATGCCTGATTCACTTACAAAAGCTTAGGCTTTATTTTTTTTTTTCACTAAATGGTTTGTTGTATAAGCACCATTTGTTTGTGGTATGAAGGGAAGGTTAAAAAATTTTAGATATTTATTGGTCTTTTTTTAAAATTTATTGGTTTAAACTTTCACTAGTTTACAGGGCCTTTTTTGTGAAATATCCATCGGTGTGTTCTGTTACATGTTAATAGGCTTAGGGTGGGGATTACATAGTTGGCTTATTTTTTAAGGATTAAAGCATGGAAAAAAAAAAAAAGAGAAAGTCATATAAATAAGAAAATAGAGCTTTGTTTAAAATGGGTGGGGACTATGGTTGGCTTGCTTTTCTTTAAGATTAAAGCATGAAAGTACTATTATAAAGAAAAGGAAGCTATAGATGGATGAACTCAAACTTTGTCTTGATAGTTGGGGATTATATGGCTTGCTTGCTTGGTATTAGGATTGGGGAATAAAGCATATTAAAGAATAAACACATGGTTGATAAAAATAATGTTTTGGATACTTTACAATAATCAATATTTAGATAATAATAAAATGAATATAAAAGAAGGATTATTAACAATAAAAATAAAAATGATAAGGATAAAGAAAATTTTTTATCCAATGATAAGATATTAAAGAATTGCGAGTAGTGATTCTTTAAAATCTCTAGGTGAAGATATTTTTCTAGAAATACTATCAAAGTAATGGAGTATTTAGGAAAATATTTAATATGAAAATATTTCGTTTATCTATTTTTCTTAAGATTATTGTACATTGAAAATAATATGTGATGATTAATATTGTGATCAATTAATTTTATTTATTATAAATTTTAATCAAAACTAAAGATTAGAATTGAAGTAATTATTAAGTAAGAAAGGAAAAAATAAATGAAATTTTCGATGATGGAATTCTAAAGAAGTTCGAGTAGAGATTCTTAAGAAATCTTTAGTTGAGAAAATTCTTCTAAAATACCGTCAAAGTATCGAGGTATCTAAGAAAATTTTCAATAAAAATTTTTATTTACTTTGTCCCTTTCAAAAATTTTGATGATAATTGTAAAGTAATTAAACAAAATTAAAACGAATAACAAAATGTAAAACATAATAATAACTAATATATATTTTGTGTGTGCATATTTTGCTTTATTGTTTGCGTTACATTATTTCAAATGCAAATGAAATTTTTGATGATAAGATTCCAGAAAGTCCGAGTATAGATTCTCGAGAATTCCTTAGGTGTGAAAAGTCTTTTAAAAATTACTAAAGTATTGAAATATTTATAAGTTTCTTTTCAATACAAAAAATTTTCATTTTATTATTATTCTTAATTTGAGTAGTTTTTTTATATGAAAATATACACTTTTGGAAATAACTTTGTTTATAGATAATAATAATATTATTACATGATTTTTAAATTTTAAAATAGTAAATGAAATTTCTGATGATGAAGCTCTGAGAAGTCCAAGTAGTAATTCTCGAAAATTCTCTAAGTAAGAAAAGGCTTTTAAAATTATCAAAGTATTGGAATATTTAGAAGTTTCTTTTCAATACAAAAATACCTCCATGTTATTATTATTTTCTTTAATTTAAAAAGTCTTTTGGATAAAAATATGTTTTTTTAATATAAATTTTTGGATAATAATAATATTATTACTTTTTTTTATTAAAGCAAATGAAAAATCTCTAAGGATGAAATCCAAAAGAAATCTGAGAAGTGATTCTTTTGAAAACTCTAAGTAAAAAATTTTATCTAAAATGTTGCCAATGTATTGGGGCATTTAGATTAATTATCGATAAAGATTTTTCATTTGTTTATAAATGGCATAAAATGATTTTTTCATGGTTCTTTAGCATAAATACTGGAAATAAATGTGAACCACCGAAAATAGGATTTTTGAGAATTTTGAGTAGTGATTCTCAAAGATTCTTTAAGCGAGATGGTTCTTTTTAATATTGCCAGAGTATTGAAATATTTTTAAAAAATTTTCAATATGTAAGGTTCTTATTTATTTTTCAAGCCTACTAAAAATAAAAATATGTTTTAAAGAAAAATTAAGGAAATTAAATTTTGAATACCAAAATTAAGACCTTTTTTGTCCAAATTGAAAGGTAACATATAATTAGTTGGTATCATTTTTTTAATAGGTGTTGTAGGGGTGCTAATCATTCCTTACATGTAACCGATTTTCGAATCTAAACTGTTTTTGTAGACCCAAAAAAATTATCTTTTTAATAAAATTTTAATTAATTTTAAAATTTTATTAGAACGATAAGATTTAATAGGTGGCCAATCACACCTAGCCAAGAAGGATTCATGGCTGCTCCATCCTTTTTATTTTCAAATTCATCTAGCGGTCTCCAAACTATTACAACAATGTATATATATGCTATGTAATTAATATTAACTACAAAATTTTGTCAGCTTTTTTAATTGGTAACAAGTTGTTGCCAAGAACATGTCTGGTCTCAAATACCATAGTGAAGGATTACTGCAATGAAAAAAATAGGTAACACAAGGGATTGTCCTGGCAAATATGGACGGCTTACACTAATTGCTCTTACATGGGATTGGCAATTCCTAAATTTCAATTATTCCAATACCAAAAAAAAATTAATAATCTTATACACATCAATGAAAATAAAATTGAATTCATTATCTAAATTATAAATGTATTTATTTCTTAAATATTATTATATGTAATGAGAATTATGCTAATAGATTTGCTTGGTCATTTCTTTTGAAAATTCAAAACAAAATTGAAATTTACATCAATCACTTAACGTAAAATCTCCATTAATTACCTTTAACAAAATTAATTGTTGTATATTAAGTTTATGAAATGCATTAGAAATGTGTTGGCGTGTCATTGAAGTAAATTAATCAATAGGTTTCATAAATTAATGCATTACTTGAGGTTTGTTATTTACCCATCAATAGGCCTTGGTTATTTGGAAAAATAATTAAATAATAAGAAATTGTATTAATAGTCACAAAACTTTTAAGAGTAAATTTATTTTTGAAAATTAAAGTAAAAATTAAGTTTCCAAATTGTGTTAGTATTAATCAAATCGAGTGCTAATGACAAAGAAAAGTTAATGACGATTGAGACCTTTCGAGGGATTAAGAGTTAAGAATTGATTTATTAAAATGATTTATAGAGTAAACATAATATTACAATAATTTTCCTATAAATAGCAATGTTCTTGCCTTTTATGAATAAGAACTCAAATTGTAATTAAAATTTAATTTTTCATTATTGTTTACCTTAAATTGCTCAAATATAAATTCCATTCTTAACTTTTAACAATCAACGTTGACACTACATATGAATAGGAGTTTGCTTTGATGTATTATCATTTAATAGTTAATAATCTAAAATAATTTAAATTATTATTATTTTTGAAAGACCAAATTTTAATTTTATATATTGTGTTTCTAATATTACAATATTACATTAAATGAAGGATTTCTTTTTTAGCACATGAGGAAAGGTTTTAAGTTACTTCCAATCAATTAATTCATATAAAAAACATATTTTAAAAAATTACTACCTATAAACTGTTTGACATTTGAACAAAAACTTATAAAAATTACAAACTATGTGGTCATTAATTAATAAGTATATATTTTTATAAACAAATTTATTAATTTCATTGCCTTATTTAAACAAGTTTTATTCTGCATTAAATTAGTCGTATGTACTCTTTATTTGGTTTTTATATTATTTAATATTTTATATTTATAATCTAGTCTTAAATATAAAATTAAAATATATGTTAATATATATATATACATAAAAGCGAAAAAAAAAGTGGTATGAACAAGTATGAAATAAATGTGCTTGCGTAAAAAATCATTAAAATTTATTATTTAATGGTTAATTGACATAAATAAATATCAATGGTTTGATTGTAATTAAGTTATTAGGTTTTTTAACATATAAAAACAAAAATTTAAAATTAATTTTAACATATATCGTTTAAATTATATATTCCCTTAACGTATAGAGTATAGAGTGCAAGCTTTGGTAAGGGATGGGTGAGTACATTTCAATACTCATACAAAGCCCAATATTTGAGAAAACCCATTGCCTAACCATGCTGGAGGTACAACCAATGTGATAGAAAAAGGGTATGGATGTTAAAAAGTGGATAAGAGAGGTGAAAACTCCTTTGAAAGTGGTATATAACTATTTGGTCAAAGCTGATATAATCCAAACAATAATCTTCGAGATTGATGATAGTCATTTAGGGTTTGATCATTTTTACAAATATCATGGAATGGTGAAAGGTCATTTAATCTAAGATTGTGAAGAGTTCAAGCAAATGGTTCAATGATTAATGGATATTAGAATTATTGAATTCTATAAAAAAGAAAAAGAGGATGAAGTAAGTAAGATAACAAGTCAAAGATTTGGTAGGTTGTTTATACCTAATCCCTTAACCATTTTCTATGTTGAGCCAGAATTGATAGTATGTGAGTTCACTCCCCATTCACAAACATCTATCACTGTTTATGTACCTAACATGTTTTCTTACAAGGATGACATGGTAGTTCCTTAAAAATATGATTGTGACATAAAGATCTAAGCATTGAATAGTGCAAACATCAATGATACAACTAATATATCTAGTGGTGGAGAAATGAGTCGGAGTGGTCAAATTTATACTTCTAAAGCGTTAGAGCAGCCAAGAAGAGAAAAAAAGGAAATAAGGTAAAAAAAAATAGAAATGAAAAGAGAGTCCTTATTATAATGAACCCGATAATGCATTACAAGAGGTTAGTGACAGAAAAAGAAGCTTATGAATTTTTGAAGATCATTAGGCATAGCGAATAAGTGTGGTGGATCAACTTAACAAGATGCCACATAGAATTTCTTTGTTATCTCAGTTGTTAAACTCTGAGCCCCACTGGAATGCACTATTGAAGGTATTGAATCAAGCTTATGTAGATCATGACATTTTTATGGAAAAGGTAAACCATCTAGTAAGAAGTATAGTGGCTCCAAACTACATTACCTTTAATAATGATGAGATTCCATTGAAGGGGCGAAAAAGTGTGAAGATCTTACATATTATAATAAAGTGTAAGAGCCATACCATGGTAAAAGTATTGATTGATAATGGGTCCTCAATTAATTTGATAACAATGACCATATTCTCCAAGTTACTGGTTAATCCTTTCTATATAAAAAACAACCATATGATAGTTAGAGCCTTTGATAGGTTGAGGAAAGAAATGATTGGAGATATAGAGATTCCAATGCAAATACAATCCTACACATTTAATGTCAAATTCTAAGTTATGGATATTATGCCATCCTACAACTGTTGGTTAGGGAGACCATGGATTCATACCACTAGGGTTGTACTATCATCTATGCATCAAAAAGTAAAATTTGTGGTTGATGGAAGACAAGTCTATGCCAATGGAGAAAAAAACTTGTTGGTTATGAAAACTATGATAACCCTTTACATGAAAGCTGTAGAAAAAGTGTTTGAATACTCTTTTCATGTTTTTGAGGTTATTAATACCACATATGTGAGAGAAGGCTCACCTTTATTTATCAAAGACTATTGGAATTATGGTTAAATAAATGTTGAAAAAAGGATGATGCCTGGTCTAGGTCTAATGCTAGCACTACAAAGAATGAAGGAAGTGCTAAAGATTATGGAGAATAATGAAAGGTTTGGTTTTGGGTATAAGCCAATTGCTGCTAATAAGATGAGAGCAATGTAAGATAAGAGAGAAAAAAGAATGGCTTACCTTAAGGAGCAGTAAGTGAATGGTGGAAAAATGGAGTTTTTATACCTCTACAGTATTTTTTGTTCATAGGGAATATCTACCCAAGAGTGTTAGAGGTAGGAATGCCAATAGAATAGGTTGAGGAGGTGGCTTTCTTGAAATTGAATTTGAAGCCAGATGGGGTGGATGAAGTGATAACAATAGAGGAAATGACTTTTATGTTTCCTTTTGATGGTTGAATAATTGAGACTAGTTTGTTTATTATAGTTATCCTTGAACCAAATCTAATTGCCTCTGCCCAAAGGCTTATGAATAGTTTTTATGGGCTTATTTTTTAGTATCATCAATAAAATGTTGAATGTAATGCATCTTTCTTGACATAATCTTTTCCATTTACACCTATTTCCTTTTAACATTCATTTATTTTTGCCAATATGCCTTTAATTCTTTATCAAAATGTCTATTTATATCTTTGAAATCTTAATAATTTTAGGTTTCCAAATATTGAACATTATGGATGATCCTGACAATTATTTTGGGTTTAACTTCAAGAATTTTGTTCAAGTTAATGAGCCTGATGATGAAGATTCATAAGATTGCATCTTACCTTTCATCTAATAAGACTGGTTGAACAAGAAAAAAAAGCTATAAAACATCATCAAAAGCTTGTAAATTAGATTAGTTTTGAAGATGATGAGAATAAAAAAGAGATAAAGGTTGGTACTTTTCTTCCATAAGAAGAATGATGGAGATTTAAGGAACTGCTTAGAGAATATATAGATGTGTTTGTCTGGTCATATTAGGATATGCTAGGGCTTGACACGGATATTGTAGAGTATAAGTTGTCACTGATCTTGGATTGTAAATCGGTATAGCAGAAGTTAAGGCATATGAAACCAGAAATGCTATTAAAAATAAAAAAAGAAGTTAAGAAGTAGTTTGACATTGGCTTTCTAGCTGTGGCTAAATATCCGAATGGGTCACCAATATAGTTTCAATACCAAAATAGAATTGAAAATTGAGAATATGTATGGATTACGAGGATCTAAATAAGGCCAACCATAAAGATATTTTACTATTGCCTCAAATTGATACTCTAGTTGGCAACATAGCAAAACATTTAGTATTTTCTTTCATGGATGGGTTTTTTAGGTATAATTAGATCAAGATGGCAGAAGAGGATATAGAAAAGATCATTTTTATGACAATGTGGAGAACATTTTGTTATAAAGTCATGCCATTTGGACTAAAAAATGTTGGTGCAACCTATTAGAAAGCTATGGTCACCTTGTTTCATGATATGATACATATAAAGATAAAAGTTTATGTTGATGATATGATTGCAAAGTCTTAAAAAGATGAAAATCATATGGAAGACCTCAAGAAGCTTTTCAAAAGATTGTGTAAATATAGCTCAAGTTGAATCTGGCCAAATGCATGTTTGGGATGAAATCAGGGAAATTATTAAGATTTATGGTCAGTGAAATAGAAATTCAGGTAGATCTTGATAAAATTTTGGTAATTACAAAGGATGACACCCTTGAGGACACAAAAACAAGTAAAAAGTTTCTTGCGGAGTTTAAATTACATTGCCTGATTCATATCTCAACTTACGGCAAAATGCGACCTTATTTTTAAGTTGTTGAAAAAGCATGATCTCAAAGAATGGAATGAAGAATGGCACAATGCATTCAATAAAATTAAAGTGTATTTGATGAATTCGTCGATGTTGGTGCCCTCTATGGTAAGAAAGCCTTTGATATTGTACATAACCATGAATAAAAACTCTACGAGATATGTATTAGGGCAAAGAGATGAAATGGGCAAGAAGGAGTAGGTCATCTATTACCTAAGCAAGAAATTTACTAATTATGAAGTCAAGTATTTCCAGCTTGAGAAGATGTGTTGTGTTTTAGTATGGACTGCTCATCGACTCAAGTAATACATGTTATATCATATAATCTGGTTGATATCAAAATTAGATCCCCTTAAGCACATATTTGAGAAGCCATTTTTATGAGGAAGAATAGCAAGGTGGCAAGTTATGCTCTTTAAATATGATATTATATAAATGGCTTAAAAAACTGTTAAAGGAAGTGCCATAAATGATTTTCTAACTCATAGGGCTGTTAATAATTACAAGCCAATGCAATTTGAATTCTTAGATAAAAATTTGATGGCTACCATCAATAGAAAAAGAAAAACTTAAGGATACTACATGAATGTTCTTTGATGGGGCATCGAATGCTTTAGGGCACAACGGTGGAGCTATATTGACATCTCTTAAAGGAGAATATTTCCCCAGCATTGCAAGATTAGCTTTTTACTACACCAATAACATAGCAGAATATAAAGCACGCGTTCTGGGATTACAAATGGCCTTGGATAGAAAATTAAAAATTTTAAAAGTCTTCAAGGATTCAACATTAGTAATTTATCGATTGAAAAAAGAATGAAAAATGAGAGACCCAAAGCTAGTTTTATACCAAATATTCATTATTGTGCTGATAGAGTAATTTGAAAACATCTAGTTCCAACACGTTCATTGAAAAAAAAATCAAATAGCTTATGCTCTGGCTACACTTTCAGTAATGTTTAAACTGAATGCAAATATTGAGATTCATCCTATCAAGATATAGACTCTTGAATCCCTAGCACATTGTGTAAGCGTAAAAGAAGAAACTGACCGTCAGCCCCAGTATCTTGACATTATACAATATTTCAAGAACTATAAATATCCTAAACATGCATCAAAGAATAATAAAAAATTTTTGAGAAGATTGGTGAGGGGTTCATGTTGGACAGGGCAATCTTGCATTAGAAACGTTGGGATAAAGTATTGTTGAGATGTATGTATACTGCAGAAGTAAGGCAAATACTAAAAGAAATGTATGAGGGGATATGTGAAACACATGCTAATGGCCACATGATGCTAAACAAGTGATGAACATAGGTTACTACTAGTTGACTCTGAAAAGTGACTGCATCAATTATGTAAGAAGATACTATAAATGTCAGATTTATGTAGACAAAATCCATGTTCTTTCTGCATCATTACATGTTTTGGCACCTCTATGGCCTTTCTCTATGTGGGGAACGGATATGGTTAGACCCATCACCCTGAAAGCTTTAAATGGTCACTAATTCATTTTTATTACTATTGATTATTTTACAAAGTGGGTAGAAGCAACATCATATGCTAACGTAACCCGATCAGTAGTGTGTAGATTTGTGAAAACAGAAATAATTTGTTGTTATGGGTTACCTGAAAGGATCATCATTGATAATCCCAACAATTTGAATAACAAAATGATGAAAAATATGAATTCAATTCAAAATCAACCATCATAATTTAGTACCCTACCATCTAAATATGAATAGGGTAATGGAGGTTGTTAATAAAAATATTAAAAAGATATTAGAAAACATGGCTAAGACTTATAAAGATTAGTATAAGAAGTTACCATTTGCTTTTTCTTACATACAAAACATCGGTCTGCACTTCTACTGGGTAACTCTTTTTTCTTTGATATATGGAATGGAGGCCTTCTTGCCTATCGAAGCAAAAATTCCTTTTTTATGGGTTCTGATGGAAATACAGTTTGAAAAAGTTGAATAGGTCTGTAATCATTATGAACAGATAAATTTAATTAAGAAAAAGAAGCTGGTAGCACTCGATCATGGCTAGATGTAACAAAAAAGAATGATAACAACACATTATAAGAAAATGAATCCCATATGCTTTCATGAAAGAAAATTAGTTTTGAAGAAGATATTGCCCAATTAGCATAAAATAGAGGAAAATGAACACCTAATTGGGAATGTGTATATGTGTTCAAAAAGGTGTTATCTAGCAAAATGCTAATTCTAACAAAAATGGATAGAGATGAATTATTAAATCCTATAAACTAAGATTCTATTATAAATGCTATGCTTAAGAAAAAAAAGAAAAGAAGAGAAAAAGAAAAAAAGGAAAGAAAAGAGAGAAAAAAAGAGGATCCATATTGAAAAAACAAAAAAGGGTAATCTAGATCATAGAGGAAATACCTAAGTTAAAAACTTAAAAGAGCGGCTTAGGTATAAGAAGGAAATATAAGGAAATTAGGCTTTAAGCTTGAAATAGAAAAAAAAAATAAGGGCAGTACCTTGATTCAAGATAAAGGAAATAGAATCATTGATTGGTAGGCTAGGGGGCAGGATTGCCATTTAATGAGTCAACATTACTTAAAGCCATTAATGAGATAAGATTTTTAGAAGAAGATCAGGAGTGAATGATTTGAATTTATCCTAATGTTTAGTATTTGACAATTTTGGAAATAGTTTCTTATTACCATTTCATTTGTCTACTTTTCTCTTACACTTAATTATACCTTCATTCCCTTCTTACCACACAGCTTTTGAATCAAATTTTCAAACCTTTTGTCTTTTTCAGTCAAACCCATCAATTGAAAAAAAGCATTGCATTTAACATGATATTGTTGATATTGAATAATAATTCTCATAATCAAACTTGAAACATGCGCATAAATGGTTTTAGGATAACCAAGATAAACAAATAGGGCTTTAAAAAAAGAAAGAGAGAGAACAAAAGAAGAAGAAAAAAGAAGTGAATGAATATGAAAATGAAATGATGGAAAATGGAAATAAATGAAAAAAGGGAAAAGATTGGAAATGATACTAAATGATGGACATCAACTTAGAAGGAAAAAATGAATGATGACCAAATAGAAATGATGACTAATGGTGAAAATAAAAAAGATGAATGATGAGGATAAGAAAAATGAAGAAAAGATGCTTTTGGTAGAATTTCATAAGTCAACCACTACAGATTAAGGCAAAAAGATTTGGAAAGAAAAAAAAGTTCTTGAATTAAAGAAAAACTTCAATTAGATGAGTCTGGTTTGACTACTAATGACAAAGCTAGAATTGTAAATTTAAAGAATATTTGTGATCATGAAAATCTTACTTCCTTAAGTACAAGTGCATAATATGAACAAAATTTTATGAATTATACTGTTTTCCTTGCATTCATCACATACATTGCATGCAAAATGATTTTGATCCTGAAGAAACAAGTATTTGAAGAACAAACCCTTTTTTAAGAAGAGATAAAAAAATGGAAAAAAGAAGCTAAATAAAAGAAAAAATCTTTTAAAGAATATCAAAATCCATTTAAGAGCTTCCTATATAACTCAACTTTCCAAAATTAGACTTTTTAAACTTTTTTTTATACTAGATTAGCCCTTTTCAAAATGATTTTTAAAGTCACTTGTCTATATTTATAGGTGCACTTTTCAAAAAGATTTTTAAACTCACCTACCTATATTCATAGAAGGCCTTTTCAAAAAGATTTTTTTAAGTCACTTGCCTATATTTATAGGAACCCTTTTCAAAATTAATTTTTAAAGTCACTTGTCTATGTTTATATGAGCCCTTTTCAAAAATGATTTTAAAGTCATCTGCCTATGTTTATAGGAGCTTTTTTTAAAATTGATTTTTAAAGCCACTTCATTTTGTTTATAAAAGCTCTTCTAAAAAAGATTTTTAAAGTCACCTGCCTACATTTACAGGAGCTGTTTTAAAATCACCTATTTATGTTTAAAATAGCCCTTTTCATAAAGATTATCAAAGTTCCTTGCCTATGTTTATAGGAGCCATTTTCTAATTGATTTTTAAAGTCATTTATAAGAGCCCTTTTAAAGAGAGATTTTTAAAGTCACTTGCCTATGTTTATAGGAGCCCTTTTCAAAAAGATTTTTAAAGTTATTTACCTATGTTTATAGGAGCCTTTTTCAAAAATGATTTTTAAAGTCACCTGCCTATGTTCATAAGAGCTTTTTTAGAAAAAGAAAACCACTCTTACAATAAACAAATGTACAAACAAGACTTTTTTAGCCCTTGGTCTAGGATAAAATCGGTGTCTTTGGTTTTTACATTATTTTTTATTCTAAAAAATATGCAAAGAGGGGCAACCATGACATCTAATTTTGTCGAAGCAAAATTTGTCTATTTGTGAAATGCTTTACATTTCTTTAATTTTAACAAGTTTTTTAAAATAAAAAATAAGACCAATTTGACCCAAATGCTCTAAAGTCAACTTTAAATAAAATCTTATCAAACTTGGTTAAACAAAGTCAAAATTAGTCAAACAAATTCAAAATTGCTTAAACATGGTCAAAATGGATAGAATCCTAGTAAACCCTTAAAATTCACAACCCAATTGGAATCATTGTGATTTAAAATTGAAATTTGTGATTTTCTAAAACACTAAAAAGTTTAATTGCACTTTAAAAAGAGTAAAATTATTGAAATGCCCTTAGAGGTATTTCATAATTTAGCCTTTTCGAAGTTGGATTTTCCTATAAACTTTTGGAGCATAACTGAATATATTTTTATGATTTTTGACACATTGAAAACGTAGATTACACCTTTTGAGATATAAAATTATCAAAATACATTTTAAGGTATTTTCATAATTTGACCTTTCCAAGATCAAAATTTCATAAAAAGCTCCAGATCATAATTGTATATTATTTGATGATTTTTAGAGTGTTGAAAACCTTGATTGTACCTTGAGAGGTGTGAAATTCTCAAAATACTTCTTAGGGATAATTTCATAATTTAACCTTTTTTAGGTTGATTTTTTCACGAAACTTTCCATATCATGTTTTTATGATTTTTGATGCATTCAAAACTACAATAGTACCTCAAGAGGTGTAAAATTACCAAAATATCCCCTAAAGGTAATTTCATATTTGACTTTTCTGAAGTCTAATTTTCAAAAAAATTTTTAGATCTTAATTTCATAATATGTCATGGTTTTTGGTGCTTAATTTTTAAAAAAATGGCCTAAAGACTAAAAACTTTGTATTATGAGCAAAATGGCCTTTTCACTTGATCCAAGAGGTTTAAAAATCACATTTTTTATAGTAAACAATCTAGATCGTTAGATCACATTGGGAATTTTGATCTAATGGTTGAAGTTGGCTTCTTGATATCAAAACAAGGGTGAATGGTGACCCATTAGATTTTTTTTATCCAAGGGCCTAGATTTAATTTTATTAAGATAGTTTTTCACTATATTTACCAAAGAGCAAGACTATTTTTGGTAATTGAAGGCTCGGGAAGAAAGGAGCTCATGAGAAAATAGAGTAAAAAAGAGAAAGCAAAAAAAAATTGTGAAAAAAAAAACCTTGTGAAGAAAGCTCGAAGAGATACTTTCCTTGTCATCCATTTTGTATTTTTTTTCATTCCCATCACATATTCCATAGCATTTTCATATTTTTTTCTTCCCATTTTCTTTGTTTTCTTGAAGCTTTATAGTTCATTTTTGTTTGCTTAAAGCTTGAATCAACTTCATTCCATTAATCAATAGTTGGATTGAAGCTAAAATTCAAGCAACAAAAACCATCAATTAATCTTTAAAAAATAAAGTTGGAGGTTCGGCCAAACTTCACCCACCATGGCTGAACCTTTTCTTGGCACCTTTTGTTGTTTTATTTGCTTTTAAATGTCATTTATGATGTTTATTTGACAAGTTTACCTATGTGTTTGCATAAATTTTGGTTGGTTAGTGAAACATGTTTTTTGGTTGGTGTTCTTGTTCATGAGATTTTCTAGCTATTTTGGTTTATTATGTGTTTGATGAAATTGTTCTAATGATTTCCAAGTGAATAATGCATGTTTGGATGAAATGGGTTGAAAAAAAATGCTTAAGGGAAAGCCAAGTAAGTTCGGCCATGGCGATGCTCTTGTTTGGTTGAACTTTGTTTCTTTGTATGGTGGTTAATTGTTCTTTGATTCTTGTATTGGGTTATTTTTGTGATAATTTGTGAGTTTTCAAGGTATTTGAACAAAATTTTTAATGAAAAATATTAGTTTAGTAAATGGTTTTTGGTGATTTTTATGTTTGCTTGGTTGGGTTTTAAGGAAAAAAAAATGGTGGAACATTCCAACCAAATTCAAAGTTTTTTTCATGTTTGATTGATTGTTCTTTTGAATTTTCATACATGTCTTATTTGTTATTTAATTTTGTAAATACTTTGGTTTGTAATTATTTTTCTCCATGTCATGCTTTTATTATATGCATTCATTAATGGCATTTTTTTAATTTAATTTTGTCACATGCATAATCTCCTGAAACTCCAAGTCCTATGAACCCCAAATCCCATGAAACCCTAAATTCCATGAAAACCTAAACATTAAACGTAAGCCCTAAACCTAAACCTTAAAACCAACTTTCAAACCTTAAAACTAACCACGCCTTTGCATTTCATTTTACTTTGTCATCACATGCATTTTTATATTATCATGCATTCATACTTTGTCATTCATGTTATATTGTCATGCATTCATCATGTTATTATGTTCATGCATTTCACGTATATGTTTTCAAAAATATGGTTTCAAAGTAAAAATATTTTAAAATGAGATAATATTTCAAGTAAATATAGTTATCGAGATCTGGCTAACTATAAGGGAACTCTTGATGATTGTTATTTATGAGAGGTATAATCTTGGTTTTGTAGGGCAATTTGAAAACTTTTAAATTAGAAATATTTTAAAACTCTACCTAATTATAGGAGAATGAAAGAAATGTTTTGATATTTAAAGTGTTTTCATTTGATCCAAAAAATTAAAAAAAATGTCTTGCTTTTTTTTTTCAAAATTTGATTTGTTTAAAAAATAAGAAGAAAAAGAAAAAAGGGAATTAATTTTAAACATTAAGGAAGATAGGACCATCTTAACCAAATTTCAATTATAATATGCAATCAATTAGTGTCGTCTTCGTCAAGCGGAATGGCGGTGCTAATCTTTCCATAAGCATAACTAACTCCCAGACCTAAACTCTAATTTAGTAGACTATAAATTTGTTCTTTTTTATAAAATTTTAAGCTCCTTTTAAATGTTTTATTGAAAAGAGAAAATTTTTAGATGGCCAATCACAACCTTAATAAGATTGATGGTGAATCCTTATTTTATTTTTATCAAAAATATTTTTAGCCCCCGTTTTTCAATTTCCCCATTTGTCTAGCTTTCGGTTTACCCACCCCTGGTCTTGAGACATTACGACAAATATTATTGGGTTTGAAAATAATATAGCATCCATCTTTGCATATAGTACAGTTGTCCTAATGAAAAAAGACTATTTTACCCTTATTAGCTTTCTTTAAGCCTTTTCAATATTTTTCTAAAATCTTATTATCCAATTCTTATTTTGATGATTTTAATGGACAAAAATCATAAAATAATATCTAACTATGATCTAGAGCTTTTAGTGAAAAACCAACCTCGAAAAGGCTAAATTATGAAAATACTCCTAAAAGGTATTTTGGTAATTTCACTATTTTTGAAGTGCAATCAATATTTTCAATGAATTAAAATTCATGTAATAATATTAAAACATGATATGGAGCTTTTCGCGAAAAAATAACCTCAAGATGGTCAATTTTTGAAAATAGCCTCAAAAGGTATTTTGGTAATTTCAACCTATTTAAGGAGCAATCAAGATTTTCAATACATCCAAATTTATGGAATAATATTAAAACATGATATTGAGTTTTTACGAAAAATCAACCTTGAAAAGGCTAAACTACGAAAATACCCGTAAAGAGCTTTTTAATATTTTATCCTTATAAGATATAATTAAGATTATCAATAATCCAAATCATAATTTTATTAATCTCAAGTCTTAATAGTCCTATTCTATTGTGAATTCTAAGGGTTGACCTAAGTTTGATTGAGTTTGATCATATTTTACAATAGGGCATTTTGTTCATTTTAACTTAAAATTCATTTTCAAAAATTTTTATATCTTAAAAAAATATTAAACGTGAATAGGGCCAAATTTTAAAGCATCATAATTGGCTAGAACGTGCTCGTATAAAATTAGGTGTCTACAACTACTCCTCTTTATATATTTTTTAGAATAAAAAATAATACAAAGATATAGACAATAATTTTTTCTGGGACTAAAACTCAAGAGAGATTTTTTTTTGTTTGTTGTTTTTTTTTTCTTGATTTTTTTAGGATTTTTTCGAACCTTTTTTGGTTTTTCTTGATTTTTTAATTTTTTTGGATTTTTTTAAATAACTTCTTTTATTAAAGGCTCTACAACTTTTGAAAATAAATTTTAAAACTCCTTTCATTAAAGGTCATAACCTTTGAAAATAAATTTAAAAACTCCTCTCATTAGAGACTCTATAACTTTTGAAAATAGATTTTAAAACTCCTTTTGTTAAAGGCTCCACAACTTTTGAAAATAAATTTTAAAGCTCTTCTCATTAGAGGCTCCATAACTTTTGAAAATAAATCAAAATGAAAACTTGGATACAACCAGAAAAAAAAATGAGATGACTTTAGCTATCATCACCAAAGAAAACTTGGATATCACCGTCGAATGAATGCAAATGACTTCAAGTATCACCATTGAAGAGACATCGGATATCACCACTAAGAAAGCTGCAAATTCAGGCTTGGATATTTGGATATTACCATCAAAGAGAATTTAGATATTGCTACCCAAAAGAGTTGCAAATTCATACTTGGATACTCATATATCATCATCGAGTAAATGCAAATGACTTTGGATATTACCACTGAAAAAAAAAAGTGCAAATTCAGATTTGGATACTTGGATATCACCATTAAGTAAATGCAAATGACTTTGAAAATTACCATCGAAGAGAACTTGAATATCACCACCGAGAATAAAAATGTCTTCAAATATCACCATTAAAGAAAACTATGCAAATTCAAACTTGGATACTCAGATATTACCATTAAGTAAATGCAAATGACTTTGGATATCACCACTGAAGGAAACGCGGATATCACTATCAAGAATGCAAATGTTTTCAGGTATCACCATCAAAGAAAATTATTTAAATTCAAACTTGGATACTCAAATATTGCCACCAGGTGATTTTGAACAAAACTCAATCATAACCTTTTTTCTTAATTAGTGCCAACTTTGTTGGGCTTAATAATCTAATATTGGTGCTAGCTAGATTAGGCTTAAAAAATCTCATCAGTGTCAGATAAACCAAGTTTAATTCTAATCAGTGTTAGATAAACTGGCTTAAATTTCATTAGTCCAACTAAACTGGGCTTAAATCTCATCAGTGCAAGCTAAATTGGCTTAAAAAATCTCATTAATGTTAGTAAACTAGACTTAAATCTCATCCAGGTACCGGCTAAACTAGACTTAAAACCTTATTGATGCCAGCTAAAATGGGCTTTAAAAATCTCATTAGTGCCAGCTAAATTGGATTTAAATCTCATCGGTTCTAGCTAAACTGGGCTTAAATCTCATTTAGGTGCCAACTAAACTGGGCCTAGAATCTTATCGATGCCAACTAAACTGGGTTTAAATCTCATAAGTGCCAACTAAATTTGACTTAAATCTCATCTAAGTGCCAGCTAAACTACATTTATAATCTCATCAATGTGCCAGCTAAACTATGTTTAAAATTTTATTGATACCAATTAAACAGGGCTTAAAATTTTATTGGTGGTAGCTAAATTGGTTTAAAATCTCATCTTTTTCAAAATTTCTTAAAATTTTGCTCTTTCTAAAAACTCAACTTGTCATCTTATCTCATTTTTTTCATTCATTTTTTCAACATCCCCTTCTATTTTTGTAGATTCTTTTTCAACTTTTCAAACTTTTATGACATTTTGGCCTTTTGTCTACCTATTTTCTCTTTTTCTTATCTTATCTCATTTTCTTCATTCATTTTTTCAACAACCCTTTCTATTTTTACAAATTCTTTTTCAACTCTTCAAACTTTTTTGAAATTTTGGCCTTTTGTTGATCTATTTTCTCTTTTTCTTACGTTTCTCTTTTTTTTTTTTCATGATAGAATTCCTCTTTTATTTTGCTTTTTTCTTTTTTTTTTCTTTCTTTGTTTTTTTTTTATATAATCCTTTTTCCTTTTTTGCTTTTCCCTTTTTTTTTTTTACTTTCTCTATTGTTTCTCTTTTTTTGCT
Source organism: Durio zibethinus (assembly GCF_047325235.1). Lineage (NCBI taxonomy): Eukaryota > Viridiplantae > Streptophyta > Magnoliopsida > Malvales > Malvaceae > Durio > Durio zibethinus. The sequence continues at coordinate 9,762,418 of NC_143180.1, forward strand.
TTTTTCTTGAAGACTTTTTTCTTTACTTTTTTATAACTTAAAATGTTCATGTTTTCTCTCTCTTTCCTTTTTTTTTTTCTCAATATTTATGAAGCTGACAAATGCAATCATAACACAAATGTCTATTCTCAACAAACAATGCAAATGGAAATGTTTTTATACAAATGCAAGAATCCATGTTAAGATTGAACTTTTTCATAATGCAAATACTCAATGTATATGCAAGTGACTTTTTTATGATGCAGATGCCAATGTTTTTTTTCATATGGATGACTCTACAATGATACAAATGCAAATTTATTTTTCATAACACAAATGTACCTAATTAAGATGCAATGAAAAAATTTTTACTAGCAAATTCTCTTTTCATGATGCAATTGCCAATGTTCGTACATGATACGGATGCCTCAAAGATATAAATGCAAATTTGCATATTCAATTGTTTTTTAACAATGCAAATACTCCTTACAACTACAAAATGTCATTTAAAAAACACCAATGCCCGTGCATATGCAAAAATTTTAATGATGCATACCCCAACATGAATGCAAATGCCAATATTTAAATGATGATGTATATACGCATCAAAAGATGCGAACGCTAAAACCCTTCTTTTAAATTTTCTTTCTTAATCCTATTTATTCCCCATTGCCCATAGAATTTTGTCTTCATCTTCTTCCCCAAAAAGATCTCAACTTACCATTATCCTATTCTTTCACCTATTTTCATCTTGTTTATTTACTAATTTCTACCTGTTTTGCTATTAGAACAAGCTATCTTAATTTTTCTTTTATTTTCAACATGCTTTCCTTTTTATTTTCATTTTCAACATACAATATACGACATGCATTTCAAACTCATTTACAAACCCAAGAAAACAAAACACCATGTTTCTCTTAAGAAAATCTTTTTGTTTTCTTTTCTTAATTCTTCAACAAAAACATTTTTTTTCTTGAATCCAAACTAATCAAAATGTTTTTACAATTCGATAATTTTCTTTTACACTAAACATGGTTTCCTTATTTTGGCAAAAATATATGACTGATCATTCAAAATTTTTTACAATGATCAATAAAAGTACCTCACATAATTAAAATTTTCGGTCAAAGATAATGAAGTATCCAAACAATTATGACTTTGAGAGTCTTTTGAAAATTGGTGTTCCTTACTAGAAATGAAAGAAGTGATAATTTTCTTTTCAAATTGATTGAATGGTTCATCACATTAAGGTTTCAGTTCATTCAGGAAGACTTAACCACTTGAAAGGAACAAAAGAGATGTATATTTTTCTGTCTAAGCTCACAAGTGAAACATAATCTTTTAAAAGGTATAAATTTTCTAAAAATTGATTGCTGCATTTTGTATAAAGTATAAAAGTTCACAAGTCAAGTAATAAAGTGGTGTATTCCAAGTATTGTCTCCTCAAAGATTATAAAATATAATGTTGGGTAATTCATAAGTACCAAAGTTGAAAGGTTGAGATCCTATATGTAAACAAATAACTTTGTAAGGTTTTAGGGTTACAGGATTTAAGTAGACATTGATCGAGTAAAGATTAAAGGTGATGTATGGTAGGATTCTAAACTTCACCAACTATCATTTGAGAAGTAAAAGATTAATGCCAACAATTGATTCTTAAACCAATAATTAAAAGATTGAAAAGTAAAGAATTAAAAGATTGTAAACAAGGATGTCGAATTGCTTTTGAAAAAATAAAAATTGCATGAAAGAAATTAACACTACAAAAAAATGAAAAATTAGAGATAATTTTTTAGTGACGTTTTACTTATAAACTCTACTAACTTTGGTGCTTTTATAAAAATGGTGATGTTTTTTGCCAAAATGCCACAAAATTTTTAAATAGTGACATTTGTGAAAAAAAAAAAAACCTACTAAAGACAAGAATTAACGGCTTTTATATATAAAACGTCACTATATGACATAGTTCAGAGGCATTCTTCTTTTGTAAACACCACTATGTTACAAAATTTAATGGCATTTATTTTAATAAACGTCCGAAAATTTCCCAAAATTCCCCGCCCCGTCTCTTTCACGCAAACTTTTCCCCTTTCTCAAGTCTCTCTCTTATCTTCTCTCTTTCTCAAGTCCTTTTCTCCATTCTTCTTTCTTTCACTTCATCTTTCGGATCCCAATCTCCTTGTATTGATCTATTTGTTTTGTCGAACCTTGAAATCTGATAGTTAGTGTATCATAGATCATTCTTATATTTAATTCCACAGTTTACTTGTGGTCATAGATGAAATTGCATTTTTGGGTCATTTTGATATGGCCAGAAACGCTGCCTCTTTCGATTCATGGCCTGAGATGTTATATAAATCACATTCTTCTAGTGGAGTAGAGGTTTATGGGGTTGAAAAGTTCGGGATTGAAGTTTTGGTTGGTGATCAGAACTTAGTTAAAGAGAGCTATGGGAAGTGGCTTGAAAGAGAAGATGCCGTAGTTTATTCAAGGGATTTTAGCGAGGATCCCATCTAGTTTTCTAGTGCTGAGTAGGTTTCTTCACTATTTCTTCTTCTTCTTCCTTTTTTTTTTTTTTTTTTTTTTTGAGGTTAAACGACAGTATGATCAAGGTCTTCTTTTGGACTTTGCAAGATCGTTAGGTAATATAGCGTATTGAACACTATACTGATTTTGGAAGCTCTTGCAGCTGAGAAGGCCTTTGCAGCTACTTTCATTTCTAACTTTGGCGCCCGCAACTTTCATTTGGAAGCTCTTGTTGGGCTTGAAAAAGTGAATATCAAGATAGATTCTTATGGTGGTTGCCATAAATATCGCTATGAAAGAAGTGAGATTTTGTTTTCGTACGCTTTTGATGTTTAAACTATTTGTGTACTAACATGCAGTCTGATGTTAAACTATTAAATGTTATATTTTTCTAATTTGAGCACTTCCTATAGGTAAACTACAAGTGATCCGTATCTATGTTTTTTTTGGTTTAAATACTTGATGCATGTTACCAGTTCTCTATTCATGAGGTTTCCTTTTGTATTTTTTACCTAGGTAAATCAACCTGGAAATCCATAGTGCACTACTCTTATAATAATTATGGTGGTTTGGCTAGCTAACTGACTATAAATGGCGTTATAATTAAAGAAACATGAAAATTAAATAACAAGAAGATTAATACAGAAACCAAACTCAGATCAACGAACGAGTAATCTAAAACCCAAAATTAATGAGGTAGTCAAGCAATAGCATGAAAATAAATCAAACAAAAATTTAAAACACTTGATTCAAGTAACAAGGTGCCTCCTAGGTGAATGCTGAACCCAATAGCAACCTTGGACCATCCTTATCAACCCCCGAACAGCCATGAAAAATCAAAGAAACAACAACCTAAAGCAAACATCAAAATCTGGAAACTGGTTCTGGACAGCATCTGATTAAAATTCGGTTTCCACTCTCATTTGATAGTATTTGATCTCCAAATTTTTTGTGGAACTAACTAACTAATATGTGAACGTGCATATAAATTTTCAAGAGCATTGGACATCATTTAGTACTTGAAATTTATCCAAAACCATAACAAAATAGAATCTGGAATTTTAGCTTGGAAAACAGAACAGTGCCTACTAAATCTTAGATCTAGCTCAAAATGTATGGAATTTTGCTCTCAAATTTTATAGAAGCTTAGATAGTTCATAAATGAACAAGTGCAAAAAAGATTGATACAAATTGAGACCGAATTGAACTTGAAAAGCAACAAAATCCAAAACAAAATAAAATCTGAAAACAGAACAACATTCTGGAAACAACTTTTAAAAAAAAATTAAATTTGCTAGCTCAATTAGAACTATTTGATCAAGAGGAAGCATTGTAATTTAAGCTAACAAATAGAGGAACAACATATAAAAAACTCATGATTTGTTGAAACTGAAATCAACTTGAAAATTAATTAAACAGTAGCCAACATCAAACCTGGAAACTCAAAAACTGTGTTGAATACAAACTGAAATTGCATGCTTCAATGGAAAATGTTTGCTTAAAGGAACTAAATTAGAGCTAAATAACAAGTAAAGGAATGTAAAAGAAACTTAAAATAAATTTAAAACAAAAGGAAAAACAAAGAACAAAGATTGAACAGCCAAGAACATAGCAGCTATGGAGCTGCCAGCACTTGGAGTTCCAGCCAGAAAAAAAATGCCGAGCCATGTATGAAAGGGGGGGGGGGGGTCTTCTATAGCTGAATGAGAGTATTATTAATTCAACTTGGAGTAAATATTCTTAATCCAAATTTAAGCAAGAAAAATTGTAACATTTGGGGACTTTTTGTAGTGTGCTGCCTTCGACCATTTTAGAGGTCAAGAAATGGCAGCTTGACACTATAGTTATGACTGGGGGATCTGAAAAGTCTTCTATCCTGGCTTCAATTCTTGGTGAGATGCACAAAATATCAGGGAAGGTTTGTAGCCTGAGAATGAAGTTGTATCTTTCCCCTCTTCATTATATATTCATTTTGCTCTGGTTTTGTTGATTAAAATGTTTGCATGTAATGCTAGTTGGTTATTCATGCAATTTTTTCTAGACCAAGGTTAGCTCTTATATGGGACTTGGTGAATTGTTCTTTTTCTCTCATTTGTTTAAAATTTCTTCTAGGACTCGTCTTGAAATACTAATGGACCAGTTTATTTATCCTTGTGGTCTTCTGATAGTTGGATATCTCAAGTCAAGTTTCACTTGTTAATTGTTTAAAATTCAACAACATCAACATAAGAATGCAATAGAATAATGAATGATTGTTAAATACAATTGTTGCTGCTTACATGACAGGTTAAGTTGTGTGGGACAACCGCATATGTAGCTCAAACATCTTGTACTTAGAATGGGACAATTCAAAACATTCTATTAGGATTGCCAATGAACAGGGAGAAATATAGGAAGGTTAAAAGGGTTTGTTGTTTGGAGAAAGACTTGGAAATGATGGAGTTCGGTGATCATACTGAAATTGGAGAATGTGGAATTAACCTCAGTGGTGGCTAGAAGCAACGAGTACAACTAGTTAGAGCTATTTACCAGGATTGTGACATCTACCTTCTTGATGATGTCTTTAGTGCTGTTGGTGCTCATACAGGGATAGATGTATTTAAGGTGACATTTTTGTCTGCTCATTGCAAGTTTTGCAATTGTTGAACAGAAATGATCCATCCTTCGATTTTATAATTTGTCAGAATGCACTAGCTAGCTTATCATGTAGAAGCAGAATTTACATATCATTAACAGATAATAAGGCTAAAAGTCCCCATATGTTACAAATTTTTTGGCTCAAAATTAGAGCTAAAATGTATTAGGAAGCTTTCTTTCTTCTGTGGTATGCTGCCTTTCGAGGCCTCCAAGATTAAATGTAACTCGTCAATGGCAAATTTATTTGTTCTAATTCATTTCTATACACTTGTTCATGTGAAAGGCTTGTACAATGTATGATTGTTCATTCAATAGTAAAGTTCTTCACTTTCTCATGCCTATTCTTTCAGTGTGGCTATTACTATGTTTGGAAATAAAAAAAAATTGGCATTTGTATTTAAATATTTAAATATTTATAATATTTAATTTATGAAATTTAAGTTTGTTTTTATTTCTTTCAATAATTTTTTATTTAATTATAGTAGTACATATTAAAAGAAATAAAAAAAAAAGTAAATTTCTTACTTTAGCAGTGTTTGTAGTGAAAATGCCATCAAATTACAAAATTAGCGGCATTTGTATCGAAAAACGCCACTAATTAGTGGCATTTGGCCTTTTGAGCAAAAATGCCATTAAATTACAAAATTAGCGGCGCTTGCATCCAAAAATGCCATTAAATTTAATGGTGTTTTTTTTATACAAATATCGTTAATTTTTGTAATTTAGCGATGTTTGTATGTAAAAACACTTTTAAATTTAGTGGCATTTGTGTCAAAAAATACCGTTAAGTTAGCAGTATTTTTTCCCTAAAACGCCGCTATTTTTCCTATTACAAGTATAGTCGATGCTCTTAACGATGTTTTTGGCAAACATCGTAAATCATTTAACTACAATTATAAATGCTATTAAATATGAAAAAAAAAGGCCACTAAAAATCTATTCTCCTATAGTGTAAAGAACATGTAAAAGATAGTGTGGTCGAATCTTGTAAAGAAAACAAAGAAACTAGGATCAGTCTTGTGAAAAGATGCTTAGCCGAAATTAAAGAAAGCAAGAAGCAAGATTTGCAAACTTTTAAAACAAGAAAAGAGATCTTTGAATGAAATATTTCTTGATTGAAAAGGATTTAAAGAACAAAAACTTGGTAATTGGCAAATTTGTCACCTAAGGCAATACATTAACTAAAAGAAATTAAGAACTTAAAGAAACTTATAAATTAAAAGAAAGAAGAGAAGTCAGGAGTAAGATGATTGAAATGAGAGAATGACCTCCCTATTTATTGAATAGGATTCGACCAAGGGATAAGATAAGGATCCAAGAGTTCAAGTCCTATTCATATGCTAAGAGATAAACTCATATTGATCTTTAAAGTAGGCTTGGTCGATTGAAACTTCTTAGATTTATGTGTCTTGACCAAATGATCTTTGGGGAAGCAATCTTGGCCTTTGATCTTGCTTGAAGTTTTGAAGTCCATCTTGATGCAATTTCCTTCATGTATTCGACTAAGGTAAGCTTACAAGATGAAGTAGTTGCTTCTTATCGAAAGTCTTGTAATTCAAATAATAACTCTTCATTGGATGATCTTAAATAGCCATGCTTAACTGCAAACACCTTTTGGTTGAATGTTCTAGTATCCTTGTAAGCTTGAACTTCTTTAATTATGCTTTATCTTATTTGGCCGAATAGATAGAGTCCAACTTATCTAAGTGAGCTTTATCTTTTCTTGCAATTTGAATTGGCAAAATAATGTAGAAGTCCTAATGCAAGCAGAATTCAAGCAATCATCTTTAGATCTTACTTTGGCCAAATGGATTGAGCTTGTAATGTCCTTGTGCAATACATTCTCTTCATGGCTAAGCAAATGCAAAATGATTATCTTGAAATTTCAACTTAGCTGAATGTGGAGGAGTCCAAATGAACATGGAATTGCTTAAATATAAACCAATGTAGGTGGCATTGAGCTTGTATGGTTGGGCCGAATGTGAGCTTTGCATAGTTACATGCATGGCTTGCATGAAAATGAATATTGAGTTTGAAAAACCTAAAGCCATGAAAATAACATGAAAAGCTCCAAAAATCATTCAAAAATTTAAATTTTAGCACCATTTTGACATGTAAAATCTTTATATATTTTGTTGCTATAAAAAACTAAACATTGTGACACTTTTTTTAGTCTCTAAATATGGCATTCTAATAAATATCCAAGCTAGTTGGAATGGGCTTAAGATTTCGAAAGGTCATTGAGAATGGAAAAGGGTTTAAATTTTCAATATCAATCCCTTTTTATACATTTCAAAATTTTGGGACCTTGATATTTTTGAATCTTTCAAAAAGTCTAGGTTACTTTTGGTTAGCATCTATCTCATTTAATATTAGGAGTGACTTTAAAGCCTTCAAAGTTTGCTCTAGAGTATCATTTTGTAATGTTTTCACCCTAGAGCCTCATTCATCTTTATTTTTTTCTTCATTTTTGATTATTACACTATGCATTTAAAAATTCAAACTTATCCAAAATAAGTTAACAGTCCAAATAAGTAATCAAGTAATAAAGAAAGACAAAAAGGTTTATAGGTTTTATGGCTATTCCTCATAGAGAAGTTCCTCAATTTAAGCATTCATTCTTAATCCAATATGGACTTTTCTAAGGACATAATGTAGGATAAGATTCAAGGTTTTCAAAGAAAATTATAGATAGGCTCAAAATAAATGTTTAAGGATGATTAAACCAATGATTATTCTTTCTCTTTTAAAGAAATTATTTTGGGGTATTTATCCTTTAATTTTCTCATACTTTCTACTAAATCATTATTTTTTCCTTTCCCTTTCCTTTTCCCTTTCTTTTCTTTTTTTTTTTTCCTTACCTTTTTCTTTTCATTTTTTCCTCTTTCTTTCATTTTCTTTCCCTTTTCTTATTTTCTCATTCTTGCACTTTTTTCTTTTTCTTTAAGTGGATTCAAAACATTTAGGAACCTTTTTTTTTGGACATTTTCCTTTAACATATAGGGTTTCTTTTTTAACTTTACCATATTTAACCTTTGAATACATCTTTTTTTTGTTTTTTGCCCCTAATGTGATGGGTAATCCTTGGTTATGGTTCATTTAGAAATAATTTTATTAAGCACAAAAAGGTAATGAAAGATAAAGTTCTACATTTGTGAAGGGATGACGAAATATGACCATTTATTTTCTCAAGCTTACTCAAATTTGACAAGCATTTTTTTCGAAAGCAAAGATTTGAAGAGATTTTGTTTTTCAAAATTTTCTTTGTTTGGGATTTTCTTGGTCTTTCTAACTTTCTTTGAACTCTCTAGTTTTTCCTACATGGTCATTTTATAAATTTATTGAGCTCTTTTTACTTTTGGATTCATTCAAACGTTTCAAGTGCATGATATCACCATAAAGAATTTTCTTTCTCTTTCTTTTCTTTCTTCTCATTTCTTTTCTATTTTGCTTTTTTCTTTTTTTTTTCTCTTTTTTCTTTTTTTGCTTACCCCATCACAATTCGAGAAAGAAGTCCCATTTTGACAAACCATCCTTAATGAAGGTTAATATGAAAAAAAGGTTATGTGAAAATAATTCATTTAAGGTGTCAAATGGTTTATGTCACTAAAAAAAAAGAATAAGTTGATCATAGTTTACAGGGCAATGAGGTCCTTTTTTTTTTATTAATGTGTCTTAAGGACAATTTTGGGGTAGAAAAATGAAAGGATGGTACATTTGAAGTCATTTGATGAAATTTGGGTGATTTTGGTTTGGGCATATTTGAGACTATGGTATAATCTTAACACATCAAATTATTAATATATGGATTTTTAGATAAAAAAATGTCATATTTCCTTGATTTTTTGGAATCAGCAAAAGTTTTTTTTTTTTAATAAATTGACTTTTATTGTTCATTGCTAGGAAAAGATTATTACCCTTTTACATCATAGTTTGATCAAATGAAGATAAGGTTCACGAATTTAGGTTCATGCCCCTTAAAAGGTTTATGGTTAATGAGTGATATTATTCGAGTGGTTTTGGATATGTGAGTATTTGAAAAAGGTGGGAAGGTATTTGATAAATTTATTTCTAATAGTGATTGTTAATTTCTTTGAGGCTCTTGTAATTTTTTATATTAAAACATATATTTCTCCTTTTCTTTTTGACAAGGACCAATTTTCCAAAATTTTTGCTTCTTTTTTTATCCTAGTTTTCTTCTATGATCTTAAAAACTACTTATATGAGACTTTATTCTCAAACAATTGCACATTAATTTTATTCTTTTCTTTTTATTTTTAGAATTTTTCTCAAAAAAGAATTATAAAATATATATAAAAAAATATTTATAAATCTAATCAAAGTAGTCAATATGTTATCATAAACAAGTTTAAAAATTAACAACCATTCCTTTTAAAGAAACAACAATCCACTTTTAAGAATTTCTACAACAAAATTATGTATGATGCTAGAAAGACCAAAGATCATTTATGATCAACATCTACTTTTTTTGTGTCCACAATATTTTCTTTCATCTAGGACTTATTCACTTCATGGTGCTCTATCCCTTCATATATTAAACTTTTTAAAACTTTTGCGAAACCCAAATGAAAAGAAAGTGAAATGGAAGAAACTTTGGCTCCATCAAATTTTCCTTGATCATGATCTTTTCTTTTAAAAACTTTAGGATATTTTTCACCAATAAGGAACCATTTTTATTCATCAAATGATAGGATGTCATGAGAGTACAGGTAAACAAATGCATAAGTGGCACAATATTTCCATGATAAATTTGTGAATGTGTGTACAACAAAGATGATACATATTTCCCTAAAATCAATGCACATACCATTCAAGTTTGATGAGAATCATATTATTTATCCACGTATACACAAAATAACAAGACACGTTTACATGAAATAAAATGTATCTATAATGCAAGTGTGATGGAAATCACACCATTTTTTAATACATGTGTATAAAATGTAATGTCCCGGTGTATGAGTGATGAAACACAATTATGTGAAATGCAATATATGTACAATAAGACCATGTGAACATATATGCATAGAATATAATGTCCTATTTCATGAAAGATGATATATTTATATGAAATGTAATGAGTGTATAATACAAGTTTAGAATCATATCATTCATGAATGTATACGTATGAACACAATGACTATATGTGTAATGAGAGGCATGTACATGTCTGATGGAATATATTTATATGAAATGTATTGTCATGTTATATGCATGATGAGAATATGTTTACTTGAAATGCAATACATGTACTATGCAAATCTGATGAAATTCATACTATCATTCGAATGTGCATGAAATGAAATGTACAACCTTATTATTTTCAATTATGAAACATGATGGAAATAAATGCAAAAAGGATTAAATGAGCTATAAAGTGTAAAATAACATTCAAAATCACAATTTCTTTTTTCTTTTGTTTTTTTTTTTTTTGTAGAAAACAATAAGAATTCAAGAAAGATTTCTTATGAAAAACAAGCACAAAAAATGATCAAAATTCAAAATTTTTTTCACATTTCTACTTTTATTATTTAGCCAATAAATAAAGGAATTTAAGAAAACTTTTTTTTGAAAAATTTTACTTATTTTTTGTTTGTTGAAAAATACCCAAAAAAAAAATTCCTAAAAATGAAAATCTTGAACAAATACTAAGCCAATCAAATAATATGTTAAGAGAAAAATTTTATTGGAAGCATTTTTTTCTCTTTTTTTTTTCAAAATTTTAGTTTCTTTTGCATTATTATTACCCCTAAATACAAATTATACCAAAATGTTTCTTACATGTCCTAATTCGAGTAATTTCTATGAAAAAGTTGAGATTTATATGTCTAAATGTTTCCCAAATTGTTCCTTATATCTTGTCCATTATAGACTAGTAAAGCATCTTGATCGTCACCCTCTAAAGGCTACAAATGGAAAAAGTTCAATTTGAGTAGGATTGTTTTACTAGTCATTGCTAAGGTTTCATCCCATGAGAGTGTAGGCACTTTACTCCTACCTAAAGAGTAAGAGTTTGGGTATAGAGCTTATGTATGACATATAATATAGAATGTGAAGGAACATGTCAAAACTTTATAACACTATAATCCTTATCCTAAATGCCCTAAAAATTTATTAAGAATAGTATATGAAAAAACAATAAATAAATAAAATAAAATAAAATGACACAATTAAAATATGGATGCAATAAATAACATTTTTTTTGGAAGATCAAAATTAAAGAAACCAAATTTAAATATTAACTAAGACCATTGAATCAAAACTTAAGATAATGAATAATCAAATTTTGTCTTGACTCTCTAAAAAATTACCTCCTCAGTAAAATCGCCAAGCTATCATAAAAGTTTCAAAACAGGAAGAGTCACTATCAATAGTTATTGGTTAGATGTGATTAGTCACCTAAGAAGTTTATATTTCTAATAAAACCTTAAAACTAGTTAAGATTTATCAAAATGACAATTTGGTATTTGAAAATAGAGTTGGGCTTGGGAATATGATTACACATGGGGAATGATTAGCACCCCCACAATGCTCATTTAAACATAGTATCAACTTATCATGTGTTATCTTTAACATTGATAAAAATGGTCTTAATTCTAACATTTCAAAATAATTCCTTCAAATTTTATTATTTTTTATTTTGTGAAAATCCTTTTTTTAATCTTTTATTTAGGAATAAGATGAAAATCTTTAGTTTTGAAACAATTTTTAAATTTCCCAATAACTAAGTAGAATTTTGAAGAATATTTCTCTACATGAGACTTTCATAGTAATCCTAAAAGTCAATTATAATATTCTTTCATAAAAAATAATTATTGAAAAACCCTCCAATATTTAGGTAAGATCCAAAAAATTATTTTTGCTTAGATATAATAGTTTTTATTTAGAATAATTCTTCGAAATCACGATTTATTAATTTGTGTTTCTTTGAAAATGATGAAATGCAAGCAATATCATATGTAGATGGATGATGCAAATACAACTTAAAAATTTTATTTAAGTTGTGTTGGAAAATTTTCTTTAATTCCTTAATATTTAAGTAGAACTTGAGAAAATTAATCCTTAAAATATGATTTAAATTCCTTTCAATATCCAAGCAGGGCCTCCAAATCTTTTTTTAAATATTATTCTTTATATTTTTTTGAAAATAAGATTTTGCTATTCTATATTTACTATCAATGCATAAATGCATATAAGATAATATGAGTATAAATTATATGATGCATGAAATTAAAATACCATTCAATTATGTGACTAACATTTTATCAACATCTAGCTAACTACCTTATACCTAAACTACATGCTACCATTCAAACAAGCATGGAGACCATGGGAAAGATGATGGGGTCTTGCCCATGCTATAGGGAAGGTTAAGCGAAGAACCACCATAGGCCATGCTAGAACATTTTTGTTGGCTATTTCATCAAATACTTAGGAAACTCATGAAAACTTGCATTTTTATTTTATCAAACACCTTAAAGACACCTAAAACACTAACTTTCTAATTTTGAAAATTTATTCAAACACCTAGAAAACCTATGTAGAATACTACTTTTTATTGCCAAGAACTTTCATCAAACACATAGAAAACTACCAAAATAAGTAGTTAAAGAAAACCAGTTTTAAAACCACAAAACATGTAGCAAACAAGTCACCAAGAAAGGAAACACATAATCATAAGATTTGATAACCAAAAACTTATTAAAACATATAATGGAAGCCAACAAACCATCAAAAGATGAAACAAAAACTACATGGATGAAGATGTGGATGGTATGAAAAATGAAAAGAAAATTTTAAAAAAATGGCTACCTTACAAAGCTTTTCCAAAATTTTTTTTAATTCTTTAATTTTCTTTTCTGGTTTTTTCCCCCATTTTCAGCTGCATCCTCTTAAATTCCAACCCTACATGATATGTTTATAGACCAAGACCCCTTTCCTTAGCCTTTGGATCAAATTCATCTAAAGGTTGTAGTTATTTTGTCTTTTTCTCCTAAGTTTGGTGACCAAGGAAAGAAATCCTAACCCTAGGCTGTAAACCTTTTAAGATCAATGGCTCTGAAATGATACTACATCTATTTCGGCATATAATGCAACTATCCTAATGAGAAAAGGCCGTTTTACACATATTACTTTTTTTTAAAGCTTTTTCATGATGTTCCTAAAATCTTATGATCCAATTCTTATTTTCATGATTTTAATGTACCAAAAATCATAAAATAATATCTAACTATGATCTAAAGTTTTTCATGAAAAACCAATCTTGAAAAGGTCAAATTTTAAAAATGCCCATAAAATGGCATTTCGATAATTTTATCCTTTCTGAGGTGTAATCAATGCTTTCAATGCATAAAAATTCATGTAATAATGTTAAAACATGACCTAGAGCTTTTTGCAAAAAACGACCTCAAGATGGTCAAATTACCAAAATACTCCTAAATGGCATTTTGATAATTTCAACCTTTCAAAGGTGCAATTAAGCTTTTCAAACATGAAAATTCATATAATAATATTAAAACATGATCTAAAATTTTTCATGAAAAATCGACCTTGAAAACACCTAATCATAAAAATGCTCCTAGAGGGCATTTTGAAAATTTTATCCTTATGAGGTGCAATCAAGATTTTCAAGAATTCAAATCATAATTTTATTAATCTCAAGTGTTAACAGTCTTATTTAGTTGTGAATTTCAATGGTTAATGTAAGTTCAATCTAATTTGATTGAGTTTGACCATCACAAGGCATTTTGGTCAATTCAACACAAATTTCATTTTTAAAAATTTTTAAATCTTAAAGAAATATTGGAAGTGAACTAGGCCTGACTTTAAAGCATCACAACTGATTAGAACCTACTCGAACAAAATTAATTGTCTACAAAAACATACTAGACTCCCATTTTTTAAAGGCCAAAAACCATTTAGCCTGCTTTGTTAATACATAAAAAATCAGATTAAACCATTTAAACTATTGAATCTCACTACAAAACTTCCTAAAAATCATCTAAAAACATTATCGGAAGGTGGAGTTCTGGTAACCCGAAGTTGAGCCAATAAAACTATAAAATATCCATTTTCATAGAAATTCAAAAATTTATATCTCTTTAAATATTTAACCAAATGAGGTGTCACAATAACAATTGAAAAGTCTTAAAAAGACTTTTTCATAAGTATCAAATATGCCACAAAAGTCACTGGAACATCACTGACAATTTTTAAATGTTTAAAAACCTTAAACTTATGCAAGTATTTTTACATTATAAAACAAAATATCAAAATTAAAAGGTCAATTTTATCTAAGGTTGTATATAAACCGAACCTAGCCAAGTGTTCCCCTATCCAAGTTTAGTTCTGATAGTAATAAATAAGCTTATAAATGATTAAGCTCTTAAGCCCAAACAAAAACTATCTCTAGCTTTAAGTCCTAATATTTGAACTTACAGCTTATTATAGCTCATAACCACAGTAGCCACAACTAATTGCTGAATTTGTTAAACAAATGATAAGCAAAAGGTGGGAGTTTATAGGATTTACCCATCTCTTGTATCGATTCTTAAGTGATGTGTGATTCATGAAGTCTAAGCAAAGGAAGAGGAAAGGAATTTATAAGCTCTACCTATCCTTTTTTTTTGTTGTTAAGCGATGTAGGATTCAAGATGTGTAGCCAAGGAAGAAGATGGGAATTTATAAAGTTTACCCATCCCTTGTTTTGGTTGTTCAACAATGTGTGATTCATTGTGTAGGCACACAAGGGCAGTAGAAGCAGAAGATGAGAATTTACAAACTTTACCCATCCCCTGTTTTTATTCTTTGCCAATGTGGGATTGTTAAAAATGGGTTTCTATTCTTTCAAACTTCATTCAAACTTGTTATCCAATTTTTAAAGATATAAAAAAAGTTATTTAATAATAATATTTTTAAAAAGTTAAAAATTATTTTGATTTATGTCATATATAATTTTTAATGATATAAATTTTATATGATAATTTGTAGATTGATTAAAGATATAAAATTTCAAAATAATCAACTTTTAATGTTTTAAACAAATTATAATAAAATTTATTCATGAACAATAAACGAGCTTATTCCTGAATATAGATGAATCGAATAGACCTCTGTTCATGTGCAATTTGTTTAATAAATGAATATAAAATATTGTTCAAGATTGTTTGTTAAGTTTAATAAACGAACATAAAAGAAAAGAAACCAAATAGAAACCGAACATGTTCAAGAATAGCTCGTTGAAAACTTTATTTGTTTACATGCCTAACTTATCTCAAATTTCCAATCGCATGATAAATTTCTAAAATTCTAGCCCTTTTACTCTTTTTTAGTAATTTTGTTTTGTTTGCATCCCAGAAAATTGTCAATGATTTTTTTTTCTTTTTATTTTTTTCATATACTAACATATGGACTTTATTTCAAATATCTAAATTTGTAACCCTTAAATTTTTTTATTAGCAAAATATTACATAATCTCTTACTTAAAAGAATTTGATTCTCTAAATTCAAAAATCCACAATCTCTAGATTTGTACCTACCTCAAAAAAATACAACATACTATCATTCTCTTAAAAGATGCATCACATGTAATCTAAAATCCTTCAATCAAAACTCATCATGATCATGTATCTAATAATCAAATCATTAAATATTTCAACCTCAAATTGGAGACAACATTCCAAATTTTTTTTATCTTAATATTTGCCTCATAATAAAATGTAGTTATCAAAGTACAAACTTTCACAACTTGCATAAACTTAAAAACTTGCAATTTATATAATCTCAATCATGACTAAGAACTTTATCTTAATGTAATTACAACTTTATCTTTCTCAACGAATTCTTTACTAATGAAATTAAACATAACAAAATATCACAATTTCACAACTATACAAGATCTCTAATTCTCAAGTAATAACAAATTTCATAATTTCTATATATCAAACACGAATATATTAGTCTCCACAAATCTTAGATTAATCACTTACTTACCTAACACTTGATCAAAATTGGATTTTATGCCAAATCATGTTTTTATTATGCACTTTCGTAATTTATTTTAACATAATTTCAATATCAATGGAATTAACTCTTATATCATTGTCTTACACCAAGATGATCACCTATCCACGACGTCTCTAAAATAGTTTTTTTTATAACCATAATC
Organism: Durio zibethinus; assembly: GCF_047325235.1. Lineage (NCBI taxonomy): Eukaryota > Viridiplantae > Streptophyta > Magnoliopsida > Malvales > Malvaceae > Durio > Durio zibethinus. The sequence continues at coordinate 9,778,748 of NC_143180.1, forward strand.
ATATTCGGTCTTAAATCTAATTTAGAATCTCAATAGTTTCTAGCTACTTCAAAATATTACAATACAAATTTATATTTATGTTTCACTAGCCCTTGGGATATTTCTAATGTACTCAACCTTCATAAGTTGCAACAAAGATCAAAACAATGTAATAGATGGTATCTATAAATTTCAAAATACACAAATTTAGACATCTATTTTTAAGATACCAATGCAACTCCAATTCAAAAAATTAATAATTTTCAAATTCCAAAGGTACTTTATCATATAACAAATGACTCTTCACAATATTTATAACCATCACATTATCTCAATTTTTTTTCTTTTAATCAAGTACATTAACATTAATTTCTAGGTCAATACCAAAGCCTATGTGCCACAACAAGAATTATCTTATAAACGAATTTCAATCAATATAACCTTGAAGTAGTAGAATTCATGCCAATAATGCAATTACAAACACAAATCACGAACATCCTTACTTTCATAAATTTTCAAGAAGACCAAACATATAAAACCATCATTATGCCTATAAATAACATTTCTTCCTTAGCCAAATATAGTTTTATAGCTGAAAATACTCATTCAAAATCAACTTCTCTGATAAAATCTTTCAATAATCATAATCTAGTATTCATATAAAGAAATCATAACACATATCTTATACCATGATAAGTGATATTATCTATTTAACATTATATAGATGAAACTCATATTTGCACCTCAATCAAAACAATAATCACGATTAACCATATTGACCATTATCAATTCATCACCCTCCAAAATAGAAATCCAATAATCAACATTAAACGATTTTAATGGAACACCAATTCACATAATAAGCCCATTTTTTTTATAAACAAATCCACAATAAATTAAGCAAATAACCATTTTTATACATCATAATGGCAATCATTCAAAGTACAAGACTGAAACTTGAAATTTATTAAGGCTATAAAAATCTCTTAACTGAACTTAAACAAATCCCTTTAATTTCAATTCTTATTATTCAGTTAGATGCTACTTTTAGAAATCAGAACCACATCAATTTGATTGAATATCCTCATTTGCATCTAAATTACAATTGACCATAAGTGCCTAAATTAAATCCAAAATTCATTACAAAAATTCAGAAAATAATACCAATAAATACCTCAAAAAAGCTCATGTACCATTTTTTGTTAACTCTTATATTCCTTACTTCACATCTTAATATAAATACAATTATATCAGTGATTTAAGATTAATTGAATGTGCATCACAAAGCTTCAACATCTCTATATTAAGAATATGACTTTAATACCCTAAAACCTTAAATCATCACAATTATCCTCTAAAATAATTCATAAGCCTAAAATATCTTACTAATCAAAATTGTACAAAGTCACTTCACTTACAAACATATCATCTCATGAAAACTTCAAATTTTACTTTAACACTAGTAGGTCCCACAAATATATTGATAAAAAATTCAACATAAATCCTCAACAAACTCACAACTTTCACTAACAATAAAATTTATGACCATAATTGTTTAGAATCTTCAAATATCAAAATTATTTTTGTATAATAAGTTTTATATTAAGATAAATATTTTATCCAAACTTATACCAAAATCAACTACTTATAAACTTGCTAGTACTTTTTTACCAACTTCAACAAACTTTATCCTCTTCACAATCACACTAAGTATTACAAGATCCACAAAATCATAAAACACCAAAATCTCCATAGATAAAAAATCTATTATATCTCAAACTCATAAATTTTCAAAGATCAAAATTGTTCTCCACAATAATCACTGAGCTTAAGATACCTATTTCATCAAAATCACATCAAAATGTTTTCACATACAAACATTAATACTCCTTATCAAATTAACCCAAACTTTTGCCTTAGTGCAAATTTCTAAAAATAATATCTTTGTATTAATCAAACCAAGTAATTTATAATCTCCAAAATCACAATTCTGGCTTTGATATCGCTAACTTGTCACAGCCCAAACTCAAGGATTTAGGATATAAAAACACTGCATAATTATGAGATGAATCTCATAATTAAATATCTAAGGCAACAATAACAAACTAATCCAAAAATTAAAATCTATAAAATAATACTTTATAAAACCTCAAATGTCCAAAATCCAATTATACAACTCAGTCACATATTACAAAAATTCTATCTAATTAACCAATCTTCTAAAATTGAAATAAAAATACTTAAATCCATAGTTGTACAAAGGCAAAAGACATATGATAATCCTATTGGCACAAACTGTTGTCAAATTTAGGTCTCGAAGGTGCAAATATCAACATTTGAACAGAATGAAAAATTAGAAGAATGATATATTGACTCAACAAATAACCGACATCCCCAAACTAGATTAATCATGCTATAAAACATTAATTTTATGATTTAAAAATAGTGTTAGGTAATCTTATATTCATAAACATATTTTGTACCAATCATTTTCTCAAAACTAGATCTCAAATAACAAAGCTAAAGAAAATATCACAAAATTATAAGCTTTATTAGTCTCTCATAACATACTATGACCATTCTTAACCCATGTGACATAAGTCCGAATTACAATAAAACCCCTTAAATTAGCTAACAATCTATTTCGTACAATTTTTCTTAAAGAAACTGAATGCTTTCCATGAATTTTCAAATTCAAAAGTAAATTCGCAAAACATATTCGTTCATGCAAAAATTCAATAAAACCCCATAACCAAAATTTTTGAAATTTAAACATGATATATCAAATATTGATGAAGATATATTCCTCAAATAATTAAAAGTTATTTTCTTCTTTATTTTAAGAAAACACCTAATATAGGTAAAAATTTAGAAATTAAGAACTAAAATATAAAAGTAGCAGCAAACTTGATTCTTAATGAAAAAGGGACTAAATATTGCTTGAAATTAATACTTCAAAAATTTGCTCCACTAAAATGAATTTTTCTAAAAAAAATAACAACTTGCAATGAGTTTGACAAAAATATTTTTGTTTGTCTAAAAATTATATAAAAATTTATAACACATAAATTTATGGAATCTATAACAATATAGAGAAAATGTTGGAAAAAATAATTTATGCAATAATTCAAAGCAAATTTTAATGAAGTTTTGAAATTTATGTTTTCATGATCATTTAGCCAACTTTAAGCATCACAAACCATATTGAATATATAGACTTAATTAGTACCAAACCATTCATACTTTTAATATCAAAATTTATTTTAGTAACAAAACATATAGGAATCCCACTTTTGGAGGCCAAAAATCATCAAATCATCACTAGTTACCCAAGATTTTGAGCTTTCAAGAACCATTTGGCTTACTTTGAAGCCTTGATTGTCTTAGCGCATAAAGAATTAGGCCAAACCATTTATACCATTGCAAAGATGGCATTCCATACTAAAAATTTCCCAAATATCATCCAAAAACATTATTAGAAGGTGGAATCCCAATGACTCAAAGTTAAGACAATAAAACTATCAAATACCCATTTTCAAAAAACTTGAAAGTTCTTATCTCCCTAAATATTCAACAAAATAAGGTTTCACAAGAGCCATTAGAAAGCTCTTGAAGAGACTTTTCCATAGGAACCAAATATGCCATCGCAAAGTCATTGGAACATCACCATAATTTTTAAAAAGTTTAAAAACCCTTACACTTATACAAGTATTTCTATACTTCAAGATAAAATACTAAAATTGGAAGATCAGTCTTACCTAAAATCTCTAATTGCATTATAAATCTATGAAATTCTAGCCCATTTACTCTCTCTTAGTTTTTTGTTTTATCTGCATCCTAAAAAATTGTAGATGATTTTTTTCCTTTAATTTATAATAACTTATAGGCTTTATCTCAAATATCTAAATTTGTAACCCTTATATATATATTTTTTGCAGGGTATTACAATCACTTTGATAAAATCAACCATTTTTTTTCCATTGTAGCAGACTTTTTTTCCCATGTTGTGGAATTGGTTACCATAATCAGCATGACTTCAAAAGTATAATCAAATGGCGTTATTGGTGGAGAGCCAAAATCTTCACTTGTCTTTAAAGTTCTCTTCCCAACAAGGTAGTGAGTCTGACAAAGGCTATTGCAAGATCAAACTTATGACTTGGTAAAACAGTCAAATATTTTTTTTATGCCATGGATCTTGATAAAACAATTTGATTTGTTAAAAAAAGATAGAGATGAGAGGTAGGGATGTCCCGTTAGGTGTGTATATTATTAGTATTTACCCTTCAAGTTGAATCATATTCTAGTTGAGATATTATCATATTTGTAGTACTTTGATATTTGATATCTTATAAAAGTCTTCTTTATTTATCATTAAGCTTACTTATATGTATTTTACTGATGATGTTTTATGATAAAGTCTTCAAAATATAAACAAAGCCTTGTAAGGGAATAATAATGAGATTATAATTATGAGATCATCATTGCATAAAAGCTATATGTTTCAAAATAGTTCCTAGTCAATGCTTGATTAATAAGAGGACATTGACAAAAGTTGTTGATACTAGTACATGGCTATGCTCTCACTTGTGAAGCGGTAATTGATCTTAAAGTTTGAAGTTTAGGTAAACTTGAGCTAGAATGTGGAGCTTGTTACAAGAATAAGTTTACTAAACATGACCTAATGTGAGAATGCTATATGATAATTCACATAGTGTCTATAGCTAAATTCTCATGTGATGGTTGTATAAGTGATCATTTGACTTAAGATTACTTATGATCTTATATGATAAATTTTATATTTTGACTTTACTTTACTTATGATTCTAACTAAGAATGCTCCAATCGAGTATTTATGGGTATAACATGAGCCATATGAAGACACATGAAGTAACCATGATGGGATTTATCACCTTATATAATCAAAAGAATATTTCAACTAGTCTTGATTGAATTAACTTGAGAAATTTTTAACCAAAGTTAAATAAAAGTTTAGAATTATTCTAAATCTTATTTTTGAGTTAATGGCAACAACAAGACTTAACATGGTTGATCAAGATTGAGTAGGCACTAAACCATTCTCAATGTTCAAATCGAGATACTATGTAATGAAAGGATGCTAATTATACACCGAAACCATTCACAGATAGGTTATCAAACCATATTAACTTTTTTTTAGCAATTGATAGTCATGGCAATGAAGCTAGCATTAATCATGATGTATAAATATAAGATTGGCTAATTGGAAACTTAGTTATAAGGATAAAAAGTATGTTTCATCCATGGTTGAATGCTAATGGTCACAATGCTTGTGTTTATTGTGAACATGCTAAAGAACCTAATGGGTCACACATAATAAGACAACTGTGAAAGATTAAAATTGAGACAAATTAAGTTAAACTTAATTTGGTTTTGGTATGACCAAAAATAGAGGAAATAAAACAAGAGAAAGAGATTTACATTGTTTTGGTGGATTCGGCTAGCAAGAGTGATTTATGGAAATATGCATCCTATGCATTAAACCTAAGGTTGTCCAAATACTTCCCTTATAAAATGAACACCAAACCGCCACCTCTCTTATACTATTTTTATAAGCAATTAGTAAGTTTCACTCAAAGAAAAAACATGCTAAGAGAGACTAAGCAAAACTTGAAAGAATATAAGAGATCTTTCAAACACTTACTAGTTAGAGTGTGGTTTTGAGTTCTACCATACCTTAGAGAAGGTTCATTCATAAGCGTTCATGTGGATTATGATTATAGGCTAAACATTGGCTAGTTTCTTAGCTTGGAAAACTATTTAAGAGATCACCAAATTGAACTAAAAGAATTTCAGCATTCAAAGTAACACCTTTAGCCAAATTATGCATGCTTTTGTATGTATATATATATATGTATTGTTTGAATGATCTTGTTAATGATCTTGGCTTTAGTGAATTAAAATTTTTTTAAATTTCACTACTTTAACTATGTATATTGATGCATAATTCCCTTAAAATGGTATTAGAACTGTGTCAATATAGATTATACAACTTAGAAGTTTGTTTGGTTGTTCATAAAATCAAAACTGTTTTGGTTGCAATATGTCACTATGATGTAGAGGCTGAAAAATTAATTTTTTTTTGCATTTTTTTGATTGAATTCTTTTATAATATCAAATCACAATGTCTTAGTACAATTTGGTATGAACTTGATGATTTTTAGACATTGTTTGCTTGCTTTATAATTTTTTTGTAAGCCATCTATCCATAACAAAGAAATTTTGCTATAGTAATATTGCAAAAATTTTTTCTCACTCTAGGGATATTATTTGGCTATGAAATTTTAACACACGAAAATAAAAATATTGATGATAATTTTGCAAAACTTTTAAAATTTTTGGAGTTGATTTGGTCATTCAAAAGTTGATAACAACTTCAGCCTAGAAATTTGTCAATGATGGCTAGGAATGTATAATATGCACATGATGCATAATTACCCTTATATGATTATGGTAATTGGTTTTCTTGATGCAACTAGCATTCTTAAAAGTTAAGAGACTTTAATAACCTACTCACTAAGATTTTAATGAAAATCTACTTGGTAATCAATATTGGGAATCTTAGGAAACTTGTTCACCAAGATTTCAAGATTAACTTTCTTAATCACGAAGTTTAGTGGATTATTTTATAAAAGTCAAATTAATTGTTACTTGTGATTGAAGACTCATGACCAACGGCATAAGAAACTCTAGAAAAGAGTTTAGAACTCGTAGATGGTGGCTAGTAGGGGGCAGCATAACAATAAGTGGCCAAAACTACCTACTTTCCATAAATACTACCATAACCATAGGATGGCTTTTCGGCCAAGCCCTAGTTTGGTGCTAATTCTTGTTGAATTTAGATTTTTAAATTTTTTGGGTTTAAGAAATAAGATTTCATATAAAATCCAAATAAAATTAAACTTTCTAAATTGTTTAGAACTTCTAATTAACAAGAAATTATTTCACTACAACATCTAGTTGGACTAGGAAATTCCCAATGCACATTTTTTGGCTTGATTTTAATTTATTGGCATTCCTAAATGGTTTAGAGTGATGTTAACCATGTTAAGTTAAAATCAAAGTAAAATTTTGACTCCATAATTATTTAGGAAATTGTAATTTCAAATTACATTTTCCTAAAATAATAGTTAGACATATTCGGCCATGCTAGCTAAACATGTCTATACCTTGCATCACATTGAGTTGGATTGATGATTGATATATGATATTGATATTTTATTCAAAAAATAGATGTGAAAGATCATGAATTTGAACTAAACATAATGATTGTTGTAGTATACATGCTAGTGATGAGATAAATATCATGTATGCTATGTTGATTTGTTATTATACATGCTAGAATTTATATGTAATAAATGCCATGTATAATTGTGAGATGCATGATAAGATTACATGTATTGGATATATGGTGAATTCTTATGCATGCTATATGTGACCTATGATGAATTAAAAATCCTTTATGAAAAATATTAAGTCTTGATGCCTTTCATTAACATAAACACTGAACTTTCTACTAATGGGGCTTGTTAAGACTAAACTTAAAGCACTCATAATTCAAAATAAGATTGTATTATGGTTAATGGGTCTTACTTAACTATCATTATATTTTTTGAATGCGACAAACTTGACTATATAATGTTAGAGGCAATGATTGGGTGAATCACATAAGATGTGATTAGATAAGGAGTTGTTACCTAATTGATCTAGGAGTCACATGGTGATGTGATTGATAAGCAAATTATCTACCTAATTTACTTATCACGGCTTGTTGAGACAAATCTCAAGATTATGGTAAACTAATTAGGATCATAGCCTACTAGAAAAATATGATTATTCTAAATTGATAGTAAGAGCTATTGATTTGATTAAAATAAAAGGAGCAATCAATATATAGATTTAGGCATTATCTATATTGGTATCGAACAATATGGCTGATACTTGTTCATATTCTATAGGTTAAAAAAGATGAGTAATAACTTGTTACTTTATAGCATACTTGATGTTAACAAGCTCATGGGGCCTACCTTCAATGATTTGTATCGCAATCTAAAGCTTGTCCTAAGGCAAGAGAAAATACTTTATGTTTTTTATGAATCGATTCTATCAAAACCAGAGATTAGTGTTGATGATACAATGTGACAAGTTTATGAAACCCATAAAGACCATATTGATCAAGCTGCATGTATCATGGTGGTTAGCATGACTTTTAAGTTGTAAAGACAATAAAAGAATATGAATGCTTCGACAATCATTCTACACTTTAAAGAATTGTTTGACAAACAAAGGTAGACTAAGAGGTTTGAGACCTCTAAGAAATTGTTCTGAACAGTGATGTTTGATCGCACTTTGATCAAAGTGCATTATCTCGAGATGATCAATTGGATGAAGAAACTTGGACAATTGGGATTGTGATGGAACATGAGCTAATGTTGACTTGATCTTGTCATCTTTTCATAGTAGCTTTTCATAATTTGTAATGAACTTCAATATGTATCATATAGAAGTAACATTACCACAATTGATAAATATGCTAGACACTATCAAGAAATCCATTAAAAAATAAAAGTTCGAGGCTTTTTTAGTTTCTTCATCTAAGGTAAAAAAGAATTTAGCCAATAAGAAGAAAAGTAAGAAGGCTTATAAGAAAAGAAATGCAAACAAGGTTATCAAGCCTATAAGCAACATTAAGAAAGACAAGGGTGGATGCACCATTATGGTAAGAAAGGTTATTGGAAGAGGAATTACAAGGTTTACTTAGCAAGCTTGATGAAAGGTTATTGAAATAGGACTTGCAAGGTTTACTTAGCAAGCTTGATGGAGAAAAAGTCTAAAGAAACTTTTACTTTAGGTATGTTTATGATTAAGATCAATCTATTTCTTTTTAACACATCTTCTTGGGTATTGGATACCAAATATGGTTCCTACTTATGTAATGACATAGAGGGACCAAAAAAGAATAGATGTTTAAAGAAGAGAGAGGTATCCTTGCATGTTAGAAATGATGCAATTGTTGTTGCCTATGCCAAGGGGACTTATTATTTACCTTTACCTTCAGTTTAGTTTTAAACTAAAGAATTATTATTATGTTCCTATCATAACTCAAAATATCATTTTAGTTTTTAATTTAAGTATGAATGATGGATACTCATTTAATATTAAAGGCAATTGTTGTTCCATTTATTTAAACGATGTGTTTTATGGCATGGTACATATGATAATGGCTTCTATATTCTTAGATTAAACAATGATGTTCTCAATATAAATGTCAATAAGGCTAAACTAAATAAAACTGAATCAATCTTACTTATGGCATTGTAGGATCGGTTACATCAATAAAACAAAAATCACAAAGTTATATAAACAAAGATATTTTGATCTTTTTTATTATGAATCATATGAAAATTGTAAATCATGTTTGCTTGGAAAAATGACCAAATTACCTTTTATTGTAAAAGGAGAAAGAACCAGTGTAGTTCTTAGACTAATACATATAGATGTATGTGGCCCAATGAACATGAATACTAGAGGAGGATACTAATATTTCATTACATTCATTGATATTTATACAAGATATGGTTATGTGTATTTAATGAAATACAAGTCTAAATCCTTTGAAAAGTTCAAAGAATTTAAAATAGAGGTTTAAAAGAAAACTGGTAAAAATATCATGACAATTAGATCTGATTGAGGTGGTGAATAATTAATGTCATGAGTTTCTAGGTTATCTAAAAGAGAATGAGATTTTCTCACAATGGACTCCATTTGGAATGCCATAATACAATGGAGTTTTCGAGAGGAGAAATAGAACTTTATTGGACATGGTTCGATCCACGATGAGTAATTTGGATTTTCCTATATCCTTATGGGGTTATGCACTTAAAACAGCTACTTATCTTCTAAATATAATTCCATCCAAATCCATTGACTAAGCACCGTATGAGATATGAAAAGGTAAAAGACCTAACTTGTCACACATAAGGATTTAAGGATGTGATACTTATGTGAAGCATGCACAAGCGTACAAGTTTAAAGGTAGATTGGTTAAGTGTATATTTGTGAGATATCCAAAGGAAACTAGTGGATATTATTTCAACAACTCTAAAAAACAAAATGTGTTTATTTTTAGACATACTATCTTCTTAGAAAAAGAGTTTATCCTTGAAGAGAATAATAGGAGTAAAGTAGAACTTAAAAAAGTTCAAGAAACATAAATTGACACAATAATGAAACTTGAGCCAATGGTTAAGGCATTAAATGCACAATTGAAAGCTAAAAGTACATAAAAACTTCATAAGTCAAGTAAGACTCGCCAAGCTTCTAAGAGATATGAATTTCTCATTAACAAGGATAAGTTGATCATAGATTATAATTTTACTGCCTATCAAAAAACAATGTTGGACATTGATTAGGTGAAATAGCATGAAGCAATGAAACATGAAATAAAATCTATGTATGCTCTTTGGTAAAACCATCTAAAGGGATAAAACCATAGGGTGTAAGTGGGTTTTCAAGAAAAAAAATTGACATAGATGGCAATATACAAGAAAATAAGTAGAAGTGCAATCATTTTCATAGTGCTATATGTGGATAACATATTACTTATAGGAAAAGATATACCCATGCTATAATCTACCAAGATTTAGTTATCAAAAATGTTTTCCATGAAGGATTTAGGAGAAGCAACATATGTGTTAAGCATAAGGATTTATAGAGATTGATGAAAGAGGTTGTCTAGTCTCTCACAATTTGGATACATTGACAAAGTACTAAAAGGTTTAGCATGAAAGAATCTAAAAAGAGATTCTTGCCAATGTCTGTGGCATAAATCTTCCCAAGGATATGTGTCTTAAGATATAAATTGAGAAAGATAGCATAAATAAGGTTCCATATGCTTTGGCAATCGAATCCATTATGTATGTAATGTCGTGCATAAGGCCTAATATCTCATATGCTATAAGCATAACAAGTAGATATCAAGCAAATCCAACTGAATGTCAATGGAAGGCCATGAAAACAATCATTAAGTACTTTAGAAGAACTAAGGATATGTTTCTTATCTATGGTAAAGCTAAACTTCTAATTAAGTACTCTTTTGATGCAAGCTTTTAATCTGACAAAAATGATAGCAAGTCTCAAAGTAGCTATGTTTTCACTCTGAATGGTGGAGCAATGAGTTGGAAAAGTTCCAAAAAGAGCACAACTACAGACTTTGCAACCGAAGCCTAATACATCTCTACATCTATGGATGCAAAAAAAGCTGTTTGGATCAAGAAGTTTATAACTGAACTAAGTGTTATTCTTAGCATTATTGATCCGATAATAGTCAATTGTGACAACAATGGAGCAATCACTCATACCAAGAAGCCAAGGTCTCATAAAAAATCCAAACACATATTGACACAATAGTATCCTATTAGAGACTTTGTTTCTAGAAGTGATGTTAAAATTGAATGAATACCCATAGAGGATAACTTTGCTAATCTTCTTACTAAAGGTATGTCCCAACAAAAACATGATAGGCATGTAATCAAATATAGTATTAGATACATGAAAGATTGGCTTTAATGCAAGTGGGAGATTGTTGGTATTTGTCCTTCAAGACGAATCACATTTTGGCTAAAACGTTGTCATATTTATAATACTTTGATATTTGATATCTTATAAAAGTTTTGTTTATTTATCTTTGAGCTTACTTATATGTATTTTACTATTGATGTTTATATGATAAAGTCCTATAAGAATATAAATAAAACTTTGTAAAGGAATTACAATAATATTGTAATTATGAGATCATCATTGTATAAAAGCTATATGTTATAAAATAGTTCTTAGTTTGTGCTTTATCAATAAGGGGACATTGACAAAAGCTATTAAGACTAGCACACGATTATGCTTTTACTTATGAAGCAAGCAACCTATCACATAGGTTAAAGTTTAGGCGAATTTGAGTTAACATCTAGATGCTTGTTACAAAAACAAGTTCACTGAATATGACTTGATATGAAATGTTATATGGTAGTTAACATAGTATTTATCACGATATTCATATATGATGGTTGTATAAGTGATCTTTTTACTTAAGATTACTTATAATCTTATATGAAGAATGTTATACTTTGACTTTAATTGTGGTTTTAACTAAGAATGCTCTAGTCAATTATTGTTGGGTATAACATGAGGCATATGAAGATGCATGAAGTAACCAAGATGGGATTTATCACCTTGTATGATCAAGAGAGTATCTCAACTAGTTTTGATTGAATTAACTTGATAAATCTTTGGTCAAAGTGAATAAGAGTTTAGAATTGTTCTAAATCTTATTTGTGAGTTAATGTCAAAGACAAGACTTAACATGGTTGAACAAGATTGAGTAGACACTAAACTATAATCAAATTTTAAATTGAGATACTATGTGATAAAATGATATTAATTATACATTTAAATCATTCACGGATAGGTTGTTAAGCCATTTTGACTTTTCTTTAGCAATTGGGGGTTATGACAATGAAGCTAGCATTGATCATGATCTATAAACATAAGATTGGCTAATTAGAGAATTAGTGATGAAGATAAAAAGTTTCTTTCATCCATAGTCGAATTCTAAGGTCCATAATGCTTGTATTTATTGCAAACATGCTAAAGAACCTAATGGGTCACACACAATAGGGCAATTGTGAAAGATTAAGATTGTGACAAATTAAGTTGGACTTAATTTGGCTTTGGTATGACAAAAAATAAAGAAAATAAAACTAGAGAAAGAGATTTCCTTTATTTTGGTGGATTCGGCTAACTTTGGGTTATTTATGAAAACATGCATCCCATGCAATAAACCTAAGGTTGGTCGAATACTTCCCCTATAAAACGAGCATCAAGCTACTTTTTTTGTACGATTCTTATAAGCAATTGGCAAATTTCACACAAGGCAAAAATAAGTTAAGAGAGTCTAACAAAAACTCGAGAGAATAAAAGAGATTTTGCAAACATATACCAGTTAGAGTGTGGTTTTGAGTTCTACTATATTTTAGAGAAGGTTTTTTCACAAACATTCGTGTGAATTACTATTAGAGGCTATACACTTGAACAGCTTCTTGGCTTGGGAAACTATTCGGAAGGTTACCAAATTGAACCAAAAGAATTTTGGCATTCAAGGTAACACCCTTAATTGAAATTATGCATGCTTTGTATGTATGTGTGTGTGTATATATATATATATATATATATATATATATTATTTGTATGATCTTGTTGATTGATCATGACTTTAGAGAATAAAAAATTTAAAAAATTTTGCTACTTTAACTCTATGTATTAATGCATAATTCCCTTCATATATAAATTTTATTTTCAAATATCTAGAAGACAAACAGGTGATAGAATTCAATTTTTTATAAATATCAAATGTAGTGTACAATCCCAATAAATTTTTTGAACAAGAAAATAACCCTCTCATTTGATCTCCATGAAAGCAAAAATGATCATAGGCTTGATCTCAAAAAAAGTAATTAGCAGTTCTTCAAAACGACATCTTTTGTCACATAAGAGAAGCTTAAGTGAATTCCGTAAGTGAAAGCTTGATCACGAACTGGCGAAGATAAGTAGATCAAAATGAATGGGCAAAGACTTATGATTCCTTTGCTGATTGCTTGGATTTAAGATAGCATGAGTGATCTTCAAAGAAACAATCATGAAGACTTGTTATTCCTCTAAAGTTTGGTTGGATTTGATTGGCTTTGATGAAGAGATAACTTGATAGCCTTGACTTGAACTTGAAGGGATTGCTGGTAAATCTTGAAGGCTTGAGAATCTCTAAGGAGGTTAAGGTTTCTTTTCTTCGAAATTGCTTCCAAATGATGTGGAAAAGCTCTCTAGTAATAGTGTTAGATGATATTACGTGAGAGAGATCCAAAAGAACTTAAATATTTTAATTTTATTTTTAATTATTTTAATTTAATTAAAGTTAAAATTGAAGAGAACTCAAGATAAAATTTAATTAGATAATTTAAGAGTTTTTAAATTTTAATTGGTTAAGCTACGTGTTTTTATCTTGAATTTTCAAGTGATTTTTGATAAATCTTCAACCAATTTCTTAACCAATTAAATATTTAATTTAGTTAATTAAAATATTTTCCTCAAATTTTCGATTTCTATAAAACCCTCCCAAAGAAAACCCCAAATTGCTGTCTATAGAGGCCATGAAAGCCCTTTTTTTCTTCCTTCTAAGCCCTCTTCTGAAAATTAAACTCTTACGTTTCTCTTGAAAAGGAAAGTATATTTATAACTTTTCTCAAATTATTTAAATTTAGATCTTGATTATTAAAATTAAAAATTTAATTGTCCGTTATATCAAACACTTATTTTGGCTAAAAAATTCTTTCAGCTCCTTTGAAAAACAGAACCGAAATTCTAACCAAATTAAATTTGGCTCAAAAAGTTTGATGACATGGCACAAGCAAAGCCATCCACTTTTTTGGCTTTTTCTTTTTTACGGCAAGTGGCAGACCCAACTTTAAGAAACCTCTAGCGGTGCAATTAAGATAATTGAGCGGATGCAATAAAATATTTAAGTTTGAGTTTGATTTAAAATTTATCATTTGACATTTGAGTTTAATTAAATTTTAATTTTTAAATTTAAATTAAATTTGAAAGAAAAATTAAATTATTTGAATTTATTTAATTAAATTTATTTAATAAAAATAAATTTAATTTTTATATTTAATTTTAAATTTACTTAAATATTCGAATTTAGGTTCAAATTGATTATATATATATAAAATAATAATTTTTAATAAAAATAATAAAAATGTATTAAAATTTAAAAATTCATCAGGATCACGAATCATTTGAATTAAATAATAATATATTTAAATTTAACTTGTTTAATTAATCGAATTATTCAAATTTAAATTCGATCAAATAATAATTGAACTGAATTTAAATTTTATTTAAATTAAATTCAAATAATTTATAAATATTAATATGTTATTTATACATCTAAAAATAACAAGTGGACGGTACATTATCCCATCTGCTAATAAAACAAAGGACAAACAAAATTGGAGGAGTGGAAATATTAAACAAACCAGTCTCTTTTTGCACAGCTCCATTTAGCAATCCAGTCTGCAGCAAAATGCTTGTCTCGGTATGTGGATAAAGGACCATGCTTTTCCTTTCTTCACTAAATCTTTGATTGCCAGAACAAGTGGATGGTAAGGACGATTCGGGGCCAACCTTTTTGGCTTTCGAATAAAAGTGAAACAACGATGAATGATGTTTTCCTGGAAAGTTGCATTTTGAGCATTTGGTTTAATAGTAAGAATATTTTTCATCTGAAAAGTTGGGTTTGAATTTAGTTTAAGAGTTGTTTGGGTCGGACTTTCGAAATATTTCTTTGTGAACTTTGTCGGTAAACTTCCCCGTACTGATTTATGTAAACTAATGAACATATATATATAGACATCAGTTCGTTCAACCACCAACTATTATTACATTTTTTTAAAATAAAAATATAAGGTAGCATATTAATGAATTCAATAATGAAATTTTTTTTGATATTTTAAAGGTAAAAAAATATCTTAAATTATTATTTAACATATTAAAATAATTTAAAAATAATTTTTAATAATTAACTTTTAGTAAAAATTTTGAATAACATCAGATCATTTAATATAATCCATTAAATGAGTGTTATAAGAGTATTATAACTTTACTTATATAAAATCGTATTTTCAGATTTTATTTGATTTCGTAAATTAAAATTAATTTTTTTAAAAAATAAAATTTAAGTTCAATTTAAAATTTTTTTAAAAATATAAACATATTTAATTAAATGTCAAGTCATAAAAAAAAATTAATACCAATTCATCTTATTATATCAAATGATAAATTTTCAACGAATTTGATTATGACATATACTAACAATGAAAGATCATCTAAAACTCTTACTATATCTAATGATAAATTTTCAAACAATAAATTTTCGTACGAATACGATTATGACATATTCTAACAAGGAAAGATCATCTAAAACTTGCATGTGAAAAACTTTAATTAATTGGTTGACGAGTGATAATGACCATTGCCAACCCAATAATATTTCTTCTTCCTCCTCAAACCAGGCTCTGCAATTCATTGCACTATTCATAGTGTTTTAGATGCTATTTCACTGTTCCCAATAGCTCAAACTACTCTATCGACTGATGGTGGGACGACTCATGGTAGCTAGAGTGGCTACCAGCCCTTTAAAAATTTTTATCCTAATCTTAATCTTAATTCCTCAAGGTTGCTTTTCTTTTCTCTATTACTTTCTAGGAAAAGAATATGTCTTCAATTTTAAATTTCAATCTATAGAATTTATATGAATTCTAAAGTTAGTTGAATGAATTTAAATTTGAATTTAATCTAATATGATTTAATAAAAAATTATTAATAATCTAAGTCGATATGACCCAAATTTAAATAATTTAAATTATTTTATTTAACTCAAAATGACTAACTTAAATTTGACTTATTCAATTAAACCTTTAAGTATAACAATATCTAACAAAGTAGAAAAAGATGCCATTTGACATTTATATCCTAATCAACAATATATGTCATGATCTCAAAATAAACTAAATATCGACTGTGTTAGAGTTAGATTGAATAAATAAGTGTTGACACAATTTTTAATTAATAAAATTATTTTTTGTAGGACAAAATCAAAGACTCAAATTTTAATTGTTGGGGCATCAGCTTGATGCACTTTACACATCCCATTATAACCTCCATTACAAGATTTCATTTTACAAATGAGTATTTCGTAATCAACATTATATTTCGCGGTCTCAAAAAGAAAATTCACAAATCTCATATAAATTGTGTATTAAAATTAATTTAAGATGTGGTGTAACCCCCTATAGTTGAGTGGAGTCAATTGACCACCACTTAACTCTGAAAAATTCAACTCTATAGAGGTTTATAGTAATAAAATTTTGTTCTATTTTCATTTTTTGATCATTGAAATTAATTAAAAATCCACATAAATGGGCCAAAATAAGTAAATGACAATGAATAATATGTTGTTGTCAAAAACAAATTTTTAAAAGCTTTTTATTTGTACTATAATTTATAATGGACATATGCTTTTCTTCGATTTAATTTGACCGGCAACTTACATTCAAATATAGTTATTTTCTATAAAAATAAGATCATGCATTTAATATATTATCACATGTAGTAGCATTTAGTATTTACTAATTATTCAATAATATTATTATTTATTTTTTATCTAAACATATGGTCTTTTGTTTTTTGGTTTTTTTTCCTTTTTGTAATTTTCTTTTCTGACGCCATTGAAATTAATAAAAATTTAAAAAAAGGTCAAAATAAGTAAATGAAAATGAGTAACATGTAATTTTCAAAAGAAAAACTTAAAAAAACTTTATATATGTATTATAATTTATAAATATGGCCATATGTTTTTTCTTCGATTTAATTTGATCATACTTAATAAGAATATTTTATTAATATGTAAAATGTTACATACAATCAAATATATAAATAATTATTTTCTGTAAAAGTAAAATCACGCATTTTATAACGTTAGCGTGGCTTGATTATTGCTTTTAAGGTATTCTTCATGACTACAGTAAACTCTAATTTCCCACTAAAATCAATCTTGCTATTAGTTGGATAGGCAGTCCATTCAAATTCCTGAACCATTCTTGCTAACATTAGGTGAACATGAACTGTGGCCATCCCCAATCCAGGGCAAATCCTCCTCCCAACTCCAAATGGCATCATTTTCACCCCTGTTACGCCTGTTATATCGGCATCCTCTTTCCCTGAATAGAACCTATCCGGGTCAAATTTTTCAGGGTTCGACCACATTTTTTGATCCCCACCAATCCCTGGCAGGAAAATCTCTACATTTGCATCGGTTGGGATGTCGAATCCCCCCAAGGTCGCTGGCTCAGTAGCTGCATGAGTTAGTGAAAAATATGTTGGTGGGTGCCTTCGTAACACTTCTTTAACTGTTGCCTGTAAATACTTCAGTTTCTCTACGTCTCTCTCGTCTACTTTTCGCTCCCCAACCGTCCGTTTAATTTCATCGTACAGCTTAGATTGAATATCCGGGTTCTCAATCAGCTGTGCGATACCCCATTCAATTGCAGTTGCAGTGGTATCGGTCCCACCATTGAGGAACTCAGAGCAGAGTGAGACCAGCTCTGCATTGGATGGTGATGATTTTCTTCCTTCTACATTGAGATCAAAAAGGGTGTCCAGGTACGAAAACGACATGGCGTATTTATCCGAACCTGGATTTAGAAGAGCTTCTCGACGCTTTTCGATGAATGGGACAATATATTCCACTTGCTCATTACGAACTTGGAGTGCTCTCTTGCGTTGCTTGGAGAAAAAGGGGTTTAAAATGGGAAGATAATCATCAATCCTTGGATCAAGTGTAATTAAAACACTTTTCATTACCTGATCCATTTTCTCAACAGTTTCATCATCCATTTCAAACCCAAAGCACATGCCTAAGAGTATACAAAACACAGCGAAACGACCATTTTTCAGCACCGAAACAACGCCGTTATTAGCCTCAGCTTCTGCTCGAAGACGATCGATGAGTTTATCCATTGCATGCTCTCTTGTACTACGAAACTCTTTAAGCCTACTTGAACTTAGCATATTCTGAACCATGTTTCGCCTCAGAGACCTCCACACAGGCCCGTAAACCGCTGCATTTACGGTGAATTTGTTGCAGCTAAAGATGTTTCGAGTGGGATTTTCTCGTGGTCTGCTGGCGAACAGAGCACCCTTTTCGATAAACGCTTCATGGCAGAGCTTCCCGTCGCTGAGTATAATCATTGTTCTAGTCCCCATTCTGAGAGTGAAAATTGGTCCATATTTTTGGCGAAGATCCTCAATATACTCAAAGAAGGGCTTGCCAGAGCGAGCAGCCTGAAAAAGATTACCAACAACAGGCCAACCAGGGGGCCCTGGAGGGAGGTTTAGGCGTTTTGATTTTGATTTGCGAGAAAGGAAGAAAATTAGGCATGAAATGAAGAATGCAACGAGTGTGAAGAAGAGATGGTAGTAAGAGGACAATGAATCAGAACTGAAATGATAAAAGGAAGTAGCCATGTTAAGAGGTAGTGATGGAGGCTGAGAGATGATAGTTGAGCATGCACGGGTATAAAAATGAGAAGAGCATGAAATTGCAGGTGGGTTCAATTAAAGCTTCTCAGGGAGAGGTTTCTACCATTACTGGTTAGGTGGGACGGTATTGAATGCTGGAAAACCAGCACACGGAACTAACTATGGGGCCAGAAACCACGTAGAATTGCATCCTAGCTAGCTAGCTTGCTACATGAAATGCAAAAGCAATTGCAGCCATTCATTTAAGAACATAGGAAATGTAAAAGTACTTGTCCTGAAATTGCATGAGACTTGTCAGTTAAACGGTTAAAGTGTAGAAAAACCTATGGGTGACGAGAATGCCGTGGCTCAATGATCAAAAGATGAAAAATTCAAGGAGTAGTAATAAATGAAGTCAGTGGATTCTGAGACCAGATTCTTGTGAGCATGGAAGCTATCGTAGAAGACTGCCTGAATCGAGAGAAAGGATTTGGTTCAGGTGACTGGAAGCTGTTGTCAACTTTTAATGATAGTAATGACAGTAAATTGATGAATGGTAAGAGTTAAATTATTTTGCTAGAAATATGGTAAATTTGAATAAGTGCATGGAGACAATTTACAGGCCGAAATTAGGTTTTTTTATTCACTTTTTTCATACATTCAGGACAACACATTTATTGAGCAAGAATAAATCAAACTAGCTTGACGCCTAAAATTTTCACTTTCAAAAAGGTTGTTTATAGTTTGTAGTAGTGATGGTAACGGATCAGATCGAAGCAAGTTTTTATTCACTTCGAATTCGATTTGATTTTATATATATAAAATTCGAATTTGATTTAATTCGATAAATTTTTTTATTTTTTATACTCGAATCCGATCCGATCCAATATTGTATAAAATCATATTCGATTTGATTTGAAATTAATAAAATATTATTTTTATTATAAATATAAAATTAAAAATATATAAATAAATATAAAATTAAATAATTAATTAAAAAATAATTTTTATATATCGAGTCAAGTAGGGTTGGGTTTACTTAAAACTCAATCTTGACCCGACCTCAAATTTTATTTTATATTACCCAACCCGACTCGACTCGATACTTGATTTAAAAAAAAAATAGATCCTAAAAGATCGAGTTAAGTCGGAACCCGTTATATTCGAGTTAGATTGCCTTCTTTAATTTCTAATTTAGGCTACTACTTTGATTTATATTATTAGTCATAAATTAGAGCTTGTGTTCATATTTTCTAATCCTAAACGATTACATTTCTCACTCTCTAATGATCTAAAGGTTGTATGTAGTTTCTAGTTTAGGCTGCTACATTTATTTATATTTTTAATCATAAACTGTAGCTTGTATTCATATTTTCTAATTCTAAATTTTTTTATAGTTTCCTAACTTTAATCTAGTCTTAAATTTCTATTATAAAAGTCAAAGATAATGGTTTTAAATTGCTGCAATTTACAGCACATTACTTGTAACTTTCTCCCCTTAATGTGTTGTTCTTGTACTCTAAATGCTTCCTTATAAAATTTGAATTTCTCCCTCGGTAACACCTTGGTAAATATATCAACTACTTCTCGGCATGATGCTTGATTGCAATATGCTTTATTTTGCTATGAAAAAGGATTCTTTGACATAGCAATAGCAGACTTGTTGTCACAATAAATTTTAATTCCATCTTTTTGTTTTTCATGAATATCTTCAAGGATTCTTCTCAACCAAATTGTTTGAGACGTCACTGGAGAGGCTACCACATATTCTAATTCTGCAAATGATTAGGCAACAAAATGTTGCTTCTTAAAACACCATCACGATTAGGGATGTAATCGAGAAGAGTCGAGTTGATATAGTAAAAATCTTGAGCTCGACTCAAAACTTATTATTCGAAACTTGACTTAAATTCAATTGACTTTTAATTTTCAAATTTGAGTTTGACTCGGGATAAAAATAAAATTACTCAAATTCGTTCGATTAGTATCATATAACGAATAAAAAATTAGCATAATTTTTAATTTTGATTTCAAACTTAATTTTGAATTGATCTATATAAAAATAAAATAATAATTTTTAATTAAAATAATAAAAATATTTATTAAAATATAAAAACTTAATTAAATTTATGAAGTACTGAAATTAAATATTAGGATATTAAGAGCTATTCAATTTGGTTCGACATAAAGTATGGAGTGGAAAAAATAATTTTTGGTGATTTTCTTTGGCTTTTCTAGCAATCAATCAATGGTTTCATCTTGTTGCCCCAACACACAGCCCATAGAATGGTCGTACACCTTGAGATACAAAATTAATGGTTTCTTTGCAATAGGTGGTACTAACATCAAAGGATTTGACAAGTACTCTTTAATCTTTTCAAAGGTATACTAACATTCTTCATCCTATTTTCCAAGATCTTGTTTCCAAAGCAACTTGAAAATTGGGTTACATTTAGAAGTAAGTTGAGAAATAAAGCAAGAAATGTAATTCAACCTTTCTTGAAAACCCCTTACTTCTTTTTGTGTACATGGAGAAGATAAGTTTTAGATGGTGAGAATTTTATCTGGATCAACTTCAATGCCCCTTTTACTAACCACAAACCTTAACAATTTTCTTGACTTAACATCAAATGTGCACTTTGTTGGGTTTAACTTGAGTTGATATTTTTGCAATCTTTCAAACAACTTTTTGAAATTGGTAACCTGATCCTCTCATTTACGAGATTTTGCAATCATATCATCCACATATACCGTAATTTCTTTATCCATCATGTCGTGGAAGAGGGTTACCATAGCTCTTTGATAAGTAGCTCTTGCATTTTTCAACCCAAAAGACATAACTTTATAACAGAACGTGCCCTACATGGTAACAAATGTAGTTTTTTCCATATCAATAGGTACCATTTTAATTTGGTTATGTCCAGAAAAACCATCCATGAAGGAGAATGTGGAATGCTTAGCAGTGTTATCCATAAGAGTGTCAATATGAGGTAAAGAAAAATTATCTTTTAGGCTGGTTCTATTCAAATCTTTGTAATCTACACACATCTAAATTTTTTTGGCTACCTCTAAAAGCTTGTATCAAATTATTTTTTTACTTCTTCTTTGATTTTTAACAACATGGCCAGCTTCATGTGCCTCAATTTCTGTTGTACCGGCTTACCTTCTGGCTTTAATAGCAATTAGTGTTCAATAATATTTGAACTGAGTCTTGGCATATCTTGCTATGACTATGCAAACACATCAATGAACTGACGAAGCAATTCTTTCAACCTTCCTCTTTCTGTGTGTGAAAGGGATGTGTCGATCTTAACCTTCTTCTTCTTTTCCTCATCACCTAAATTGATTATGCTTATAACTTCTGCATAAGGTTCAATTTGTTTCCTTTCTTATTCCATTAGTTTTAATAAATAATGGGGTAAATTGTCCTTATCTGAATATTTTTCATTATCAAGTTCATCAATATGAATAAGTTTTTCAAAGTCAAATCTTAGATTGTCGTCATGATTATCTTTATATTCATTATTTGAAAACTTTAAAATGGGTGAAATTGAAAGGATGTAGGCTTATGTGCGAGAAAAAAAAAAAGAAAATTGTAACCTTGAATGAATGAAATAATAGAGAAAAAGTAAATGCAAAACACTAGTCATTTTATTGAAATGATAAAAGAAAGATTGCCCGTGCAAAACTCTTCCCAATGCTCTTGGGCAGAAGTATTAGGGAAAATTAACTCACTACATTACTTTGTGAAAGATTTAAGGATAATTGGCAACTTCATTAATTTTCAATTGTTCAACTCTTCACCCGAAGGACATGGATAAACAAGAGGCTCATCTTCCTAACTGGTTATTACTGCATCTTCCACCATATGGAGTTTAGAAAAAGCTTTTTCCATGTTCAACATCGATTCCCTTTGTGTGTCCTTTAATAGATTAGGGTGGACATATCCATCTAAATAAAATGTATCATATAAGTAAGGGATGATCATTCTTTCATATTGTAGCTCATGTCCTTTAAGTCATGCCAATCTTTTTTCCCTCTTTTCAGCCATGGCTTTCTTTCTTTTCACTATAGTGACTTTAAATCCCAATCCAAACCTTTTTCTGTTTTTAAATACTCTTGGTGGCTCCTTGATTCCTTGTAAATTTCTTCCAAGTCCGTATCCAACATGCCATCCTTTACCCAGTGTTTGTTTGACAATTATCCTAGTTGCATTTGATAAATGTGAAGTACGCACCTTTGATCCCTTCCCTACATAAGTTGCATTAATAAATTCAAAGGCTCTAAAAGAGCACTGCAATGCTTTTTCTGCAGCTTTCATATATGGAATAGTCATGGGCTTAGTTACCAACAAGTCCTCTTATTAAAAAACACTAATAACTTGATCTTCAACTATAAACTTTATTTTCTAATGCAAAGATGACGGGATAGCTCCTGCCATATGAATCGATGTTGTTTTAATATGAAGCTATAAGATGGTAAAATGTTCATGACTTGGAATTTTATAAAGAAAGTGTATGGCCTTATTTGCATTAGTACTTCAATGTCTTTTAACTCTTTTTTTTGAAAGTCATCGAAAGCCTTCACCATCATATGGTTGGTTTTCATATGTGATACATCAATGGGTAATTTTGTTAGGGTGATCATTGGCATAATATTGATTGAAGAGCCATTATTAATAAAAACCTTAGCTATGATATAGCCTTTACACATAGTAGTTTATGAAGGGCCTTGGTACTACCATTTCCTCTGGTGAAATTTCATAATCATTGAAAGTCATGACATTTGGCATTATAATACTCTACATAATATGATCAACATTCTCAATAGAGATATTACAGTCCATATGTGCTTGATTCAACACTTTTCAATAGGGCATTTTGATGGGGTTTAGAATTCAATAATAGCAAAAATAAAGAAATTTTGATAGGCATCTTGTTCAACTACTCTATTACGCTATATTCACTATGTTTAATCAACTTGAAAAACTCACAGCTTTTTTCTAAATGACATGTTCTTTATATTGTGCATCTTAAGCCACTGTAGAATAAGTCTTATCTCATTCTCTCAACATCTCTTCTTTACCTTTTCGAGCTTTCTCTATCATTTCAAGAGTATAACATCTCCCAATCTTCATCATTCCACCTACCCCAATTATATTTGTAGTATTGTTGGCATTTGGGTCATTTTCAGTTTGACAGTCATTTGATCCTATGTCTTAACATTATAATCATACTTCCATGGCACTGACTTATTACTTTGATAAAAAAATAAGTTGACTTGAATTGTTATAAGTTTTATGAGAAAATAAATGAGTTGTTCTTTCACATAGCTTGGTTTTAGGTTGCAAAAGATAGTTATTGGTTTAGGCATAAACTTAGGGAACATACTTTCCATAGATCCCTTTCTTGTTGTATTCATCAAAGTTTGCCTTTTCATCCCATGTGGTTTTTCATTATAAGAATCGTTGAAATTATCATCAGCTTAAGCATAAACTTAGAAGACAAACTCCCTGAAGACCCTTCTTCTATCACATTCATTGTGTTCTAATAATCTTTTTCATAAAACTCTACCAAGGATGAATCTATCATTGTTTGCAGCATTTGGTGAAACACACCATAATTTTGAATTGAATGTCCTACCATATTCATGTGATAGATACATGCTTAGACTGGATTAAAGTCTTATTGATAGATCTTTTGTTTCAAGGGAATTGGATGAAGCATATCAACTTTAACCAAGTTTTCGAACACTTAACCCATTGGGGTTTTAACTTCATCAACACTTCTCTTAATATGTCTTAATAGACTGCCCTCTATTGCATTGATCGTTGGGCCAATGTAGTTTGGCAAAAGATTGTCATTAACATTTGGCTTCTTACTGGTATCAAAATTTATGTATCCTTTTTTTATCGAGTGCTACATTGTATGCTTAAGAGCTATGTAGTTTTTTATGGAATGGCATGCAACCCCATCAAGATAATCACACTAAGTATTTGGATCATACCATCTAAGGTATGGAGGTTTTAATGGTTTTATGAGGTAAAGAGCAATGAGATGGTTTGCTAGTGTGAGACATGGGAATGGGATCAAAGAGAGTTTTATCTTAAATGGCCCTTAGACCTTTATGATTGCTTATCAAACTATTTGACTAAACAATAGGTTGGGCTACGGGTGCAGAAGCATAAGTAAGCATGTGATGGTGAAAGCTTTATGAGAATCTAGGTGGTGGTACCAATTGATATAGGTATAGACCTTAGAAAATGTTATGTGTGGTAGGGTAATAAAGTGGGTAAGTTAGGTATGGCTGACATGGGACTAACGTTTTAGGTGGTTGATTTCCATAAGCCATTACATGTGTCTCTTCATCTTTCTTCTTATGTGGCATTACTTTCTTGGAAATAGAGGTATCACCTGTCTCGATCTTATCACTTTTGATGACATTTTCTATCATTTCATCAAAAATTACCATATCTATAAAATTTTTTGTTGCATTGCCAACAAGTTTATCATAATACAGTACCTTGAGAATATTAACAAAAATCACTATTGTCTCTTTTTCGGTCAAAGGCAGTTGTACTTGAGTGGCAAGATCTTTCCATCTATAGGTATATTCCATAAAAGTTTTATTGGTTTTCTTTTTTATATTTTGCAGATCAAGAGCCATGTTTAATACATGCTTGTATTGGCCAAGAAAAGCTTTAGCGAGGTCCTTCCAAGAATGTATATGACTCCTATCCAATTGAATGTATCACCTAGTTGTAGACCCAATGAGACTATGTTAGAAATAGTGGATTTAGCGAGGTCCTTCCAAGAATGTATACGACTTCTATCAATTGAATATACCACCCAGTTGTAGACCAAATGAAATTGTGTTAGAAATAGTGGATCAAAAGCTTATCATTGTCAGTGCGACCTATCATCTTACAATAGAACATGGTAAGATGGGTCGATGGGTATTTAGTTCTATTATATTTCTCAAAATCAAGAGTTTTAAACTTTAGTGAAATTATTAGATCTGAAACCAAATTAAGGTCATTTGTATCAATAACACCAAAGATATCTCTTCCTTTAATAGCTTTTAGTCTCTTTTCCAGCAAGTCATACTTGTGTTGAATATCATTTTTCTCTCTTGACTTAGACATGCATATTAATTTCTCTTGCTCTTCAAGATCATCCAAATTTGGAGCAAAAATTGGATCAATCAGATTGTATCCTATATTATGCTCGAATTACCCTTGATTTGGTTATTGGTTAACAGATAAGTTCACATTCAAGAATGGATAAGGTTGTCCACCTATATATGATGGATACATGAGTTAAAGAGCTCGAGCATAAGGTGGTATATACCTAGGTGGGTAAAATGGCTTTTTTCTGACATTGTTGATTCCATGGGGTCAATTTTCCTCTATTGTAGTAGAGGCTTCAGCAATATTTTTCCCTTTGGCCATGCCTCCCATTAACTCCTTCAACTTTATCACTTGTCTTTGCATCTCTTCTTGTATTCCAACCACCTGTTCTCACATATCTTTATAAGCTTTTTCCATTCTTTCTATTCTTACTACTTGATCATTTTCCATCATTCTAACTTGTAACTATGTATTGTATGGATGGTAAGGAGATCGGTTTTGAACTTTCAAAGGCTGAGCTATCCTTAAACCTTTCATTACCATAATTTGAAAAATTATGATGCCATATTATTTTTGTAAAAGCAAAATAATTTTTATTTTAATCCTAAAAACATCATTTTAACAAGGTAAAGAAATATGCAAAATGTATGCATGAATGCATTGAGAGGTATTTACTCCAAGACATATCTCTAACATTAGAACTTTTTATTGATTCTAACAAGTTTTTTATTACAGAGAATCATCATTTCGGCACTGTAGCCATAGAAACATTTAATTTGCTCATAGCGATCCTTGGCTTCAACTAAAAAGTTCAACAAACGTTACTTATAACTTTCAGTTGGGTTGATTCCTTATTAAAGCTTCCACTTTTTCAACTATTTCCCTTGCTTTCCTTCTTGCTTTGCCAATTTGACTATCTAGATGCTCTATGTATTGTTGCCTTCCCAAAATCTTTGCCTTCTATTTCATACTAGCATCCACTATGAGATTTAAGTGTATCTCCAATCTGCTTATTTATTTCACCATTCTTGGATGATTGTGAAAATACGATCTTTGTGGTTTTGCAATTGCTATTCCATCTCTTGAATTATTTGACAGAGTGATTCTTTCTTTTTTTGCATTTCATAGTATTTTCTTTTTTCATCTTTGATTTGCACCTTGAATTTAACATTCTCCTTTTGATATTGCATCAATTTTGCTAAAACTGTTGAATACAAACTTTTCCACTCTTACTGGTCTCGAGAAATCCTGATGGCTTTTTCCTCATTTACCTTAGCTTTGTCTTTCCAACATTGCATCTCTTTTTGAAGCTCACTCATTTCCTTTTGCTTCTTAACATCAAAACTAGTGCCTTTTTCCTCTTTTAATTAGGTTTGCATTTTCTTGTTTTCTTTATGTAAATCCTTTATATTGGGCCACATCTGATCTTGAATCATCTTTTTTAATCTATTTTTTTAAGCTTTCATTTTTAGTTGTCCCATCTCTTCTTGGACTCTTAAATTTCCCTTTCTCAATTTCTTTTTTTCTGCGAAAGTTGTTAAGCTCAACTTTCGATAATGGTTCTTTTGCCCATAGGTTCACTTGTTGGAATAAGAAATTATCTAAAGGGAGCCCAATATCTTTAGAACACTTTTGTCTTCCAATTAGGTAATCATGGGTGACTTTATCAAGAATAGGTCCCAATCTTAGCTTTGAGTCTACTTTCATACTTGAATCGATTGCTTCGTTGTTCCTAACGAGCCCGCTTATCTATATGCAAATTCGACTAGAGCAAGTCTATGTGTGGCAAGGGCAACCTACTTTGCACCAAATTGCCTTAACACCATTAATAGAGCATAACTTATCACTCCCCACAATCCCAAAAGTAGTACCCATGGCTTATCTCCACCTTGGTATAATATTGGCACATGAGACATCCATGGTGCCATCCATTTGACTTGATTACTTGTAAGCCTTCAAAAGAATGCTATCCACTTTTCTTTGGATTTTAATGTTGGCCATTGGCTTTCTCAAAATTCTTTGACTGTGGCTTCATTTCAAAGATATGACTTAGAAAAAGCACTTTTCTTGCATCTAAAATGGCTTTTTATCTAGACAAACAGTAATTGTGCACTCCCTATGAAATGTTCTCCATTTCGGTGACAAAAAATCAATGATCTGATAGTCTCAGCTAGAATGGCTGGAATGAGATTAATCGCCTAACTTTTTATTTGTTTAAATAAATCAACTACTCCCAATTCAATATATCCCAAAGATTTTGGAAAGATCACCATACCGTAAATTGCTAGGGCAAACACTGACATGCCTTGATCATCTTCTAAGTGTCCCAAAATGAAATCATTAAAGGAATGCCAAGGTAAGCTGACACCCTTACCTTTGTCTTTAGTCAAAGCATCCACGACCTCTATCTTCATTCCCATTAATTTAGATATCTTCTTATGATATCCTAACTTTGATTTCTTGACATATATCTTATCAAGGTACTGCAATTCTAATCCTACCAAAATCGAATATTCCTCGATGGTCAGTGTCAAATCCATTTCATTAAATGTGAAACATCTGTATAATGGCTTCCAAAACTGAATAGCTACTCGAATCAAATGTTCTTCAATCACTATTAAGAAAAGCGTTGCAATCTACCCATACTTTTCATAAAACTTTTCCTTTCTAGCTTCACCCATCTGATTCCATATGGTAGCCAAATCTTCCAAATTATTTTGGGTAAGACTTAAATGCACTTTTTATGGTAATCTTGACATGAAACCAACAAATAAATAATATTTTTCCTTTTGTTGAGTTTTTGTAGACCATTCATGGACTTTATTGTATGATTCAGATAGGGCAGTCACTGAAAAGGATCAGATTTGTAATACTATGAGATCCATGAAAAAGAACTTTGTTGAGAGATATCTCGAAGAAAATATCTCACTATGTTATGCCAATGTAATTTATGTAGAAAAATCACAAAAGAAAAAATGAGATTTAGTATGAAAGAGAGAGAAAAAAAATAAAAGTAAAAGCTTGAAACTAATAAAAAAAATGAAAGGAAAAGTTTTTCTTAAAAAAAGGAAATGAGACTAAAATCTTATTGTATTTTTGTTTAAATTAAAACAAATATAAATGCCTGCTTTTATGATTTTCTTAAAAAAAAACCACAATACAAATATTCCCCTTTTTATTCTAATTCATGGTCTACAAAAAGGGTGGATACGACTTTATCTCGAGTTGACTCTTATGTTTACTAAATGCTAGGTTCGAATTGATTTACATCTAAAGGTCTCCAAACTGTTCCTCACTGGCATCCACTCTGAACTAGTAAGGCACCTTGATCTTCACCCATTGTAGGCTACGAACGACAAGGATTCAATTTGAGTAGGAGTATTTCACTTGCCATTACAAAGGTTATCATCTCACTAGAGCATAGGTACTTTACTCCCTCCTAAAAGGGTTAGAGCTCGGGTATAGAGCTCATGTATGATGTGTGAATGTATGATGTAAAGGTGTTGTGCGTGAACAAGGAAACAAAGTATTGTAATTCTTATTCTAAGCACTTCATGACAATAGTACATACAAAGCATAAAAGAGCAAATAGTAAATAAATGACATGAATAAAATGAAATGCAATTTTTCATTTCCCTTTTATTATTATTATTATTATTATTATTATTAGAAATAATTAAAATTAAGAAAATTAAAGTTAAATACCAATTAAGACCATTAAATCAAAATTAAAGATAACGTATTATTAATTTTTGACTTGAGTCTCTAAAAAAAATGACGTTCCCAGTGGGGTCGCTAAGCTGACGTAATGGTTTTGAAGACTGCAAGACGAACTTAAAAACAAAAAGATGGAGTCACCACCAATATTTTTTAGCTAGGTGTAATTTGTCACCAATTAAAACTTACCTTTTTAATAAAATTTTAAAATTAATTAAATTTTATTAAAAAAATAATTTTAGGCTATGTAAAAACAGTTTGAGTTTAGAAGTCGATTACACGTAGGAAAGGATTAGCATCTAATACATTGGTGGCATTTTAGATAGATTGTTTTACCTAAAAATTCTTAAAGAATCATGACTCAAATTTCTTTAAGATCTCATCTTCAGAGATTTTTCATTTGGTTTTTTTTTTTTAATTTATTAAAAGTCATGTAATCATATAATTATCTACAAATATATTTATTTCTTAAAAACACACTTTTATTTTATAAAAAAAAATTGTTCAAATTTAAAAAAATGATTATAAAATGAAAATTTTTCATATTGAAAAGAAATTTCTAAATATTCTAATACTTTGACAATTTTTAGAAGGTTTTTCCCACCTAAAGAATTCTTGGGAATCACTACTCGAATTTTTCAAAATCTTGTCATCAGAAATTTTATTTGCTTAATTTTATTATTAATATTATTATTTATAAACAAATTCATTTTGAAAAGTGTATATTAAAATTATTCAAATTGAGAATAATGATAAAATGAAAATCTTTCGTATTGAAAAGAGACTTCTAGATATTCCAATACTTTGATAATTTTTAGAAAACTTTTTCTCACCTAAAGAATTTTAGAAAATCATTACTCGGACTTCATCAGGTCCCATTATCAAAAATTTTTATTTTACATTTAAAGCTATGTAATGTAGACAATAAAATAGAATATGCAAACTAAAAATATAACACTTATTATGTTTTAATCTTCTTTAATTATTTCCCTATTATTACTAACACTTTTGAAAGGAACAAAGTAAATAAAAAATTTTATTGAAAATTTTCCTGGATACCTTGATATTTTGGCGGTATTTTAGAAAAAGTTTCTCACTTAGAGATTTTTTAGGAATCTCTACTCAAACTTCATTAGAATCTCATTCTCGAAAATTTTTATTCAGTTTGTCCTTTCTTACTTAATTAATTATTTTTTTCTATTTTTTAAACTTTGATTATACCAATTTCATTTCTAAAAGAGTCGTTACACATTATTATTATCATCTGTAAAAATTTTAGAAAAATAGATAAATGAAAATCTTTTTTTATTGGATATTTTCCTAAATACTCAATTACTTTTGTAGTATTTTTTAGAGAAATATCCTCATATAAACATTTTAGAGAATAACTACTCGAATTTCTCTAAAATATCATCCTTGAAAATTTCATTCAATTTATTATTAATAAATAAAGTACAAATTTGCATTTAAAATAAATTAAGGTTCAAAAACTAAATTGCATAAAAATCAAAGTGAACATAGAAATTTAACCAAACTAGCAACAACAAAAAAATGCATGGGATTTAAATTATAACCATATTTGAAGTAACATTAAAGAAATAAATGATGATATAAAACATACATGAAAATAAGCCTTATTGTAAAATTTTCAGCATCTTTTCAAAACTTTGTGAAGTTGTAAACAATCTAAAAAAGAAGAATAAGACAAGATTTTGAGCTAGGTGAAACAATACTATTAATAAGTGAAAAAACCAAAATAGAAAAAGAAATTCTAGCCTTCCCATAAGTATTCATCATACCATAAAGACCAGTAGATTTAATGAATATCTAAAAATCAATGACCAAGTACAACATAACATCAAGCAAATTAACTTGGAAATGTATCGACCACAAATTCCTTGAAGTCAAGCCAAAGATGCACATGGCATGTAAAAAAAAGGAAGCCAGTTCAATCAACACTAAGCTATATAAATGAGAACATTGTAGTAGCTAAAAACAACAAAAAAAGTAATTGAAATCTTGTTGCATGAAAGAACAAAGAAAGTCAACTCGAAACCTTTTCTACCTTGGCTTGCTTCCTTTCTTCCCTTTTCAGCATTTTCCTCCCTATTGTTCATGGTAGCTTCCTCTTCTTTCTTCTTTCAGTAGCTTTTTCTCTAGCCCTTTTCTTTTGGTAGTCCTTCTCTTTTTCTTTCTCTTTTCTCCTCTTTCTTCACCTCCTTTATTCAGCTTCCTCATTTTTTTTTTCAGCAGCTTCTTTCCCATCCCTTTTTAACATGTTTGGTTTTTTTTCCTTCAAACCTCTTTCTTTGATCGAACTCCCCAGCCAACAGATTCTTCCCTTCTTTTTTTTTCTTTCTCCCTTCTCCTTCACCTACTATATTCGGCTAACTTCTATCTTTTTTTTTTTTTCAGCAACTTTATTCCCTTCCATTTTTTATGTGTTTGGCTTTTTTCTTTTTCCACCTTTCCAGCCTTTCTTCCCTTCCTCCTTTTATTGAACCCTTCAATAGTTAGCTCCTAAAAAAAATCTAATTCTTGATGAATATAGACCCCTTAAATAAGATTTCATCCAATGGTCAAAGCTTGTCTTTTTATTCCATTCAAGGAACCACCTTTGTCTATTAGATTAAGATCAATAAGATCCAATGCTCTACATTATTCATTGCAAATATTAGATTTTTATGCCTTTCAAACACATGAAAAGATCATTGTACCTATAGTGTAAAGTTTTTAGTATTTACGCTATTTTCTTAGAAATCAATGCTCTCATGCTCATATTTGAGATTTTAAAACACCAAAAATCATGAAATATTTTAAAATTGGGATCTAAAAAGTTTTATGAAAATTCAAGCTTGGAAAGTTCAAATTATGAAAATACTTTTATAGGGGTATTTTGATAATTTCACATTTTTCGGGGTACTGCTATGATTTCAAATGCACCAAAAATCATGAAATATTATGACATTAAAAGCTGAAAGGTTTTATGAAATTTTTTAGCTCGATAAGGTCAAATCATAAAAATACCCTTTTTATAGGGGTATTTTGATAATTTTACACTTTTTAGGATATGATTGTGATTTCAAATGCACTAAAACTTATGAAACATTATGAAATTAAGATCTAAAAAGTTTCATGAAAATCTGAGCTCAGGAAGATCAAATTACAAAATATCCTTTATAGCAATATTTTGGTAATTTTGTACTTCCCCAAATGCAATAAAAATTTTTAGTTTTTCAAAAATCACTAAATTTAATTTTAAACCACATTCATTTTAATTAGACTTTGAACTTTGTAGATTAACCCTAATACTATATATTTTGATTGGGTTTTATGTAATTTTGACTTGAGTTGACTTTGAGGTTTACTTGTTTTATTTATTATTTACTTCTCTTGCATTCACATGAAAAAGTATCTTCCATATAAATCCTATGCAAAAGAATTTGACAATAATCATATGGGTCTCCTTTTTATTAAGCCTAAATATCAATGCATTTTATGGACTCTTAAAGGGTTGTAAATGGGCCTAGGTTAACATGCTAAAATATTTCGAATAAAATTTGGTATCTACAAAATGGATTTTATTATGGTGGTGGTAGACTGATTAAGTAAATATGCCCATTTCATCACTCTAGCTCACTCTTATACTACTGTAAATGTAGCTCAAGCTTATTTAGATAATATATACAAGTTGCATGGTAGGTCTAATACCATTGTTTCAGATAGAGACAGAGTCTTTACTAGTTTATTCCGGAAAGAATTGTTCAAACTACTTGGCACGAAGCTAAAAATGTTCACAACATATCACCCATAAAGTGATGGCCAATCTGAAGTTGTCAACAGGTGCTTGGAAACTTATTTGTGTTAGGAATAATGACTCAATTCCCATAACAAATTTGTTTGAGATTGGTTAGATATTACTTGATAGACAAGAAGACTTGCAAAAGAAGAATTCTAATAAAAAATAGATTCTTAATATGCAAGTTTAACTTGTAAAAAAAGAATTCTAAGAGGAAAAGAATTCTTAATAGACAAGCTTATATACTTATAAATAGGTAAAGTCTCTATAGGATTAGGTAAAAGAAAAAGATGTAAGAGAGTTATAAGATTTTATGAAATAGACACCTCATAAGACTACTGAAGGTTTACGTCTTATGAATGTGTATTTTTGTATGTTTATGAGTGAACTCGAAGAGATTGAGAGGGTTCACATAGGTGTAGTGCATGTGAGTGGACTAGAGGAGATTGAGATGGTCCACATAAGAATGATGAATCGGTACATATGGGTATGTGTTTGTTTATGTTAAAATGGTGCACATGGGTATGTGTTTGTTTGGATTAAGAATACTCCAGAGGACAAAGAGATTGAGAAGGTTTATAAGTATTAGTTATGAGTGTTTGATTTGTATGTTTGTAATTCTCTATAACTAGTGGATCTTGTTTCTCATCCGTAAACTAAATCAATTGGACCGAACCACATTAAATTATTATCTCTTGTGTGATTGATTAATTATTTAATTATGCTTCCACTTGCTTAATTAGACAGAGGCTTTTTACCTAACAATTTGAGGTGCATGTTTGGGAAAAAGCCAAAATAGTGGTCTAAGTGGATGCCTCTCACTCAGTGGTAGTATAACACTAGTTATCATACTTCTATTCAAACCACACCATATGAGATAGTACATGGTCAACCAATGCAAATCCATATGCCTTATCTGCTTAGGGATTCTAAAATTGAAAAAGTTGATAGAAGCCTTCAAGCAAAAGAATTCATGATTAAACTTTTGAGATTTCATTTGGTTAGAGCTCGAATAAGATAAGTAATAGGCTGATAAGCATAGAACTAATAGGACACTCAAGATTGGTACCCTAGTTTATGTTAACCTTCAACCATATAGGTAGAATTCAATCAATAATAAGTTTTATTTGAAATTAGCTACACAATTCTTTGGTCCTTACAAGGTGCTGAAAAAAATGGAATAGTTGCTTACATATTAGAGCTGCCTCCAAAAGCAAAGGTTCGTCCAATTTTTCATGTTGCACAATTCAAACATGTGGGAAAGACACCAACTCAGTTTCATCTTTCTTAGATCAATAAAGGAATGATAGCTAAGGAACCAATAGCTAACTAGCCAGAAGGTTGAACAAGAAGAAAGCAATCATGGAAGTACTAGTGCAATAGAGTAATTGTTACCCTAAAAATGCTACCTAGAAGAATTTATATGAACTGCAAAGCAAATTTCCTTCTTTCAATCCTTGAGGACAAGAATTCTTTCAAGAGGTAGACAATGTTGCGAGCTAAAGTTCTATTGGGCCTATTAGCAGTATTGGTCCATGTTAATCAGCCCAAAGATTTAGCTAATATATGGAGTAAATAAACGAGTTAGTAATTTTTGTTTTGGTTTTGTTGTTAGTAACAGACAAGTGAGGTATTGGAGAAATTCTCGAGAGAAGAGTACAATAATGATTGTAACAGATTCAGTTGACCATGATTGAAATATACAATTCCTCTTCACATTGAATATTCTTTTTCTCTCTTCTCTTCGTATCTCTTTTTGGATAATTCCAAAATCTCCTAAATTCTCTCAAATCTCATTAAGGTCCGGATTGTTATAAAGCTACTTCTGGTTTGCATCACACAACAATATTTTATTGGTACACTAATTTTTAGAAAACGAAAAAAATCTAAAAGTCAATAATATAAAAAAAAATAAAAATTACATTAAACTTCAATTTAATAAAATAAAAAAATTATAAATTTATAATAAAAAATTAACTTGACAATTTGAATAAACTTAAAAAGTCAACTACTTATTCGACCAAAGAAAAAATTCAATTACTTGAATCAAATTGATATGAAACCCTGTAACGATTTACATTTGAAAAACTCTTTTTCGTATTGATTCAAATTTAAATTGACATAAAATAAAAATGATTTAAAGCAAAAGACAACTTGACATAAATGGTAACGCCCTATGAAAGAATCATGCTTGCAGTACTATCCCAACCTTTCCAATGGAAATAAATTCAATTCGCCTTTCTTTACTGGCGACGTTGAGCTAGAAATGGTTTGAATGTCATCAGCACTCCCAATGCTTCAACCATATTCAAGATGAAAAATACCATCTGAGTACCTGTAGTTGATAATTAGCTACCAAGTTATTGTATCTGATGGATTTTAAACTTGGTTTTAAAGGTTAAACTCCGAAACTGCTTATTCAACTCTTGGGTGATTACCACAGTGCAGAATAGTTGGTGGAAAGCCGCAGAGAGGTAAATCCTCTTAACCCATTTTCAAACAGTCAAATACAATTAAAAGAATAGCATTTTTTTTATTGCAAAAAGAATATACAAAAACATTCATGGCATAAGTAATAGGGCAAGCAACATTGTTGTACACCAATGGTTAGATGGTTCAAGTGTAAAAAAGAGTTTTACTCTCTTTTTTTTTTTTCTTTTTTGCATGGCTTCAAATCTGTCGGGAAGTTGTGGAAAGATAATTTTTCATAAATTATTTAAGCCCGACTAGATGAGGCTGTTTGAACTAGTTTGGACGGAGGATTTACCTCTTACCTCTTAATAAAAAAAGCCATCGGCTACAACTAAGAAGTACAAGATTCAAAGTTCAAAACTAAAGCCCTCACCCTCAAATTCCCTTTGATTTAAAAGGGAACAAAAAGATGATAATAAGATATGATGTTTACTACAATCACAATTAGTGAAAGACATGATCAAGAAAAAAGAACTATTCAACTTATTGATGTCATCATTCATTCTTATACACGTCTAAGTATGCCTGAAGCACTTAGGTTTTTATCAATACTTCTAAATTACGATAATGTAGTTAATTTCACTTTCTCTAAAACAATGATACGTTTAGAATAATACTAGACCTAATGATAACAGCTAGCTTTCAAGGATATGGTGAAAGTTTTCAACGTGCTTCCATTCTTTTCAAACCAAAAAATTTATGTCGGGTGCGGTGCATATGGTGAGACAAGAATTCACCAAAAATGTGACTTGTAAAACTATATACACTAAAATGCATTTGCTGAAAGTCCCTCTATAGCTATACTATTGTCTTTAGATTTTGGTTTATGATGCATCTTGTAAGCAAGATGAAATTATGATGTGAAACATCGTTTATTAGCATACCTGGAAAAAATGAAGCATCTTGTCTCTTTTCTGCCCAAGAAAACCTGTGAAATATAAGGCTATGAGATTAACCACAGGAAAAGAGAAGGAAAACTTTTAACAAGAACCAGAACTGGTAAATACAGGCATACTAGTGCCATACAAGCTGCAATTAAGGGAGAAAATCTAGAGTAGGAAACTTACAATGCACCTCCTCCTGCTGGACCAGCTGCTTTGAAAAGAGACATTGCAGTCATGGCAAGGCCATTAGCCGCTCCTCTTTGGTGTTGATCCTGTTTTTTTCATAGTTAATCATATTAGGTTGATGTGTTCTCTATAAAAATAAGGAAATTAAACTATGAGAACCCAGAATAAAGGCTTACCACAGCTTGATTTTGCAGAATAAATAATCCAGTTACCATTGATATCTAGTTATGTAGAAAGACTTAATAGTTAGAAGAGCAGATAAGTTCTAATTCAAGTCTCTCCAAACAGAATATCTGTTAACATTAGCATAACAATAATGCAATTATAAGATGGGAACTGAAAATAAAGTTCTAATCATATTCCCTTACTGATAAAACGTTTTTCATGATAGATGCACAATTTATTACCAAGCTAAGAGTGAACCCAGAGAAAATGGCAATACAAGAATAACTTTGCAACAGAGGTATAGTTAAGACCTGCAAGTAGGAAATTAAGTAACCAGGAAAATATATATATATATATATATATATATATATATATAAACTAGCAAAATTTTCAAAAAAATGATAAAACAAGGAAACTGCACTAAATTTTACAAGGTTTTGGAAACTTACACCTGCAATTCGAGATACCATTACGGGTCCTAGAATCCTCTCCACAAACGGATAAAGGGAAAGTTGAAAGACAAGAAGGCTGAAACCTAGATGTAGAAGGATTGATCAATGTAAAACTCTACTCCGTAGGAAACACATGTTTTATTTGTACATGTTATCCAAAAGGAAATTGTTAATGCAACAACAGGTAATGCAGTAACGATCACATAATAATATCCCATAATAACTCAAAACTCTTTCAGCTATCCATATTTACCATGCACATTCCTACCCTTCTATTAAATACAAAATACAAACATAGATTTTAGGAAATTTAATAATTATGCAGCACTAGCCACTTAGAAATAGGTGGAGAGAACGAACTTAAAAACAAAGTCACAATAAACTTAATAACACCCGTTAACAAATTAAATTACACAGTCACATAGTTGTGATTGCAGAATCCGTTTATGCTTTGATCTCGTCAACACTTCATAGTTGACAGCTTATATGTACAAGTGAAAAAGAGAAGATACTTGCAGGAAAAAGTAGTATTATGACTTGTTTTCAGTTGGAGAACGTGCTCTAGTTAACAAGATTTTGATTCCAAAACCTAAGAGACGAGTGTATGCATACAGGGTGTGGATGTATGCAATAAAACTAGATTAATAAGATACCTGAGATCGAAAGAACTTCTCCAACATCCTCTGTTGAATAACTCAATCCCCCATACTTTCTAGGGCTAACAGCCCATAATGAAAATATCTGCAGAATAAAGATTAATTGCAACACATGCCAATCAGATTGACAGCCATAGTTTACCTACTAACCATGAAAATTTGTAAAGATTTAAATTAAATATGATTATTACCTCTGTGTATGCCATATCATGAAGGGAGAAAACACAATAAATAATGATAGATGACATTAAAGGCCAATTCGTTAGAAGGCTTTGCTTAGAAGCAGATTCTTTTCCTTCATTTTCTTCTTTTATTTCTTTTGTGCTAGATTCATGAGATGCAGCTTCCAAAGCATCATATGAATCATCACATGATCTATTGTTGTCATTGTGTTTATGAAGTGTTTCCTGCAATTACCACATTTTTTAGAATCTGTAATGAAGTAAATAGCCAATCACATCAAGCCATTACAACAACAGGCAAATAATTTTCTTTCAAATAAATATTCTAGAAACTCATAATTAAGTTGAGGGTAAATTTAAAGGAAGTTTCTGTTGTCCGATGATAAACTTAAAACAGCATACATTAAGCAAATCTGAAACTTAAACAACTAGAGTATGGAGATGACCAAGTTGTAATATCACACAGGCAGAGAGTTGACGTCCAGGATCAAATCTCAGAAAATAAAAGCTACATCCTGCAGGCATGTAAAGGACAGTTTATAATGTTCAAACAAAAGTCAGAAACGCTTTTAATTGGATGTTGTAAGAACCAGGATAATCCTTCCCTTCACTACACAAGATATTGTAAATGCTAACTTCAAATTACACAAGATATATTAGATGATAACTTCAAATTTAAAGGCAAAGAAGATTGTCAACATTTTTGTAGTATTCATCTCGTGCATAATTAATGAAATAAACTGCTGATTCCAGAAAAAAAAAAAAAAGAGCACTTTTCAGCAAATGAGGTTAATTGGTGTAAACATATGTTTACTAAGCAAACAAAAGTGAGCAAACTAGAGATGTTAGTTGACATGACAAATATTGGCAGAGATGATTTTTTAGAAGACAAATTAGATAGAAAGTAGGAACAAAACTAATTAGGATATGTACCGGAAGCCAGCAAGTAAATATGGTTACTCCCAAGGCAAAAAGTGATATAGCAAGGCATGGTAAGAAATATGGAAATCTGCAACAAGGAGTATATCATGCTTAAACAACATATAAAAATGCTAACATAGAACATGCAATGTTCTTACATCAACCAGAGTGAGAGAATAAGCAGAGTGAATTCACTAACCTTCCAAATATAGAATCTTTGGAAAAGATATTCGGATACTTCTCTGCTGGCTGAATTACATAGTTTTTAGAACATCAAATGAATACATTGAAGAGAAGAGAAACATACAACAGAATTAGGAAAAAACACAAGTTATATATAAATATTTTTCCACAGAAGGTTTCAAAACTTTTATATTAACCTTGAAACTAAAAATTTTCTACTAAGTTTCAATATGATTATCATTTTCTTTTCTCAATTGGAAGTTGAAGATGCTATGGACTTATGCTTTACATGTAAATGTATGTGCTATTTGCATCAGAAATTGAACTCTTTATCCTACACGAAATTGTTCATAATATTGGCTTCTCAATTTTATTTTTTTAGACAATTAAGATGACAAGCCTTCACTTGAGCGTAACCTTTTTTATAGACCTACTGAAGCTGACACTAAATGCATGGAAGAATAACTACATTATACTTTTGATACAAATTCAATCTGACACTTGAGTGCTAATTTCTTTTTTCTCTTCTCCGTTATGACGAAGTGATCATAGAAAATTTTTTATACATTCTCAGACAACAATTGATCTACATTGTATTGGAATCCTTAAGTGCAAACATTTGTACCCTTTCCTACTAGGTTGACATCTGTTCAGAACATATAACTTAGGTCTGGAAGCACATAAGAGATAAAAGAAATGGAAGTACCTGAGCTAGAAAACCTCCAAGGGCAGGGCCAATAACCAATCCTATGCCCCATGCCGTGCTAACCTGAAATTGAGTAATTCTTCTCAAATTGTCATTGAAGTAAAATTTTAAAGAACACAAAGGATATGAAGATTGATAAAGACTTACAGTTGAAAGGCCTAAGGATTGGTGCTCTTCTCGGAAAATTTCAACTGCATATGCCTGGAAATTGTGCAAGTTAACTTACTTGTTGGTCGTAAACTTGATTAAAAGCAGTCTAAAAGTTGTCTAGAAACAAATCAAAACAGAACTAGAATTTGAGCAGTGTTGTGGTAACAAACCTTTACTGCTCCAAGCAAGCCATTCAAACTTCCAAGAAGAAATCTTGTAATTACAGCCATCCAAAAATTTACACTAAGGCCAAAGAGAGTGTTGAAAATAACCCTGAGGTGCATTGGCAATAAAAATTACGAAAATACAGGCCTGAGAAGTCCAAGAAAACTTCACCCTTATTTTAGAAATTTCAACTTGAATAAAAGTTTCACTAACACTGTAATAGTTCCCATGATTATAACAGGCTTTCGGCCATAATGATCAGCAACCATTCCCCATAATACAGATGTCAAAGCTCTTCCTAGCATAAATGCAGATCCTTCAAAGATATTGAACACTTTGTTAGGATCACATATTAATGATTCAGGAAAAAATGCACCAATAAGGTGAAAGATCTGAAAATAAGCTTACCCACATAACCAGCATATGAGCCAATATCTTCCTCTCTTTTTGCAATGTGAAAATCCCTAATCTGCCATAAAAAAAAAAAAAAATTAAAGGAAGACACTGGAATAAGCGATAAATGTTTTAAGTAAATCTGTACAGTTTGCAAATTTTCAGAGTGTGTTTTTGGGGGATCTCAAATAAGGTTTTGATTTCTCAAGTTTCTATGAAAA
Source organism: Durio zibethinus (assembly GCF_047325235.1). Classification (NCBI taxonomy): domain Eukaryota; kingdom Viridiplantae; phylum Streptophyta; class Magnoliopsida; order Malvales; family Malvaceae; genus Durio; species Durio zibethinus. The sequence continues at coordinate 9,820,269 of NC_143180.1, forward strand.
GGAGAAATAGAAGAATGGAAAGTAGGATTTTACCGTCACATCCTATAGTCGAAATAGAAGAATGAAAAAGAGGATTTTACCCTCATATCCTACAGTCTTACTTTCATGTCATAGCCCCAAAAAATAAGAAAGAAAAATTGTCAGGGCACAGGGCTTTTGTTGTCTATAATGTTTTTATTTTCATTAGTCCATTCAACTATATGTGGAAGATTCATTTGAAAGAACGAGGCAGAGATCTTGTGAATTCTATATCAGTAACTAGGTAAATTGGTTTGTTGCATATTGAATTCACAAAGAAAGCAACGAAATGAAGAATATTAGGAAAAAAGACAAAGAAGAATTCATTGATGTTTATCCTTTTACCAAGTGATAGAGTTGTATGGAATTGTACCAAAAAGAGAATCAATTTATCTGGGGTTCTGCAGAAGGCCATATAGTTTCATAGGTCGCAGTTGTTTACAATTAGTGAGTCATATAGCATATGCTACCATACAATGATGAACTAATCCCTCTTCCCAACTAACAAAAAATTCAAATGAAATTCACTGCAAATACTCCAGCAGTTGCCAACAAATATCAAGCTTTTGTTTTCATTCACCGTTTATGAACTAATAGATTATTCTTCTCTCTGAAGATATCGTTCATTTGATCAGTACAAAGATGGGCTTCAGCTGGGTTTGGCTTTGCGCAAAGGATTTTATTCTGGATGTTTTAGCTTAAGAAAGAGATCATCAAAATTGAATTTCATAGTGCTGCTGTAATAAAGATTGAAATAATCTCCTCACCTAGAGCAGGTTAAGCCAATGATACTTAACTTCATTATTATCACAAATACTCAAGTTGTTAATTTGAAGAAGACATATCACAAAATCCTTAGAATGTGCCATCTATTGTTAATGGTCTAGACACCAAAACATCTCCTATATTTGTCAAAGATCATTAGTTTAAAAAAATCACCAGCCTATGTCGAAGCCTTAGTCCTAATCATTTTGGTGGCAAGGTTGTTGCTTTAACACTCAATGTGATAAAGCACATATGCCTTAATCAATCAGCTAACAAATAAGCACCAAAGTACATATTTATGTCATGTATGAAACCAACTATCTGCATTTTGTATAATGAAGAGGCAGAGCAACAAGAATCTCAAACGTAGGTAATGTGGAGATGGCTTCATATCTAAAATACTTCCGATTATCATGAAGTTAAATCCTCGATTATGATCAAGAATAAGGGTGCACAATCATAAAGTTTTTATACACAAACTTACAAAAACATAAAGTAGAATTTGTCTGAACTTACCATGAAATATAAGAATGGAAAGAGAGACGATATCGGCAAAGCTGGAAACATTTGACAATAAGAAATTTGACAATAAGAAATTAGGACCGATACAGATGAAGGAAAACAATAAAAGAGGGTATTCGACATAAATTGCTCATGAAACATTAGCTTTCCAAAACCAATAAGGAGATAACCATGATAACATGAAAAAGAATAAATAGTTCAACACTGCAGAAACAGATAGTAGTACAAATGAGAAGAGAAAGTCATGCACCATTACTCAGTCAAATTCCTTCTTACTTTAAATATCAACACTTCAATGTTTTTGGCTTTTTAATATGTGACAATGTCTAAAGTTTAATATTTGGTTTGAATAGAATGTATAATGTTCTGCATTTATTTTCATTTTACAACCACAAATGCAGTCAGACAAACACATTAATGTTATAAACAAAACGGTGAACTTGATAGATGACAAAGACATTGATACTATCAAGGTTAGGTTTGAAAAATCTTTACCAGTAGATAGTACAACAATCCATATCGGAACCAGTTGGCGAATCGGTATGCCTCGCTGCAACTCCTTCATTTGATCAACCTTACATCCAGGGCAGTTCTCATGGTACTTCTTCTTCAACAGCGGCTCTGTATACTGTTGTGCCATACTTCTTATTGAGCTGAACAATAAGCTCTATCTTCCTCTCTGAAATCCAAAAACCCAACCCTTTAAATTTGATCTAGAAAAACAATCAATCACAATAAAGGAATAATAGCTATATATGAATATGACAAAATAAAACGAAGACCAATATGCTGAAATCCATATGCTCTCTAATCAATCATTTTAAGAATATAGAAACATGTGCCGCAGCTCACGTTTAATAAGCAGTTATTGGGTGGAGAATACACACAAAAAAAGGAGGATTTATTCCACAATATTCGTCTAAGACATCACCATTGAGCTCAACAGGCTCCTTTCCTTCTTTCAAATACTTGAAAGCAAAAACAATCAGAAGAAAACAAGATAATCCATGTGCTTTTTGAAAGAAAATATAACAGGAAAATTTCATTCTCTAAGAATACGTTCTTTGAGACAAAAAGCATAGAGTTCATGTTCAAGTGAGTGGAGAATAAAGGATAAAAAAAATTGAGTCACTGAAAACAAAAGTCATCAAATAAAGTCTAATTCGAAATATATACCAGACAGGTCTCCAAAATATTGATTCAGGATGCAAGAAGAGCTTTGGGTTTGTGCCTTAAAAGGGCAGCCATGAATCAGACCACAAAGCTACATCCTACAGCTATGATAGGGATAGCAGAGACAGACATCATTGCAAACGTCAAACCAAAGAAGACGACAGTATATAGCAGAGACCACAAAACTTTTTCGAACAACTATTATACAAACTCATGCAATCTCTACTACATCGAATTGAATAATTCCAAATAAAAAAAGAATAAGGTAACGAGGAATCAAAATAAGAACACGTCTCCTCAAAAACTAAAGATTTGTCGTTTGTCAGACATAAGTTACGTACATTGATTTGCAACACTACAAATTTTGGAAAAGACACAAAAGGCTTGCCTGTAATGATATTATTATAATGGTTGTTCTAAATATACCATAAAAATTTATTTATAGGGTGTTCTAAATTACACTATCAAATATTTTTTATACTCCCTCAAATTTTTTTTTTAAATATTCATATATTAAATACCAATTTTAATTTTTAGTAAATGATAAAAAAATTCTTAATAGCTTATACATTCAAAACCCACTTCATATTTCTCATAAATGGATTTTTGAGAATTGAAAATAAATTTTCAAAAGTTATATTGTGTTCTCGAAAATCTATTTATGAGAAAGCAGTATAATTCTTAAAAATAGATTCCAAAGAATAAAACACACATCTTGAAAAATCTATTTTTAAGAATAATGTTACTTTCTTGAAAATGAATTTCTGAAAGTCATGATAAAAATTTACATTTTTAGAAAATGTTTTTAAAATAAAATGAAGAAAAAAAATTTTGGCATTATCCAACAAAAGACAAACAAACAAAAATTTTCAAACAAAAATAAAGGTTTTTCTTAAATTTTTTATTTATTGGCCAAATAAAAATTAATGAAAAAAAAAGAAAAATCTTTGAATCCTAGATATTTTGTATGATAAAAAAATGTGTGTTCTTGAATTTTTCCTTTTCCTAAAAAAAATGAAAAAAAAAATTACGTTTGAATGTTGTTTCACTTTTCGCATTTTCATACATTTGTATCTTTTTTTATAAAAAAAAATGAAAATAATAGGATAGTATATACACCTCCATTTCATGCATCCTGATAAATAGTACATACATCACATTTGAGGCATCTTAATAGACAATACATACATTTCATCTCATGTACATCTCATTAAATAATAGATGCACTCCATTTCATTACATATTTAAGGTAGTGTCAGTTTCATTATGTCGACATAACACAAATATTGCACTTCATGTAGATATATCTCATGTACATGATATGACAATGCATTTCATACATGTTTGTTACATTAGTCATAGGTATACATCTTATCACTCATGTAACTATGTCATTGCATTCCATACATGTGGATCCATGAATAGTAAGGTTTTATAAAACATGCATTGCATTTCATATGAATATACCTCACCACCCCCGGCAACAAAACATTACATTCCTTGCATACACATTAATGGATGATGAAATTTTTATCAGTTGGGGAATTGTACATGTGAAAATCCATTGTCTTAAGCATTTTGGTGTTTCATGACATTTTTTAGGCATCATTGTCATATTCATAAACATGCTCTATGTGTCATATAAGTTAGAAGTTGTTTTGTGGTATTCATTCAATAAAGGTAATAACATAAAATATTTTGTCTAAGTCCCAAAATAAAATGTCTATCTTGTTGAGAATCAGAATGCCAAAAATTAGTGCTTGAAGTTAAATCAAAAGGAATTTGGGCACAAGCTTTGGAAAATGAAAAAAAAAAAAAGATTGCTTAATTGATAGAAATAGTTAAATGTGGTGGTGGGGTTAAGTTTGTTGCTCCTCAAGGGTCGTTGTCACCTCCAATTCAATCAAATTAAGATCAACTGACTCTTATTGGTTCTAGCACTTTTCTCGAGTGATTCAAATAGTGATCAAAGTTTGGGCAAACTCAAGAAAGGAATAAATGAATTGGTCACACAAATGACTGAACTCAAAAGTCTGATTTCTAAGATGGAGTCACCATGCTTCAAACGACCCTCACCAACTATCCTAAGTCCAAATCCACACTTAAATCCTTCTCATGATTGCTTTTGACCTCTTTTCTAAGCACGCAAGATTAGGCCTCTAAACTTCATGTAGCCTTTGAGAATTTCACTCCTGAATTCATGTCTACCATTTCACATTTCACAACCACTTATTCAGCCTGTTATCCCATCACCACCTTTTCAACCCAATTTTTGATCTAGAGTTTTCCAATTCACTCCAACACTAATATACCACTATTTTTCCAGCAAAGCAAACTAATTATAGAACAGAAAAACTTTCGCACCACTGACACTAAATGAAGAACTCGTATTGACCTAATACCCATGTCCTACACAGATTTATACCTACTGCTCTTGAAAAAAATACCTCATTGCCCTTGTCCCCGTTGAACCCCTCAAACCATCATATCCCAAATGGTACGACCCTAATGCCTGATGTGAATACCATTTTGGCATTGTAAGCCATTTTTTGAAAGACTGCATGTCTTTGAAATACAAGGTACAAGGATTGGTAAAACCCAAATATTTAGGTTTTGATACCAAAATAAAGCCAGTTGTTTATAATAATCCTTTATTGATCCATGCCAAGATAGCAAGTAGTGTTGTAGGCAATAGTAAAATTGGCCAAGATAATGAATAAAAGTAGAAGCCTTAAAGCAAAGGGTTGTCCCTATCAACAAATCATAGTAAACTGTTTTTAGATTTCTTAGATGAGGCAATGGGGAGTATAAGCAAGTTCAACACTTTATAGCCCTAGTCTTAAGATGGTTCACGATGTATAAACTTGAAATTTCTTGGAATGAATGAAAACTTCCAATGATTTGAAATTTCTATAAACAGACATCTCTATTTACATTTCATTTCTTAATAATGGTGTGCCTAAAGAAGTTTGTAAAAAAATGATGGTTGTAAATATAGCTTCACCAAACTTTTGAGGTGAAAAGAATGTCATTAAATAACCCAATTTAAATATAGGATGGAATTTAAGCTTATTCTTAACAACAATAATAAAATTTAACTTACATATCATATATCATTTGTTTGAATTCATTGTTTTTTATGCCAACTAAGGACACAGAATGTTGATTGTGAGTACACTTTTGTGAAACTTTTAAAGCAAAAAGATATTTTTGAAAGTTTTATCTAAATATTAGAGGACTTTTAAATTATCTTTTAGGGCTAATAATAGAATTCATGTCATGCTTTTTTTACTTTTGGCAATTAATAAAAGGTTCAAGGATAACACGTCCTAAAAAACATGATCAGTTAATCTTGCGTACTTACAACACTAAAGCTTGTACAAGAATCATAGAAAATGAAAATGTAAGTCAGATGGACAAAACAAAAAGGGCCTAAGGTGAAATCAGAGAAACAATTATGGGAATGCAATAGAATATGAACAAACAATTGGCAGAATTAAAACAGATGTTAATAGGTTAATAAAAGAAAAAAAGATTTTTTAAACACATAAAGCAAGAGAGGAAACAACTATTAAGAAACCATTGTATCCACTTAGGTTTATATATCCATATGTTTAAGACCCCTATATACGACATGAACCTTTAGCAACCCATCAACCTTATATTGGCACTTCTGTCAAGTTTCCACCAGTCGGATAAATGTTAATCCTGACCCTATTCATATGACCCCATTATTGTGCCTAATTTGGATAATCCTAAAGAATGGGAAAATATGAAAATGGTGTTAGATCCATTAGGAGATATAGTGATGAAAGATAAATATGACTTGTTGGAAAAAAGACTAAAAGCGATTGAAGGTCATGATATATATATATAGGAATGTTAATGCTAATGAACTTAGTTTAGTGCCTGATCTTATCATTCTGTCAAAATTTAAAGCCCCAAATTTTAAAAAGTATAATAGAATGAAATGCCTTTTGGTACACATCACCATGTACTACCGAAAGGTAATGGGCTACATTCATGACGATAAGTTGTTGATCTCTTATCTTCAAGATAGTTTCACTGGGTTTACAACAAAGTAGTATACCCAGCTAGACTGAAGTAAGATTTGCTCTTGAAAAGATTTGGCTAGAGCCTTCCTAGCACAATACATGCATGTTAAAGATATAGCACTAAATAGGTTATCCCTACAGAACATGGAGAAAAGTTTAATCGAAACTTTTAAAGAATATGCACATAGATAGAAAGACATGGTGGCCCAAATACAACTACCCTTGACAGAGAAAAAAATTATTGTTTTATTTGTCAATTCCTTAAACACTCCATATTACAAAAGAATGATTGGTAACATCTCTAAAAACTTTTTTGGCTTGGTGATTTATGGGGAAATGATAAAAAATACAATCAAAGATGGTAGGATCAGCCAAAAAAGATTGGTGGCGACTTCTTTTTGTTTTCAAATTTGTCTAGTGGTTCCCAAAACCATTATGATAATAACATTGTTCTCTTCATATGCCAACATAGTTGGACCTAAATCTCGTCTACTAGAACAATTAAAGAAAGATTAAAAATCTCATACACTCACTAAACCAGTTTTAAAATTCTTATCATGTGCCATCAAAACTTAGCTTAGAAATCTTATCTTTTAAAAAATTCTCAACATTTCCTTTTAAAATTCTTACATTTCTTTCTTTATCTCAAAGTTTGCAAGAATGCAAATGTCATAGATGCATACATTTTTCTTACTAATGCAAATGCAAATATATATCCTAAATATTTTTTCATCAATGCAAATGTCTTATTTCACAAATACAAATATATATAATAATGATTCAAATACTTGATAAATAACATAAATGCATGAACTAAACAATGATGCAAATGCAACGACCAAAACAACCATTTAGATACTCACCAAATGACGCACATGCTTGATCCAAATAATGATGTAAATGCAATATTTAAAACAGAGTATTTTCTTTACCTCAAAAATTCACTCTTGTCATATTGGTTTGAAAATCATCATTAATTTATCCAAATGCAACAATTCAAATTTCAATAATTTTAAAAAACTCACAAAAGAATGACAACAATATCTACCCCAGAATAATCGAAAGAATCTCATTACTATCTTTACTTTTTCAAACTATTCATGATAAGCAAAAAAAACAAAAATGCCCTTTATACAGTTATTTTCCTAAAAAAATGAATCAATTTTTCACATGTGATCAAATCTCTAAAAAAACTAGTGACTATTACCTAGAATGAACATGATGACTCATAACTCAATTTTTCAAAAAAAAATGCAATGATTTGGCACATCATGATCTTAGTTATCAAAAGAGATTTGGTCACTAAATGAGAAAAGGAATATCAATGTCTTTTCATCTAGACTTACAAATTAAAGTCGTATTTTAAAGCACAATCCATCTTGGCACTTTTTTAAGTTCTTAATTTGTGACATTTTAACAAATTTCAAGAACAATTGTGGTAGGCTTAAAATCTTGGGATAGAAAAGTAAAAAAAAAACAATTATTCAAGTGAGATTGATTGAGGTTTCTCAAAAGTCTTCAATTTTCATTAGTTCATTCAAATTCCTTACCTTCTAAAGTTTCTTGCTTAATCATGATGCAGGTAAATTCATGAGTTGCTTTCAAAATTTATCTTTATTTATATTGCCCTTTTGGGTTTTCACCCTTAGAAATGAATTATTTCTTTTTTTCTTTTAGTTGTTTCATTGTGAATTTGAAAATTCAAATTCATTCAAAACCAAATAATAATGATTCCTTAGAAATAAGCATTCAAACTTGGCTTTCATACATGATCAAAATGGACTTTTTGAAAGATGTAATGTATGCCAAGGTTTAGAGTTCAAAAAAAAAAGGAGATAAATAGGCCCAAAAGAAAGTATTTAAGGGCAATTAAACTGAGGACCATTTTTTTTTAACAAGTCCATTTGTCTTTTCCACTTCTTAAATGATTTGGTCATTTCATTTTTCTATCTTTATTCTCATTTTTTCTTTTTCTTTTTCTCTTATTTTCTTTTCATTTCTTTTTTCTTACATGTTTCTATTTTTGACAAGATGAGTTCAAAATTTTTTAAACTTAGCTTAATTCAAACTTGCCCCTTAACATAAAGCATTCTTTCGTAGCCTTTAGCTTAGGATCCAATGCCATCTCGATGAAATCTTTTTTTAAACTTATCACCCAATATGGAGAGTGATCCTTAGTTAAGGTTTATTCAACAAGAAAAAAAAATCTCAAATCCATGGTTGTTGTCACCTCTAATGGATATCAAATTTTCATTGAGTTTTTGTCAAACCCTTCACCAGATTTTCACCATTAAGATTTCCAAAAAAACCTTAAAATGCTCTAGATTTAAAAAGTTTAGCTTGAAACTTTATGCAACTAGAAAACCATCATACCATTGGTCAAATATTCTGAATTTTTAATATGTTTCTTGTCTTTCTATGTTCACCCTTTCTATGGTTTCAAATTCTCCAAAGTTACACCAACCAGCACTAACCATCACAGTTCCTATCACAGGTATTCCTTTCCACCAACAGCTATTTTAAATACCACTATCTCTAACTATGCATTTCCTTATTTTTGAATATCTCTTTTTCTAGAAACTATGAGACCTACTACCCAAAAAAATTGCTATTGATCCTGTGCTTCTTGATTATTGTATGAATGTGTAATACTGAATCTGTTTCTCTTTCTCTATATGGTAGGTCCAAGTTTATTGGATTCAAGTGGTGTCTCTAGTTTCTGTGTTTTTTTATTGTGTGCTTATTGTTGGAAATTGGTTTTTGGTTGGTTGAAATTGTATGAGGGATGGTTCGGTTTGGCTATTGGCTACCTAATTGTTGTTGTTTTATGTATGTGGTTAAATGGTTAGTGGTGATGGTTTGGTAAGGGTAGGATGTCAAGTTGGTCAAGGTGGTGGTCAAACTTAACTAGTGGTGCAAAGAGATGGTGGTATTAGCTCCATTGTATATTATTGTTACCTATTAGTTTTGGCTTCTCTATATTGTGCCTATGGTTTTATATTTTTGCTTGATTGTATTTAGGATTATGCTTTTGTTTCAAGCATGAAGGTTGCATTTTGTGAAAGTTGCTTGCCTTTTTGTGATGGTTTTTGTTATTGTGTAAAATGTGGCTTAATAGGTCGGTTTTAGTTTTTTTCTTTGTTTGCAATTGACTCAACCCCTCTTTTATGCCACAAATTCTAATTATATAGAAAATTTATCTCAAAAAGAATTGTGAATCAAAAGCAATTTCACTCCAAGGGAAATTCTCTTCTATAATCCTTTTTTGAAATGAAATTTTATAGCTACAAAACTGCATCTAAAAGAAAAACCTTATCATTAGAAAACATTTGATCCAAAACACATTTTTCATTTTTTTATTTTCTTATTTTTTTTTCAAAATTTCAATTTTCCTGATTCTCTGAAAATAAATAATAAAAAGAAAACAAAAATGAAATAATAAAAATAATAATAAAGGAAATAGCCAATTAAAACAAAAAAAAAAAGTGAGATGATAAAATTTAAATTTAGGGAAAAAGATCCCAAACAAAAAGAGATGTCTACAAATATCTTCAATAAAAGTTAAAAGAAAAAAGTGCATATTTCCATAAGTATATGTATTAACAAAATATATCACAATAATTTATAAATAGGTTTCCTCTAACATAAACGAAATTGTAAGTGATGGATATATTCAAGAAAGAACATCCTAAATTCAATAATCAATATAACTTATAAAAGCAACTATAAATTATTCTAACAAAGATTTGAAATATTGTAACAATAATTGTACTTTAAAGTGTTACAAACTAGTCTTCAACATTTTGGCTTAATGGCTAAGAAAGCTTAAGAAAACATGTAGGGTGGGAGTTCGAACCCCGCCATCCCCATTCCTTTATACCCTTGAATAAAAAAAAGTGTAATCAAGTAAAGAAAGTCCAAATTAGTTTGCTTAAAGCTAAGGAAAGTAAAAAATCAAAAAGTACCAATGAGCATGCTATTAATAGTTGTATAAACAAAGTAGTTAGAGTTTAAGTAACAAAGTAATTAGATAAAAAATTCCATGTTATTAATTTTTTTTATTTTTAAAATTGTATTAAAATGCCACATAATAAAAGCCAATACAATGCCAGTTGTCAACATTTACATAGCAGATTTAATGTAAAACACTATTAACTATTACGATCTATATGTTTCATAAAAAATGACTTCTAGAAAATAATTTTTATATTTTCACGTGTTTATGTAGCAGAAAACTAATTGATCAAGAAAATATAACATACTACTCAATAGAAAATGAGGTAATTTTTCTGGAAGTTGTCTTACCCTTTTCAAAAAGGAAAGACAATTTTTGAAAAAAACCTATGTACGAGTAGAACTACTTATCAATATATTTGAGCATATTTTTACTCAAGTTGGACCTTATACATAATTTTTTTTAAGTTCAAACTTAATTTGACCCGACCCAATTATTATATATTAATAAATAATATTTTTATTTAATTTTACTTAAAAACTTAAAATATTAATATTAAACAGCCTTTTAATATTTTAGTTTTAAATATTTTATAATTCTACTCAAGTAAGATTTTGAATATAATATTTTAAACTCGAATTTGATTTGATTAGATTTAAAATATTATTATATTAATAAAAATATTTATTTAATTTTAATTAAGAAATTAAAATATTAAGATTAAAAGTCTTTTGATATTTCAATTTTAAATATTTTATTTTATATATCATTGAACATAAATATTTTAATATTTCAATAATAAATAGTATTATATTATTGTTTAATAATAAATAATAACATATATAATTTTTTTTATTATTTTAATAATTAATGTTAAATAATATAACAACATTATTTTCTTAATATGAATATTTTTAATAATTTCTTATTATTTCTTAGTTTAAAATATATATTTTTTATTTATTAAGGTATTTATATTACTATTTTAATAATAAATATAAATAAAAAATATTTTTATTATGATTTGATAATAGATACTTTCAATATAAAATATAAATATCTTAATAGCATAAATATTTTAGTAATAAATATTGTTATTTTAATATTAATAAAAATAATATTTTAAGAATAGTAATACTATTTTAAATATTTTAAAATATTAATATAAAGATTAAAAAAATAATTTTATTTTAAGAATTTTTTACATTAATATAATTTTTAATATTAAATATTATTATTAAAATATAATTTTGCTTGAATATTAATAATTTTAATAATAAATAATTTCAATATACTTTAATAATAAATAATTTTTAATATTTTAATAGTTATATTAATATTATTTGGAAAAGAAACAGATTTTCCATAAAACAACCAAACAATAGAAAATATTTTTCATTAACTCATCCTAATAGAAAATTTTTACTTATTTAGGAAATAAAAGTATTTTTCAGAAAATATCTTCTAAAAGTCAATTTATACTAAACAAATAGAGTCTTAGATCTAAATTCCAAATTGGAAAAAGCATAGGTAGTGTCAATATTGAAATTATTGTAGAAGAATTATATCCGCATTTTAATTTAAGTACATAGATTAAAAGCATAATTTGATCATAAATATCTAAATAATAGAATATCTTACCTAGTTCAAGAAATGTAATTCCTAAATGATACCTTAAAAAGAAAAAATGAATTAGTAAAGTTGGAAATTGGACAAAGGACTATCATGTTAAAACAAAAGTGTTAAACAAAAACTAAAGCAATAATAGAGTAATGAAGCATAATAACGTAAGTAATATGCTTAAGTAAGATGCTTTCCAAGGAAAAATTAAAATAAAAAAAATGCATCAAAGAATCATATTTCAAAACATTGTGCGTAGCCAATGGCATTAGTAATGAGACTGCCACTTTTGTTTATCTCTATAGATAATATCATAACATTAGAAACCATAGTTTTTGTTTATCTCTATAGATAATATCATAACATTAGAAATGAGACTGCCACTTTTGTTTGTCTTTATAATGTTGCCACTTTTGATCAAATATCATAACATTAGTAATGAGACTGCCACTTTTGTTGATCATGATTCTACTATAATGTTCTTTTTTGTTTCTTAGGTCGACTTTGGGGATTGCTTTTATTTGTTTCGTAAGTGAAGTTTGGGAATTTTTTTTTATTTCGTTGTTTTGACAGCTCCTGAAGCCAGTATCCAAGGATATTGATAAGGGATTGTTTATTTGGTTTTTGTTGAAAGAAATAAATTTCTTTGTGTGAGATTTTGATTTTTTATTTTGAGATTATGAAATTTGATAATTACATTTTAGTGAAAAAATATTATGACTTTGATTTATTGTTTGTCATGTGACATTTCAATAAATTCACGTAATCATAAGTTTTATTAGCAATCAATTAAAATAATATTTTAATAAAATTAAAAATCATATTAGCAAGCCAACGGATACATAAAATAATTTGACAAAAAAGTTTTTAAGATGTTAACAATTAAACTAAAATTATTAAATTAATTTAATAAAAAATTATATATTTATGAATTATATTATAAGAATTAAATCTTAAATTTCATCGGATTACAAAAATTACTGGCATAAGTTGACCAAGTAATTAGTTTTTCTATTTATCATCGTACTAGTAATAATTTATTTTTTAAATTTAATATATATCCATACAATAAAAAGTTTAGAGTTTTGAGCAAAGCGAGGCTATCCACGTGACAGCTTAATTTTTTTTTTTTTACTTTGTTATCTTTTTTATTTATATTTTTAATCATTTGGATTTTAAAAAAGAAAAGAGACGTTTGAGAAAGTAATTGTGAACAAACAACATTTGTGATTTAGTTACACAATAATGACGTTTCAAAAAGTAAATATCGTTTATTAACATAATAAATTACATTTATGAAAATAAATATCATCTATATCCCGATGATAGATGACGTTGGAATTCAACAAGCATCATCTATTTTAGATTATGGAGATCAACTGGAGTCTCCCCGAGGCATATAACTCTCCCCTTCCTTTTAACATCCATTTTGCCCATTTGCGTTAAAAATAACGTAAATCATCGATAAATAATTGATTTAATCTATTAAGATTTTTTTTAATAAAAAAATTTTAAATTTAATTTTATTAGTAATTATTTATTAAAATTATTTTAAATATATGATTTATAATTATTTATTTTAAATTATTAAATACAATATATTTTATTTTAATTTTAAAAAATTAAAAAATTTATCTATTTTAATTTTTTTTTATAAAAAAAAAACAACGTAAATCCGATAATTTTATCTTTTCCTACTAAACCCGCCACATCGTTTCTTTCCTTTAACATTTTTTTTTTTTTTTTTGATCACTTGGATTTACAAAAGAACGAAGAGAGGAATGGAAGAATTCAATAATTTTACTTTCCATAGGAAGTTTGCCACGTAGCAGCTCAATTTTCCTTTTTTTTTTTAACTTTTTCCTGCTTTTGTATTATTTCTAACAATTTAGATTAAAAAAAAGAGAGAACATGAAAGAATTAGGAAGTTTACCTTCCCTTACCCAAGTTTTCTGACTCCTCCAACTCTCTACGCCAGGAATTGAGTGTTTTAAAATTAATTTGATTTGATTTAATAATAATAATAATAATAATAATAATAATAATAATAATAATAATTGTTAACAGTTATATATATTATCCTAATAATATTTAAATGAATTGAAATAAAATAATTTATTATAATAAAATATTTATTTTTAATTAATAAAATATATCTTGGTTCAGTAGATAACATTTTTTATAATAAATGTTGTTGTTTAGTTACGAAATAAATGACGTTTAAGAAAAAAATAATCTATTATCTCAATAGATGATGTTTATCTCATATAAACGTTTATTTTTAATTGCAAAAAACAAAAATGATAAGTTGACAACATTTGTCATTTAATTATAAAATAAATGACGTTTAAGAAAATAAATATTGTCTATTATCATAATAGATAATTTTAAAAAGTAAACATCCTTTATTATCATAATAGATGATCTTTGAGATTTGATAAAAAAAATTAAAAAAATTATTTACAATTTTATTTATAATTTTTTTTAATATATTAATGATTATCAAAAAGAAAAAAATCAACTAACATGTTTTTTAAGACTAAAAGGTTATGTTTGATATTAATGGCCGTCATTAAAAAAAGAAAAATATCATGGGCAGGAAAAGAAATAATAAAAAAAAAAAGCTAGTAAAAGTCTTTTCATTTCTTTTTCACTTTTTTCTCTCTACTCTCTCAATAACTATCTATTTCTCTTTGCGAAATTTTGAAAAACAACGAAAAAAGGAAAGGCCTGGATGAATCGGGAAGCTTAGAGGGGAAGTGGACAGGAAAGAAAGATGGGAGGGAAGGTAGAAAGATTGGAAAGGAAGGGAATGGGAAGAGGGTTTTTTGTGGCCCTGGAGTTTCCAGATTTGTCGACGACTTCACAAAACTGTTTTTTTTTTTTTTTTTGTTTAATTTTAATTACAAAGTTTTTAAACTTTTTCTATTAAAATTTGAAACATTTTTAAAATATTTATGCTCAAATCTATTTTAGCTTTTACAGATCATAAGACACCGCATCTAAATTTTTTAGAAAAATGATTTGGCAAAAAAATTAAAAAACAATTATTGTAATTGCCGTTAGATTTAGGTTGTTTAGGACCATTTTTTTTGCATATTAAAATTTTATATATCTTTTCTCCTTTTTTTTTATATATATATTTGGTGTTTAACATCCTCAATTTGTTTCATTTCTTTTTGATTTTTTCAGGTATTAAGACGATTTTGAGATAAATTATTTTTTTTGGAGAAATAAGATCTATGTATTTGAAGTTTTAAATTTCAAAGGTTTTGTTATCTTTTTTTTTTTTGTTGGGTAATATTTTGAAAAAATAAGCACCACAGAAGATTAGATCTTTTTTTTTTTATGTTTAAAAGTGTCAGTTATACCTGTATTAAAAAAAATAACGACGTTTTAAAAAAAATCGTTAAATTTAATGATGTTTGAGTTAAAAACACTACTAAATTTTGTAGTATTTGTGTCAAGAAACATCACTAAATTTTGAATTTAATGACGTTTGAGCAAAAAAAAAAAAAGCGCTTCCAAATTTAATGAAGCTTGTGTCACAAAATGTCGTTAAATGTTAAATTTAGTAGTGCTTGAGTCAAAATGATATTAAATTTAGTAATATTTGTATCAAAAAATATTGTTAAATACTTAATTTAGCAACATTTTTTTGTTAAAATTATCTCTAAATTAAAAAATTTACTTATTTTAAATTTTTTTATAATATTTATTATTATAATTAAATAAAAAATATTAAAAGAAATAAAAATAAACTTAAATTCATAAATTGAATATTATAAATATTTAAATATTTAAATACATAATTTGTTTTAATATGTATGTAACACAAAGTTTAATACATGCAATGATATTCAAATTATTTTAATATATTATCAAATTTTTAAAATTTATGAAATCGATAATTGTATAAATTAGTAACAATTTCATTTGATGAAGGATTTTTTTACCTTTGTTACTAGCGTACTCAAGAACTTATTAAATAAAATAATACAAGTTTTAACACTTAATAGTAAGCTATTTTTTATATTAAAAAAATAAAAATAGTTACTAAATATAATACCTGAGTTAGTAGACCATCTAGATTAGTTTTTGAAAACTATTGTTGCACAAAATTGATAAGAGTGTCAAATCGATCATGCAATTGTTAAAATTTTACACGCTTTCGATCTATTCTAGCACGTTGCTCTTAAATTTTACCACGTTCCTCTTAAAATTTAGCACATTTTTGTTCTTTTTCTGCTTTTATTTGTGCAAAACATTGTTGCATAGTTTACAACCCATCTTTCAATATAAAGATATCTCGCGAAGATTGATTTGCTGAAAATATAAATTATTGGGAATGTAAATTGATGAGAGTTACGTCCATAATAGCTAGATGGTGTTGGACCCAATCAAACGCCTCATACCCATCCATGTCTTTCTTTTCCAACAACTTCTATGAAATCCGATTTTTCAATTCTTGCATGTTGATAAAACCTTTGAATGCTGCTTCAATCTCAGCGATCATTTTATCTTTTACTTTCTCTTATAAATTAATTAGATAAAACTTTCAAATTTAATAATTAATTCATAATATATTTAAAATAGTAAATATTTATTTTCTATATAAAATGAATCTAACAAAATTATCACAATTTCTTGTGTTTCAACATTCATGTAAAATCTATCTTTTTTTATGTAGGTTAATCGAAAAAGTTTCACACGTCTAATTTTTTCATCTCTTTCAATCTCTTACATAAAAACACATTATTATTAAATACATATCAACTGTAACTTATTTATGCATATCAAGTACGGTTATCAAGTTCAAACATTCAGACAAGTTTAATATCATGTATGAGTTATTTAAACTGTTAAAACAAAAACATAACTATAAAATTATATTTTTATCCTTTAACAGCATAAAAAGTCCTAAATAAACATAAACAATAACAACAGTTTACCCTTTCACACATATCAATCGTGAAAACCAAGTTCAATCATTTAGACAAGTTTAATATTATGTATTAAAGCTATCCAAACTGTTAAAATAAAACATTAAGTTTATGCAAATTTGCATTTTTATCTTTTAATGGCACAAAAATTCCTAAATAGAGGTAAATAATAACTTTTTCACATATATCAACCGTGAAAACTAAGTTTAATCGTTCGAACAATTTTAATATCATGTATGTAAGCTATCCAAACTATTAAAGCAGAACAATAACAATAAATTTATATTTTTACCTTTTAATAGCACAAAAAGCTTTACATAGATGTAAACAATAACTTTTTCACACATATCAACCATGAAAACCAAGTTTAATTATTCAGACAAGTTTAATATCATATGCTGAACCTATACAAACTGTTAAAATAGAACAATAGTAGCAAATTTACATTTTTGCCTTTTAACGGCATAAAAAGTCCTAAATAAAGGTAAAAAATAACTTTTTCACACATATCAATTGTAGAAACTAAGTTCAATCATTCAAACAAGTTTAAAATCATGTATTTAAGCTATCCAAACTGTTAAAATAGAACAATAACAGTAAATTTCTTTTTTTACTTTTTAACAGCATAAAAAGCCTTACACAGACGTAAATGATAACTTTTTCACACATATCGATCGTGGAAACCAAGTTCAATCTTTCGAATAAGTTTAATATCATGTGTTAAAACTATCCAAACTGTTAAAATAGATCAATAATAGCAAAATTGTATTTTTGCCTTTTAATGGCACAAAAAGTCCTAAACAAAAAGTAAATAGTAATTTTTCACACATGTCAATCGTAGAAACTAAATTCAATCTTTTAGACAAGTTTAATATCATGTATTGAAGCTATCTAAACTATTAAAATAGAATAATAATAGCAAATTTACATTTTTACCTTTTAACAGTATAAAAAATCCTAAATAGAGGTAAATGTAACTTTTTCACATATATCAATCGTAGAAATCAAATTCAATCATTCGAATAAGTTTAATATCATATATATAAGCTATCCAAACTATTAAAATAGAATAATAACAACAAATTTGTATTTTTACTTTTTAACAGCACAAAAAAGCCCTAAACAGAGGTAAACAGTAACTTTTTTACACATCAACCATAAAAATCAAGTTCAATTATTCAAACAAGTTTAATATCATGTATGTAAGCTATCCAAACTATTAAAATAGAATAATAATAGCAATTTTGCATTTTTGCTTTTTAACGGCACAAAAAGCCGTACACAAACGTAAACAATAACTTTTTCACAGATATCAACCGTGGAAACCAAGTTTAATCATTCGAATAAGTTTAATATCATGTACTAAAGCTATCCAAACTGTTAAAAAAGAACAGTAACATCATATTTGTATTTTTGCCTTTTAACGACATAAAAAATCCTAAATAGAGGTAAACAACAACTTTTTCACACACATATCAACTGTGAAAACCAAGTTCAATCATTCAAACAAGTTTAATATCATGTATATAAGCTATCCAAACTGTTAAAATAAAACAATAATAGCAATTTTGCATTTTAACCTTTTAACGGCATAAAAAGTCTTAAATAGAGGTAAACAGTAACTTTTTTACACATATCAACTATAAAAACCCAGTTCAATCATTCAAACAAGTTTAATATGATGTATGTAAGCTATCCAAACTATTAAAATAGAATAATAACAATAGATTTGCATTTTGTCTTTTAACGGCATTGAAAGCCCTACATAGACGTAAATGACAACTTTTTCACACATATCAACTATGAAAATCAAGTTCAATCATTCGGATAAGTTTAATATCATGTATTGAAGCTATCAAAACTGTTAAAACAGAACAATAACAACAAATTTGTATTTTTACCTTTTAACGGCATAAAAAGTCATAAACAAAGGTAAACATCAACTTTTTCACACATATCAATTGTGAAAACCAAGTTCAATCATTCGAAAAAGTTTAATATTATGTATTTAAGCTATCCAAACTATTAAAACAAAACAATAATAGTAAATTTGCATTTATGTCTTTTAATGACATAAAATGTCATAAATAAACCTAAATGATAACCTTTTCACACATATCAACAATGAAAACCAAGTTCAATCATTTGAACAAGTTTAATATCATATATTGAAGCTATTCAAACTATTAAAACAAAATAGTAATAACAAATTCGTATTTTTTTCCTTTTAACGGCATAAAAAGCCCTACACAAATGTAAATGACAACTTTTTCACACATATCAACTGTGAAAACCAAGTTCAATCATTCAAACAAGTTTAATATGCTAAATTGAAGCTATCCAAACTATTAAAATAGAACAATAATAGCAAATTTGTATTTTTACCTTTTAACGGCACAAAAGTCTAACATAGACGTATATAATAACTTTTTCACACGTATCAATCGTAAAAACTAAGTTTAATCATTCGAACAAGTTTAATATCATGTATTTAAACTATTGAAACTGTTAAAATAAAACAATAATAGCAAATTTGCATTTTTACCGTTTAACAGCATAAAAAGTCATAAATAAACGTAAACGATAACTTTTTCACACATATCAACCATGAAAATCAAGTTCAATTATTTGAACAAGTTTAATATCATAAACTTACTTTTTTCTTTTGCTTTCTTCCAAAGCTTTTTTGATCCACTCGTGTGGCTATATTTCTATTGCTTTCTACTAGAATCTCGATATTTTCTCTTTCCTATCATAAAAAATAATTACATTTATAGTAAAAATACAAGTATTACCATCTAAAATCATAAAATAACTTTATTATTAAAAATAATATTAAAAGTTATAAATTAGTACCTATCATTTTCTTAAGAACCAAAATCTAACTAATTGTTCATATTGTCACCTAATAACATTCCAAGGTAGATTTTTCATTATGGCTTCTATAGTACTATTTTGAATGAAATATTTTTTCTTCAAATTATGCTTATAATCTTTCCATTTCTTTTTTCAATGACTTAAGCACAAATGAAGTAAGTATTTCAAGTACAAATCTTAACTGTAACAATATACAAAAAAGTTATAATCGATAAACTAAATTTAAAATAATTAATTTTTTATATGTAATTAGTTATACTAATACCTTAATAAAGTTTAAAGCATTAGCCTTAACTTTTGTTGGAACTTTATGCCATGTTTCATACTGAATAAGCAATTTCATTCCATTATAGGCAATCATGCCTAGAAATCCAGCCAATAATTAAGACTCTTCACTAATTGGTTGCCTATTAGAGTTTGCAAACACTACAATACGCTCATTTGGAGGTGGTGCAAATAATTCTTTCAAAGTTGTCTAGCTTCTGGTCCTTTGTTGACCATTGTTATCAATTGTGAAAAAATAAAAATTCAATTAATATATTATCAATATTTTAATGATTAAAATCAAAATCTAAATATGGGGTTTGTGATACTTGCATTTAAATTAAAAGCAAAATCAATTGGTAGGATAATAGCTAAACTTGGACCTTCCGTATTACCAAATCCAGTATCAATTGAAGGCTTGAAACTAATTGAGTTAGAACCTACAGTAGGCACATTTCCCTTAAAAAAATTTAGTCAATGGCCAAGATTAATAGGTGCCATAAATAGCTATGAACTAATATCTCTGATATGTATTCCCTTTAATCCACTCCTCAACATTGTAGCTTAGTTGTATCATAAAAGCGAATCAATTAAAAGTCGAAAAGTTTAGACATTGTAAATATAACAAATGATATATAAAGAATATATCTAAAGAACATATATAAAGACATCGAAAAGTTAAGAAATCATAACCAACGATATATAAACAACATATCAATTTAATTAAATCAAAAGATAATGTATAATTTATAATACAATAAATATATAAAAGCGAATGCCACATAAATTACATATAAGAATTTATTACATTATGTTTTAAACACTCTAATTACAAAATATGGATGATCCATCATAGTTCATAAATGTCTTCATCAACATCTTCATGGACCCACTGAGTAGAGGTACTAGAGATATTTTCATCGAAGTTTTGTTTAGCAAAAAGAAAGTATTCAATTCCATGTTCAACATCATCTTTGATATCTAATCCCATATCAAATAAGTCATTAGATATGTTATGAAGAGCAATAAACCAACCCAATTCTTTGGAGTCTTCAAAATAAAATACTTGTTTCATCAATGAGCTATTGTTTGGTGTGAATTAATCGAGAAAAATTTATGAGTGTAATTTCAAACTAATCTTTCTTAATACCTCTTGCACTATTCACATTAGTCCAATCACATTGAAATAAGACAACCTTGCACTTGCAATAATAATCCAACTCAATGATGTTATTAATTATGCTATAATAGTCAATATTTCTTTCTAAAAGATTTGTGTCCCTAGCATTAGCATAGCTAGTTGTTGATGACATAACAACAACTCCTGAATTTTATATTCTAAATCTCTCATGGAAATTTAGTGTGAAATCTAAATTCATTGATGATGAAATCTTTGTATTATTTCACAATCTTGCTCGAACCTTGTGAAAGACACTTCACCTCTTCACTAATAAACTTTTCACTCCAAACCTATAAAGGTGAAATAAATATATATGTTATTAATTTTATTTATATCTTATCCATTCTATGTACAATTATTGCAATGGGAAGTATGGATTACTTACAATTTTTTATAACCATTCATGAAAGTTTTTGGTGAACAACTTATCAAGCTTTTGAAGGTTTGATCATCAATAATGTACATGAGCTCTCAATTTATTTCTATACTTACTACATGCATCAAGATAAAGTACTAAAAATAAGAAAAATACAATTAATTATGCTCAATAGAATGAATTGTTTCCTCATAGGAAAACTTACATGTGAAACAATTCAATTAAGTTATGATAAAAAAGAACATATCAATGTGCTTATGACCAAGATTTATTATCTAACTTCACCACTTCAGCTTTGCCTATTGGTTGTCTAAAACTTTCAAACAATAAGTGTAGGCAAAGTCAATATGTTGCATACCAATATTTCTCGATGGTTTATTAAATCTATTTTCAACATTTTCCAAATAACAAGAACAAAATGTTATACACCCTTCTACTAAATATGCTTCAGTAATAGAACCTTCTGGATAGCATTTGTCACGATAATAAGACTTTAACCTTTCTAAAAATTTAAGGTATAAAACATTTGTCATACACCTTTCTAACTAGAATGATCAACACTAACAACTTAATCGAGCTATTAACAAATAATACCCTTTGATAGGATACATCCATTGATAATAAATTGGTCCACCGACTTTTGTTTCATATGGAAAGTGGATAACCAAATGCATCAGGAAAAATATTCTCTAAATGACATAAAGTAATCGCGGCTCTATCTTGAAGTTTGTCAAGCTCTCTCACATTCAAAATTTTTTCACAAAGAGCTTTAAATATGTTACTCAATTCAAGTACCACTGAAGTGACTTGCTTTGACATTGGTGAACGTAAATCAAAGAAAAGTAAATCCTGCATCAAAATATGATAATCATGTAACTTCAATGACTAAAGGTTTTGCTCTTTTAAATTCACACATTTTGATATATTTGATGTATACCCATTTGAGATTTTCACATTTTTCAAAACCGCACAAAACATATTTTTCTTAGCTTTGGACATCCTAAAACAAGTAGGATGCAATCGAGAATTACCATTAGAAAGCAACTTCGGATGAAGGTCATGGCAAATCCTTATATCAACTAAGTCATGCTGACTCTTTAAGTTATCCTTTGATCTTTAATTCACATTGAGAATTATCTTGATAAAATTTTCTCAAACATTCTTCTCTATGTGCATCATATCAAGATTATGAAGTAATAAATTATATTTCTAATAAGAAAACTAAAAAAAAATACTTTTTTTTCATAACTCAAACTCTTTGGGATCATATTTTTCATCTTTCTCCTCATCACTTTAAACACCAAGATCATCAACTTGAATAATAATAAGAGGTCGAACACCTTTAAAGATCTCCCTTACTCTTTTCCTTAATTAAGTCATTTTTTCATAAGTAAAATTGATGTCTTTTAACTTTGACAAGATATTAGATCCAATAATTGGTAAGGGCACTCTTTTCAACTTTTCAGTTTCATAAAAAATATGTTTTTGGAATCAAAATCAATGATTATCATTTAACCATCATATAACTAAACTTTCTACCATTATGTGACCACTTCGAACATGTTTGCATAGCACAATATGAACAAGCATTACAACCTTTTGTGCTTTAACCAAATAAATTTGCATAAATAAAAAAATGTTGATAGTCTATAATAAAATAGTACGCCTATTGAAGTTTTATTTTTTTGATGCATCATAAGTGTCAACTCTTGCCTATAATTATTTTAACTTTTCAATAAAAAGTTATAAATAGATGTCTATATCATTACCCAAATCTTATTCCTCAAAAATTATCATAGACAAAATAAATGACTATTGCTTCATGATAATCTATGGTGGTAAATTGTAAAAGACCAATACAATTGACCAAGTACTATAAGAAGTACTCATAACTTTGAATTGATTGAATCCATCAGATGCTAATCCAAGGATAACATTTCAAGGATCAAAAGCAAAGTTTGGAAACCTAGAATAAAATGTTTTTCATGCCAAAAAATCAACAGGCTACCTCAATGATCCATTATCCATCCTTTCATCATGATGCCATCTCATAGAATTGTAGTTTTGGATGACATGAAGTCATTGAAATCTTGATATTAATGAAAAATATTGTAAAACTTTTACAAGCTTCTTTTTAACATGGACTTCATCGTCATCCTCATTCAATTTTTCATCAACATTTGTATCCAACCAATGAGAATTACCACACAAATGATAAGATTCTTGATTTTTTTCTATCACCCCAATACAACATGCAATCATTTGGGATAACTATGAATTTTTTCATATCCAATACCTAAATCCTTGATCATCTTTTTTGAATCCTTACAAGATTTAGGAATTTTTGTAAAAAGGAAACTTTTCTTTCATAAACTTCAATTATAAAATCAAAAAGTTTCCCGCCCATTCACATAAGCATTTCAAGTGAAAACGATGCACCCAGAAAGATAACCTTGAATGTTTAGATCCCTCATAAAGTTCTTCATTCATATCTTCAAACAACCTATAGAACTTTGATGCTTCTCCACTAGGTAATTGGTCACCTACACCTATCTCATGTTCATCAAATTCATTTATTTCAACTTTTAACTCATTAAATCTATCATTTTGTAGAGACGGACTATGAAAATATTGGTTATAAATATTGAAAACATCTTGCAACATGTCTTCAATGTCATCTTGCCTAATAGGATCATGTTGGTGTTAGGGAGTCTTGAAGTTGAAGGCACTCTAGTTGATGATCTTGACGGCACAAACTCTCCATGAAAATACCAATTAATATATCCTGAGAGAAATCTAATACAAATTAAATATTCTAAAACAACTTCATGGATTTGCCAATCGATATTAGCATACCTCAAATATGGGTATAATATCATATTATCTTCACTTACATTCTCAAATGTAAACTTAAGAAAATTTTTCATTTCATCTCGATACTCTTGATTTAATCTTGACTTTTGTATCCAACTTTTATCCATTTAGTACTTGCAACATTATCAAACCAAAGTTATATAATTAATTATATGAAAATGAACTCTAACATAATTACTTAAACTAACCATAAATTGAAAAATAATAACAAGTCAATATCACCAAATAAGTTATTCAAATTTTTTGTATATTCTACACGATATAAAGAAATAAGTTAGTGCATCTATATCATGCTTGTCACATAGTAAAATATGAAATGAAGACAAAAATAATATTCCCAAATATTGGAAAGAAAGTATATGTTGAAACTGAACAACTATGGAATTTAGAATTTGAAAAAATGAACAAACACTCGTGAAGAGTATAGAGGTTGCGCAAACTTAAGCTTGCCTCAAGTGATAAATACTTATAATTCTCCAAATCTAGATCAAGTTGCAAAGAGAACTCTTTTCGATCACGTATCTACGATAAAAAGATAGCGTTAGTATGCTAATTAATTAATTAATATGCTAAACTCAAAACTAATGTTGTTACCTATATATATCTCAAATTTCCAACACTTCAACAACTAGATGAGAAATGTAGCCGCTCAACAACCAAATGAGTAAAGTTTCAATATTTAGTGTTGAAAATTGGGATCAATGGAGAAGAACAAAACTTAGTTTTTTTGGACAAGTCAGACAAAAAAGGTTCTGATCATCCATTTGTACAACAAGATTGCATCTATTATGTTTATAACTTGATAGGAAATGCCACTTTTGTCACTGTTTTCCTTCATGGAAGTTCCATTCCAGGATTATCCGATTGACAGCATATAGAGGAAATTATACGTCAATTAGTAAATAAATAGTCTTCTACCTGTTTTGCAGAAAATGAGCCAATTGCTTGAAATTTTAAATTTGACCAATGTATAAGTAGCTACCGGTCCACGGCAGGGTCTGATTGGATTTGAGTCAGTCTTGAGTTAGTAGAATTTTTAAGTTAAGAGTCTTGTCTGACTTGTGATTATTTTAGATAAATAATATATATTTATTTGAACTAGATTTAAAAATATTAACTTAATAGATTTTGGTTGATCATTTTAGATATAACATTATAATGAATATAAAAATAATATGAAAAAATATATATGAATGAAAAATTAATTATAAAATATATATATATATAAATTTAATAAAAATAAAAAATATATTTAGTATTGATATGAATTGTAATATAATAATTTTTATATTTTTAATATATTTAATATAAAATAAATATGAAACAAATACAAAAAGGATAAAATCTAAATTTTGGTGATTGAAATTTATTGTTTCTATGGTAGGATCAATGCGAAACTAAGAAAACATATTGGCATATAGCAAGATAGAAAAAACAGTGTTGGTTTGACCTCATCGGTAATCATGAGCAGGAAAGCAATGTCAAAAGCAGTAGGATAGATTTTTCAACAAAATTAGTATATAAGAAGTTAAGACTGCCAACTTGATTGAAATTTTTAAACAGGGATTGGAATATATATATATATATATATATATATAGAGAGAGAGAGAGAGAGAGAGAGAGAGAGAGATTCATTTATATTAGTGAAAGTATTACATATTTTTTAATTTTTGGATTAAATTTAAATTCATAACACTTATATAGATTAGAATATATATAATAGGGATTTATTTATGTTAATATAAATTTTATACACTTGTAAAAATTTTCTATTTTATCAGGATTATTATTCTTGAATGGGCATTGTACCACAACTCTAAGCTGTTAATTAGAAACGATCAATTTAAAAGATATCAATTAATTAGATAAGAGTACTGCATGTAACTTTGCTTTGAATACCAAATCATGAGACTAGAGGCCATGGAGAGCTTTATTATAGGCAATAGATCATAGAATGCAGCTTTGTTGAATCCTTTCCATGTATTGGGGCACCAGCCTCCAAGGATGAACACAAACTCACCTAAAACCACAGCCCAACTACACATATTCAAGGAACCCATTTCCCCAGCAACGACTCAGCTCAGTTTGTAAACCAGGATCCATGACAACAACAAATGAAGAACTAATACCATAATATAGAAACCATATGCTCAAATTGCAAATCATTCAGTCTTTTGGTCATAATATTTATTTATTTATTCACTTTCAGGCACTGTGCGTGATTTTCTTTCTGGTAGTAAAGATATGGTACCCTCTTCATCTCGAAGCAACCTTTCTGACAAGGTATCTAGCAAAGAGAAAAGGAAAGAAAAAACAACATACAGATCCTCATGCGGAATCAAAAGAAAATTTAGTTGATGACGGAAATCCTAGTTCAAGAATGAAAAAACACCGTAGTCATGGTAAAGAGAGAAGACATAGAAGTCCAAGGGAGAAGAATGCTGAGGAAAAATAAGATACTGGTCAGAAAGAAAAAGAGAAGAGTAGTTATTGCCACGGTAGGCATAAATCTCGACAAAGAGCTGAAGAGCCTTTGAATGTTTCTGCACAAACACCTGTGATTCCTGATTTCCTTTTATAGCATTAAAACATTTTTATCCAATAGAAACTGCTTGACAGAATTGGCCTGTAATATCCTCTGTATTCGTCCTTCTTGCAAGCTGAGGTTAGTTCTTCTGTAAATCTGTACTTTCTGCTTTATTTGGGGTTTGTCGTATATTTCTGCTTTATTTGGGGTTTGTCGTATATTGTAAACTGAGCATTGAGGTTAGTGCTCACTCCCATTAATCACTTTTCAACTAATATCTGTTTTCTTAATGCACCCATCGTCTCTGCCTCAATCGATTTGACACTTTGTAAAAGGTAGCAATCAGGCACTCCTTGATGTGCTCTTCTTGAGCTATTATCAAGTTTCATGTCTTAATTATGGACTGGCTTTCGCCTTAATTCCCAATCATGCCATCATAAAAAAGAAGATTTCAAGTTTCTGAAAGCGGCAAACCAGAGTAACCAAAAGCTGCTCTTAAAGGAATTTCATACAGGTAAATTATAGTGCAACCTAAACAGATTACCTCAAGCAGTTTTCCTTAGTTTTTAGAAAATCAAAGTTGGCCAAATGTGTCAATTTCATAAAAGATGTGATTGGCCAAAAATATAATTACATAACATTTGTAAAAGTATAATTCCAAAACGAAATCAAACAGATTGGATGGGGCAAGCCTTTTTCTTCCCCATGATTTTGCTCTACAACAAGACAAATAGAGCCATTATCAAGCTTTGATACATTTTCCCTTTTAATATAAGGTCATTTCATAAAGATGAGGCCTTGTACAAAGTTGTAACATCTAGATGACTTCTTTTATTTTTTCCTCCCTCAAATTAATGAAACAGTTTTGGGGAAACATTTATGGCAGACATCTAATTTGAAGGGGTTTGTTCACCATTTGAGTTGCAATCTTCTGAACACTAATTTTCTTCCATTTGAAACAACCAAAAACTTGAATATGATTGATTACAAAATTCAATTTTGTGAAGTAAAGTTTCAATTTTGAAACATTCTGGCCCGTGAGACCTAAAATGAATATATTCTCTATATGTTAAAGTTTTGAGTTTTGAAATCTCTATCTATGTTTCAAGTTTGAGTGTTATTTGTTTTGAACTTTCAGTCAACAAATTAGGCTTTACTGACTCAATGCAACAAATTCACTTTACCTTACCTTGTAGTGTTTCTTCGTTCCACTGTACAAACTTTGTCACAACTGCAACAGGTATCTGCTGATGGGAAGAAGCCACTGAAGCTCTTTTAGAGCGCCCTATTGTTCCACTTGACTCAGAAACTTTTTGGCCTTCAGCACGCAGCTGTTCCAATTGTACAGCATCATAGATTTTACAAGCTGCAACTATGAAGCAAATCAATTTCTTAACAAATTGGGCTCTGTCTTTGCCACCTCTTTCAAGACAATGTCTACCCAAATTTCTTAACAAAGAGCAGATTTTTGTACCAAAGAGGAGTGAGGGTACGCAAATTTTGGGAAAGGAAAAGGAAGACCTTTAGCAGAAAATCGGGAAAGGAAAAGAAAGGGAAGACCTTTTAGGGAAAGGAAAGGGGAAATGAGGGGTAGGGAAAATCAGGATTAGGTTTAATTTGGGCAATCATTTGCGGGGTTTTAGTGGTAAACACCACTAAATTATGACCTTTAGCGGTATTTATTAACAAAAAAAACGTGATTAAATTTTAAATTGAAAAATTTTTTATGATATTTTATTATATTAACATTATAAAATTTTAAATTTAGTGGTATTTTAAACTCCAAATGTCGTTTTTTTTTTTAGTGACATTTATATAATAAATGTCGTTAATTTTATACTAAAACATTAAATAGCAGTGTTTATCGAAAAACATTACAAAAAAAAGCCACCAAATCTTTATTTTCCTGTAGTGAAGTAGGGAAAGAAAAGAAAAATGGAAAAGGAAAGGAAAGAAAATAAAGGGGCGACCAAACTTGAGTTGGCAACATCATTATACGATCGGTATTAGAAAATTGACTAGTATTGATAAAACAAATGTGGAAAAAGAAAAAGAAAAAAATGGAATAAAGTTTTGTATTAAATAGTTTTATTTTAGTTATCTATTTATTTATTTTTATTTTTCCTTAATATTGAGTTATTTTCCTTTTTATTCATTTGATTAAATTTTTATTTTCTTTTTTATGTTATAGGAAATTTAGTGGTTAATTTTCTCTTTCACAAAATTTTTTAAGCAATTCTTTAGATCAAATGCCTGTTGATAGCACTAAATTATTTAGAGATTTATAAGTCCAAAATGGTTGAAAAAGTTTGAAATTTGAGTAAATTTGGTACCTTTAATGTTTATTTTCTTGATCTTTAAGTTTTAATGCTTGGAATGTGATTTTCATGCAAGATTAGGACAAACCTAATCATTGTAATATTTGGCCAGGCAAGGATCAATTTAACCAAATCCAATTTAATAGAGGTTTCATAAATCACTTGGTTTAAGGAATCCTAATGGCACTTAAATTTCGATAGGTATTTGGTTTTCCCAATTCCCAGAGGACTCCTACATGCATTCAATAGTTTAAGACTTATAATTAAGGAAGGACTCTTCAAAGCATTCAACCAAGAAGAATTATAATTACCCAAGGACTCTTTAATCACCAGTGAAATAGTTATATTAGAAGAAGGACTCTTTAATCTTTATTCTTAAGAGTTTGAATCAAAAGCAACTTCATGGTATTAATAATTCGAGATTAGCCAAACTTGTCTCAAGATGGCAAGATTAAATCTTGCAAATGATGATGAACATCCAAGATTGCATTCTAAGGTGACCTATTTGGCCAAGGCTCTCTAAGAAACAAGAAACCGCATTCGATCAACCTTTTTAAAATCAATATAACTCATATCCTTTAGAATTTAGATAGAAATCAACTTATAATCTCTATCATTTCCTATAGCCGAACCTTCTATTATAAATAGGGAAGCTTTCTCTTGTATTTAAAACACACATCTCTCATTATGTCTCTCATATCCCATTTTTATTTTATTTTCTTAGTTCTTTTTATAATTTGGCTAAGGTGACAGATTAGCCATAACTACTTGTTTTTTTAATCTTTCTTTCATTACAAGTATATATATATTTTTTATTTTCAAGATCAAGTTCTCTTAATGCTTTCTTTACTACTTTTAGTTTTCGAATTCTTTTATATTTTACAAGTTTTGGCCATAATTCTTTTACCATTACAAGCATTCAATTTTAATGCAATTTGGTGTTCTATTATTTCTTTTATGCTTCTTTAATTTTTTAGCCTTCATAATCTTTCTTTCTTTTAAAGCTTTAAATCTTTGCTTCTTTAGATCTAGTATTCAACCTTAATCTAAGATTCCTAATGATAGTTGGATTTGAGATCTTGGCCTATACAATTGTGTTCTTGATTTATTATTCTTTTGCAATTCAAGCCAATCTTTCATTAGTTTAGATATAAGATAGTGGTTAGTTGATTTTGGTACTTAAATCCACCCAACAAATTTAATTCTATAATTCTCATAGGAACAATACTCTACTTAATCACTGTATTACTTGATTACGATATGTGCACTTACAAGAATTATAAAAAGTATCAATCACCTACTGAAAATTTTTTGGTGTAAAGAAATTGTAAATTTTATGGTTTTTTGTATTTTTGGTGTTGTGCATGGACATTAATGTTTATTTAGGTATGCTTTTTTTTTTCTTTATATATTTTCAAAGTTGAATGTTTTAGATTACCATACAAAGACTAATTCACTTCTTTATAGTTTTTATTAGGAAATTACCTTAGAACAAACTAGCTTTTCTTCCTAATTGAGAGAATTCTTTTATCATGTCACATATATCCCTTTTCCATGTATAATTTGATCCTTAATGGAAGTCACATTTTCAATTGATTTGTCATTTACATTTTTTTATTTGCAGTTTCTATCCTAGTGGATTAATCAATGAGCAAACAAGTGAATATTCATACAATGGTTTTATGGTGTTCTACTTTTTTGGATTTCTTCTAATTTTAACATTAATCATATTATGCAAATTCTTTATTCTTAATAATTAATTTTTTGGCATTTGATTATTCATGACAAATATAAATTAGGAAAGAATTAACAAAATTAAATCGCTAAATTCCTCTTAGTTTTTTAAATTTGAGTTGATGCGGATTTTGAATGCACCTTAACACTGTGTTTGACATTTTAAAGTAGAAAGAAAATGAAGAGAAATCTTATAGATTAATTTTGTAAAGAATGAAAGAAGGATAAGGTGTCCATGTGGCACACCATCCTTCCTTTATTCTCAAATTTTTTTATTATTTTATTTTATTTTATTTTTATTAAATTTATTTTTATTTTTATTTTTTAAATTTTAAATTTTATTTTTGTTAGATAAATTTTATAAAAAAAAAAGTCAATGGAAGTAAAGATGATAAAAGAATCTATATCCAATTGATTTTGATTTGCATTGACCCAACATAGGTGCCTTTTTTTTTTTAATAATCACAATTGAATTGATATTTTCTTTTCTAAATATGAAGTTGGGTTAGAGACAAATTTAAGGTATCTTGTCTGACTCAGGTGTCCACATGGCACCTCCCTCATTTGTTTTTTTCTTTATTCTTTAAAGCTTTTATTTTTTTTTGATTTTTTTTCTTATTTTATTAGATAAATTTTGTAATAAAAGTCAATTGAGATAGATGACAAAATAACCCATATTCGATAAGTTTTGATTTAGCATAATCCAATTGATGCGGTTTCTTTTAATTGGGGATAAATGAGTTGAGTTTTTTTAAATCGAGCCCAAATCAGATAAGGTTTCATTGTTACACAACAACCTCGGTATACATAAAATATATATTTTGTTTATTAAATTCTATATTTATATATGTATTTATTTTAAAATATTATTTAACACATTAATTTAATAAATTCATGTGTCACCCTATTTGATTTTTTTTATCATTATTTTATGTTATTTATTTGATAAATTTTGTAAAGAAAAAGTCAATGGATGTAGGGATAACAAAACAACTTAAATCCTATGGGTTTCAATTTGTCATGATCCAATTGATGCATTTTCTTAAATAAGTATTGGATTAAGTTTTACATTTTTAAATAATTTGAGTCAATTCGAGATCGAATTGGGGGTGTTCTAACGCCACCTTCCTTGGGATATAGGAAAGAATTTGTTTTATTATTTATTTATTTATTATATTAATAAAGATATTATTTAATACATTGATTTAATAAAAAATTATATTTATGTGTAATTAAGTTATAATTTATATTAAAAAGATAAATACACTTATATTCGTTAATATGTTGTCATCCATTAAAATTTGGTATAAAAATTTTACTTCTTTCTATTTAAAACATAATTTTAAAAACAAAAAATAGTCCCACAGTGAAGCGTGATTGTAAATCTAGTGATATATAAAGTTTAAAGAAAAATGATTGAAAGGTACTCGTTATACCTATGAAAGGAGAAATAAAAACCTATGAAGTAAATTGCTTATTTATACTTGATCCTATTATTCCAAATTTCAATCAAAACAAATTATGATCTAGCCAAAATTTAAATTTCGGATTGATTTAAGTTGTTTTGGAACTTCGGATTGTAGAATCATAGAATTCTACAAAGTAGACAGTGTGATTTTAGAAAACTTCATTTCATAAGAGAAAAATATGATATTTCCTTCCTAAATGAGAAATTAATTGTTTTAAAAGTTTCTTTAATGATCATTATTTTTTAAATTAATTCATAAGTTGCATTACAAATGAGATTTACTTTGATGAGTTTTTTTAGAATGTTCTAGATGGTTAGGTTTTAAAATAGATGATAAAAGACTAGACTATTTAAAAATGAAAGGAATCCTTAAACCTAATTTAATACATGGTCCTAAAAAGAAGCTCAATACATGTTAAATTGGACATGTGACTGTTAGCTTATGAATTTTAATAAAGTAAATAATAATAATAATAATAATAATAATAATAATAATAATAATAAATGGGGAGAAAATATAAAAAATCCAATGAATATTTTTTTTCTTTTCTCGATGGTTTTGTATAGTAGTAAAAGAAAATATTTGAGAAATTGAAAAAGCCCTAAAGGAGTAGAATAGAGGCTAGAACTTGATATTTAGTCTCATAATTGATGGATTAAGGTAAGATTATCTTTTTAATCCTTTTAATTGTAGTATTTGTGAGAAATACCCAAACATTAGTTTAGAGTTTTTAATCTTTTTAAATTTTCCCTTAGGAATGATATATGGAATTTGCTATGTATGAATTATGCTTTGAGAAAGTATATGAATATTGAAGTTGTATATGTTAAGTAATCTAAAAATTTGTTTTGATTTTTATCTCTTAATATGACTATGTTTTGACCTTGTTAATAAGGGTTAATTGTTGGCAATGTTGATATGTACTTTGTGATTTAAAAATCGATTTTTAATTGTGCTATCAGTTGGGAATAGTAGTTTTTATTCAAAGTGTTGCTGGTGATATACTTCAATCTATTGCATTAAAGGGGAAATTTTGATTTTTTTTTTTATTCAGTGTAACCATCTGGATACTTCTAATATACTTTTGTCTCATTGGATTAAAAGAGAAATTATGATTTGTGTTCTATTCAGTCAACCATCCGATTGCTTCTAATATACTTCTACCCCATTGCACTAAGGAGTGTATGTTATAGGAAACAAATAAAACTTATAATTTTGTGATATTTTGTCTCGCTTTGTTATATAAGAATCTAGTTTTGATAATATGATTTTTATAAATATGTTTATAAATATAAGATTACCTAATAATATTTTTTAATATATAAATAATGTTTTAGTCTAAATGTTTTGCAGCATACTTAATATAGTTGAAGAGAATGTCAATTACTTGTTAAGTTTTTGTACTCATTCTTTTAATTTTCTTATTTTTCATATTTAGATAATTACACTTTCAAAGAATTGGTTTTGACATAAGCACTATTAGCAAGTTTAGCATTTATTCTTTATTTAGTAGAACCTTTGAAGTGAGTATCTTAACGTCGATTTAGAAGATTTGTTAGTAGCTGAATATTTTGTATCATTTGATTAAGTTGTATCATATATAATTTTGGAGGCATTGATTTGACTTAGTATGATTTTTGTTACCGTAAATGCTTGTGGAATTCGTCTAATAGTTATATGGCATTATTACGTCTTAAATTCTTAGGTTTGGGGCATGACAAATTGTGGTATTAGAGCTAGTCTATGATTCTAAAGATTTGGAGTATTTAGTTTGATTAACAAAAATGTATTAGGTTTGAAAATTCGTGTTAAGGCAAAAGTTTGGTTGGGTTGATAAGGAGTATTGATATTTATAAATGAAATATTTGATGTGATTTTTGGTAAAATAGATACTTTAATCTCAATGATTATTGTGGACAACGACTTTGATCTTTGGTAATTTTAAAGATTTGAGATTAATTTTCAATTTATAGAAATTTTAGAGGTTTATGATCTTGTAGATATAGGGTTTTCAATTTGATTGATATTTAGGCATTGAATTTGGAATTTATGATAAGGATAAAGTTTATTAAATTTAATTAAGAGTAATGATTAGTTTGCAAGCGATTGATTTTTTTTTTCTTTGTATCTTTGATAATATATAACCTTAAGTCAATCTTATTATTGAGTTTACTTTTGATATTTGTAGATCTTATACAATTGAGTTTAGGTTTTTTATATTTAGTGAAATATTTTGAGCTTTTCTTATGGACTTTTAATGAAACTTTTATCATGATCTTCAAGATACCTACTTGAAAGTCAAAATACAAAATATTATAATTTTCATGAGATGATATGTCTATAAATGAAGTGACTTTGATGGCAATTTTAATAAGTTGAATATTTTAAGCCTAAGAATTATTATAGAGAATGATTTGGATCTTTTGAGGCAATATGGTATTAAAGTCGAGTTTTTCATCTATTAAGATTTTAGAATTTTGTGACAGATCTTCATTAAATCTTTGATCATGAATATGAAGTTTTTTTGTTGAGATAAGGTATGACATTTAGGTTGACAATAATTGATATGAGATTTTGAGATATTTATTATTGTTGATTGAGAACCTTCCTTATGGATTATAGTCCAAACTTGTATTTAAGGTTAGCAAAAAATATGATATAAATGAAGATTTTGATAATATTAGTGTGATTTTATTTTCAATGAGTAATACATAACTGGATGGTAATAATAGACATTTCAGGTATTTGTTAGAATTTGATTATTAGGTGAGTACAATATTATGGTTTTAGAATTGGTATTAATGGATTTTGTTTTTCATATTGCGTTAGTGGTAAATAGCATTATATACATAAATAAGGATATTTGTTTATATTGATAAATTTTATTTTATTATGAGGTACTAGTCTTTCATGAGAAAAGTTAAAACCTTTTGTAACTAGCTTGAAGTGTAATAATTATATTTGTATTGGGAAGGAAAAGAATTTATTAATGGTTGTATGATTAAATTGTGATTATAATTTTGATTGAGACAAAATATGAGTTTCGTTTGCGCAGTGTTAACAAAAACTATCACTATGGTATAAGATATATGTTGTGATTCTTACATAGATAATAAGGTTGCAATCATTGAAATATGTCATTAAAGAAGTAGATTTTGACTATGTATTCTGAACTAGAAAATTATATTTTGCTAAGAATAAATTGTTGTGCAATAAGTATAGAAGCTATATTGGATAAAAGTTTTTAGCAAATTATTAATAGTAATATATTGGATTACAAGGAAATTTTGGAACATTATAATGTTATAAGCTTTGTGAAGATTTCGATTGTTATCTAATAGTTGGCCTATAGAATTTGAAAGTTATTAATATATGAATTTTGAGTTATATTGGGTACTCAAGGTGTTATCTTTGAATTTGTGTGACATGAAACTTGAGGATGTCATCTATAGCATTAGTTTGATCATTGTTATAGTTTATGATGATTAAATTGATAAGAAATATTGTTATTAAAAAATAGCTTGAATATGTGAATTGGGTTCCATGGAATTGTTTGGTGTCGATTATTCTATTTCAATTTTGAGTGATTAGAATTTGAAAAAGATCAATGTGGTTAATTTTTTATTATAGTTTTTAATTAAGGAGAAATTTATGAATTATTAAATAATGTTTTATTGAGACTACACATGTCATGAGCATATGTTGTATTATGTGTGTAATGACTAAAGACTAAAAGTATGGTTACTTGAAGGTTGTAATAAGAAAGCCAATTTAGAATAGGTATTTTAAGTTACAAAAGGTTATTTGCAAAAGATAAAGTCTGATAAGTTATGAGGACAAAGAATGATTTTTATTATGGTAAGGTTGATTTTAGCGATGATTTTATTATTTGGTACTTTTGAGTATGGATACAAATTTTGAAGAATTGAAAGAAAATTAATATTAAGTGATACATTTGGTTGTTTTATAACTATACGTTTGATTTGAATTATACTTTTGGATTATATTGCTTGAAATTTTCATAAAAAGATTTTCATATGGTATTTAGATTTTTAACATTAACTTAAAGCTAATAATAGCATACTTGCTTGAAGGGAAATTTGGGATATTACGATGTTTATAAACTTCATGAATATTACAATTGTTATATTAAATATGATCTTTGAAATTTAAAAACTAATGATATTGAATATAGAGTTGTATTTTGTGCTCATTTTAAGTTTTATTTTTGAAGTTGTATAGTGTGAAATTTATGGACATAATAAATTGTATAGGTTTGATATTTATCAAAGTCTTCCAATAGTCAATGAGAAAGAAATTGAAATCAATATGTGATATGTTTGAGGCAGCCAAATTGATGACATGATTATTGAGATTTAAGGTTATATATGATTATCTTTATAAGAATGAATTAGAAACTCTATTGCAAGAGATGTTATGGACAAATGATTTTGATGGTACCAAAAAAATTATGAAAGTCAATTTGGTGTTCTTGAAGTTATTCTAAATGAAAAGATCAAAGTGGGCAACAGAAGCATGATTTGATTTAAGTTACAAATTTTGGATTATTATCAATTTAGCAAGTAATGAATTCTATTTATTTAGAGATTATAGGTTTTGATATTTGAAATTTTGAGATTGTATATGGCTTGTAAAATTGTGTCATGTTTAGTATATTTATTTTGGTAATAAGAAAATAGTTGAATAGTCAAAATTACATTGAGGTGTATTTGATTAGCTATGATTTAAATTTATCTATCATGTATGTTTTGGAGTGTATGAAATTGTAGAAGGTTGGTACTTTAGATAACTATATCGTACTATGAAACAAAATTAGAGAATGATATTTGTTTACTTGGACTCTGTATTATTTGAAATGATAGTTCCATCGATTTCGATATTCAATCAATGATTATATGAAACTTTAATTGAAGTATATTACATATCATGTAATGGATCTTTCAGAAGGAGAATTGCATGTTAGATTTGTTTAAGAGATGGGACTAGACTTTAGCTACGTATTTTAAATTTGAAAGATCAAATTCTTTGAAATAGGAGAGTATGTAATGCTTAATCCTGAAAAAAGCCCAATAGATGTTAAATTGAAAATGTGGTTATTAGTCTATTAGTTTTATTAGAGTAAAATAAAATAAAAGGAAGAGAAAAGATAAGAAAACCTATAAGGAGTATGTAATACTCAATCCTAAAAAAAGCCTAATCTATGTTAAATTGGACATGTGGTTATTAGCCTATTAGCTTTATTAGAGTAAAATAAAATAAAAGGAGGAGAAAAGATAAGAAACCCTAGGGAGTATGTAATACTCAATCTTAAAAAAAGCCTAATATATGTTAAATTGGACATGTGGTCATTAACCTATGAGTTTTATTAAAGTAAAAAAAATAAAATGAGGTAAAAAGATAAGACAACCTTGAGACATTTTTTTTTCCCCAATAATTTTCTCTAGTATAAAACAAAATAACTTGAGAAATTGAGGAAACCCTAGAGAAGGAAAAGAGAAGCTGGAACTTGAGATTTAGTCTCCTAATTGATGAATTAAAGTAAGATTAATCTTTTTATTCTTTTTAATTTTGGTGTTTGTGAGAAATACCTAAGCATTAGTTTAGGATTTTTAATCTTTTTAAATTTTCTAGCAACCTTTTGGTGGTCTTCCAAGAACATATCTAGTATCGATTGAAAGCCCTTTTGAAAACCTTTACAATGGTCTTTGTAGCACCTAATTTTTTTTTGTATTTTAAAAGTTATGAATTTTTTCAAGTTGTGAAAAATGGTTATTTGACAATTTTGGAGATTCGACTTTAGATAGTTGGAACTCCAAATTCCAATAACCTTTTTAGTTAATTCTTTGAGGGATTTTGCAATATGAAATGTGATCTTTGTAGGGTAATATTTGATTTAGTTAGATGAGTTATGTAATATGAAACTCCAAAATTAACTTCTTGAATGTGGAAACCCAAAAAATATGAACTATTTGTTTAATTTTCAACATTTTTATTTCTGAAACTTAAGTTTTTGAAATTTATTTTTATTGAAACAAAATTCTAAGTTGTAGTACAATGTTCCTACTTTAAAGTGGTGTTATTTTTTTGTCATTAAAAACCACAATATGTTAGAGATTTTGGGGCTCGAAATAAGCCGAATGATCACAAAAATGTTGAAATTCAAAATTTATAATATTGCATTTTAATTATTTTAAAAATTATTTTTACTTAATAGTCAATCTAAAATATTATAAATAGTAGAAATTTGATTATTTGAATTTTATTTAAATTTTGGTTGCTTAAATAGATTTTTGGTTAACTTATCTTCAAAATGGTATTACTTTGAAATTTTTTATTTCTTTAAAAAAAATATAAAAAGCTAAATCTTCATCCATATTATGATTATTTAAAAAAAAAATTTATTATTGAATTTATGTATTAGTTTCTAAGTTTCCATTTTTATACATTTTTATATATTTTCATAACATAAAAGAAAATTGTTTTAATCTTGAAAAATATTTCTAAAATAATTTCATTTGTAAAAGAAGGTTATCACACACCCTAAGTGTCCTAGAAAAATCAACAAGGAATATTAATTTTGTTTTGATAATTTAATAATGTTGATTTCTGATATTGAGTATTTTGGAATAATAGGTTTTGAGAAGTTTTGAATGTTTTGCTTTTTGATTTTAGTTTTAGCGAGATTAGGTAAGTGACTTGATATCTTTTTGGCTTTTCATTCTCTAAAAATCATCATCAGTATGTTTAGATTTTGTATATGTAACATATAATGCTTTTATCCTTTTTGGTTTGTAAATTGGGTTAAGCATGCAAAATGTATATACGATTCTTTGTGATATCACTTTGATCTTCGAATATGATTTCACAATAATATATTTATATATCCATCGATTTTTGAAATATGAAATTTTGCTTTGGAACGATATACATAATTTGCTATGCATGAATTATGTTTTGAAAAAAGTATATGAATATTAACTTTGTAGATGTTAAGTAATCTAAAATATATTTTGATTTTTATCTCCTAGTATGGTTAGGTTCTGACCTTGTCAATAAGGTTAATTAGTGATTATGTCGACATGTACTTTGTAATTTAGATATTGATTTTGAAAAATGCCACCAATTGATAATAGTGGTTTTTGTTCACCATGCAACCGATGATAATACTTTTATCCCATTACACGAAAGAAAAAATTATAATTTTGGCTTTGTTTAGTGCAACCATTTGGTTGCTTCTGATATACCTTTGTCCCATTGCACTAAAGGACAATTTGTTACTAGACTAATAATACTTATAACTTTATAATATTTTGTTCCACTTTGTTAGTTGAGAATTTGTTTTTGATAATATGATTTGTATAAATATGTTTATGAATATAAGATTACCCACCAATATTTTGAATATATAATTAATGGTTTGGTCTAAATGTTTTATGACATGCTTAATCAAACAAATGGGATGTCAATTACTTGCTAAGTGTTTACAATTATTCCTTTAATTTTGTTATTTTTAAATTTTGATAATTACACTTTCGGATAATTACTTCTGATGATATCATTTTTAACAAGTTTAATATCTATCTTTTGTTTGGTATAACCTTTGAAGTGAGTATTTTGATATCGATTTGGAAGACTTGTTAATAGCTAGAATATTTTGTATCCTTTGATCAAGTTGTATCACATATAATTTTGAAGATATTGATTTTGATTTAGTATGATATTGCTACCTTGCATGTTTGTGGGATTCATTTAATAAGTCATACAACATTCTTACATCTTAAAATTTTAGGCTTGGGGCATGACACCTAATGCCCAAGATTCTTCTGCTTATGATACTTCCATTATTATAAAATGGTTAGCAAGTTGAATGTTCTTGCATTATGAGATCAAATGATGTAACAATCATAACCCTTAAGAGTTTAGAATTTAATGTTTGAAAATCTATTATTTGGCAGTTTACTAATGTAGTTTTATAAAAGATTAAAAAAGTGTCCGATTTACAATGGTGATTTGGAGTTTTGTAGTAACATAGATTCTTGCAGAGGATCACCAAGGTAAAATAAATAATGCTTGCTTGATAAATTACGATTAAAGTTTTTAGCAAAAATTTTTTGTTATTTATTTTATATTAAGCTAAAATTTTATTTGTGCCATTTTAGTTTTTGCAAACTCTTCATTAAAAGTAATAGTACACCACGATCCCTTCTTGGTTTTTATGGTTTTAAAGCACAAAAAATCATAAAATAATATAAAATTATGATTTACAAGTTTTTGTGAAAAATCGACCTCAAGAAAGTCAAATTATAAAAGTACTACTTAAGGGCATTTTAGTAATCTTACACCTTTTGAAGTGCGATCAAAGTTTTTAATGCATCAAAAATCATATAATAATATGAAAACATGATCTAGAGCGTTTCGTGAAAAACGATCTCGAAATGGTTAAATTATAAAAATACCTCTTCAAAGTGTTTTAATAATTTCATACCTTCTAAGGTGCAATCAAGGTTTTAATGCATAAAAAAATATTATATAATATAAAACCATGATTTGGAGCTTTTCATGAAAAATTGATCTTGAAAAGGTTAATTTATGAAAATACCTCTAAGGTTATTTTGATAATTTCAAACTTCTTGAGGTATGATTAAGGTTTTTAATGCATAACAAATCATAAAACAATATTTAAATGTGATTTGAAAGTTTTCATGAAAATCCAACTTCAAGAAGGTAAAAATACTCTTAAAGGCCATTTCGGTAATCAAGGTTTTTAGTGCATAAAAAATCACCAATTTCATTTTGTAGCCTTGTTAATCCCATTTAGTTGTGAATTTAGAAAATTGACTCAAGTCTAATCCAGTTTGATTGATTTTGACCACATTTGATTTTGTTTGACTAGTTTGACCAAGTTTAACTTTAGGACATTTGGGTTAAATTAGTTCTAAATTTAATTTGAAAACTTATCAAATTTTTTATATTTGCATCAGTTTGAGAGTGTAAGATGTAAAATTTTAGAAGCATGAGTGTCTTTTTAGTTTCTATTTGTCTACTAATTTTTTATGGGCTAGAAGTGTTTGTTTCAATGCCTTTTGGAGGTTCTTTATGCTATAGGATTATATAGTTATTATTAATTTTACTATTGTATGGCACCATCCTTTTTCCTTTTATTGTGCCATTTGACACAAATTGGTTACTCTTTTTTTTTTTACTTTTTACATTTTTTTGTTTTTTATTTTTTAAAAGATTTTTTAATTCTTTTCAATTATTTTTAAAACTTTTATGAATATGTTTTTAAAATTTTCATTTTTTTAGGTGGGATCCATTTTATAAATTTTTTCTTTTTTTTTACAATTTTTTCCCTTTTTAATTCCATCCATTTGATAAATTTTGTTCTTATACAGAGCATAATTCGATGTCACATGGTACTTCTCAATTTTTTTGGTTTTTTCAAAGTTTTTAATTTTAACACTTTTTTTTGCCTTTTTTTTTATTTTTTATATTTAATATTTTTTATTAAAATTTTTAAAAATGGGACCTACCTTATAGAAATCTTTCTTGTTTTTGCCTTTTTTTTTTTCTTTTGCTTTTGCTTTTTTTTTTTTATAACAATTTTTATAAATATTTTTATAACATTTTAAATTTCTTTTTGTATAGAAGTCACTTGATATTAAGGATATATCATGTATTTGTTTTTCTTTCTTTTTTTTATTTTTATTTTTTATATATTTTTTAAATATTCTAAAGATTTTAAATTCTTTTGTGTGACCCACTTGATACCTAATGTCACATGTCAAGTTATTTGCTTCTTTTTTGTATTTTTATTTACTTTACTTTTTTTTTTCTTTTCTTAATATTTGATGAATATTTTTTACTATTATAAAACTTTTTTAGTGATGCCCTTTTAATATTATTGATGCAAAAATATTTTTTATTATCTATTTAATTTTATAAATATATATTATATTAATTAAGTTATTATTTATAGCTTAATTTGAGATGTTAAGATTTTAAACTCAATTTGGATGTTCATACAGCAATCCAATGATTTCTCTTTTCTTTTTTCTTTTTTCATTTTCATTTTTTATATTTCTTTTTTTTCTCTGAATTTTTTTAATAAATTAAGTTACTATTTAATACCTTAATGTAATATATTAACATTTTAAACTAAATTGTAATGTCATGTTATACCCCAATGAGCTCCATTTTCCTTGTTTTTATTATTATTTTTTGTTTTACTCATTTTTTCATCTTTCTTTTATTTTTTTTGTTTTTATGTTTTTTAAGTTAAATTAATTTTGTTGAAAAAGAAGGCCAATGGAAATGTCCACATGATATCTCCAATTGGCTTTTTATCTTTCACATTTTTTACTTTTTAATTAGATAAATTTTAAAACAAAAGGTACCAATTAATAGAGATACCAAAACAATCTGTATTCAATAGGTTCCGATTTATCTCGATCTAATAGGGGTAATTTTTTTAAATCGAAATTGAGCTAGGATAGGATTGATTTTTTGAAAGAAACGAGATTTGGACAAAAAAGTAAGTAGGGTACTCTGTCCTAACCCATTTTTCGTATATATAAAAGTATATATATTTTATTTTTAATTTTATTATATACATTATATTAATAAAGTTATTATTTGATACCTCAATTTTAGAAATTAATATTTTAAACTCAATGAAAATGTACATTTAACATCATCTATAAACTTTTTTTTTAACTTTTCTTTATTTTCATTTTTTCCTTTTCATCTTTTTTATTTTTTTTTGTTTTCAGATAAATTTTGTGAGAAAATTTTATTTGTTGAGTCTTTGTACTCATTCATTTAATTTTCTTGTTTTTTTCATATTTCGATAATTGCACTTTCGAAGAATTCATTATGATGAAAGCATTGTTAGCAAGTTAGCATCTATCCTTTATTTGGTATAGCCTTTGAATTGAGCATTTTGATGTCGATTTAAAAGATTTGTTAGTAGCTAGAATATTTTGTATCCTTTAATCAAGCTATATCATATATAATTCTGGACACATTGATTTTGACTTAGTATGATATTTGTTGCCTTGCATGCTTGTGGGATTCATCCCATAAGTATGTGGTGTTGTTACATCCTAAATTCTTAGGTTTGGGATGTGACAAATTAGTGGTATCATAGCCAAGTTTGTGATTCTAAAGATTTTGAAGTATTTAGTTCAATTAACAAAAATGTATTAATTTTGAAAATTCATGTTGAGGCAATCGTTTGGTTAGGTTAATAACGAGTATTGATGTTTATAAGTGAAATGATTTGATGTGATTTTGGTAAAATGGATACCTTAAACTTAATGATAATTATGGAGAATGACTTTGATCTTTGGTAATTTTAAAGATTTTAGATTGATTTTCAGTATATGAAAATTCTAAAGGTTTGTGATTTTGTGGATCTTAGAGTTCTTAATTTGATTGATATTTAGGCATCAAATTTGGAATTCGTGATGACGATAAAGTTTGGTAAATTTAATTAAAAGTGATTATTAATTTGTAAGTGATTGATTTTTTTGTTTGTGTCTTTGATAATATATAACCTTTAAGTCAAGCTTATTATAGAGGTTGGTTTTGATATTTATAAATCCTCTACAATTGAGTTTATGCTTTTTATTTTTCCTGAAATATTTTGAGTTTTGCTTATAAACTTTTAATGAATCTTTGATCATGATCTTTATAATACCTACTTGAAATCAAATATAAAATATTATAATTTTCATGAGATGATATGTTTGTAAATGAAATGATTTTGGTGGGATTTTTGATAAGTTGAATATTTTAAGCTTAAGAATTGTTATAGAGAATAATTTGGATATTTTGAGGCATTATGGTATTGAAGTCGAATTT
The DNA here is from genome assembly GCF_047325235.1 of Durio zibethinus. Classification (NCBI taxonomy): domain Eukaryota; kingdom Viridiplantae; phylum Streptophyta; class Magnoliopsida; order Malvales; family Malvaceae; genus Durio; species Durio zibethinus. The sequence goes on from NC_143180.1 coordinate 9,864,825, forward strand.
TCAATCTACTAAGGTTTTAGAGTTTTGTGATGTATATTCATTAAATCTTTGACCATGGATATGAAGTATTTTTGTTGAGATAAAGTATGAAACTTAGGTCGACAAGAATTGATTTGAGGTTTTGAGATATTTATTATTGTTGATTGTGAATATTCCTTATGAATTATAGTTTCAAACTTGCATTTAGGATTTGTAAATATTACGATGCAAATGAAGATTTCGATAATATTGGTGTGATTTTGATTTCAATGAATATATAACTTTATGGTAATAATTGACATTTCGAATATTTGTTAGAATTTTATTATTAGGTGAGACTGGTATTATGGTTTTAGAATCTGTATTAATGGATTTAGTTTTTCATATTGTATTGGTGGTAAATAACTTTATATATGTAAATGAGGATATTTGTTTATATTGATATATTTTATTTATTGAGAAGTATTTGTCTTTTTTGATGACAAGAGTTAAAACCTTATGTAACTAGCATGAAGTGTGATAATTATATTTGCAGAAGGCAAATAATTTATTAATGGTCATGTGATTAAATTGCTATATTTTCAATTGAGACAAAATATGATTTTTGTTTGAATAGTATTAACAGAGAAAATCACTTATTATAGTAAAAGATATATGCTGTGATTCTTGTATGGAAACTAAGGTTGTAATTGTTGAAATATGTCATTAAAGAAGTAGATTTTGATTGTGTATTCTAAACTACGAGATTATGTTTTGCTAAAAATAAATTGTTGTGCAATAAGTATAGAGGATATATTGGATAGAATTTTTTAACAAATTGTTAATAGTAATATATTGGACTATAAAGAAATTTTAAAACATTATGATGCTATAAGCTTTTTGAAGATTTTAATTGTTAACTGATAGTTAGTCTATAGATTCGAAAGTTATTAATATATGAATTTAGAGTTATATTGGGTACTTAATGAGTTATTATGAATTTGTGTGACATGATACTTAAGGATATGATCTATAACCAATGGCGGATCTTAACAATTATTTTTTAAGGGGGCAACTATGCTATATTTTATCTCATTTTTTGTTAAATTTTTATCACATATATATACTAATAAAAAATAATCAAGTACATAAAATACAACAATAAAACCGAGCATATAAATAAAACTATTTCTATGATAGTATTAAAAAGTTTAAGAATAACACTCTCAAATTAATGGTAGAATTACTAAGTATATAGTCTTTCAATGACTTGCAGAGATTTTTTTTTTTTATAATTTAAAATTTAAATAAAAAAGTATAAATAAATCAATCATTAAATAATATTATTTTATCAAAAACAAGAAAAATATATAATTTTAAAAGAATGTAATTGAAATTTTAAGATTAGAAGCAGTGATTTATTTCTTATTTTTTAAAAAGGGTTAGAATTTGATTTTTTTTGGGAAAAAAAAGGATTTTAGGATAGTACTAGATAGAGATCTAAAGTAAAATTAAAAGAAAGAAATTCAAATCATATGAAAATGAGAATTGAAGTAAGCTAGAAAGAAATAGAAAACATATAATTATTACTTTGTTGGAAATTAGAGTCTGATTGAGAAAACTAAAATAGGAATTTGATTTTTGTTAAAGTCACATAATTATGATTTAAAAATTCTGACAAATCTTTTGATTTTAAAGATTTTTTATTGATACAATAAATAGACAAATAATACTATGATTTTAACCCCCTCTTTAATGATAATAATACATAACATTAAATTATAAAACCATAAACATAATAATTTTAATTTGAAGGACCAATATATACACATACTAGAAACTTTAAAACTTTAGGGGATGTTAATTCATCCTCAAGCTCTAAAAACATAAGTCCTCTCAATATATATCAATATATATGCTAAAGGTGTTTAAAAACTTTGAAAGGGCTAAAACCCCCTTCAACTTCAACAAGGTGTCACCTCCATCTATAGCATTAGTTTGATCTTTGTTATAGCTTACAATAACTAAATTGAAAAGAAATATTCTACTAGTTAAAAAATGCTTGAATATGTAAATTGGTGTTGCATGAAATTGTTTGAAGTCGATTATTTTATTTCTATTTTAGAGTGTTTGGAATTTGAAAAGAGTCAATGTGATCAAATTTTTATTTTAGCTTTTAATTGAAGAGAAATATGCGAATTATTAAATAATGATTTGTCGATACTATGATTATGATGTGTATATATTGTATTTTGCGTATAATGACTAAAGACTAAGGTTATGGTTACCTAAAGGTTGTAATAAAGAAATCGATTTGAAATAGATATTTTAAGTTACAAAAGTTGATTTGCAAAAAATAAAGTTTGATATGTTATGAGTGCAAAGAATTATTTTTATTATAATAAGGTTGATTCTAGCGATGATTTTATTATTTGTAAAAGATAAAGTTAGATATGTTAGGAGAAGTACTTTTTTATATTAGGTGAATATTTTTAATATTAAAAAATTATTTTAGTGATACCCATTTGATATTATTGATTAAAAAGTTTTTTTTTTGTTATCTATATTTATTATCTATTTAATATTATATATATATATTATAATTACTTAATTTAAGATATTAGCATTTTAAACTTGATTTGGATGTTCATATGGTAACCCACTTATCTCTCTTTTCTTTTCTTTTTTTTCTTTGTTTATTTTTAATTAATTAAATTATTATTTAATAGCTTAATTTAATATATTAACATTTTAAGCTAAATTGAAATGTCATGTTTTACCCTAATGAACACTATTTTTTTTCCTTTTTTTTTAATTTGAATTTGAATTTTTTTTGTTTTTTTATGTTTTTATAGTTTTTAAGTTAAATTAATTTGACCGAAAAAAAAGAGGCCAATGAAAATGTCCACTTGGCATCTCCAATTGGTTTTTTATCTTTCACATTTTTTATTTTTTTAATTAGATAAATTTTAAAACAAAATGTGCCAATTAATAAAAGTACCAAACAATTCGTATTTAATGAGTTTTAATCTATCTTGATCCAATAAAAAATATTTTTTTAAAATCAAAATCAAGTTGAGGCAAGGTTGAGTTTTTTTGAAAAAAATGAGATTAGGGCAAAAACGTGTTTAATGTACCCTGTCCTAACTAATTTTTTTGTATATATAAAAGTATATATATATTTTATTTTATTATACATATTATATTAATAAAGTTATTATTTGATACTTTAACTTAGAAATTAATATTTTAAGCTCAATAGAAATGTACAAGTATCTATAAGCTTTTTTTTTTTTGTTTTTGCTTTTGTCCTTTCCAATTTTTTTGATTCTTTTTGTTTTTATTTTTTTAATTTGATAAATTTTGTGAGAAAAATGTTAACCCCCTTTTGCTTTTTTTATCTTTCATCTTTTTATTTTTTAATTAGATAAATTTTATAATAAAAAATTAATAAATAAAAATAACAAAAAAAAAAAAAGAAGACCAGCGCCCTCGCGCGAGTATTATGCTAATATTCATAAGTGTTGCCTCATGCATATATTTGACGATTGAGAAGACTATGCAATGCTAAGTATTTTATTGAGTTTACCATACATTGGTTTGGGATTTCTCCATGTATGAATAAAAATGAAAGTCTCTATCATCTTGAAGCTTAATCTAAAAAAAAAAAAACTTAATCTAGATTAATATGTTGTAGTTTTATACTGTATGCATCTTTTCCGTTTCAAACTGTTGATGTTGTTAAGACATCTCATAATGCATGATATCAACTGCCCTGCCTTGGTATGATTTGTTCAAACTTATCTTTTTTTTTTTTTTTATATATATATCTATACTTATAAAAACATCTGTTCAAAGGTATTCTTTATTATTGATCAGAGCAAGATTTGAGAGATTGTTGTCAATCTGGACTACATTTGATGAGAGAGGATGCTGTCATAAATGACTAGATTAGCAACTCATAAAATCATCTACAAGATACCTATATCTTGAATTTATCTGTTGGTTCGAGTGACGATATCTTAAATGTATCTGTTAGTCCGAGTGACAAAAAACTCGATTCATTTTAATCAAGGTCTTGATTTTGAGTCTTGTGAATGAAGAAAGCAAGCTCGAAAGAGTTTACTTCTCTTATGAGATCCAACTCTACTTGACTTCGGATTAGTTGAGGTCCAAAGTTATTACCGAATAATGAGAGGTTCTAGACAAAAAAAAAAAAGGAAGATAGGTGTTTAAATATACATTAAATTCTACAATCAATTTTAATGTAAGAGTTAAATTATATATTTTAACCTGTGGAAGAAAATAGTTTTTTAATTTTTATTCTTCAAAAATATTATTTGCTTTCTATATCTTAACGGTCATTTTGCTTTTAATTTTGGAAGTCAGAAAGTAAATAACAAAAGCAATAACCAAACTATTTTAAAGAGAAACAAAGTAGTCAATGAAACTGGGTAAGATTTTATTTGACACTCAAAAAAGAACATGAAAAACTTTCATCATATGAGTGATATATTTAATTCAAATTCAACAGCAATATGTGCTGCAAATCTTGTTAACAATTCACTTGAGAAAAATAGACTACAATCAGCTCTCATCTTCAACACATCCATATACAACTACAATTATGCAACTTCCACGAAATGATTCAAAAGTTTTAACAATCAAAACTAATATGTGGTATAACATCAGTTACCGTGTTTAACGTTTTGGTCCTACCAATTTTGTGTGTCCCAAAAATTTATAAGACATGAGTTGTCAATCCTGCTTCAAGGCCGTTGTTATGTAGGCTCTTGCGAGTACTATTGCTAAATATGCTAAGATTGTGACAGCGATGCCCCCGAGCAAAACCAGTCGATCATAAGTAGCATCCTGGACAGTGTAGACCCGGAGACCAATCGTATATCTATACTTATAAAAACATCTGTTCAAAGGTATTCTTTATTATTGATCAGAGCAAGATTTGAGAGATTGTTGTCAATCTGGACTACATTTGATGAGAGAGGATGCTGTCATAAATGACTAGATTAGCAACTCATAAAATCATCTACAAGATACCTATATCTTGAATTTATCTGTTGGTTCGAGTGACGATATCTTAAATGTATCTGTTAGTCCGAGTGACAAAAAACTCGATTCATTTTAATCAAGGTCTTGATTTTGAGTCTTGTGAATGAAGAAAGCAAGCTCGAAAGAGTTTACTTCTCTTATGAGATCCAACTCTACTTGACTTCGGATTAGTTGAGGTCCAAAGTTATTACCGAATAATGAGAGGTTCTAGACAAAAAAAAAAAAGGAAGATAGGTGTTTAAATATACATTAAATTCTACAATCAATTTTAATGTAAGAGTTAAATTATATATTTTAACCTGTGGAAGAAAATAGTTTTTTAATTTTTATTCTTCAAAAATATTATTTGCTTTCTATATCTTAACGGTCATTTTGCTTTTAATTTTGGAAGTCAGAAAGTAAATAACAAAAGCAATAACCAAACTATTTTAAAGAGAAACAAAGTAGTCAATGAAACTGGGTAAGATTTTATTTGACACTCAAAAAAGAACATGAAAAACTTTCATCATATGAGTGATATATTTAATTCAAATTCAACAGCAATATGTGCTGCAAATCTTGTTAACAATTCACTTGAGAAAAATAGACTACAATCAGCTCTCATCTTCAACACATCCATATACAACTACAATTATGCAACTTCCACGAAATGATTCAAAAGTTTTAACAATCAAAACTAATATGTGGTATAACATCAGTTACCGTGTTTAACGTTTTGGTCCTACCAATTTTGTGTGTCCCAAAAATTTATAAGACATGAGTTGTCAATCCTGCTTCAAGGCCGTTGTTATGTAGGCTCTTGCGAGTACTATTGCTAAATATGCTAAGATTGTGACAGCGATGCCCCCGAGCAAAACCAGTCGATCATAAGTAGCATCCTGGACAGTGTAGACCCGGAGACCAATCGTATCCCAGTTGCTCTCTGTCCAAATAGGGTCCAGCATCCCCATGGGATCCGATGAGTTCGGTGGCAACACTTGCCAAGTTCCAGAGTCAAACTTCAAACGAGTTGAATAAGCAGGGACACATCTATAATGAGGAATCACATGCCTTACTGATTTTCGAGAAATTTAAGGATCACATTGTCTATCAGTAAATAAGGATGATATATCAATCATTTTGCAAGTCACCACACTTAATAATACAAACTGCTGCAAAGCATACCAACAACACGCTGATAATATGGTAGTGATATGCAGCAACCAGACAAATGATCTTCCAGCACTAGAGAACACTGAACTGTGAATTTATTATATACTTCAGTCCAAGCATATGACAAAGGATCTAATCATCTAAGGCATCCGAAATTATAAAACATCTTATAAGTATTAATGACCTCTTTGACAGAGTGACAATATATCCACTTGCCTGAACTACTGACTCTCACTCTGAAGTGGGTTATCAGTATGATTGACTCAAGATAAATGAAGGAAACAATGTTTGGTGGAATAAAAGCAGTAAAGACAACATCGAGTAGAAATTATCCAACAAAAGTCAGATTTGGGACAGGCTTCAGCAGAATGGAATTTACCAACTTTATGACCCATTGACCATTCAAAGGCCAGAAATCCAAAGCATGAAAGGGGGAATGAGGTAAGACAAAAGCAATGAGCAGTGATATATGCACTGCTCCTCTCCTCATAATGCTGGCTTACTAGTATCTATTCAGGGTCTATTACAACAACATGCTTTTAGAATCTTCAAGCTGTGAAGTTACCTGGTTGTGGAGATGACACAAATGCCTTTCCCATCTGTTTCTGCTCTAACGCACACTCCACCCTTTTGACCACAATCCTGTGAGTAAACAGAAGTATTGCCCTTGGGAGTTGATGTTCTATCCGCCAGAAAATTCCACTCAAACCTGGAAACGTCATCCACCTGATTAGGGTAAGGCGTTGAGGACGGTTCTCCAAAAACAACACCAACATAATGGCTTGGGCATGTATTGGTGCTTGAAAAATAGCTCTTAACCAACTCACAAGACAGACCAGGATTACAGTCCAACAGGCAACTAATTAGTTCTTCAACTAGAGAGGCATTCACATTGATTTCACTTAGAGTTGAACTGGTTAAATCCTTGTTATCACTTGCAAGAACATAGAGGTCCGGGCAACAAGAGAAGCAGCTGCTACTATCGCTGAAGAGTTTATATTTTCTGCAATATAGATGATGCCAAGAAAAGTTTCAAGTTTGGGTAACAATAAAGACAAATGAAGAGAGGGCAGATAAATACAAACAAGAATGTGATTTAACTCACCTGAATCATCAAGATGACTTTGGTAGAACTTGTTGGAAAAAATGGCATCAAAATCCTTTAACACAATCCCAGAAGTTGAAGAGTTCTACTAAGAGAAAAAAAAAGATACTAAGACATGTTCTGCTTTCTTTGTTTTTGTATTACCGAAAGAAAACTGACATAAAAGAGAAAAGATAGAAAGTGCGTAGTGGAAGCTCTTCTAAATTAACAATAATTCACATGAAATGAACAAGCAAAGTTCAGCAACAAAGAATGGCAAGAAAAGTTTGTGCTTCTATACCTTCAAGATGTGACTCAAGTGAAACCAGAAATATTCTTTGAGATTAATGGGTTAATAATAAAGCTATAGTTTGTTAATTCTAAAATTTATATATAAAAATTAACAGGGCTATATATTTTAGGGGGTACATGTAAGAAAGTCCAAGAGGAAGGTAGAACAACCTTAGAGCTTACCCAGCCTTTAGAGTAGTAACAATGCTTGGCCGAGCACATGTTAAAAAAACTTTATAATTGACAAAAAAAATCACCAAAAAAATGAATCATATTTTTATATTACATTAAGGTAATATATGGTCCCAAAAGAACTCTCAATAGTTAAAAACTTGAAACTCCAACTTGAGGTATTAGTATCAAATCCAGAAATGTGCGGGATGGAGGGAAGGGGGTTAATGGGATGAAAGAGAGTTGCCTCTTATTGTGTAGCCCAAGACCCAAAGGCTATGCATATGTACCAGTTACCAAAAATAAAAACTTCTATCTTCATCAAATAATTTCTAAATGTATAAAATGAACTACTCTCAGTTACTTGTTTAACATATAGGCTAACATTGTCCACAAAAATATTGATCTATAATTTTAGTTCATAAATCTATAACATAACAATATATTATATTACTTTAAGGTAACAGATTAAGGATTGTTTTAAGGGTAACCTCTTAAAATAAAAGTAATATCGAGTGAATTTCATCTTTAGTACTAAGAATAAACATGTAAATGAATGACTAGAAAGTAAAAAACAAGAAGAACTTATTTTCGCAGCGCAATTGACTATCATGGGATAGACGCATCAACAAGAGAAAATTTCAGGATTTATTGTTTAAGGAACTCTCAATTACTTTCCAGGGGAGGTTTTTTTTTTTTTATTATTATTTTATTTACCAAAGTACAGTCAAATAAATCAAACAGCTCAGCAGTGTTTGTGACTTGATTGTCTTTCTATTCAAAATAAAGAAGAGGCGATAAGTATGCTACATCACCACATACATTATCACCATTGAAATCATTGCCATCTAACCTTATCATGTAACGGTCATCCTAGTCCTGTTAAGTTATCATTGTCTCTAAAAGGTAAGGAATTTTCAACAAGAAAAATCCGTGAAAAGGAAAAGGGAAAAAAAGGCTTTCCGAAGGTGGGGGTACAGGTCATAGGTTTAAAACCCTCTTCACATCATGCGACCAAGCAAACTATGAATCATTATATTTCAAACATGGAACATCTTCAATGAGAAATAAACTACATTGTTACAGATGTTTCATAGGATTAAAATGACTTAGACTCTAAATCAGTAGACATACTCGACTGTACAAATATGAAATAGACCTAGGAATAGTCACTGCAAACATAAGATTTCAAGTTCACTTCCCAAAACATTTCTCAAAAATGTCATCAAGGATGATGGAGGGATTCCAGGATTTGAAGAATTAGCAGTTGAAATTGTAACACCTTCAGATTGAAGGGATTCTTGAGCAAGTTTTAAGGCATCCAAAGCTTCATTTGCACCAGATGAAACCTACATCAATAACCACTGAGACTTGAGCAACAGTGGCAAGTTACTTATCAAAGGATGATAAATACTTGATAATTAATTTGAGTACAAGAAATTTCACATGAAAGCATAGCATGCATAGTCTCAAATTCCCAAGCATGCTAGCATAACATAGTATAAACTATCTCAATCAAGAGAAACTAGTGGAAGTCACAAATTAAGAGCAATTACCACAGCAACTACTGTTCTTATAATAATGATTATAGTGCTCATCCAAAGTATAGAAAACCAGGATGAGGAAATTGGTTAACCAAGCTAGTCCATGTCAAATATGTTTACAAAAATATAAGCAACTATGACTTTACTATGTCTTTGACGGCTCAAGTTTGATACTAATTGCCATAAACAAATTAAGCTGAGTTTGTTCTTACTATGGGCTCTAAGCTTTAGTAGATTATCCTTTACTTCCATCAATTTCAGTCTCCAAACTAGAGGTTATTATATGTTGATACAAGCCAGGTTGGAAGCTTGAGTTAAAACTGCAACTGCCTTTTACAAGTCGGAACATTCTTGAACAAATTCTAATATCCACCATGGTTCCACTTTTATTTTTAAAATTATTTTACGGAATAAAAAGTTTCAATTTGCTGGATGGCCATTTTGAACCCAACAGAGCTGCAATTACATTTTAACCATTGCCACCTTTTGAACAGGAATATCAATAGGGAAGCCACTGGAGCAAAATATTTTCTTTGCTACCCTTATTGTAAATGATCCAGCGTCAGTACCAGATTAATGCAGCAGTCAGACATTAAATCCACAACCAAATAGCATTAATGCCTTAACACACTGCTGTGTTAATCAGTCAAATCAACAATTTCCTCTACCATCATCTTCACCTTTTAAACCTGCAGCACCATATTGTCGTATTGCATACCTCAAACAACCCTGTACAGAATTTTAAATATCAAAGAGCACAACCAACACTGTGCAGAGTGTTTAAAGTAAATTTTTTGCATATATAATGCAGATACATGATTAAAATTCATAAAATAAACAGTCATTCACCACCTCTGTGAGTGCATAGAAAGTTTTGTTTCCTTGACTTAAGCCCCTTCCAGTCGACCCAATTTCCATGACCTTTTTCAAACCATCAAAGAAACAAATTATTTAATAGATATATTTATATATATGAAAGAGCAAAATTGACATGAATCACAAGCAAACTACTTGTCATAGAAAATGCAAAAATGAAGTATCGATTACTTCATACACATACACAAGCATACACACATGCGCGTACACATGTAATCTTAATTGACCAAAGAAAGCAACAGTAGCCATGGTAGGCAAAGAAACCCTTTCAATTACATGAAGCAAAAAGTTCAACCAAAGGAGAAGAATACCAACTGAATCAATGTGCTATTGAGGCCCTGAACAGTATTTGACCGCTGATCAAGTTCAAGTAAAAATATCCTGCTACCCATGTAATCCCAGGCCTCGCCAGTGCAAACAATAAAGACAAGCTGCACTAAATTTATGGAAACATTAGCACACAAAAAAGTTTTTTTGGAGGTTCATCACCTCCTTCCAATGCCAGTCTTAGAAAACCTGTCTATTAAAGTCATCTAAACATCTATGCGAGAAAGGGCATCAACTGCTGCCAGCAATGATATTAGTCCCCGGAAAGTGTTTGTAACATAAATTTGGATTCAATCAGTCAGAAAACACAATATATAAATGAAATGAATCTTAATATGAACGATATGAACTTACAGATATAGGGGAATCTGCAACAAGGCTTTTGTCCCCAAAAAAATGATGCAGCATCCATAGAAGCCACTGTTAGTATAATGAGCTTGGGTTGATTTGAGGATGAGCTGCTATTTGATGGGAGTGCTGACCAAACACTGCCCTTCATGATTAAGATGAATAAAATTAGACATTGATGTAAAACTTCAGAAAACATAAGAATCCTTGAAACTAAATAACAGCACACAGCAACAAATAAGTTTTAGCTCAAGAGAAAACATGATATAACATTTCTTTTTTATTTAAATTTCGTTTTGTTGGGAAATTGATCACATTTTTTGTTATATATCTTCCAGAAAAGACATGATTTTGAGCACATTACCCTCACCATCCATTTAAGAACATATGCTGGAAAGTGATCAAATACTACTACAAACAGAGACGGGTTCTAAACGTCACCAACATTAAGAATCAAAGAAAAAGCTAACAACAGTTTGAATATCTACTTCTCAGAAATGGTTAAATGCCGACTAACTTAAAAAAAAAAAAAGGGAATAAACAGGTATTTACAATGAGAGTAAGATGTCAAGCAATGTGCTTAGAGTCGGAAGAGGGTGAATGAAGCATAGAAAAATATGAAAAGGTGAAGAATGTTGTAGGGCCTATAAAGCATGATGATACCCTCGCGTGATGGGCTAGTCTATTGGGTTGAGGCCATTCTGTGACAATGTGGTACCAAATTGACCCATTCCCTAATCAAATTTCGTGCTAAGTATCTTGAAGGGAAGGAAAGGCATGATGGAAACTAAAACTGGCGGCATTCACTTAAGGTGTACAAAAGGGAAAGGAAAATTGGCTCCAGGATGCAAATTCTAATTTGGGATACCTTTGAAGATTTAGCACTGACATGGGATCTTGATGATTTCCTTCAGGTTGAGTTTAGTTTGGCATTGTTTGGTGCTGTTTTCAAGTTAATTTTATGGCTGTTTCAGTTATAGTTTTCATTTAGTCAAGTGCCTTATGTAACTTCCAGCTTGGCTAGAAATAAGTTTTACTTTTGTGTCATGGCTCTCATGTCGGTCTAATAATATTGTTGCACCTTACACAGGTAGCCCAAGAACATGTTAGTGATATATCTCATGAGTCATGTCCCAAGTCTACTTATCTATTTCTTTACTCTCTTTACTCCGCCAGACCTAGTAAGAGTTTTCTCTCATAATGTTGATTTCTTATAACAAAGTGATTAGCATATTTGTAGGTGTCCCAAAATTCCCTTTCACATCTATTGTCCAACATCTGTAAGATCCTAGGCAGGATGGTCCAACTATTAACAAGGTTGTCACATGTTCAGGTGAGAGAATGGTTAAAGCAAGCATTCCAAGGAGTTATGAGCAAGATGCATCGATTCCACATTGGATAGGAAAGAAATCCATGGAGCTAATAAACTGAGATAATTTCCTCACCCAGCAAACTAGTCTTTTTTTGTTGTGGCCCATCTCATGACAAAGGGTAGTTGAATTTTGGCTAAATGAAAGAGTTTTTATTTCAACACTAACAGCGTAAACGATTTCCAAATGTGATTCTGTAGACTGAAATTCACAAATTGAAGAATAGAAATCTAATGCAGCATAAGTTTATGTCAACACTAACACCGTAAACAATTTCCAAATGTGATTCTGTAGACTGAAATTCACAAATTGAAGCATAGAAATCTAATGCAGCATAAGGCTCACTCCTCTTAGCATTCTACCAAGAAGTAAAATAGAAATGTCACAATAGGAATAAACATCACCCCATCTTCTATATGCAAAGCTATTGTTAATTAGGCAAATTGAAAACACAGATAAAACAAAAATAAATGAAGCAATTGTTAGTTAGGAATAGCTAATTAAATGGTCCTTCACACTTATTCTTCAAAAGAAGAATCAGATTTTTACTTTATGAAGTTATAATTCTGTAAGGACAGAAATGAAGAAGTAAAGAATTGATGAATTGCATACTTTGAATAGATACCAGACAAATAAATCTATTATGGACCCAAATTGATTAAAACTGAACTAATGGATTAGCCAATGAAGAAATAACTTCACCTGTATCCTCCTAATGGAAGGCAAGTCTGTTCTTTCAAACAAGATTCTGAATCATGAGTCCCAACCTTAGTTGTCTAATCCATGGCAAGTTCATCAAAAACTAGAATGTAAGTCACAAAAATGGTACAAAAAAGTTACTACTCAACAAAATCTGCAGGACACAGTTAAATCAGAAGCAACATTATACCTGCATCACCACATCAAATTCTGCCACATTAGTAGTATAAGCTTTCTCTTTTTTTCTCATTCTTCATAGCAATCTGCATAGTAAGTCAAATCATTAGGACATTTGCATCGGACCAGGACTACGATGTAACCAAATAAGTGACACTAGCCGGCATTATGATTCAGTAGTTCAGTCCCCTAAAATATTATTGTACCAACACATTTGTAGTTCTGGTATTAAAATTGTACTAACTTCACCTTACAGATAATTACTTTTTACATAATTTGAGATGTAGGAGCATCTAAGCACCAATCTAGGGCTAAAAGAACAGTTCTATCTCTTCAGCTTTATTAGTCTCTATTGGAGGCTTCAATTCCTTGCACTATTGTTGTTTTACTAAAGAGTCACATAAATAACATGTAATTTACAATGAGCTTGGACGGTCTAAATTAAACTAGATTGTGAGATAAAGGGCCATGATTGTAGAACAATCATAACTCTCTCTTACATGCCTAGTTAGCGGCCATCATGTTATAGTTTTAGATGCATATTTCTTCTGGTTGCCTTTTTTTTGGCTACATTTCATCTGCCTGCTTTGGCTGTTTTCATATGTCCTGCTTATATAATTCTTCCAGCATGACATTAACATTGCAAGAATAAGTGCATCACATATTGCTGTTATTTGATAAAAAAACCATATCCAGCAAATCAAAACCAGAAATGAACCAAGCAGGAATAAAAATTATATCAAAATCAGAAAACTTAATCATTCATAAGAAGTTAACACACCACTTAATCTATTTTTGTCAAACAATAGAAATTAGATGAAATAAATCAACAAAATCAGTAACTGTTAACCATTGTAACAGGCTGGCAGAAACAACCTAAGAAGCTTCTTTCATTTCATGCATGCAAGAGATATGATCACTACATAAGACTTAGTATGATATTACAAATCATAGCAATGACATCGTAATGAAAGATATAGGAAATTCAAAGGTGCAAGAATTACCTCTTGCAAGGTTGATGTCTACTTTCAGAAAGATTTCCACATCAATCCAGATCCCTGCAAAAAATCATGAAGGCCCATCATAACAGATTTTAACGACAAAAAACAGAGAGTTTGTACAACAAGAACTAGCTAACAAAGATATTTCAAAACTCAAAGGATCTTTATCCTAATATAGACTAATGGCATACAATTGGGTTCCACTCATAAGTGGTGTTATTATAAGGTGCAAAGTCAGCTTGTGGAAACTTCTGAGCAGGAGAGAATCCTGCAAGAAAAAGAAGATTAAACTGTTAGCAAAGTAAGCATAGTTCCTTGACCCACCGTAGTTCTAAAGAGAGAAAATTGACAGTAAAAAGTAAGAAACTGCATTTACCTTTTAGCTTATGTTGGATTTCAACCCCCGTTTCAACTAAAACACCACCAACATTCCTAGCAAAGCTTAATCATTTGATATTCTGAAATAGAAACAGGTATTTGACAATAAGATTACTGAAGAGAATTATAGTCCCAACAGGAAAAATCATCAATAAAAACCTTCTGCAAAATTTTCAACTTGGAAACATATAATCAGTGAATATTGACTAATGATCAAGCTCATATGATAAATACATTTGGCCTCTGAACTGGTACTATTGTGCCAACACAGCAAATTTTCGCTATCTTTATTCCAGTTTAGTGGCCAGACTCAGAGTAGAAAAACATGTTTTTACATCAATTCTTAAATGAACTTGATCATTGAATATGATCCTGACCGTAGAGAGATTACCTCAAAACTCATCATGTATTGCTGCAATAGACTTTCTTTTTCTCAAAAGCCTTGATATGACCCCAAATGTACAAAGATTACCTCAAAAAGTATCCAAAGTTGCTACAATTGCCTTCCTTTTCCATGTACTATAGTAAACATTCAAATAGTACATTCTTATCTTTTTTGCTCTCAATTAAACCCAAGAATACTGATTTTAAAGAGCTTTCTGAAACTTCAAGAAAATTAATTCCACATTCACAAAAACATGCCCAATCCTCAATTAAATTGACCCTACTTTCATCCGTATCGTTTAGAAAATTCATCTCAAATTTAAAACCAAAAAGTAAAAAAAAAAGTAAAAAAGAAACAAATCTCTACTCTTGATGTAGTGCACAGCCAACAGCTTCTAGAGGTGTTTAAGAGGCATGCTAAGGTTGGTTGGGATGCCCAAGCCTAAATTTGGCACATGGACATGATGCTGCAAGCTGAGAGCTTGGGCAGGCTTTAGTAGTTGCTTTTGAGTCTTAGATTTATGTTTCTTTATGTTAAAGTCATTAGTTCCCATTTCAGTATCTGTTTTCTTGAATTTTCAGTGCACTGGCATTTTCTTAATTTTCTGGTTTGCTGCAAATTTCTGATTTTGAGTGTAGAGTAATAGTGTGGATAAGTTTATTAGTTCTCTATTTGGAGTCTAAGTATCTGTTAAAGTCATGATACAAAAAAGAGTTCTATTCCTTTTAGGATTAGGAATCCATTTAAATCAATACTCTTTTTGTGAAATATAGTTTAATATAAAAGAATTTTCAGCATTATTGTTTTGTGATTGTATGATGCAATCAACCTTAGTTGTGACTCCTAAGGACCTTATGGTGGTGTTTAGAGATTGCTTTTCTTTTCCGTTTTCTTCATTTAATCTTCTTGTTCTCCTCAAGTATTTAAATCAGAAAACTGTCATAAATCCTAACCACCAAGCAGCCCTACATCAATCTTGGCCAGAAACTTGTCTTCTCAACATATGTTCTCAGCTTGGTTGCAGCATTTTCTTGTTTCAGCACATCCTAGTCAACAGATACTAGTCATTGTCAAAATGACGATATTTTAACCTTCATGCATCCGAAGTTCATAGACTATTCTTATGAACCACCATGGGAATACAATACCTCCTCTATTTAAGTAAATTTTTTTCAGTAAAGTAAATAGCAGAATCATGGATAGGGAACTATGCTAGTGACCTACCCAATTTTATTTAGAAATTTTTGGGATCAATGATGGGACCATGCAAACTAGAAACCAAAATTAGAGACACAAACTTTAAGTGTCATAACATTAAGGCCTTTTCAGGAGTCTATCCGATAGATTATTTAACGAAATAAAAAATAAGAAAAGAGATTTTTTTTTTATAAGTAAGTTTTATTATCCAAAAGAAGCAGCATAAAATGCTACAAGTCCACTGGCTGCAGTCAGCAACTACAAAACGAACTCATTATGCTACGAAAATATAGTATCATACATCCCCCAAGCATTACATAAATACATATTAACAGAGCCCCCTGCAATATTCTTAAAACCAAACAAAATTGATTCAGTATATTATATAGTTATCTTTTTGATTGAATATTTAATACATAAGACAGTTCTACAACAGGTTTAATATCATAACTCAAAAGATGTATAACACAAATGAGTAAAAAAGAAGATTAATAAGACATTATTATGCACACATAGACACCTAAAAAACACAAAACTGAAATGAACCTTTTGGTAAACAATACCAATTAATGAAAAAAACTAATCTGTAAAGTAGAAGGAAAAGTACATGCATGTGCGAGAGACAATCCCAAGGAGGCTTGCAAAATAAACTGATATGCATACCTGCAAAAGAAACCTTCCACTTCATCCATTGACAACAAAACTGCGGATGGCTGAGCCAACTCTTTGGTGTTCTTGTATTTTATAATTGGAACTACAACCCTGTCTCGTCTGGGATCTGAAAACAAAACATTAGAAGGAAAAACATAAGTTGACAAACAATAGTTGAAAGAACTACTCTCAGAAAAAGTGTTAGATATAAATGAGTACAGTATAAAGAGTTCGCAATCCTCTAAGGGATCTTACTTGAGCAACCAATCTCTCCCGAAAGATTGAATAGATGGACACAAGGGTATCTATCAACAACCATGTACATTGACTTTTGAAGATCAGGAACTGCCTCCATTGAGTTCATCTGTCCTATAATTTTCAAATTGAAGAGAAAAGCTAATTTCAATTCAAAATGCCAAATTCAACGATTAAACAATAATAATAAAAATGAAAGCCGAAGTAAACCAAAAGATAGCAAAGTAGATATTGCAGAAACAGGAACAATCATGAAGAAAAGTCACAAAAGAAAATGATGCTTTGATTGTATTTTCATTTTCTAAGAAATCAAATCAAATAGCATATCCGAATTTAAGAGATTGTATAAGAAAAAGAATTAAGAGTTAGATATTGCATACGCAAAAGAGAAACTTACCAGACAGAGAGACGAAACTGGAAAATGAAGAGCAAAACGAGAAAACCGATTTTCATGGCCATAACGGAGAATCGGAGGGAAATAGAAACCTAGCCATTCTATAAACGGATTCAACTGAATAAAGCTGAAAAATTCCTAAAAAACTTTCATTCGGTGACAGTAAAAGAAGAAGAGGAAGGAGGGAGTGGATTCGTTCAGTGAAAAAAAAAAAAATTTGTGAGCGGAAAAGACGAGTTTTAGTAGTTTTATGCCTTTAAACGACGCTGTTTTGATGAGGGTAAAAATGGGAAAAAAAATCGAAAGGAGTTAGAAAAGGAGAGAAGTGGACCGCGGCTAAAGATTCGTACTTTCCCACTCAAAAAAAAAACCTAACCCAGCAAAGCTCCACAGCTCCTCTTCGCCGGCGAGCCATTCTCAGGTATTCGTTCTAGCTCACTTCCATTTTTATCTTCTTCATTTCCCTCTCTCTTTTCCTTCCAGTCATTTTCTTTCGGTTAGATTTTCCTGAATAATTAACCATTGAAAATTTAAATTTTGTGCATAAATAAATTCTTGAATATTCTTTTATATGTTGCAATTTTGTTCGTTTTTAATTGATCAAGAATTCTGATTATGAGCTTGTCACTTGAAGATAGGTTTGTATTTGGTAGATTATTGGCATTTTAATTGACTTAGGTTAAAGCATTTGAAATATTTGTAGTTTTGTATAATCTTTTTATTTATGTGGAAGAAATCTTGAAATAGGAATTGGATGGCCTATATCCAGTATGGAAGAAATGCCCTCAGGCAAATTATCAATGACGCAAATATTCATAACCGTGATTGTTTGATGCATCCTCTCTTGTATGCTTGTCAAGGAATTAGATACAGAAAGTTGGAAGTCATTCTTACAACGGTGAATACTTTTAATCCATAAATCTCGTAATTTTTATGTTGCAATTTCCTTTTTTATATATAGAAAAATTATTACTCATTTTTTTCTGTCCTTCCATGTGTTTAGAGTATTGAGAAGCTTGGCAAAGCTGGTGAAACTGTCAAAGTCGCTCCTGGTTATTTTCGCAACCACTTGATGCCGAAGTTGCTTGCGGTCCCTAATATTGATAAGTTTGCTTATCTCATTAGGGAGCAGCGTAAGGTCACTTTCTTCGCTGTTTAATTCACTCTGTCCACTTTTGAGTATAATCTGTGTTTTATGCTCGAAACTTATGTTCATCCATTGCTGTAAATTTATGTCTGTTGATATCAATTTGCATCCCAAAGTCTCATATAAACCTTTTATCATTACACATTCTAGGAAAAAGGAGCTTGTCATAAAGGTTGAAGTTTTTCATATTTCTGCTGGTTATGATTTAAGTAGTGTCATTTCTCAGATGTATATCATCTGTTATTAGTGCCTTACATAGGAACAATGTCCCCTGATGCAATTATATTAGTTCTTGCTTACCATATGGCTCTTTTGCACCTTTTTGAGGATTCACATGTGCTTATGAATATTAGATATTGATGAAGTAAAAATCCATTCTTTATTTTAGATAATTATGCACATTCTGCTTTTCTATTTTGTCAATTTAAGTTACTGTTGTGAAATCTTGATTCAGTGGAGTTACTTCTGATACAGAGGGTATCTACAGTTTTCCTTTTCAGTTTAATGATAACTTTCCAGTGGTCTAATTGCACACCAGATTTATCAACCTGAGGAAGAGAAGGTTCAAGTAGTTACAAAGAATGTGGAAGATAAGACAAAAGAATATGAAAAGGCAGCAAATCGTCTCATTAATGCACAGCTGGTTAGTTCTCTATCTATAAAGCCCTTAATCTAGAAACCCTCTTTTAGGTTTAAATGTCTGCTTCTTTTATCCCCCACCCCCAACACACATGCACACCAAACACAAAAGAGCCCCAGTAACAATTTGTTTATTTTTTTTTTTAAGGTTTTGGGTAACAAGGTCCGGGGGTTGGAGATTGAAACATTGGACCCACCCTCTACTGGTGGGCTAACAAAAGCTGAACTTAGTATATGTTGTTAAACAATGATGTTAAGAATTTCATAGGACTTATTTAAATTCTGAAAGATGCTAGAAAGTGATAATTGATTCAACTTGTTATTGGTGAACAATTATCTTTTCAAAAGTTAGTTGAAGCTTGGAAACAATAATTGCTGTTGGCCTTTGTTTGGATCTTGTGTATAACTTGTATCACATTTTATAGGTATTGAGGAGATTCATCAATGTTGAAAAGTTTCGTGCTCGTGCTACCAAAGATGACCCAATTGAATTGCGCTCACCTGTGACAAAAGATGAACTTATTGCTGAGGTATGACTGTGCTCTTTATTTCTAGTAATTGTTTCTCTCACATCTTTACAATAAGTAGTCTCCTTGTGTTATATCTGTTATTGATGTCATATATCTGCTCATGTTCTGCAAAAGGAAAAACAAGTACTCATATAATTGTAAAGAGTTAGATATGTCTGTAGAACCTATGGGAGCTTTGGTCTCTGGATAAGAACGTTTTTCTGTGAAGTTCGTTTGAAAATCACTTGGAGGTGCTACTTTCATTCATGAGCTAACCATGAAAGCTTAAGATGTGGATTTGGGACATTATATTTTTGTTATTTCCACGTGTTCCATTGTTGATTAATTCCTTCAAACTGTTTCAGGTTGCAAGGCAGCTTTGTGTGCAAATTGAACCTGAAAACCTGTACCTACCAACACCTTTGTCAACATTTGGAGAGTTTGAGGTGCCATTGCGTTTACCAAAATCCATACCTCTCCCGGAAGGAAAGGTTCATTGGACTCTTCAAGTTAAGATCCGAGGTAAATAAACAGAGATATTGGAGCTCTCGATAACACCATGCAAGTAAAGGGCTTTCAAACGTTAGTGCTGGCTCAGAGATGTGCCTTGATCTTAATATTATTGCGGAGGAATCATATCTTTTTGAATTAGCTAATTGAGATGATGGGAATCAAATTTCCAGAGACTATTGATCTTCGTTGTTCGATGATGTGATTTACTATCACATGGAACTGTTGTTTGACAAAACAATTTTTCTTTTTTTTTTTTTGGAAGTAAATTTATTTCGTTAGCTCAAATATGTAAGTCAATTCAAGAGAGGTGAATTGGATTGTCAAAATTTTAAATACATTGAAATTCAAATATTAAGAAACTAATAATGAGTAAGATAACTGAAAATAAGTAATAAAAGAATTGGGAAAGAATATCAAATTTAACGATGTATAATGTCTACGTTCTCTCTTTTAGTTTTTAAAGTCAAGCTACAAATCTACTAGTAGAATATTGTTTTATAAATTAAAATTTTTATCTTTTCAAAACTCAAGATAATAACCTTTATAACCTCACTGTACAACTTTCAAGAGGATAGCACATCTATTACTGTCTAATCTTTTTGAATGTCAAAAGGAATTTGCAAAGCAAGAAAACCTCTAATAAGTGAAGTGTAAAGATGGAAAGATAGTACAATAAGAATTTTGGCTTGAATAATTTAAGAATTTGCTTTTTGTTCTTTGAATGCTTTAGAAATGGAAAATCTTAACTTGCAATGCTTTGAATGTAATCTCTTACTCTTACTCTTCAATGTATTGGAGGCTTTTTTGTTTTTATGTGGGTTTTTTTTTTAATTTTTATTTCTAACCGTTGAGTCATTAAATTCAGAGATAATCATTATTTCCATCAATTTTTGTCTTTATTTTAACTTTTTTGAGAGAATGGAGCAATCCTTTTCCTTAGGAGATTGATCATTATAATTAAGAAGTATAGCTGTTAGATTGAAGACAGATTGAACCTCTAACTCAAAAAATAGAGGAAAAGCATTTTGACTTTGTAGGAATTGATCCTCATGCTTGAAAGCAGGCGAAAAACATTTTGGAAATAGGGGATTGATCTTGAAAAACAGATGATAACTATTCTGGAAGTGATGTGATCAATCCTCTCAATTGGGGACCGATCCTTTTTCCTAAATTTTCATATTTTGATATTTTGATCAAGGAAAAGGTGTTGATTTTTTACAAACATATTTTTACCGATAATGTTCATTTTAAGAGTAGGGAATCTTTAGAAATTTGAGGTCCAATAAAATTTTATAATTTTTCCAAGAATTCAATCAAAAGTTATTTTAAGAAATAAATTGCTAAATGGTATAAGTTGAAAAGTAATCAAATTTAATTTAATGTTCTGTTACATCAAAAACCTATATCAATTCAAAGCTAACATATTTCTATCTAAAAGGCCTTTTCTTCGAAAATCTCATATAAGGTCTAATTTGGCTTAGCCCAATTCTAAAGGCTTGAAACTATTTTAAGAAATTAAATATATTTTTATATTTAATATATTAGTTTTTTAAATATATATTTGAATTAATATTGAATAAAAACTAATTATTTAACAATAAAATATGTTTACAGATTGAATCAAACCTAAATTTAAATATTTATATTAAAGCTTGTATTGAGTCAGGTTTATGGACAGACATACTGATTAGAGATGATAATGAATTGAATCAAATTTGGTTTGGTTATTTCGATTAATGCATGGTATTATGAATTTTCAAAATCCAAATCAAATTATAGTCGACCTCTCTAAAATACGCAATTGATCGGAATTGAATTTTATTGGTTACGTTCATCGGTTTTTGAAAATTAATTGTCTATAATTTTTCTATTATTTTCATATTATTTAAAATATAATTAAATAAATTTAGATATAAAATAATTATTTTATTTTATAAAAATTTAATGTATATATATAAATTAATATAAATATCTAATTTGATTTGATTCAAATTTTTTTTATTTTTTCACTTTTTATCCAAAAGTCGAACTAAAACTACAATATCCGAACTTAAACTAAATCTAATAAAAATTAATCCAAACCAATCAAACTGTTATTTTGACTCAATTTTCAATTTTTTTCAATTGTTTTTTCACCCTTATGATTTATCTCCTCCTTTTCCTTAAGAATGCTTATTTCCAATCGTAACAGCTCACCTTCATCTCTCGTGAAATCACTATCTTTTTTGTTTTTGATTTTTTTTATCTATTGTAATAACCTTAAGAAAAATCTCATCTCCTAAAGAATAGTTATTTCCTATCATAGTAGTTTATCCTTATCATTCAAAAAGCCATTATTTAGCATATTTTATACTTACTTTTTATCTCTTTCAATGACTGTCATACCATATATGTTTGAAAACTTAATTGCTAGACATAGACTTTAAGAGTTGACATCTTTAGATATGATTGGCTACCTAATTGAATTTGTCTCATTTTAAAGAAAAGTTTCAAAATTGATTTGAGTATCTTTAATAGATAAATTCTAGTATATAAAACTAGAACTAGATTCAAGAATATGATTAATGAGAACCAAACAACTGATAAAAGAGATGGTAACCATTTGGAGTGAATCGAAGGTGAGTGGAGGGGTCCCGGGTATGAAAAAGGTTATAATGCCCCACAACACCTATCGAAAGATGGTACTAGTTTGATTTCGTGTTATCCAAGCCTTAAAACATGTTTGTATTTTTATCAAATAATTTAATTATTAGAAATTGATTTAAAGTTACTCCAATCATTTGGTAACAATTTAAGACAATTTTCTTACCTCAAGAGTATTTATGGATACTAGTGTTTCACTTTGAAAAGGCTCCGTCGTTAGATTTATTAATGTATTTTCTAACTATTAATTATTTTTTAAAACAATCAATAAAATCCTCCAATAATTTGGTAGGATTTTATTTCGATACATATTTCCCAATAGTTTTATGGGATTTTTTATTCAAAAATTTATCCATAAAATTTTAGAAAAAGTTATTAAATCTTCTAATAGTTTGTTAAGATTTAACTTGAAATTTAAATCCTCTAACCGTTTGATAGGATTAAAAAATTATTTTTCAAGGAAATTTATTAAGTTCTCCAATAATTTGGTAGTACTTAATTTGAGATTTAAATCTTTCAATCGTTTGGTATGATTGAAAATTTATTATTATTTTTTTTACAAAATTTCATTATGAAATTCTTGAATCGTTTGATAGAATTCATAATTTAAAATATCTAAACCCATGAAAATTCTCCAGTCGTTTGGTAGGAATCATTAGTTTATTTTGAAAACTTCCTTTTTTTTAAGAAAAAAATTAAATAGATAAAATTTACACAAATAAAATAAAAAATTACCAATTAAAATCAATTAAAATAAGCAAAATTTAAATAAAAAAAATAAAAAATTTACCGAAAAAAAGGATAATTCAGCTCAAGTACAAAAAAAATAACTCGCTAGAATGGCTTGAGTAGTAGCTCAACTCAACTTGGAGTATGCCTTCAAAGAATCGGGTTAAAAATCGAGTTGTGACTGAACCAAGTTGAAATTGGTAACACATGCGAATCCTAGAGATTTTTTTTACACTCAAAACGAAGCCATTTAACTATTAGTATATAAGACCGAAAATTTTGTTCTCTAAAAATTCCTCTACCTCTTCCTTCTCTATCTTTTTTTGCTATTTCTCTCTCTAAAAGAGAAGATCACCAATGGCTAACCTTTCAAACTTTGTTGGAATCTAGGTTTCATTGTTGAAATCTCATCGGGATTTGGTTGCAATTTGGGTTTTATCATCAGATTTTGAAATTAGTCTTTGGAATCTAGGAACTTATCGAAAAACTCATCAAGAATTAGGAATTTGGCTACGAAACTTACTAGGAAATTTAATTCTATTGGAAAATTCATCCAGATTCTAGAATTGTAGAAATTTTCTATAGAAACACCAAAAACACCAATTAAAACTCCTTGGATCTTCTAATAATTGAATCAAACTAAATCAAACCCTCTTAAATCCCAAACTAAAAAAAAAAAAATTCTTCAAAACCTTTTTACCAGAAAAACTTATTACTTTTTTTTTCTTTTGAGTATTTTTCTATGCTGTTCTAATTGTTGTGTTTGCTGTGTGATTACTGTATTTGATTGTGTTGATTACAAATCCTTTTATAAGGGCTATTTTGGCTTGACTAGTGTCTTGATAAAGAATGGATTCTTTAACAATGAAAATTCAATCTTTTCACCGAAAAAATATTGAAATTATCCCCAAGTAAACTCATTTACTCAAATTCAATTTTGAAAGTATGGTATCGTTTAAAGATAAAATTTCAAGCATTTCCTTAACTCAATCACCTAATTTGATCACTAGCCAGTCATTCCCAATCAATTTTTGGCCATTCAAGAATTATTTCTTTAATTTTCTTTTTTTTAAAAACTCTTTTTTTTTTTAACAAAAACTAATTAGATAATAAAAAATAAAAAAATAAATGAAATTAAACTAGAGATAAACCACAATAAAAATAAAATTTTAAAGCAAATAAAAAAAGAATAAAAATAAAAAATAAATAAGATAAAAATATATATATATATACAGATAAATACAATAAAAGTAAAAACATACAATAAAATAAGAAAATATATAGAAAATTGGACAATTAGGCGTTGAACGAGTCATAACCCAACCGAGTTAGACCTTGGACTAAATAGGATGTCTACAATTGCCCCTCTTTGCATAGTTTCTATGAAACAAGAATTGTGCAAAGATATAGACATCTACTATGTTTGGGCCCAAATTATTCAACATCTTTTTTTAATTTTTAATTTTTTACTTTTTTTCCTTGAAAGGTTGCTCAAAAATAGAGGCACAACACTATAACAAATCAAGGGATCCTTTAATACAAAGACACCCAACTTTTAAAAATTAAGACTTTTTCAACACAAAGGCACATAACTTTAAAAATTAAAGATAACACCTGAAGGTTTTGATAATAATGCCTAGAGGTCTTATAGATCATGTTTGAAGAACTAGGAGATTATGCTTGAGGTCTTACAAATCATTCTTAATATTGAAAAATGCTTTCTTTAGAATAAAAGATCCACAACTTTATGAAATGTACTTGGAGGTTTTAAAAGATCACGCCTGGAGGTCTTATAAATCATGCGCAAAAGACTTGAAAATTATGCTTGGAGAACTTAAAAGATTAATGCCTAAAGTTTTATAGATCATGCTTAGAGGATTTGGTGATTATACTCGAGGGACTTAAAAGATCATGCTTGAAGGTTTTATAGATCATGTTCGAAGAACTTGGTGATTATGCTTAAAAGACTTAAAAGATCATGCTTAGAGATTTTACAAATCATACCTAGAGGACTTGACAATTATACTTGGACGTTTTACAAATCAAATTTTGAAAAATGGCTATTTTAGAACAAAGGCTCAATAACTTTAAAAATTTGAAAAAGTACTGGAAGTGTTAATGGTCATACCTAGAGATTTTATATATCATGCCCGAAAGATTTTGAGAAGAGTATTCAGAAGCTAAAAAGATGAACCAAGAGATTTCAAGAAGTATTACCTAAAGGCTTTTAAAACTAATACTTAAAAGTTTTAACAAATATACCTTAAGGTAAAATCTTGTTTGATCTCCATGCAACACATGGAATGAATGTGATGCAGATAATGCATGAAATATATACCATATGTCTTTAATTGAGGTAGTATGATTCTTGAAACCTTTTCTTTTTTCCAACTTTTCATGAAATAACCTTTGAACTAGTTAACAAGTTTTTTCACGCACTAAAGCAAACATTCTCAAAACATTTTCATTCTTGAAAACCATTCTTTTTGTCCATAAATCTTTTTCTACTAGTAATTCCTTACATTTGTCGTTCTTCTTACCCTAGAAAGATCACTTTTATCAAAATATTTTTGAACATTTTCCAAAATTTCAAAAATAACAATGGAAATTGCCCTACACTATTATCTTTCTAAAATAAATCATTTTTTCATATGTGATCAAATTTCTTAAAAATTGGTGAATACTACCTAGATTTAATGTGATGAATCACAACTTGGTCTTTCTAAAAAGATGTAATGGTTTGGCTCATCATGATCTTAGTTATCAAATGAGATTTGGTAGCTGAATGAGAAAAGGAATATCTCTTCATCTAGGCTCAAAAATGAAAATTATCTTTTAAAGCACAATCTATTTTAGCACTTTTTAAGTTCTTGATATATGGTAATTTAATAAACACCAAGACTATTCATACAAGGCTCAAAGTTTTAGAAAAAAGGGAAGGCTCAGATTTAAAAACAATTCACCAAAATGGCTAAAAAATTTCTAATGCCTAGAAATTCATTAAAAAATACCTTTATGTAATGCTTCTTGCATCAATTAGTTTCATGAGTCATTTTCAAAATTTTGCTCTTGCTCTAAACCTCCCTTTATGGTTTTCACCTTAGAGCTTTATTCTTTTTTTTTTCTTTTATTTTATTTATGATTATTCCACTATGCATTTGAGTACTTAAAATTCATCTAAAACAAAATTGATGATTTTTTTGAGGAATAAGCCTTCCAACATAGGTATCCATGCATAATCAAAATTGACTTTTCAAAGAATGTAATGTACACGGGATTTAAGATTTTGAAAGAAATGATAAAAAAAGCCTAAAATATGTGTTTAAAGGTAATTGAACCAAGGATCATTTTTTTCTAGAAAGATATTTTCCATTACTCCAAGCATGCCTTTTTTTTTTCTTTTCAATTTTTTTCTTTTTGTTTCTTACATAAGTTTAAAATTTTTGGAATTCAGCTTACATTAAATTTGCCCCTTAACATAAGGCATTATTTCCTAGCCTTCAAAATAAAAGCAAATGTCATCTTGATGATTTTTTTTTTTGAATTTGCCCCAAAATTTGGAGGGTGATCCTTAGTTAATGGTTCATTAAAAAAAAAATCAGTAAGCTCAAAAAAGGTAGCAAATGAATTTTGTTCTTTTGTGAAAGAAATTTAAAATATGGCCATTTTTTATTTCAAGTATGGATACTTCTATTAAAAAGTAATTCCCAGGAGATAACATTTTTCTTATTGATTTTAGATTCATTTAAATGTCTCAAATACATGATGTCATCTTTTCTTTCTTTTTTTTTTTTTGTAACTCATACACATGATGCATTTTCTCAACTTCCTACTCAAGTGAAGTGAAACATAACAATTTTTCTTTTCACAACCTATTCGAATGTTCATCAATCAGAATAGTAAAAATGCATTATTTGTGACATCAAGTAAATTTCGTTTTGTTTCAGTACATTTACCCCAATGTGAGGTAAAGGATCACTTGGTGAAAGACTAGAAAGGGAGAAGATACTTAGCAAATACGACTTTTAAGAATTTAGGATTTGGGTGGTGAAGTGTTTAAAATAGTCTTGACATTTATTAAATCACCAAAATCCAGAAAGTTTAGTAAAGTGCCTTAAACGATTTATAAATTAATCAACTATCTTGTTATTTATAGCCTAAATAAATAATGATAATTTTTAAGGTTCATCATGGTCAAGTGGGGTGAAGTTTTGAAGCTTTCATCTCTAAAGATTCTAAAGGTTCTTAATTTTCAAATTGAAAAGAATGACATGTCTAGAAAAATGTCTTATGATGCTTATTCTTAACAGTAATCACTAAATTTCTTGAAATTTTTTCACATGCATTTGCAAGTACTCAAACAATAAAAAAAAAACCAAAACTCATTGCAAACCATTGAATTCATGTTTGAGACATCAATGTACAAAGAAAAATCAACTTAGGATAAAAGTAGATTTTCATTGCTAAAAAAACTCTTGAGTCAAGGTGCCATTATGGATGAAACTTTCAATATTTTCTTTCAACTGCCTACATTTCTTGATCGAGTATGCAATCGCTCTATGTGATAGTCATATTTACTATTTGGATCATAACTTTTCACTGATGGATTTGAAATTATTTTCAAAGGTACTAGGGTAAGATACTAGTACTTTACCAGTAAAGGTAAAAGATCAAAAATTGAAATTAAGATTTTCTCAAGAATGTTTTTTTATCTTCTTTGGCTATTCAAAAGTCGAGTAGTAGATTAGGGATAAGAACTTGTATGAGGAATTGATTGTTGGGCTGGTTGATAGAGATAAGAACTTTGGGAGAGGTTAGTTATGGTAGGGTAGTAAGGTTGGTATATCAAATAAGAATGGTATGGGGTAAAGTCTTCAACCTGTTTCCTTTCATAAGTCATAACTTGAGCATATTTTCTTTTCATTTTTAGTGCACTTGCTTTTCCTTACAATAGTTGCATCATCACTTTTAAGCTTTTCATTTTTATGGCATTCTCTATTATCTCCCTAAAAATAACTATGTTAGTAAAATTCTTAGTTGTATTTTCGATCATCCTTTCATAGTATAGAGTTTTAAAAGTGTTGACAAACAAAATTGTATTTTTTTCTATCAGAGGTGGTTGAACTTGGGTAACAGTATCCTTTCACCTTTGGGCATATTTTCTGAAGCTCTCAACATATTTCTTGTCCATATTTTATAAAGACAATCAATTTGGGGCCAACTTTACAATGTGCTTATACTTGATTACAAATGCCCTAACCAATTCTTTCCACGAAATGATACAAGTTTTGTCTAACTAAGCATACCACTGAGTAGCGAACTCTGTAAGACTATCTTGGAATACATGAATCAAAAGCTTGTCATCAAGGGTATCGACAATCATCTTTTTACAATACATAATGACATGGGTCATTAGGCATTTAGCCCTATCATACTTCTCAAATTCTGTGACCTTAAACTTAAGGAACAATCACATTTGTCATTAAGCAAAGCTCCGATGCATCCATAGATCCATAAAAATCTATTCCTTCAATAGTTCGAAACCTCTCTTCTATGAAATCCATTTTTTTTAGGCACTTGAATTTTTTATTGCTTTAAATGATTTGTTTTCAATTTTTTTGGTTTTTTCAAATCATTAAGGATATGGATTAGATCAGATTTATCTTCGCTCAAAATATAAAATTATATATCCTTGAGGCTATCTATGTGTGGCTACTGAAGGTATTTCAAAATGAGAGTATGCCCCAAAACGTGGTGTTTATTATGATTGTGCCTCTTGGGATTCTTCAATGCGGGCTTCCTCTAGTACTTCATTCTCTTTATTCAAATTTTTTAGTGTTTCCATTGTCTAGGCTAGATCTTATCTCATTTCATCTTGAACTTTCTCAACTTTCTCAATTTGATTTTATTGTTTTGGCTCTATGAGTGGCAAGTAGATTATCTTGACGATTAGGCTCTTGAACTGTTACTACCACAATTAGGAATTAAGATGATGTCTAGCTATAATTTTATGCAAAAAGTAGAAAAAATTTATATATGAATGAATAGACGCATGCATTGAGTGCTATCACATAATAAAAAAGAAAAAGACAAGTTTTTAATTACAAATTAAAAATTATTCTAACAAAAATATAAAAAAATAGTCCTAAAAAAATCTTAAAATATATTGTTGGTCCTATATTTCATCTTTAAGATCTTGGTGTTTCCATGGATAAGTTCTTCAGTCACTATGATTAGGCAATGACATTTTAACAATCTTGGGCTCTTCTTCATTCCCAAAACTCAATAGGTTAGCTTTGATCAAACCTTTCACCTTATGTTTGAAAGTAAGGTAATTTTTTGTTGAATGACTCGTATTCCCAAAGTGATAATCACACTGAGTATTAGCATCAAACCACTTAGGATAAAGAGGTCTTAGTGGCTAAAGAGGAACTGGTGTAATCAAGTGATTTTTTAAGAGTTTTATGAATAGCTTACTGTAAGTCACAAGGACTAGATCAATAATAGATCTCTCTCTTTTTTTTTACTTAATGATTTCTTAGGTTGAGTAGTTGTTTGACTTACAGATGCAAGTTTTGAAGTAGAATTTGGTGTATACAACCAAAGGTTCATTGGAAAACTTAGTTGGTAAATAGGTTGATAATCACCAAGGTTTTGAAAAAGCATTGTTTATAGCTGGGAAGTTGTATGGGTATGACCAATCCAGGGGTGTCGAAAGGGAGCATTTCTTGTTTGGGTTGCAAAAGAGGTTGTGAAGGAATAACCGATTTGGGATTTGGGAATGAGTTAATTTATGGAGTTAGCGTGGCGTTAGAAGGCACTGTCTCTTATTCTTTTTTCTAACTTGGTCTTTTCTTGGGCCATTGGATGCATTGGCATGACTAGGACCAACATTAGCATCATGAAAAGCTTTTTGATCCTAGCAAAGTGGTTGCTTAATGCACACACAAATTGGAGTTTGTGAGGACTCTTAAAAATGGGCCATTTTAAGATTTTCTATCAGCTTGGTAAGTTACTTTTTTATTTCTCATAGGTTATGCCTAAATTCCTATTGGTTGAGTTTTAAAGCTTAGATCATTACTTCTAATTGATCTCTTATGTCATCTGAATTGCTACCTTAAATAAAGCAAAAGATTTTTATATTATGCAATGATATGTTGAATGCGATAAATGGATGATGATATATGAATGAATGAGATGCATGAAATGATTAAAAGAAATAATTGCATTCCTATTATGTTAACATGATTCATGCAAAAAGGAAGTGACAAACAATAACAAAGTTAACAACCAATATAAAGAAAGAAAATGACAAAACAACTTAGTGCACAAATCATATATAACAAAAGGTATGTGTGCTAAGCTTGGGTCATTTCTACAAAAAAGTAGAACGTAGCCCTACTTATAGATTAGGCTTATAAGGTTAACAAGATGCAATTTGAGTTAATTTTAAAGGTTCCCAAATTATTCTTCACATCATTGTCTATCACAGATTAGTAAAGTACCCTAATTCTCCCCTATCATATGCTATAAACGAAACACGTTCAAATTGAGTGAGAGTGTTTTATTAGCCCATGCAGAGATATGAAATCTCATAAGAGCATAGGTACTTTACTCTTTTCTTAGGAATAGAGTTTGAGTATAAAGCTCATGTTATGCATATACACATTAATGACAGAATATTAAAAGCTTGCAAAATAAATGAAGAAAAATTTTTTTTTTAGGAAAACATTAGGCTTAGATAACACAAATTCATTTATAGGCTTAACTCTCGGCATATCCCCAACGAAGTCATCAAATTGTTGTAACGCATTAATCTAAAAACTTAATCGCTAGACATAAACTTTAAGAGTTGCCATGAATCTTTTTTTTTAGGTACAATTGATCATCTAACTAAATTTGTTCTATTTTAAAAAGAAGTCCTAAACTTGGTTCGAGCATCTTTAAAAGGTAGAGTTTAGTCTATGAAACCAAAACTAGATTTAGGAATATAATTACATGTGAGCAAGGTTATAGCACCCCTACAACACCAATCAAAGGATGGTATCAGTTTGATTTTATGTTAACCAAGCCTTAAAACATGTTTGTATTTTTACTAAATAATTTAATTATTGGAAATTGATCTTAAAGTTACTCTAACCACTTGGTAGCAATTTAGACAATTTCCTTACCTTAAGAGTATTCCTGAAAACTAATGTTCTACTCTAAAGAGGCTTCGTCATTGGATTCATTAATGTATTTTCTAAGAGTTAATTATTTTTTAAAACAATCAATAAAATCCTCCAATAGTTTGGTAGGATTTTATTTCAATGCATATCCCCCAACAATTTAGTAGGATTTTTTATTCAAGAATTTATCTATGAAATTTTAGAAAGAGTCATTAAATTTTCTAATAGTTTGGTAAAATTTAACTTGAGATTTAAATCTTCTAATCATTTGGTAGGATTGGAAAATTATTTTTTCAAAAAAATTCATCAAGTCCTCCAATTGTTTGGTATTGCCTAATTTGGGATTTGAATCTTCCAATCGTTTGATAGGATTGAAAATTTATTTTTTATACAAAATTTTATTATGAAATTCTCCAATTGTTTGGTAGAATTCATAATTTAAAATTTCTAAACCCATGAAAATCCTTCAATCGTTTGGTAGGAATTATGAGTTTATTTTGAAAATGTTTTTTTTTTAAAATTAAAATAGATAAAATTTACACAAATAAAATTTACTAATTAAAATAAATTTTAAAAAAGATAGCATTACTCAGCTTGGGAAATATGACTTGATTGTAAAAAGAAAAATTGGCTAGAGTGACTCGAGTAGCTACTCAGCTCGGCTTGGAGTATGGCTTTAGAGAATTAGATAAAAGTTGATAACACGTGTGGATCTTGGGGATTTTTTATGCTAAAATGTACACTATTTGAATATTATTGTGTAAGACTAAAAATTTTTTCTCTAAGAATTCCTTTGCCTTTTCTCATTTTATCTTTTTTTTTTTTATTGTTTCTCTTTCTAAAAGAGAAGACCACCAGTGGTTGACAATCCAAACTTCACCAGAATCTAGGTTTTGTTGCCAGAATCTTGTTGGGTTTGACCGAAATCTAAGTTTTATTGTCAGATTCTGAAATTAGTTGTCGAAATTTGGGAACTTACGGGAAAACTAATAGAGAACTGGGGATTTGGTTGAAAAACTTGTCAAAAATTTTAAATTATGTCAAAAAATTTCAACCAAATTCTAAAATTATAGAAAATTTCTAGAAAAATGATAAAACAAATTAGACTCCTTGGATTTTCTAATAGTTAAATCAAACTAAATGAAACCTATAAAATCCCAAACTCAAAAAAATTTCTTCAAAACCTTTCTACTAGAGAAACTTATTGCTTTTTTTTTTTTTTCTCTCGAATCTTTTTCTATGCTACTTTGATTGCTGTGTTTGTTGTGTGATTGCTATATTCAATTATGTTGATTGTAGGTCCTTTTATAGGGCCTATTTTGGTTTGATTAGTGTCTTGATAAAATTGGATTCTTTAATAATGAAAATTCCATCTTATCATTGAATAATATCGAAATTATCTTCAAGCAAATTCTTTTACTCTAATTCAATTTTGAAAGTATGGATTGTCATTTTGAAGATAAAATTTAACGCATTTCCTTAACTTAATCACCCAATTTGATCACCGGCCACTCCTTTCCCAATTAATTTTCAGCCATTCAAGAATTATCTTTTTCTTTTCTATTTTTTTTGAAACTTCTTTTTCAAAAAAAAAAAACTAATTAGATAATAAAAAATAAAAAAACTAAATGAAATTAAACTAGAGATAAACTACAATAAAAATAAAAATTTAAAGTAAATAAAGAAAAGAATAAAAATAAAAAATAAGTAAGATAAATAAAACAAATATATATAAACAAATAAATACAATAAAAGTAAAAATATAAAATAAAATAAAATAAAATAGAAAATTGGACAATTGGGATTGGAATAAGTTCAAATCTAATCGATTTGGGCTCCAGATTAAATAGAATATCTACAATGACCTTAAGCAAAATCTGTTGTTCAAGAATTTCATCAAATTTCATATCCTAAATAATTTTGAAACTTTTTAAAATATGGTAAAATTAAAATCCACGTATTAACTAATTTAAACCAATTTAAATTGAAGTTTAATTTTTCCATTGAGTAAGTTCCCTATATCAAGAAAAAAATTAAGTCTCTTGTTTACTTGCAGATTTGATCATTTTAAGCAATATTTTGAAAAATAATTTGTCATATTTTTTAAATGTTTTATCTCGTTTCAAATAATTATTGAATTTTTTGTCTGTTAAAATATTTTAGTCCATGAGGTTAAATTGTATATTGTTAAAGGGATATTATTCAAGTTGGATTTTTCTACTTATAGTTAACTACTTTTAAATGTTTTATCTCGTATTAAATTATTATTGGATTTTTTATTTATTAAAATATTTTAGTACATGAGGTTAAATTGTAGATTTGTTAAAGGGATATTATTCAAGTTGGATTTTTCTACTTATAGTTAACTACTTTTAGCAGTTAATTAAGTTTAGGTTAAAGACTTAGCATAAGTTCAAAATACAATTTTATTGTTGGTTGCTCCTAATTATTTGTTTGCTTAGCTGTTACACTACTAGAATTTAGAGTATCACCAATGAAATTTTACCGACAGAATAAATCTATCGATAAATATCGATTGATTACTAATCGATTATCAATAGACCATAATTACAAAACAATGCTATATCCTCCAACAGAGACAATTTTCATTGATGTTTCGTAGGTAAAAATTGGGTGAGATTAGCAAAAGTAGGTGTGAGAATCACTAATGGATTATTTCGTTAGTAATCCATCGATACGAATTATTCCATCGGTATTAAAAAAATAAAAAAATAAATAAAAATTAATTTGAAAAAATAAAAAAATTTTATTGATAGAATTTTCATCTGTAATTTGTTGGTAAATTCATTTAAAATAAAATCCTTAATTCCCTTCTTATTTTCCCTAACCCCAAATCCTCAAACCATTTTTCTCTCATTCAACCCCAAATCCTTAACCATTGTCAAACTGATCTGTCTGTCCCTTTGTCGTCAACATATCTTCAGGTTTCCACTGCTGTTCTAATTGCTACTTTTCTCCTTTCATTATCACACCGTTGTTGGCTTTTTTAGGTATTTAGGAATTTCTCTTCTTTTGTTTGCCTATCAGTTTCTCTGCATCTATGTTTGTTAATTAGTGACCATTGATAATTTGTCACTGCCATTTGTTTTTGAAGAATTATTATCTTTATCAAGTCTTTAGTCAATTCTTTGACATAAATTGTCATTTTCCTCAAACTTTTACATTTCATTTCACATTTTCAATGAAGAGGAAACATAGGATTAAGAAAAACAAAAAGAGGAAGCTACCTACTAATATCAGTTCTCAGACTATCCCTTTTTTTATTTTGCTTTATCATTAAGGAAAAAAAGTTTTTAGTAATTGGATAACCACCAATCTCCATCAACTATGCGGTGGTTAATATATTCAATTTATGACCAAAGTTGTATATTAAATCATGATACTCTATCTAATTGGCCCTATATTTTGGAACCAAACTTATTGATAATTTTGTTATATTTGAACAAAACAATCCTAAAAGAAAACCCATGACAGGAAGGAAAAATTGTTTCCATTCTTTTCCTAGTTTTTTTTTTTTTAATTTATGTAAATGGAGTTTTAGTTGAAACCTCGTTATTTTTATCATCAGATTATATATTGGTGGATGTGATTAACCAATTCATTTTTCACTTAATGAAAAGTTATCATTTTTTTTTTTCATATAAGGTAATGGTTTCTACAAAAAAAAAAAAAAGAGCTTGAGCCACTATTCCTCTAGTTTTGGATGGCTTGTTAAGGATTCATAAACATATTCTCGGTCTAAACTAATTCTACTTATGCTACATTGGTGTAGATGGCATAATTATCACATGGCTACTAGTGGCAAATACTCAAGCATGAAGCTTAATTGGTGTAGACACCTAATTTTATTCAAAATATTTTATTGTTTTAACCTCGGTTCGATTTTGCAATTGGGTCTTGACCATAATGTTTTGAGCCTATTACATGATCCATTTTTAAATGTTCAAGGATAAGGCCCAATGTAAGCCCTATAGTAAAGCTCATTGCATTGGCCCGATAAAGGTCTATCATGAAAGTTAATTAATAGCCCATTGTTGGCCATTAAGCAAAAAACTAAATAAAATAATAATAATAATAATAATAATAATAATAATAATAAGTTAAAAAATTAAAAAGCTTGGCAAAAAAATTAAAAAAAAAGCCACAAAAAATGAAGTCCAAATAAAATAAAGGTCCATTAAAACTTGTTTAAAGTGGCTAAGGTGCACATAAAAAAAAAAAGGCCATGCATTTTGGCCTAACTTTGTATGCATGAAGCCAAAAAAGCAAAAAAATAAAATAAAATTGGCTAACATGAAAAATGGCAAAGGGGAAAATGCATGGCATGGCCTTGTACATAAGGCTTGTTATGGGAGGAAAAATTGGAAAATAATAGAAGGAGGAGATGTGGCTAGTTAGTGAGATTCAACGACAAAAAAAAAAGGAAACAAAATAAAAAAAAGAATACCAAAAGAAAAGTGATGGGAACTAAAAAAAAATAGAAGGGAAAAATTGAAAGAAGAAATAGTAAAAAGACGCAAGTAAAAAAAAAAAAGAGGAGGAAAAGATACGAGTAGCAGAAAAAAGAGGCGAAAGAAAAAAATTAAGGGGTATGATGCAGCGACGAAATGAAGAAAGCTAAAGGAAAGGCAGTTAGTAGTGAAAGATGAGAAAGGAGGAGAACATGAAAAAAAAAAGAAATAAAAAACTAGTAGAGGAGAATACCAAAAGAAAAAGAGAAATGTGGGCAGTCGGAGGGGAAAACCAAAAAGAGCTAGAATCACCAGCAAAAAAAAAAGAGAAACAACTAGAAAAATACCACAAAATAAAAATGAAGAAAAAAAGAAGAAGAAAGAAACAAGCAACAAAGGAAAAAAAATAAAAGAGAATGGCAAAAACGTTGGCAGCAAAAAAAAAGGACATGAATAAAAGTAGGAATAAATTGGCAAAAAAATACCAAAAAAAAAAAAACCAGCAAAGCAAGGAACCAGACATGGAAGAGAAGTAGAGAAAGACCAAAAAAAAAAAAAAGAAAAAATAGAAGAAAAAAAGCAAACTGAAATGTGACGTAGAGAAAAATCAAAAGAAAAAAAATTGGGTAGCAAGCATGTGTAAGGATAAAAAAAAAAGCAAGAAAAGAAAAAAAGACTAGTAACATAAAATTTTTTAAAAAAAAAGGGAGAAGAGGTATTGTTTTTACCTTTCTTGGCTAGCTTATGTGTATGATGTAAATGCATTAATTCATATATAGGATTTAGGATGGAAAAGGCTTAGTTTAGGTTTTGTATATAAATGAAGCAAGCATGAAATAGTTTTTTAAAGGAAATAGTATGTGAATAAAGCTTGTTAACAAATAAGTTTCTTTTAAGAGAGAAAAAATGTTAAAAGGGTGCTTTGTTTTCTCTTCTTGTTTGAGATATATTGTATGGTGATGTTTTGGTCATGGCTTGTAATAGATGAGAATAATTGCAGTTAGGTTCCACCTTTTAAAAATGCCATCCCTGCTTTTTTTTTTTTTATGGGATTGTTAGTAAGGGTTTAATGTTTGTGATCCTATCTTGGATTTGAACCACCATGATTTGTTTAAAAAAAAATCTCCTTCATGTCCTTTTATGTAGTGTTGAAAGTCATGTTCCTCTTGGACATACTCTAAAAAAAACTCTTGTAAAGTTTTTGTTTCATTTTTTTTATTTTTATGAAAAGAAAATTTTTAAACCTTTTTTGCTTATGTGTTTGCACATAAGGCTTTGCTTTGGGTGTCCTAGACTTACAAAATGATAAAAAAAAAAAGAGGTTTTAAAGCTCACAGACATGTTTTAGTCTTGCTTGAATCCTTTTTTTGTTGTCTGTGAATTTTAAAGTACCATTGTTCTTGGTATATATAAAAAAAAAAGGTAGACTTTTTTTAGACATCCAAAAGTTTTTCAGAAGATTAAGTAGGAGAGGAAGTTAGTTGGCATGAAAAAAGGAAGGGCTTAAAGTCCTTGTTTTACTTTTCTTACTTGTTGTCATTGTTGTTCTACTTGGTTTTTCATTTTGGCATGATTATGATTAATGGAATGAAATAATAATAATAATATTGAGTAAGTAAATAAAATGTAAAACAAAAAATTTTTAGAAAAATGGTGAATGATGATTTTGGAAACCTTGCCTAGATATTGAAGAGAATCCAAATCATCTTTTAGAATTTTAATTTTGCCAAAATGTTGGAAAATTATTAAATAATAAAAATAAATAATAATAATAATAATAAACTTTAATGGGAAAGAGAAAAGTATAATAAAAATAAATAAATAAAAATATAAAAATTTATTTTTTAGAAAATTATAAAAAATGAGCTTGTTTTGAAAATTTGCATAAAAGTTAGAGAGTTTTATTGAGGTTCGTTAATTTTTTAACCCTTAATGAAACTCCTACATCTAAAACTAAACCCCGAAATCTTAGTTCAAACCCTAAAGGAAAACTTAAGTCCTAAAATCCTAAAACTCTAAACCATCCCAAAATTTAAGGATTTGTGTGAGAAACTTTTGTGGGATGATTTGTTCCTAAGTACCGCCTAAATAATGGGGCATTTAGGAAATTTTACTCCATTAAGAATTTTCATATAATTCTTTAATCTAAAAAATAATCAAATTAAATAAAGAATAAAAATTAAAATGAGAGTTAAATATAAAATCTAAAAAATAATAAAATTAAATAAAGAAAAAAAATGAGATTTTAAATATAAAAAGTTGCACTCAAACTCTACATAAAGGTTAGAGAGTCGAGGTGTTCTATTTTTATTCAAGAATCTGATTTTAACTTTTAATCTCATCGTCATTTAGGAAACACATTTACATCCATATTTGCATTTATTGCTTATATATATGTTTATCTTAGTTATTGATGTTTATGATTAGCTAATTAATTATTTAATTATTTTTAAAAAAATATTAATTTTAAAAATAAATAAATAAATAAATCTAAAATAATATTTTAGGAAATATAATCTTTGGTACTTTTCTTAAATGTTGGAGAGTCACCAATAATTATCATTTTAAAAAAAATATTTTTTTTATTTTTAAAGAAATGTTGTGGTAAATTTAAACGAAGAATTATCTTTGAATTCTGCCTTTATGTTAGAAAATTTTAAGGTACTTATTTAATTTAAAAATTTTCATAGCATTTTTAAATATATATTTTTAGTTGATTTTATTTCTTAAAAATAAAAGGAATTATAATTAAATTTCATATAAAAACTATTTTGTCCAAAATCATAAATAGCACATGATTAATTGGTACCAATTTCATGAGAGGTATGGGGTTCTAATCTTTCCCTATAAATAACCAACTCCTGAAATTATCTTTTTAATAAACTTTAAATTTGTTTTATTGTTTTATTAAAAAGATAAAATTTTTTTGGTGGTCAATCTCACCTTAAAAAAAGATTGGTAGCGACTGTAGACACCCATTTGTGTCGAGGCCCAATTAGGCCCATTGGTGTTCGGGTTCAATTAGGCCCATTGATGTCCAGGTCCAACTAGGCCTATTTGTGTCACTGTTATTTGATTATTATATTTATATTTATATTTATATTTTTCTTTCTTTAGTGTTTCTGTGTTTATATTATTATTATTATTATTATTATTATCATTAGTATTTTTATTTTCTTCTTTTTTCTTGATTTTTGGTGAGAATTGTAGAAACAAAAACTGAACTAGATCAGAATCCCATAGTCAATGATGAATCAAGCTTGGATAGTTGACCAGATTCGATCGAGACTAAATTAGACTAAGGCTCGGGCATAATCAAGTTCTAGGATTCAAGCCTGGATTGATTCTATCAATTTCCTAAAATTTTGCTCTAAGGATGGCTCTAAATTGAATTTATAATTAAAAGGATGGACACGATCACTAGGGGGAATTTTCGAAGAAAAGGAAGAATGAAAAATTTCTGGGGAGTAGGTTTATGAGATTCTGGGTAGTAGGGAGTTTATGAAATTTTGGGTTTTTACGGCTTGATTTTACAATCTTGGGCATGGATCTAGGTTCCTAAGGTTAAGTTTCAGTTTTTGAAGGCTTTCTAGAGTAATCTAAAAAAAAACTGAGGAAAATCTAGGATTTTTTAGGGTTTTTTGGTTTACAGGATGAATACAATGAATTTTTGAATTTACCGATGAACTTTCTGATGAAAGTTTGAATTTTTCAGCCAGATTCTGGCCAATTTTCTAGAAATTGGTGAAAAATCTAATTTTCGATTGAATATTTAGGAATTGTTTAGAGAAAAAGGAGAGCGTTTGGGGTTCAGAGAAAGATAAGCTTAGGGATTTTTGAGCCAAAGAAATTGGGGTTTGGCTTATATACAGACCCCAAAATGGTGCCATTTTGATAGCTTAAGATCTGCGCCTTGACCTGTTGACCCGCATTCTGACCCAACCTGAATCGTAGGTTTTCCCTTTTCTATTTTTATTTTATTTTATAATTTAATTTTCTTTTGTTTTTATTTTCTTAAGTTTTTGTTTTATTTATTTAACTTCACTTGTTTTTATAAAAAAAATCTTTTCTGCAAAGCAAAATAAAAAAAAAAGAACCTTTTCAAATAAGTTTTCAAAGTAACAAAAAAATCTCTCTTTAAGTTTTCAAAAATATTTACAAAATAATAATAATAATAATAATAATAATAATAATAAAATAAAAAATATTAAAAGAAAAACCTTTCAATAATAATAATATATATAAAAAAATCTTTTTAAACAAATGAAAATATTTTTTTATCCTCTAAACTATTTGAGGATTGCTTCAAAGAAAGTCCTACGAAACTATAGGGAAAGTTACTTTTTTTGAATAAAATACTTTAATGAATCTGATGTGGAGCCTCTTTAGAGTGGGACACTAGTCTTTTGAATACTCTTGAGGTGAGAAAATTATCTTAAATTGCTACTAAACTATTAGGACAATTCTAAGACTAATTTTCAATATTAAATTATTTGGTAAATCACAAGAATGATCAAGGCTTGGATAATTTGAAATAAAATGGTACCATTCTTTGGATGGGCATTGTGGGGGTGTTGCAACCTTTCCTATGCATAGCCGACTCCCGAACCTAACATCTATTTTCACAGACCAGAATATATTTCAGATGGCCAATCACACCTAAACAAAAAAGATTGGTGGTGACTCATCTAATCCATGTTTAGTGGTAGGTTCACGGATTTATATGTTATGACAGCTTTGT
Organism: Durio zibethinus; assembly: GCF_047325235.1. Classification (NCBI taxonomy): domain Eukaryota; kingdom Viridiplantae; phylum Streptophyta; class Magnoliopsida; order Malvales; family Malvaceae; genus Durio; species Durio zibethinus. The sequence continues at coordinate 9,905,714 of NC_143180.1, forward strand.
GACTCTACTGGGGACATTGAGAGTCAGGCCGGTAAATGATTCCTTATTATCCAAGCCTTGCTTAATAAACTTGAAATTTATTTTCTTTCTTATTTTCTTTCTTTTCATTGCTTATATTTGTTTTAGTTATTCATTTATTTACTATACATATCTATCATTCATTTGCATGTGCATAACATAAGCCATCCACCAGAGTCCTACCTTTAGAAGGAAGTGAAGTACCTATGCCCTTATGAGATTTCATGTCTCTACATGGGCTAGTGAAACACTTCCACTCATATTGGACCATTTTTGCTTGTAGCCTCTGATGAGTGAGGATCGGGGTACGTTACTAGTCTGTGATAGACTATGATGTAAAGAATAATTTGAGAACCTTTTAAAGGCTGTCCAAACCACATATAGTTAACTTTAAGAGCCTAACCATAGATAGAGCCATATCCTTCCACCTTTTGTAGTTAATCCAAATTTAGGGTTATGTTGTTATTTTACTTGCTTTGTAGTGTTTATTCTTTATTTTGAAGTGATTTTGAGGTGACTAACTAATTTTCTTATCTTCTTTTTATTTCTTTTCTTTTTATGCATATTCATAAACATACATGCAAATTACATATTATGCTTACTAGCCCTTTTATTGTGAATGCATGCATTCATGCATCATTGCATTCATTTTATGCATAATTTGATAGATCCATAAACATCATTCTAAATTTGCACCATGATTATGGGAAATCAAGGTTCAAGGATAGCTTAACACCATTACTACACTTGGGCTAGAGATAAGAAAATGGGGTAAGATAATGTAGACCGGCTTGAAAGAATAAAAAAGGCTCAGGAGAACTTGAAGGAAAATTGAGTAGAATTTTGGAAGCTTTGGAAAAGGGAAATAGAGGAAAGACAACAAAAGAGGACATCTCACATGACGATATTGAGCCACTATATCCTTTAAGTTTTGACCTACATCATATTTAGACTATTCTAAGCTTTCATCAATAACAGACCACATTCCCAAATTTTAATCAAGGGAATGTTTAGAGCTATACCAATCCTATCATCATTAAAAAGGTAGATGAACCAATTCAAATTCCTAAAATAGACAAGATTAAGAAAAAAAAAAAGCTACAAATGGTTGTACCTTTAAAAGACTTTAAAATTGATCAACCCATGAGCATGATTGAGGAAAGATTGTCGGCTATAAAGGGAATTAATTTCTATGGATCTATGGATGTTGATTTTTATAGATCCATGGATGCTGCCAACCTTTGTCTAGTTCTAGATGTTGTGATTCTTTCAAAGTTTAAAGTACCAAAATTTGATAAGTATGATGGTACCAAGTACCCCATCACACATATCACAATGTATTGTCGTAAAATAGTAGCTCACACCAGCAATGAGAAGCTGCTCATACAAGTGTCTCAAGATAGCTTGATCGAGTCTACTGCAAGATGGTATGTCTAACTGGATAAGACTCGTATTAAGTCATGGAAAGATCTAACTAGATCTTTCATTAGCCAATATCGTCACATCATGATGTGGCTCTTAATCACCTTTCGTTACAAGGCATAGAGAAGAAAGCATTTGAGTTTTTCAAAGAATATGCCCAAAGATGGTAAAATGTCGCTGCTCAAGTACAACAACCTTTAACTAAAAAAGAAACAATAGTTTTGTTTGTAAGTACTTTGAAGTCCTCTTATTATGAAAAGATGATAGGAAATGCAACAAAGAACTTTGTTGATATAGTGATCTCATGAGAGATTATTGAAAATGTCATCAAGAGTGGTAAGCTTAAGGACGAAAAGACCAACAGTGCCAAAGAAGGTGGGATGCCTAAAAGAGAAAAAGATGAAGCCCAACTGTGGGTTTTGAAGGATAGCAACCCAGAAGTTATGCTTTATATCCACCATATGTTTATCCTGTTTGCTATCCAATAGCCAATAATGTTGCACAAGTTCCTTACAAGCGTTATCTCTCAATTATGAATAATATTGCTCCAAGTCTTTTTTAATCAGCTTTTCAAGTGCCTGCATATGGGCCTTATCCTATTATTACACCAATTCCAAGGTATAACAATCAAGTGAGTGGTTTAAGAAGATTCCAGGGCAATTAAGAGAGAGCTCATATTGATCTTATACCCATAACCTATACTAAGCTATTTTCAAAATTAATCCAGAATGACCTAGTATCCCCAGTCTTTTTGGAACCATTAAAGCCACCTTATCCCAAATGGTACAATGTTAATACCACATATGACTATCATAATGGGAATGTGGGTTACTCTATAGAAACTTGCCCTGTTTTTAAGCATAAGGTGCAAAGTTTGATTTGAGTAGGATCGATAAGCTTTAATGAATTAGGAAAGTTGAATATCTACAAAGACTCTTTGCCCAATCATCTAGGGGCATAACTTTAGGAAGGTTGATTTAATCTGATTATCACCTTAGGATTTCTTTAGAATATGGATCTCTTTTATGTGCTTGGATTTTAGTTTATTTTTCATCATTTTAATAAAAGTGATTGATATGATGCATTTTTATGACATTTTTTTTGTGTGAATCATTATTATTTACTTGTACCTTCTCATAACTTTTCTTATATCCATTCTTTAATTCCAAATAATGAATGTTTGGACAGTTAGGATGATAATTCAAGATTCAATTTTGAAAATATCATTCATGATGATTTGATTGATAGATAAAGATTGTTGATTCATTGGGACCACTAAATAAAAAGAAGATAAAGCTGGTGAAGAATTTTGGAAGTGATGTGAAACATGATCTTTGTGATTGTTCACTTACAAACTTGCTCTTAGCCAATGAATATTTTTCATTAAGAGTATTCATGCTTAAAATGAGAAATGGTCATTTTTTTCTATCCTTCAAAAAATAAAATTTTCCTTTGCTACACCATTTGAGCTTGTTGAAAATTTCTTTTGGGAAACCTTAACCAAGGATCACCCTCACACTAAGGGCAAAGTTTGAGAAATTTGTTTATCCTTAGGGGCAAACCGCTTTTGTGATCAAGTTTTCCTGACAAATGGAAAAATGAAAAAAAAAGAAAAATTGATGGGGCAAAATGCCAATGTGCTCTGCCAAAAAACATTTTAATGGGGCAAAATGCCAATGTGTTCTATCAAAAAAAAAGAAAAAAAGAAAATTTTTTTGATAGGGCAAAATGCTAATGGGTTTCGAAAAAAAAAAAAAACAAAAGATAGAAGAAAAAAGAAAATTGATGAAGCAAAACACCAATGTGCTCTATGCAAAGAAATGATCTTTGGTTTGGTTACCTATCAAATACAATTTGGGCCTATTTTATCCCTTTCTTTGGCACCTTTTACCTTAGCTTACATTACATCTTTTAAAAGTCTATTTTTATCAAATATGAATAGTGATTTAGAGAATCATGAATTGAATTGGGATAGGTTTGCCACTGGATTGTGTGAAGCTTTGATCAAAGTGTCAACAAAGGAGAAAAAAAATAAGAAAAAGTGTGCAAAAAAAAGAAAAAAAAAGTAAAAAGCAAAAAAAAAAAAAACAAACAAAAGAAAAGAAGAAAAGAAAGAAAAAAAAAACAAAGGAGGAAAAAAGAAAACTTAAATTAAAAACCCGAAAGGGTAGTTTAAGTGAAGATGAAAACTTAAAAAAATAATTTCATGTAAAGGTCCCTGGAAAGTGGATGATGATTAGCTTAAAAATTGAACATATTAATGGAAGATATTTTGAAAGATGATCATGAGTTGGAGTTTAAAATTGTCTGGGCAATCATTATTTTGGATGTTTTTCGGTATTTTGCCTTTGTTCACTTTTGAATCATTCTTGACCTTTTAATAATAAAAACTTATTCTTCTTATCCTTCATTAAATGAACATTCCTTGAACGAATCAAAGAAATGTATCATGTCTGTCATTGATTTGAATGATGGTAAGTAAATGAATGACATTTTTCATAAAGAGTTTTCCATTTTTGAAAAGAAGCATAAGATGAGATAAATGAAAGTAGTATGAGAAAATGATTTACATTGGGTCAAACAAGGTGATCCTGTGATGAACACAATGATAGATTGATTGATACAACCTATGTATTGTGACCAAATGAGAAGAATGACATGAATTAGTGTACAAATTTTTCTCTAAATACCAAGAAACTAAGAAAGATTGGTGGAGGTGAGAACTTTGTCACCACAATGAAAATTTCATGACATCAACACTACATACATTACATTTGCATCCCAGATAGGCATGCATTGTTGCAATATCATCATCACTCATTTTGATCTTGGCTCAGTCCAAATCATTTCTTATGACTCTTGATTTCATCTCAATCATTCATTTTTGACCTTGACTCGATCTTGATCACTTTTAGGCTTATGGCATCATCTCAGTCATTCAATCTCAACTTAGGTCAAATTATTTTTGACCAGTGGCATCGTCTTGACCGTTCATCTTCAACCTTGACTCGATCTTGGTCACTTTATCTTTTTGACTCTTTCAATTTTGTTATGAAATCTTTGTGAATGTAGAGTCTTTGTGAAACTTGAAGTCTTGCGAATCTTTTTTTTTTATGAACCAAAAAATCCTTACGAATCTTGCATCTTTATGAATCTAGAACCTTTGCGAAACTTGGGGTCTTACAAATCTTTCTTTCTTATGAACCTAAAAATCTTTGCGAATCTTTCTATCTTGCAAATATGAAAATCCTTGTAAATCTTGTATCATTGTGAATCTAGAACCTTTGTAAAACTTGGAGTTTTACAAATCTTTCTTTCTTGCGAACATTAAAATTCTTGCGAATCTTGCATTTTTGTGAATCTAGAACCTTTACGAAACTTGAGGTTTTGCTAATCTTTTTTTCTTGCGAACCTGAATGCCCTTGTGAACCTTGCACATGTGCAAAACTTGAAATCTTGTGAATCTTTCCTTTTTCTGAATCTTTCTTTCTTGTGAACCTAAAAATCAATACGAATCTTGCATCTTTATTAATCTAGAACCTCTGTGAAACTCGGGGTCTTGTGAATCTTTTTTTCTTATGAACCTGAAAGTTCTTGTGAACCTTGCACCTTTGTGAAACTTAAAATTTTATGAATATTTCTTTCCTATGAATTTGAAAGTCTTTGTGAACTTGAAACCTTTACGAATCTAAAACCTTTGCAAAATTGGGAATCTTATGAATCTTTCTTTCCTATGAATTTGAGAGTCATTGCAAATTTGTGAAAGTCCAAATTGTGAATCTTTAGATTTAGAGTGAAATATTTGAGCTTTATTTTTTTTACCTACGGTTCAATCTTGGTCACTTGATCTTGGCTCAGTCTAAATCATTTCTTCTAATTCATGGTTTCATCTCGATCATTTATTTTCTACCTTGACTTAGTCTTGGTTGCTTTATTTTTTAGTCATGATTTTGTCTCGACCACCCGATCTTGGCTCAGTCTAGATCGTTTCTTATGATTCGTGATTTCGTCTTGATCATTTATTTTCGACCTCAACTCGGTCTTGGTCACTTTATTTTTGACTCGTGGTTTCATCCTAGTCATTTGATCTTGGCTCAGTCTAGATCATTTCTTATGACTTATGATTTTGTCTGGATCATTTATTTTTGACTTTGACTCAGTCTTGGCCGCTCTATCTCTAGACTTGTGGTTTAGTCTCGGTCAATTTTACTCACTGATTTAACTTTTGATAAGAATGTGCAAAGAAGGGCTGTAGACACCCATTTGTGTTTGGGCCCAATTAAGCCCATTTACATTCAGGCCCAATTAGGCCCATTGATGTCTGGACCTAACTAGGCCCATTTGTGTCACTATTATTTTATTATTATATTTTTATTTTTAATTTTCTTTCTTTAGAGTTTCTGTGTTTATATATTATTATTGTTATTATTATTATCATCATCATCATCATCATCATCATTAGTATTTTTATTTTCTTCTTTTTTCTTGATTTCTGGCGAGAATTGTGGAAATGAAAACTGAGCCAAATCGGAATCCCATAGTCAATGATGAATCAAGCTTGGATAGTTGAACAAATTCAATCGGGACTAAATCAGATGAAGGCTTGGGCATAATCAAGTTTCAGGATTCAAGCCTGGATTGATTCTGTCTATTTTTTAAAATTTTGTTCTAAGGATGGCTATAAATTGAACTTATAATTAGAAAGCTGGACACCGTCACTAGGGGGAATTTTCGAAAAAAAAGAAGTGTGAAAAATTTATGCGGAGTAGGATTCCAAGATTCTAGGTAGTAAGAAGTTTATGAAATTTTGGGTTTTTGGGGCTTGATTTTACAATCTTAGGCATGGATCTAGGTTCCTAAGGTTAGGTTTAATTTTCTGAAGGCTTTCTAGAGTAATCTAAAAAAAATTGAGGAAAATCTAAGATTTTTTTGGGTTTTCTGGATGAACACGATGAATTTTTGAGTTTGCCGATGAACTTTTCAAGGAAAGTTTGATTTTTTCAATCAGATTTCAGCCAACTTTCTAGAAACTAGTGAAAAATCCAATTTTCGATTGCATTTTTGGGAAGTGTTTAGAAAGAAGTGAGAGCATTTGGGGTTTAAAGAGAGAGAGGCTTAGGGATTTTTGAATTGAAAAAGCTGGGGTTTGGCTTATATATAGACCCCAAAATGGTGCCGTTTTGATAGCATAAGATCTGTACCTCGACCCATTGACCCGCACATTGACCTGTATTTTGACCCGACCCGAATCGCAGGTTTTTCTATTTCTATTTTCATTTTATTTTTTGATTTTATTTTTTTAAATTTTTATTTTATTTATTTAACTTCACTGGTTTTCATAAAAATAATTTTTTTGGAAAACAAAATAAAAAGAAAACCTTTTCAAATAAGTTTTCAAAGTAATAAAAAAATCTCTCTTTAAGTTTTCAAAAATATTTACAAAATAATAATAATAATAATAATAATAATAATAATAATAATAATAATAATAATAATAATAATAATAATAATAATAATAATAATAAAAAATATCAAATATAAAAAATATTAAAAGAATAACCTTTCAATAATAATATAATATATAATCTTTTTAAATAAATAAAAAAAAAATTTTATCCTCTAAACTATTGGAGGATTGCTTCAAATTTAGCCCTGCCAAACTATAGAGAGATTTACTTTTTTCTGAATAAAATACTTTAATGAATCTGACGACAGAACCTCTTCAGAATGAGACACTAGGCTCTTGAAATACTTCTAAGGTAAGAAAATTATCTTGAATTGCTACCAAACTATTGGGATAATTTTAAGACTAATTTTTCATATTAAATTATTTGGTAAATCACGAAAATGATCAAGGCTTGGATAATTTGAAATCATACTGGTACCATCCTTTGGATGGGCGTTGTGGTGGTGCTGTAACATTCTCCATGCGTAATCGACTCCTGAACGTAACATATGTTTTCATAGATCAGAATATATTTCAGGGCCAATCACATCTAAACAAAAAAGATTTGTGGCAACTCCTCTAATCCATGTCTAGTGGTAGGTCCACAGATTTATATGTTATGGCAGCAACTCCCCTATGATTTTAAAATTTTACGTCTAGCGATCGAGTGTCCGGATTGATACATTTTGACAGCTTGACAACTTTACTAGGGACTTTTTGAGAATCAAGCAAAAAAATATTTTAATCATGCGTTATAAAAAATTTTGGATTTAATTGGTTTTATTTCCTTCATTTTAATTTTTCAAAAAAATATAAAATAAATAAATACATTGCATGTTAGTTATTATTATGTTTTGATTTTGGATTTGTGATTTATTTATGTTATTTTGATTAATATTGCTTTGCATATTTTTACATATTCATTTACATGCATGAGCTCTAGACCTGGGCTTCGTTCTTATTAGAAGGAAATGAAGTAGCAACGCTCTTGTAAGATGATAACCTCCATATTTGCTAGTGAAATACTTACACTCAGATCAAACATTTTTTGTTTATAGCCTGTAATGGGTGAGGATTGGTGTGCCTTATTAGTCTGTAATGGATGATGATGTAAGGTTTGATTTGGCAACCTTTAGATGAATAAATCTTGACCCAGCATATTGTGAGCCATAAGAAGCCTACCTAGGGTAGAGCCATACCACTTTTTTTAGAAAATCACCAAAAATTAAGACATTGTATATATTATGTTATTTTGTTGTATTATATGGTTGTTTTGTTATTTCTATTTTTTTTTGTTTGGATTATTGATTTATTTTATTTGTATAGTCTTTAACTTTGTTGCATACGTTATGTAGGCATTATATTTTTAAATGAGGTGTTTGTTTAAGGTTAGTCATTAGCAAAATAAGTTCTCATGAAATCATTAGTAATGTCAACCTCTTATAAAAATTATTTAGAAGTTAAAAGCCACACCAATTTTTTTCATAGATATTACTCAAAAGTAGGATATGTGGGGTATTCTAATGCAATTTGTGTTTAAAATGATAGTGTAAATAAAGTTAGGATAAAAATGAGTCCAAATAAAAAGAAAGAAAAGGCAAAAAAAAAAAAAAAAGAGATTTAGGACAGGTAAGGAGTTTGTTATCTTTTTGGAATTCAATCATTGCATTCTATAGTCATCGTTAAGGTGATTTGTATATTCTGGGTTGTTCTATTTTTATAGATATATTTGCATCATTATCATACTTTAGGCATTCATAGACATATTTTGTATAGCAAACAAATTAGGAATTATGTCATTCATTTAGCAAGAATAATAGCATAAACATTTTGGTTTAAACCCTTGAAGTAAAATATTTATTTTAGTGGGTATAAGAAGTTGAAAATACGAAAGATCAATTAGAAGCCCGAATTAGTGCATTAGAATGCAGTCAAGATAAGTTTGGTCATGACATTTGAGAGATGACAAAATAGCTCATTGAGTTGATGAAAATGATTGATAGACTTAAGGAACTTAAGTTGTTGCCTTCTCAAGGGTCTTTACCAATTCCAGCCTAAGTAAGTCCTATGAGCTTAAGAAGTTGTGATCAAATGATTCCTATTGGGCCTAATACATTTCCTGTGCATGATGAAGTGTTCAATGGTTTTGAGCAATAATGAAATTTGAATAAGATCATGAAAGGGATGAGTGACTTAACCACGCAATTGTTTGAGCTTCAGAATTCGATTTCCAGGATGGAATCACAAGGTTCCATATAACTTTCATAAATTGCTTCGAACCCAAACCTATATTCAAATCCTTCTCATGTCTATCTTCAATCTCATTTCCAAACATCTAGGTTCAGGCCTTAAAAAGTCATGCAGTCTCTAAAAAATCCACATCTCTTACCCTTCATTCCCCAATCACCTGTTCTGCCAATTTTGTAACTTCAAACCTTTGCACCTGCACCAAATTCTTGGACTCCTAGTCAACCTATTGCCCAAAAATTACCTAAGAAAAAGAAATAGTTAGATCATATCCCCATTTCATATGGAAAACTCTTTTCCTATTTGTTTGAGAGACACCTTGTTATCCTTATGCCTTCATAGCCTTTAAAGCCTCCATATCCAAAATATTTTGACCTAAAAGCAAGATACGAATATGATGGTAGGAATATGGGTTACTCCATTGAGAATTGTGAGGCTTTCAAACACAAGGTGCAATCACTCATAAATGTGAAATAGTTTGATCCAACGACATTAGGGGGTTAAGGATTTAGGAACAATAAGAAAGGGATGGCATGATGATGCACATAGTTGGAATTTTTTATTAGAGAGGGTTTTTAAGTGGTAGGTTATTAGGAAAATAATATGCTTTGTGGATTTTTGAACTTAAGTATGTGAATTATGGTTTATATTTAATTCTTGCCATTTTTCCAAATTTCACACTTTTCATCAAAGAGCTTTGTCATTCTGCATTCATTCATCCATCCATTTATGTATCCACTCAATATAATGCAATTCATGTGTGCTCTAAAAAGAAGGAATTTCTTCAATAATAATCCCTGTGATTTCTTTTAAGGATCAAGAGAGTATTGATTTGATAGGAAAGATGGAAGAGATTATCGAGAGACTTTTTACTCAAGGAAATGATTAACCCAAAGGACATAGCTTAGGACCTATAAGGGAACAGTCATGGAATCTAGATGAATAAAAGAGGTATAGTCTCTTGGAAGAAAGGATTCAAGATGTTGAAGGTAAAGATAAATATTGGATGTAAAGGAATCCCTACTAGTTCCAAATGTGGTTATTTCACCTAAGTTCAAGGTTTTAACATTTGACAAGTATAATGGAACTGGATGTCTTAAGACACATTTGGCTTAATACTATCACAAAATGATTGGGTATGTTAGTGATGTTTATGTTTTTCAAGAAAACATGATTGGGGTAACAACCAATTGGCATTATAGTTTGGAAAGCAGCCAAATTTGTATTTGAAAGGATTTATCATGAGTATTTTTAAAGTAATACCAACATATGTTAGAAATGGCTCCAGACTGATTAATCCTTTAGACATGAGAAGAAACCCCAATGAGAGTTATAAAAAATATGTTGGTAGTTGGAAAGAGATTGTATCGCAAGTCTAACCACCTTTAACTAATAAGGAGCAAAATTTTCTATTTGTGGATACCTTTCTTTCTCTTTATTATGATAAGTTGATTGGCAATATGCTTTTAGAATTTGTTGATTTACTCTTTGCTATTGGCAAAATTGAGGATGGGATAAAAAGAGAAAAAATTACGGATGCCAATGTGGAAATTCATAATAAAAGGCAAGGGAATATTTTCAATGAATACACTCAAGAGATAAATATTGAAAGGTGAAATGAGAGAAATCTCACCATGACACAGGAAGATTTGGTGAATGATTATTCTTATTAGTCATCATATTGTTCCTAGATGACACCTCAAGCTGGCAATTTTCCTTAATCATTTCATCTTTATGTTCCAATTCCTTTGCCACAACATTTACAAAATAAAGGATCAACCCAAGTCATTCATAAAGCTGTAAGAGAAAAAGAGTGAAAATGTATCATTCACTCCTAATGTCTTACATTGAGCTCTTCATCTTACTTGTCAAAAATCATATAATTTTTATTGTCCTTTCAAAACCTAAAAACCCTCTTTACCTAAAGTGGTATAATCCTAATGCTAGATGTGAATTCAATGATAGGGTTAAAAGGCATTCTATAGAAGATTGTACTACCTTCAAGGAAACAGTTCAAGCTTTGATTAATATAGATCCCGTGAAGTTTAAAGAATTGGTTAGTGGTTTTGATGATTGATAGTGGTGAAGATAATGGTCAATGCTGTTAAAGCTAAAACGCCAAATGGGGAATTTTTGCTTTTGTAAGTTTGAATGCCATGGCGAGTGCACTATTGAGATATGAATATTTTTGGGTTTGTGTCTGAGTGTTTGCATTGAATGAATGGATATTATGCGTCATAGTGTCTCATAGATTTATATTGTCATTTAAGGTTTCTTGATTTCTTTTAAGTCTTAGACTTGTAGGTTTTCTTTGAAAGAAAAATAGTAAAGAAGAGAAATTGTTGGATTTGAAGAAAGCCTCATGTAGTTAAGATCTAAGGTTATAGAAAGAGAACACCTTAAAAAAAGGAAAAAAAAAGAAGAAAAAAAGTTTTGTGATTAAAGAAAAAAGTCTTGGATGAGTTGAAGATCACTATTAGGAATTTTTCAAATACCTAAACACCATTTCTTAAATCATTTAGTTGATTCCATTTATCAGCCATGACCCTTTAAAAGCCATGCATTTGAACTGATGAACCTTCTCTTCACCTGATAATGTTATAATATCAAAAGGTGATATTCTTTTCCAAGGTAATGAATACTGAAACAGTTAATTGAAAAAGAGAAAAAATGTGGTTCCTAAAGGATCAGGCATATACGACATTTTTTTTAGAATTCATATATGATAATTTGGTGTGTTAATGTTATGCTGTAGGTACAAAATTTCCAAAATCAAAGCCATCCCAAGTCCTATAAAATGACCTTAGACGTACCAATCTTTCAATTCTTAACCCTAAAATTAGCCTCGTCCAATGTCTTGGGGGCATGTTGATAAGAAAAAAAAATCTCATTGTCTTTAAAACAACTTGAGTTATGATCAACCCATTCGTTCTCTTTTTGTAGAGTGACTTGAATCATTTGATATCTTAAACAGATTCATTCCATATGACCTTTTTTTCTTGTAATAACTTTCATTAAGGATGATTTATTAAAATGGGGCATCTTTATTGAATTACATTTCTAATAAAGTGGATTAATGTATGAGCTATGAGGGGTATGTAAAAAACAAAAAAGAAAAATAGTAAAAAAAAAGAGAAAAAGGTGAAAAAAAGGAAAAAGACAAATGATTATGGCATCATGCACTTAAGAAATTTGAATAAACCCAAATAAAAACTTGATAAATCCAAAAATTTTTGAAAGAAACAAAAAAAAAATCAAAAGCCTAAAATGAAAAAGCCAAAAGAAAAGTCAAGAAAGCCAATAATCCTAAAGAAAAAAGAGAGAAGAAGCCTTTTGAAATGAAAAAACATTTATTCAAGTTCATTTTTCCCAAAAGAAACTACTTTTCATTTAAGTGACTATATTTGAAATGACAAATGGTCATTTTTCATCATCTTTTCACAAATTTAAAAATTTATCCCTTGTTATCCCTTTGAGCCTGATAATTTTTTTTCAAAAATAAACCCTAAGGGTCACCCTCCACATTAGAGGGTAGAAAGGGATGTATTTAAGGGTTAAAAATGATGATGTCCAAATAAAATCCTATGTGTTGGGGCAAAGGCCCAATATAAAAGTTTCCAAGAGTTTTAAATCCACTTAGAGAAAAGAAAAAGTGAAAGAATGAAAAGGAAAAAGGTGAGGAGAAGAAGAAAAGGAAAAAAGTGAAAGAAAGAATAACAAAGGAAATGAAAGAATTCAAAAGAATGGTTAGAAAGCACACAAAAAAAATAGAAGGGGAATATACCCTAAAGTGAATCTTTCAAATGAAATAATGATCCTTAGTTTTAATTACCCTTAAATACTTGTTTTGGACCTATCTATCTTTTTCTTTGAAAACCCCAAACCTTAGCCTATGTTACATTCTATGAAAAGTCCATATTAGATCAAGCATTGATACTTTAAAATCGAAAAGCTTTTTTTGAAAAAATAACCATGACCTTTTTTATCTTTTTTATTGACTAATTTCTTGTTTATACCATTATCCCCTTTTGGATAAGTTTAAATTCTTAAGTGTGAGGTGTAATAATAAAAAAATAAAAAGAAAGAAAAAAAAGAAAACAAAAAAAATGAATGTGTTTCTAAGGTGAAAACCCTATAGGAGAGTAGTCTTGAACGAACCTTAAAGGCCACTCCTAACACTAAATAAGGTGGATGCTAAACAAAGATAAGCCAGACCTTTGTGAAAAATTCGAAGTATCAAAGTCCTAAAAGTTTAAGAAAGGTTGATTTAAAAATTTCAGCCTTTTTTCCATTCTCAAATAAATAACCTTTCAAAATCTCAAGTCTTTACAACTAACCTTGACACATATCAAAATGTCACATTTGAAAGGTTAAGGAAATGTCGAACACGTTTGGATTTCAAGGGATTCATGTTTTTAGAAAAACTTATTTTCATGTGTGAGTCTACATAGAAAAGTATATATGTCTTTTATCCCTTTTAAGTGGTAAAACCCTTTTGAATCAATAAAAAAAACTGTGTTGAACCATTCAATCCATTTTTGGAAAGCAAATTTTCACCTATTTCATTTCTGATAGGGATTGTCAATTCTTGAGAAAAATTTAAGCTTAGTTTTTTTGTATCCGAGAAAGAAGGTAAGACCGGTTTATTTAGCATCCAGGATTTAAGCCCAAGTTTAATTGGCACTCAGGTTTTAAGCCCAACTTAATTGGTGCCTATGAAAATCTAAGTCTAGTTTTTCTAGCATTTAATGAAAATTTAAGCCCAATTTAATTGGCATCCAAGTTTTAAGCCCGATTTAGTTGGCATGCAAACCTAGATTAGCTGGCATATAAACTCAGTTTAGTTGGCACACAAGCCCTATTTAGCTGGCACACAAGCTCAGTTTAGTTAGCACACAAACTCAGTTTAGCTGGCACATATGCTTAATTTTGCTAACACGTGAGCCTAAATTAGTTGGCATCGAGAAGTCTTATGCCCTGTTTAGCTAGCATTCAAATTTAAGCCTAGTTTAGCTGGCATGCAAACCTAGATTAACTAGTATGCAAGCCCATATTATCTTGCACTTATAAGGTTATAAGCCTAGTTTAGATGACATTCAGGCTTAGATTAGCAGCCACTTTACTCGACTTGCGGTTCAAGCCCAGTTATCTCATTCGACTTACGATTCAATCCCGATCATTTTTATCTTTTGATTCATAATTTAATCCTGATCATCTTAAGACAAAAAAAAGCAAAAAAAATCAAATATAAAATATAAAAAATATATAAAAAGTAAAAAAAAAAGCCTCAAAAAATAATTTCTTTTAAATTAAAAAAACTCTATTTAGGAAGTAAATTTCAGACAAAATTATTGTCTATATCTTTGCATTATTCCTGATCCTAAAAATATATACAAAAAGAAGTAGTTAAGATACCTAACTTTATTCGGGATATTGTATTATTTTAACCTAAGCTCGATTTTGAAATTGGGCCTTGATTAAAATGTTTTGGGCCCATTACATGATCCATTTTTAAATGCTCAATAATGAGCCCCAATATGGGTCCCATAGTGAAGCTCATTGTATTGGTCCATTTGAATGCCCAAAATGGCCCGTTGCATTGGTCTAATAAAGGTATATTCTTAAAGCCCATTAACAGCCCATTGTTGACCATTAAGCAAAAAACCAAATAAAATAATAGTAATAATAATAAATAAATAAATAATAAAAAGCTTGGCCAAAAAATTCAAAAAAATAAAAAATAGAAAAAATAATAAGCCAAGAAAGAATGATGAAGTCTAAATAAAATAAAACCATATTTGGCTTTGTTTAAACTAGTTTAAAATGGCTAAGATCCACATGGAGAAAAAAAAAAAGAAAAGCCCATGCATTTTGGCCTAACTTTGCATGCATAAAGCCAAAAAACAAAAAAAAAAAAAAGCTGATGTGAAAAACGACAAAGGGAAAAATGCATGGCATGGCCTAGTACATGGGGCATTTTGTGCGAGGAAAAACTAGAAACCAATAAAAGAAAGAGAGGTGACCGATTAAGTAGGATTTAGTGACAAAAGAAAAAAAAAAGAGAAGCAAAATAAAAAAATAAAAATACCAGAAAGAAATGGATGGAACCGAAAAAACAAAAAAGAAAAAAATTGAAAGAAAAAATATTAAAAAGAAGCAAGCATAAAAAAAATATAGAGGAAGAAATAATTCGGGTAGTAGAAGAAAGAGGCAAAAGGAAAAAGAAAACTGGAGGCATGAGGTAGCAGCGAAAGGAAAAAAGCTAGAGAAATGATAGCTGATAGTGAAAAAAGAGAGAGGAGGAGAACATAAAAAAAAAAGAAATGAAAAACTAGTAAAGGAGAAACTTAGAAAAAAATATGAATGTAGGTAGTATGAGGGGTGAACCTGAAAAGCATTGGAATAACCAATGAAAAAAAATAAGGGAGAAGCAACTAGAAAAGCACCAGAAACCAAAAATGAAGAAAAAGAGAAAATAGCAAAAAACAAGAGGCAAGGCAAAAAAAAATTAAGAGATAATAGCAAAAGCGCTGGCAGTAGAAAGAATAAATGACATGAAACAAGTGCAGGAAAAAGCTAGTAGCAGATACCAAAAAGAAAAAGAACATAGCAACAAAGCAAGGAACCAAATATAGGGGAAAGCAGAAAGGAACCAAAAAAAAAAAGAAAACTAAAGCAGAAAAAAGCAAATTGGAGCATAAAGCAGAAAAAAACCAAAAGCAAAAAAAGAAAATGAGGTAGCAAACATGTGTGAGGAGCAAAAAAATAGAAAAAAAGCAAGAAAAAAAATAAAAAACCAGTAATGAAAAATTAAGAAAAAGGGAAAAGAGGTATTATTTTTATATTTGTTCACTAGCTTATATGAATGTTATAAATGCATTAATTTTCATACAAGATTTAGGGTGTAAAAAATTTAGTTCGGGTTTTGTATGTAAGTGCAAGATGCATGAAATAGTTTTTTAAAGGAAATAGTATGTGAATAAAACTTGTTAACAAATGGGTTTCTTTTGAGAATGAAAAAAAATGTTGAAAGGGTGCTTTGTTTTCTTTTCTTGTCTGAGATATGTTGTATGGTGATCTTTTGGTAATGGCTTGTTTAGATGAGAATATTCCTACTTAGGTTCTACCTTTTCAAAGTTAATGTTCAAGATCTTAGCTTGGTTTTGAACTACCATGCTTTGTTTCAAAAAAAAAAATCTCCTTCATGTCCTTCAATGTAATGTTGAAAGTCATTTACTTTTAGACATATTATAAAAAAAAATAAAAAACCTTATGTAAAGTTTTGTTTCATTTTCTTTTATTTTTATAAAAAGAAAAATTTAAAACCTTTTTTGCTTATGTGTTTACATGTAAGGCTTTGCTTTGGGTGTCCTAGACTTACAAAATGATAAGAAAATGAGGTTTTAAAGCTCACATACATATTTTGGTCTTGTTGAATCCTCTTTTAGTTGTTTGTGAATTTTAAAGTCCCATTGTTCTTGGTATAAAAATATAAAGGTAGATTTTTTTCTAGCATCCAAAAGTCCTTCAAAGATTAAGCAGGAGAGGAAGTTAGTTGGCTTGACAAAGGAAAGGGCTTAAAGTCCTTATTTTACTTTTCGTACTTATTGTCTTTGTTGTTCTACTTGGTTTTTAATTTTGGCATGAGTATGATTAAGGGATTGAAATAATAACAATAATATTGAGTGAATATATAAAATGTAAAAAAAATTTTTTTTTTTAAATAATCAATGATGACTTTGGAAACCTTGCTTGGATGTTGAAAGGAATCCAAATCGTATTTTAAGAATTTTAATTTTACTAAAATGTTGAGAAGTTATTAAATAATAAAAAAAATAATAAAAGTAAATAAATAATAATAATAAAAAACTTTAATGGGAAAGAAAAAATTATAATAATAATAATAAATAAAATATAAAAATTCATTTTTTAAAAAAATTATAAGAAAACAAGTTTACACTGAAAATCCGTCTACAATTTAGAGAGTTTTAAAGAAGTTTGTAAAATTTTTAAACCTAAATGAAACCCTTAAACCTTTAAAGAAACCATGAAATCTTTATTCAAACTATCGACACCCATTTGTGTCTAGGCCCAATTAGGCCAATTGGTGTTTGGACCCAATTAGGCCCATTTACATCTAGGCCTAATTAGGCCCATTGATGTCCAAGCCTAATTAGGCCCATTTGTGTCACTATTATTTCATTATTATGTTTTTATTTTTATTTTTACTTTTCTTTCTTTGGTGTTTCTATGTTTATATTATTATTTTTTTTCTTTTTTTTCTTGATTTTTTGTGGGAATTATGGAAACGAAAACTAAGCCAGATCAGAATCCTATAGTTAATGATGAATCAAGCTTGGATAGTTGACCAGATTCAATCGGGACTAAATCAGACTAAGGCTCGGGTAGAATCAAGTTCCAGGATTCAAGCCTGGATTGATTTTGTTCGTTTCCTAAAATTTTGCTCTAAGGATGGCTATAAATTGAACTTATAATCAGAAGTGTGAAAAATTTCTGGGGAGTAGGTTTCCGAGATTATGGGCAGTAGGGAGATTTTGAAATTTTGGGTTTTTGGGGCTTGATTTTACAATCTTGGGCATGGATCTAGGTTCTTAAGGTTAGGTTTAAGTTTTTGAAGGCTTTCTAGAGTAATCTGAAAAAAATGGGGAAAATCTAGGATTTTTTTGGGTTTTCAAGATGAACACAATGAATTTTTGAATTTGCCAATGAACTTTTTGATGGAAGTTTGAATTTTTCAGCCAGATTTCGATCAACTTTCTAGAAACTGGTGAAAAATCTAGTTTTTAGATGAATTTCTAAAAAGTGTTTAGAGAGAAGGGAGAGTGTTTGGGGTTTAGAGATAGAGGCTCGGGGATTTTTAAACCAAAGAAGTTGGGGTTTGGCTTATATACAGACCCAAAAATAGTGTCGTTTTGACAACATAGGATCTGTACCTCGACCCATTGACTTGCGCCTTGACAGGCATTCTGACCCGACCCAAATCGTAGGTTTTTCCTTTTTTATTTTCATTATATTTTTTGATTTTATTTTCTTTCATTTTTATTTTATTTGTTTAAATTCATTGGTTTTCAGAAGAAAAAAAAATCTTTTCAAATAAGTTTTCAAAGTAATTAAAAAAATCTCTCTTGAAGTTTTCAAAAATATTTACAAAATAATAATAATAATAATAATAATAATAATAATATTAATAAATATAAAAAAAACTTTTCACTAATAATAATATATATAATCTTTTTAAACAAATGGAAATATTTTTTTATCCTCTAAACTATTGGAGGATTGCTTCAAAGTAAGTCTTACCAAACTATTAGAAGATTTACTTTTTCTGAAGATTTACCAATGAATTCAACGACGGAGTCTCTTCAGAACAGACACTAGTCTCTATGAATACTCCAGATGTGAGAAAATTATCTTAAATTCTTACCAAACTATTGAGACAGTTTTAAGACTAATTTTTAATATTAAATTATTTGGTAAATCACAAAAATGATCAAGGCTTGGATAATCTGAAATCAAACAGGTACCATCTTTTATATGAGCATTGTGGGGTGCTGTACCCTTCTCCATGCATAACTGACTCCTAAACCTAATATCTGTTTTCACATACTAGAATATATTTTAGGTGGCCAATCACACCTAAACAAAAAAATTGGTGGTGACTCCTCTAATCCATGTCAGTGGTAGGTCCACGGATCTATATGTTATGACAGCTTGGTGACTCCACTGGGGACATTGAAAGTTAGGTCGATAAATGATTCCTTATTATCCAAGCCTTGCTTATTAAAATTGAAATTTTTTTTTTTTTATTTTATTTCTTTTCATTGCTTATATTTGTTTTAGTTATTTATTTATTTACTATATATATCTATCATTCATTTGCATATGCATAACATAAGCCCTCCATCTGGCCTCTACCTTTAGGAGGAAATGAAGTACCTATGCCCTGTGAGATTTCATGTCTCTGTATGGGCCTACGAAGCACTCCCACTCAAATTGGATCATTTCCATTTGTAGCCTATGATGGGCGAGGATCAGGGTAATTTACTAGTTTGTTATGGACTATGATGTAAAGAACAATTTGAGAACTTTTTAGAGGCTATCCAAATAGTATATAGTTAACTTTAAGTGCCTAACCATAGATAGAGCCATGTCCTTCCACCTTTTGTAGTTAATCCAAATTTAGGGTCATGTTGTTGGTTTACTTGCTTTGTAGTGTTTATTCTTTATTTTAAGGTGACTAATCAATTTTCTTATCTTTTTTTTTTATTTCTTTTCTTCTTGTGCATATTCATAAACATACATGCAGATTACATATTATGCTTACTAACCCTTTATTGTGTATGCATGCATTCATGCATCACTGCATTCATTTCATGCATAATTTGATAAACATCATTCTAAATTTGCACCATAATTATAGGAAATCAAGGTTCAAGGTTAGCTTAACACCAGTACTACACTCGGGCTAGAGCCAAAAAAATGGAACAAGACAAATGTAGACCGGCTTAAAAGAATAGAAAAGGCTTATGAGACACTTGAAGGATAATTGAGCAAAATCCTAGAAGCTTTGGAAAAGAAATATAGAAGAAAGGCAATAGAATAGGACATCTCACATAAAGATATTGAGCCACTATATCTTTCAGGTTTTGGCCCACATCAGACTCAGACTACTCCAAGCTTTCATTAACAACATACCACATTTCCAAATCTCAATCAAGGGAATGTTCAGAGCTATACCAATCCTATTTTCACTAAAAAGGCAGATGAGCCAATCCAAAATCCCAAAATAGATAAGATTAAAAAGAAAAAAGTTATAGATGGTTGTACCCTTAAAAGACTTTAAGATCGATCAAGCCATAAGCATGATTAAGGAAAGATCATGGGCTATAAAGGGCATTAATATCTATGGATCCATGGATGCTGCCAACTTTTATCTAGTTATAGATATTGTGATTCTTTTAAAGTTTAAGGTACCAAAATTTGAGAAGTATAATGGTACCAAATGCCCTATCACACATATCATAATGTATTGTCATAAGATGGTAACTCACATCAACAATGAGAAGCTGCCCACGCAAGTTTTTCAAGAAAGCTTGATTGAGTCTACTGTAAGATGGTATGTCTAACTGGATAGGACTCGCATTAAGTCATGAAAAGATCTAACTAGATCTTTCATTAGCCAATATCGTCACATTATAGATATGGCTCTTAATTGCCTTTCATTACAAGGCATGAAGAAGAAAGTATCTGAGTCTTTCAAGAAAATGCCCAAAGATGGCAGAATGTCGCTGCTCAAGTACAACCACCTTTAACTAAAAAAAAATAATAGTTTTGTTTGTAAGTATTTTGAAGTCACCTTATTATGAAACGATGATAGGGAATGCAACAAATAACATTGCTGATATGGTGATCTCATAAGAAATTATTGAAAATGCCATCAAGAGTGATAAGCTTAAGAAAAAAAAGACCAATAATGCCAAAGAAAGTGGGATGCCTAAAAGAGAAGATGAAGAAGCCTAAGTAATAAGTTTTGAAGGATAGCAACCTAGAAGTTATGCTCCATATCCACTATATGTTTATCCTGTTTACTATCCAACATCCAATAATGTTGCACAAGTTCCTTACTAGCTTTATCTCCCAATTGTGAATAATATTTCTCCAAGTCTTCCTCAATCAGCTTTTCAAGCACCTGTATATAGGGCCCTATCCTGTTACTACACTAGTTTTAAGGTTTAACAATCAAGCGAGTGGTTTAAGAAGATCTAGGGGCAATCAAAAGAGAGCTCATATTGATCTTATCCCCATAACCTATACTAAGTTATTTTCATAATTGGTCCAAAATGACCTAGTATCTCCAATCTTTTTGGAACCATTAAAGCCATCCTATCCCAAATGGTACTAATACCACATGTGACTATCATAATGAGAACGTGGGTCACTCTATAGAAACTTATCTTGGTTTTAAGCATAAGGTGCAAAATTTGATTCGAGTAGGTTAGATAAGCTTTGATGAATTAAAAAAGCTTAATATCCATAAAGACTCTTTGCCTAATCATTCAGGGGCATGACTAGGTTGATTGAAAATGATTATCATCTTAGGATTTCTTAAGAATATGAATCTCTTTTATGTCCTTGGATTTCAGTTTATTTTTCATCATTTTAATAAAAGTGACAGATATGATGCATTTTCATGATGTTCCTCTTTTATGTGAATCACTATTAGTCACTTGTACCTTTTCATACCTTTTCCTATATCCATTCTTTAATTCCAAATAATGAATGCTCAGATGGTAAGGCTGATAATTTAGGATTCGATTTTGAAAATATCATTCATGATGATTTGATAGATGAAGATTGTTGATTCATTTGGACTACTAAATAAAAAAAAGATAATGCTAGTGAAGAATTTTGAAAGTGATGTGACACATGATCTTTGTGATGTTTCATTTACAAGCTTGCTCTTAGCCAATAAATGTTCTTCATTGAGAGTATTCATGTTTGAAATGAGAAATGGCTATTTTTCTTCTACCCTTTAAACAATAAAATTATCCCTTGCTACCTTATTTGAGCCTGTTGAAAATTTTTTTTAAGAAACCCTAACTAAGGATCACCCCTACACTGGGGGCAAAGTTTGAGAAATTTGTTCATCATTAGGGTTAAAACCCTTTTGTGATCAAGTTTTCCTAACCAATGGAAAATTGAAAAAAGAAAAAGAGAAATTGATGGGGCAAAATGCCAATGTGCTCCGTCAAAAAGCAAAAGAGAAGAAAATTTTTTTTTATGGAGAGAAATGCCAATGTGCTAAAAAAAAGTAAAAAAAAAAAATAAAACATAGAAGAAAAATAAAATTGATGGGGCAAAACGCCAATTTGCTCCACATGAAGAAATGATTGTTGGTTTGATTACTCGTTAAATACAATTTGGGCCTGTTTTGTCCCTTTCTTTGGCACATTTTACCTTAGCTTACATTACATCCCTTCAAAGTCCATTTTGATCAAATATGAAAACGTGATTTAAAAAATCATGAACTGAATTTGGATAGGTTTGCCACTGGATTGTGTAAACTTTGATCAAAGTGTCAACAAAAGAGAAAGGGAAAAAGAAATAAGAAAAATGTGTGCAAAAAAAAAGAGAAGAAAAAAAAAGCAAAAAGCAAAAAAAAAAAAAAAACAAACAAAAGAAAAGAAGAAAAGAAAGAAAAAGAGACAAAAGAGGAAAAAATACTTAAATTGAAAACTCGAAAGGGCAGTTTAAGTGAAAATGAAAACTTGAAAAAATAATTTCATGTGAAGGTCCTTGAAAAAGGGATGATGATTAGCTTAAAAATTGAAGATATTAATGGAAGATGTTCTTAAAGGATGATCCTAAGTTGGAGTTTAAAATTATCTGGGTAATCATTATTTTGGATGTTTCTCAACATTTTGCCTTTGTTCACCTTTATGTCATTCTTGACCTTTCAACAATAAAAACTCATTCTTTTTATTCGTCACTAAATGAACATTCCTTGAATGAATCAAAGAAATGTATAATGTCTGTCACTGATATTTTTCATAAAGAGTTTTTCATTTTTGAAAAAAAGACAAGATGAGATAAATGAAAGGAGCATGAGAAAATGATTTACATTTGGGCAAGCAACGTCATCTTGTGATGAACCCATGATAGATTGATTGACACAACCTGTGAATTATGACCAGATGAGAAGAATAACATGAATCAGTTGACAAAATTTTCTCTGAATACCAAGAAGCTAAAAAAGACTGGTAGAGTTAAGAACTTTTTCACCATAATGAAAATTTCATGACATCAACACTACATACATTACATTTGCATCCCAGATAGGACATGCATTATTGCAATATCATCATCACTTATTTTGATCTTGGCTCAATCCAGATCATTTCGTATGACTCGTGGTTTCATCCTGGTCATTCATCTTTGATTTTGACTCGATCTTGGTCACTTTCAGGCTCGCCACATCATCCCAGTTATTTGAACTTGACTTAGGTAAGATCATTTTTTACCTATGGTATCGTTTCAGCCATTCATCTTCGACCTTGATTCGATCTTGGTCACTTTATCTTTTTTACTCTTTCAAATTTTTTATGAAATATTTGTGAATATAAAGTCTTTGCAAAACTTAGAATCTTATGAATCTTTCTTTCTTACGAACCTAAAAATCCTTGAGAATCTTGCATCTTTGCGAATCTTGAACCTTTGTAAAACTTGAGGTCTTACAAATCTTTCTTTCTTGAGAACCTAAAAATCTTTGTGAATCGTGCATCTTGTGAATCTTTCTTTCTTGCGAACTTGAAAATCCTTACAAATTTGCATCTTTACAAATCTAGAACCTTTGTGAAACTTAGGGTCTTATGAATCTTTCTTTATTGCGAATTTGAAAATCCTTGCGAATCTTGCATCTTTGTGAATCTAGAACCTTTACGAAACTTGGGGTCTTGCGAATCTTTCTTTCTTATAAACCTGAAAATCTTTATGAATCTTGCATCTTGTGAATATTTTTTTCTTATGAACCTGAAAATCCTTGTGAATCTTACATTTTTGTGAATTTAAGAACCTTTACGAAACTTGGGGTATTGTTAATCTCTTTTTGTTGTGAACCTGAAAGCCTTTACGAAACTTACACTTTTGTGAAACTTGAAATCTTACGAATCCTTCTTATCTCTGAATCTATCTTTCTTACAAACCAGAAAATCCATGTGAATTTTCCATCTTTGCGAATCTAGAACCTTTGCAAAACTTGAGGTCTTATGAATATTTTTTTCCTGCGAACCTGAAAGTCCTTACGAACCTTGCACTTTTGAAAAACTTAGAATTTTGTGAATCTTTCTTTCCTGTGAATCTGAAAGTCTTTACGAACTTAAAACCTTTGCAAATCTAGAACCTTTGCAAAACTGGGAATCTTATGAATCTTTCTTTCTTATGAATCTGAGAGCATTGCAAATTTTTGAAAGTTCAAATTGTGAATCTTTAGATTTAGAGTTAAATATTTGAGCTTTATTTTTTTTACCTATGGTTCAATCCTGGTCACTTGATCTTGATTCAGTCCAGATCATTTTTTATGATTCGTGGTTTCATCCTGATTATTTATTTTTGACCTCAACTCAGTCTTGATCACTTTATTTTTGACACGTGGTTTTGTCTCAATCACTCAATCTTGGCTCAGTCTAGATCATTTCTTATGATTCATGGTTTCATCCTGATCATTTATTTTTAACCTTGACTCGGTCCTAGTTGCTTTACTTTTGACTCATGGTTTCGTCCTGATCACTTGATCTTGGCTTAGTCCAAATCATTTCTTATGACTCGTGGTTTCATCCCGGTCATTTATGTTTGACTTCGACTCAATCTTGGTTGCTTCATTTTCAGACTCGTGGTTCAGTCTCGGTTAGTTTTACTCACTGATTTAACTTCAGGGTTAGAACAAAACGGGTATCTAAGTCTTTGCACTATCCTTATCTGACAGGAACGTGCAAATTGAGGCAGCTGTAGACAACCATTTATGTTCAGGCCCAATTAGGCCCATTGGTGTTCAGGCCCAATTAGGCCCATTTACATTATGGCTCAATCAAGCCCATTGATGTTTGGGTCTAATTAGGCCCATTGATGTCTGACCCAACTAGGCCCATTGTGTCACTGTTATTTGATTATTATATTTTTATTTTTATTTTTCTTTCTTTAGTGTTTTTGTGTTTATATTATTATTATTATTATTATTATTATTATTATTATTATTATTATTATCATTAGTATTTTTATTTTCTTCTTTTTTTATTTATTGCGAGAATTGTGAAAATGAAAATTGAACCCGATCAAAATCCCATAGTCAATAATGAATCAAGCTTGGATAGTTGACCAAATTCAATCGAGACTAAATCAGACTAAGGCTCGGGCAAAATCAAGTTCCAAGATTCAAACCTGGATTGATTCTGTCCATTTCCTAAAATTTCGCTCTAATGATGGCTATAAATTGAACTTATAATTAGAAGGATAGACATGGTTCTTAGGGGGATTTTCGAAGAAAAAGAAGTGTGAAAAATATCTGAGGAATAGATTTTCAAGATTCTGAGTAGTAGGGAGTTTCTAAAATTTTGGGTTTTTAGGGCATGATTGTACAATCTTGGGTATGGATCTAGGTTCCCAAGGTTAGGTTTATGTTTCTTGAGGCTTTCTAGAGTAATTTGAAAAAAACTGAGGAAATTTTGAGATTTTTTTTGGTTTTCTAGATGAACATGATGAATTTTTGAATTTGCCGATGAACTTTTTAGTAGAAGTTTGAATTTTTCGGCCATATTTCTACCAACTTTCTAGAAATCGATGAAAAATCCAATTTTCGATTGAATTTTTGGGAAGTGTTTAGAGAGATGGGATAACATTTGGGGTTTAGAGAGAGAGAAGCTGGGGGATTTCTGAACCAAAGAAGCTAGGGTTTGGCTTATATAGACCCTAAAATGGTGCCGTTTGACAATACAGGATCCGTGCCTCAACCCGTTGACCCGTGCATTGACCAGCATTCTGACTCGACCTGAATCACAAGTTTTTCCATTTTTATCTTCATTTTATTTTTTGATTTTATTTTCTTAAGTTTTGATTTTATTTATTTAACTTCACTGGTTTTCATTAAAAAATAATCTTTTCTGAAAAAAAAAATAAAAAAAAAACCTTTTCAAATAAGTTTTCAAAGTAATAAAAAAATCTCTCTTTAAGTTTTCAATTACAACAACAAAAATAATAATAATAAAATAAAAAAACCTTTCAATAATAATAATATATATAAAAAATCTTTTTAAACAAACGAAAATATGTTTTTAACCTCTAAACTATTAGAGGATTGATTCAAAATAAGTCTTACCAAACTATTGAAAGATTTACTTTTTTTGAATAAAATACTTTAATGAATCCGATGACGGAGCCTCTTTAGAATGGGACACTAGTTTCTATGAATACTCCTAAGGTGAGAAAATTATTTTAAATTGCTACCAAATTATTGGGACAATTTTAAGACTAATTTTCAATATTAAATTATTTGGTAAATCACAAAAATGATTAAGGCTTGGATAATTTGAAATCAAACTGGTACCATCCTTTGGATGGGCGTTGTAGAGGTGTTGTAACATTCTCCATATGTAACCGACTCTCAAACCTAAAATCTATTTTCATAGACCATAATATATTTCAGGTGGCCAATCACACCTAAACAAAAAGATTTGTGGTGACTCCTCTAATTCATGTCTAACGGTAGGTCCATGGATCTATATGTTATGACACAAACCCTAAATGAAAGCTTCAGCCCTAAAGTCTTGAAATTCTAAACCATCGCAAAATTTAAAGATTTGTGTGAAAAACTTTTGTGGGATAATTTGTTCTTAAGTATTGCCTGAATGATGGGGTGTTTAGAAAATTTTATTCCATTAAGATTTTTCATATAATTCCTTAATTTAAAAAATAATAAATTAAATAATGAATAAAAAATAAAAGTAAGATCTTAAATATAAAATTTTAAAAATAATAAAATTAAATAAAGAATGAAAAATAAAAAAAATTTAAATATAAAAAAGTTGTACCCAAACTTTGCCTAAAGGTTAGAGAGTCCAAGTGGTCTTTTTATATTCATGAACCTGATTTTAACTTAGCATTTCATCGTTATTTGGGACACACATTTACATTCATATTTGCATTATAGCTTATAAATATGTTTATCTTAATTATTTATGTTTACGCTTAGCTATTTATTTATTTAATTATTTTAAAAATTTTATTAATTTCAAAAATAAATAAATAAATCTAAAATAATATTTTGAGGAATATAATTTTTGGTACTCTACTTAGATGTTAGAGAGTCACTAATAATTATCAGTTTCAAAGAATATTATTTTTATTTTTAAGGAAATATTATGGTAAATCTTAAACGGAAATGATGAACTTTGAAATTTGCCTTTATGGTGGAGAATTTTAAGATATTTCTTTAATTTAGAAATAGTCACAACATTTCTAAATAAAGATTTATAATTGATTTTATTTTTAAAAATAGAGGGAATTATAATTAAATTTTGTGTAAAAACTATTTTTGTCAAAAATTTTAAATAGGGCATGATTAATTGTATCAATTTTATGGGTATTGTGTTAGTGCTAATTCTTTCCCATGCATAATTGACTCCCGAACCTAATCCTATTTTCATGGACCAAAATTATCTTTTTAATAAACTTTAAACCCATTTTGTTTTATTAAAGTGATAAAATTTTTTAGGTGGCGAATCACCCTTTAAAAAAAGATTGGTGACAACTTCTCTTGTTTTCATGATTTTAAAATTTTACGTCTAGTGATCGAGTCTTGGATTGATACATTACAAAAATTAGTAGGGGCTATAAAGTTTATGCAAAATGTTTCTAATTACACAATTTAAGCTTTTGGAGTAGGTGCTTATGAAACATAATGTTAATTGTTTGGCTATTAGATTCTGAGATGTCTTGCTTAATAACTGTATTTTGTTTTATTAATATACTTGGTTGCACATTGTTACTCTTGTGTTGTTGAATGATTTCTTGTAGAACTTGTACTAGTTTTTTATTGGAAAATGATAGTTTTGTTGAGATAAAAGGAGAGCCTATAGGTGTACACATAGCAATAAAGATTATCTGAAGCTATCTCTAAAAGTTCCTGGTTTACCACAACGTTGTTGAGGTATTTGAAATGCAAGTAAGCCTTTTGATCGTGATGCTTTAGTTGACTGATTTCTAAAATCTGTTTGATTTGGAAGTTCTAATATCAAATATTATCCTTTGTGTATAAAAGCCATCTGCATGGTTTTCTAATTAATGCTAATGGTAGAGCTCATATTTGTGCTTATCCATAATATATGTATATCCAATCTCAATTTGAAGATTCTTATGAATCTCATGATCTACTTTCATTTGATAGGCTTTCCCACCAGGGCCTACCATTGTTTGGAAGGCATGTTTATATGGAAAGTCATGGAAGGTCATTCATCATATAAGTAAGTTAAACAATTAGTGGTAACAAATGTGTGATCTACTTGATTGTAGCTTTAACTTACTTCTACCGACTATCTCTGTTTCTTGATAGTTTCATACCATTTACTACTTCATTGTATGCATTAAAGTTCTAATAATTGGTGGATTAGTTGTTGGTTAATGGAGATTTTTAGATTTTTGAAGTTTTATGCTTTGCTAGTTGTTTCAGTCAACTTGAGTAAGAATTTTAGTAGTTACCTTTGTTCCTAATATTATAGATGGGATTGCACTTGATTTATCTAATGTAGAGATTTTGAAGGAACCATTTTTCTTGAAAATTGTTTTACACCTTATTAGAATTTTTTCCACCTTTAGGTTTGTATTCAAGCTTGTATAGTGATTTTTGGTTATTTGTTAGATATATTGCATGGAAATTCTATTAGATCAATTCAATAATTATATTACTTAGTAAATAAAACTGTTTATTTGCATGTTATAATGTATGCAGTTCTTGCAACACTAAGAGGTAAGAAAAGGGACTTAATGCATGAAGTGTGATAGTAATTTATTTAGATTTAAGGGGAGTAGCCATTTGTGGTTAGCCTAAATGCAATGATTGCTCTTCATATTAACTTTGTGTGCACACCATGTCTTATTTATTTTTGTTTGGTTTCTTACAAACAAACTCTACCATTGTGTTTTTTCATGTTTTAAGTTATTTTGCTTTTCTCATTATTTCACTAACAAGTAATCTATATTATATATCTATTTCTTTCACAAACTTTTATAATTCCTTTTACAGGTTATAGCCAAATATGAAATGTATAATTTTTACGAATAAAATTGTTGTTGCAAGATCCTTATTATACATACTGTAAAAGCTTAAGTTCCTATTTTCTTAAAAGTGCCATTTTTTCATGGGAGTACATTCTAAACTTAAAAGTATGTCACAAAAGACAACAAAAAACATTTTTGAAAAGTTCATAATTGGAGAGGTAATCTTTTTTTGCTAGTTGAATTGTTATTTGTATCTTTGCTTCTTAGCTTACTAGCTCAGTTCATGCTTTGGGCACAATTTGGGGTAGAGTTTGTGTTTTCGGCAACTTACCATTACTATTAATGTTTCCTAAAGGAAGTGAATTCCCTAATTTCTCACAGTTGTCATAAGATAGAAGCTCTTCCATTTGGTCTTTACTCTTGTAGCTTGAACCTATAGTTATAATTGGTTGTAATCTTTCACAACATTTTTGGACCTGGGGGCAAGTCACCCAAAAGTCAAACGAACAGAGAAATTTGGAAAACAAAAGTTAAAAATCTGTTTGATAGAATAAAAAAAAAAGAGTCACCACCAATCTTTTTTAGAATGTTATTGGCCACTAAAAAATGTTATCTTTTTAATAAAACATTTAAATTAGGTTTAAAGTTTTGTAAAAAGAACAACTTTGCAGTGTATGAAACTAGAGTTTAGGTCTAAGAGTCAATTACGCATGAGGAAGGATTAGTACTCCCATAACACTTGTCGCAGACAGTACCAATTGATTGCATGTAATCCATTAATTTTGGTTATAATGGTCCTATTTTTAATGTTTAAAATTAATTACCATTTTTCTTTTCTTTTCTTTTTTGAAAACAAATCAAATTTTAAAAAAAATTTGGATTAAAATGAAACACTTTAAATATCAAAATATATCTTTCACTCCCCTATAATTAGGTAAAACTTCAAAAATATTTCTAATTTAAAGATTTTCAAATTGCCCCATAAAACTGAGATAGCACCTCTCATAAATAATAATCACCAGGAGTCCCCCTATAGTTAGGCCAAATCTTGCTGACTATATTTAGTTAGGATATTTTCTTATTTTCAAATATTTTTTACTTTGAAAACACATTTTTGAAAACATATGCGTTAAATGCATGAATATAATAGCATGATGAATGCATGACAATATAACATGAATGACAAAGTATTGAATGCATAACAATATAAAAATGCATGTGATGACAAGGTAAAATGAAATGTAAATGAATGATTAGTTTTAGGCTTTGAGGGTTGGTTTTGAGTTTGGGTTGGTTTGGGGGTCTAGTTTAGGGTTTAGGATTTAGTTTGGGATTTAGGGTTTGGATTAGGGTTTGGTTTAGATTTAGGATTTAAAGTTTAAGGCTTAGGTTTAGGGTTTAAGGTTTAGTGCTTAAGGTTTGAAGTTTAGGGTTTAAGGTTTATGGTTTAAGGTTTGGGGTTTAAGGTTTAGAGTTTAAGGTTTGGGGTTTAGTGTTTAGTGTTTCATGGGATTTGGGTTTTCATGAGATTATGCATGTGACAAAATTAAATTACAAAAGTGCAATTAATGAATGTATATGACAAAAGTATGACATGGAGAAAAATAATTATAAACCAAGGTATTTACAAAATTAAATCACAAACAAGATATGTATGAAAATTCAAAAAAAAAAAAAAAGGATCAAACATAAAAAAAAAAAAATTTGAATTTGGTTTGAATGTTCCACCATTTTTTTAATCTTAAAACCCAACCAAACAAACATAAAATCACAATAAAAAAAAAAAAAACCATTTACTCAACTAACATTTTTCATTGAAGATTTTGTTCAAACTTCTTGAAAACTCACAAATTATCACAAAAACAACCCAATACATGAATCAAAGAACAATAAATGACCATACAAAAAAGCAAGGTTCAACTAAACAAGAGCACCATCATGACTGAACCTACTTGGCATTTCCTTAACCATTTTTTTCATTCCATTTCATCCAAACAAATATTGATCACTTGGAAATCATTAGAACAATTTCATCAAACACATAATGAACCAAAATAGCTAGAAAATCCCATGAATAAGAACACCATCCAAACAATAACATATTTCACTAACTAACCAAAAGTTACATAAACATATAGGTAAACTCATCAAGTAAACATCATAAACAACATTTAAAAGCAAATAAAACAAGACCACGAAGAGGTTCAGCCATGGTGGAGGAAGTTTGGCCGAACCTTCAACTTGGTTTTTTAACAGTGGATTGATGGTTTTTATTGTTTAAATTTTATCTTCAATCTAATTATTGATTAATTGGTTGAAATTTATTCAAGTTTTAAGCAAACAAAAATGAACCAAAAAGCTTCAATAAAACAAAAAAAATGGGAAGAAACAATATGAAAATGCTATGGAATATGTGATGGGAATGCAAAAAATGAAAATGGATAACGAGGAAAGTATACCATCAAGCTTTCTTCACAAGGATTTTTCTCTTAATTTTTGTTCACCTTTTTCTCTCAATTTTTTTTCCTCCCCTGTTTTCATGAGCTGCTCTCTTCTCTCAATATATAGAAAATGTCCTCCCTCTTGTGAAGAAGAAGGTGGAGAAATATCTTCACAAAATTAAATCTTGGCTTTAGAATTACTAAACCATGTAATGGCTTGAATTTCTCCCTTGTTTTTGTTTCAAGGAGCAAACTTTGGTAATTAGATCAAGATTTTCAACGTGATCCAATGGTTTAAGATGCATAATATCAATGGTTGGATTTTTACAGCCATTAAAACAAAGTTTTTAGTCTTTAGGTCATTTTCTTGAAAATTAATGCTCCTATTTTCATTTTTGTGATTTTAAAGCACAAAAAATCATTAAATATATGAAATTAACATTTAAAAATTTTTATAAAGATCCATTTCGGGAAGGTCAACTTACAAAATTATCTCTAAGGGGTAATTTTGTAATTTCACACCTCTCGAGGTGCTGCTGTAGTTTTGAATGCACCAAAAAGCATCAAATATTATAAAAACATGATCTGAAAAGTTTCACGAAAAATCGACCTTCAAAAGGTTAAATTATGAAATTATCCCTAAGGGGTTTTTGAAAATTTTACACTTCTCGAAGTATAATCAAGTTTTTCAAAATTCTACAAATCATCTAATAATTTCAAACCATGAACTAGAGTGTTTCACAAAATTTTGACCTTGGAAAGATCAAATTACAAAAATACTATGTAATTTCATACTGCCTAAGTTGTGATCTAGCTTTCAATGCAAAAATCACTAAAAAAAATTCAATTATGAATTGGAAGTTTTCATGAAACTTTAACTTTGAAACGGCTAAATTACGAAAATAACTCTAAGGATATTTTAGTAATTTTACACTTCCCAAAGTGCATTTAAACTTTTTAGTGCTATTAAAATCACAAATTTCAATTTTGAACCACATTGATTCCAATTGGGTTGTGAATTTTGAGAGTTCACCTGGGTTCTATATGTTTTGACCAAGTTTGACTAATATTGACTTTGTTTGACCTAGTTTGACCAAATTTGACCAAAGTTTACTTTAGGGTATTTAGTCAAATTGGTCTCAATTTTGATTTTAGAAACTTATCAAAATTAAAGTAATGTTAGATTTGAATTGGGTTGGACTTTAAAAGCTTTACAAATGGTCAAAATTTTGCTTGGACAAAATTTTGTCTAAAATTGCCCTTTTTTGCATATTTTTGAAAATAAAAAATAATGTAAAGACCAAAGACATCGATTTTGTCAAGCACCAAAAGATGAATGGGCTTTGTTTACATGTGCATGTTTGTTTTCACGTTGGAGGATTTTTTTTTTTGTTTTTTTCCAAAGGGCTCATATGAAGATTGACAACGAAGTTTAAAAATCTGTTTCTAGAAGTGGATCTTATGAAAATAGGCAATGAACTTTAAAAATTTCTTTTTGAAAAAGGCTCATATGGAAATATACAATGAATTTTAAAAATTATTTTCTAGTGCCAGATAATCTGGGCTTAATTCTCAATGGTGCTAATTAAATTGAGCTTAAATCTCTTCAGTGCTAGCTATTTTGGGCTAAATTCTCCTCGATGTCAGTTAGGCTGGGCTTAATTCTCCTTGGCGCCAGCTAATTTGGGCTTAATTCCTCCTTGGTACTAGTTATTCTGGGTTTAATTCTCCTTAATACCAGCTAGATTGGGTTTAAATTTTCATAGG
Source organism: Durio zibethinus (assembly GCF_047325235.1). Taxonomy (NCBI): domain Eukaryota; kingdom Viridiplantae; phylum Streptophyta; class Magnoliopsida; order Malvales; family Malvaceae; genus Durio; species Durio zibethinus. The sequence goes on from NC_143180.1 coordinate 9,938,840, forward strand.
TGCCAACTAATCTGGGTTTAATTCTCCTTTGGTGCATGGCAAACTAGGCTTAATTCTCCTTTATGTTAGCTAGACTAGCTTTAATTTCCCTCGACGCCAGCTAGCCTAGGTTTAATTCTCATTTCTTTCAAAATTTCTTAACATTCATTTTTTCTAAGAACTCAACTTGTTATCATATCTCATCCTTTTCATTTATTTTTTTAGCAATGTCTCATATTTTGTAGATTCTTTTTTTTTTTACTCTTCAAACTCATTTTCACTTTTGTCTTTGGTCAAACTATTTTCTCTCTTTTTTTTATTTTTTCCATTTTGCCATGGCATTCTCCTTTTTTCTTTTTTTCTTCTTTCTTCTTTCATACTTTTTTTCTTTTTTTTCTTCTTTTATTTATTATTCTTCTCAATTTTTTTTCTTTTCTATTCTTTTCATTTTTTCATATTCTTTCCCTTAATCCTTTTTCTTAGTAGATTATTTTTTCTTGTCTCTTGAACTGGGAGATTTGTTTTTCTTTTTTTTTTTTTATTTTTGTTTTTGTTTTGCTTTTTATAACTTAAAGTGTTTCTATTTTCTTTCTTTTCTTTTAATTTTTACAACAATAACACAAATGTCACATCTCAACAAGTGATACGAATGCAAATGTCTTAATACAAAATGTAAGGATCCATGACATAACTTTTTCATGATGCAAATACCAATACAAATGCAACTAACTTCCATGATGTAGATGTCAATGCATATGCCGATGTTCATTCATGATATGGATGTCCCGAAGATATATATATATATATATATGCAAAATTTGCAAGTTCAATTGTTTTGTTATGGTATTTTTATGACGTTAATGCCAATGCAGAATTTCATTTCAAAAACACCAATGCTCATGTAAATGCAAAAACTTCAAGATGTGTGTGCCCTAACTTGGATGCAAACACTAAGAACACTATTTTTTCTAAAGAAAATTCGTTCCCAATTTTGCTTATCTTAGCTATTTATCCAATCAAATCTTCAACTTCTTCCATAAATAATCTTAACTTTCCATTGTCCTACTTGTTCACCTATTTCACCTTGTTTCTTTACAAGTATCTACCTTCTATTTTGATTTTCGTCTTATTTCCAACAAGCTATCTTTTTTCTAATTTCTAGTTCCAACATAGAAATATGCAATACGTTATATGCAATATGCATTTTGGATTTTATTGTAAAAACAAGAAGACAAACCATCATTTTCTAGAAACATTTTTATAATGAAAAGTAATTTCATTTTTCTTGAATCCAAACTAGTTTAAAGAATATGACAATTCAAAAACTTTAGTTTTACAATAAACATCACTTCCTTATTTTCATTTCTAAGTGTGTGATTGGTTATTCAATTTTTTTTTTCAAAATGGTCAACAAAGTCTTTCCCTACATTATTAAATTCCTTAGTCAAAAAGAAATATCTAAAGAAACTGTATCTTTGTGGATTTTCTTGAAAATTGATGTTCCCTATTAGAAATGAAAGAGGTGAAAATTTTCTTTTCAAGTAAATTGAATGGTTCAACATGTGAAGGCTTCAGTTTATTTCAAGAAGGTTTCATGACTAGAAGGGAATAAAAAAGGTCTTATACTTTTCCATGCCAACTTACAAATGAAACATAATTTAAAAAAAATTAAATCCCTTAAAAATCAAAGATGTCTAACATTCTTTTGGCATTCAAATGGTACATTTTGATAGATGCCAAGGTCAACTATGAGGGGCTCAAAGTTTTAAAAGGTAATTCAGGAATGAGGAAAGAAGTCTCAAATTTTCAAAATCAATTCATTTTTATGCATCTCAAACTTTTGGGGCCTTTATTCTTTGGGTTTTCAAAGGTTTAGGTTGCCTTTGGTTAGTATCGAAAGTGGCCTGAGGGTTTCAAGATTTGCTCTAAACCACCATTTCGTAAGGTTTTCACCCTAGAGTCACATTTATCTCTCATTTTTTTTGTGCACTTAAGAATTCAAACTTATCCAAAATCAATAAATGATCCAAAAAGGTAGTTAATAAAGAAAGACAAAAGGGTGCACAGATTTTATGGTCATTCTTTAAAAAGAAACTCTTCAATTTTAAGCATTCATGCTTGATCCAATATGAATTTTTATTGGGATGTAACATAGGCCAAGGTTTGGGGTTTTTTTTTTTTTTTAAAAAATAAAGATAGGCCGAAAATAAATGTTTGATGGTAATTAAACCAAAAATCATTTTTTTCATTTGAGTAATTTCCTTTGGGGCATTTGTTCTTTCATTTTCCCATATTCTCCACTCAAGCATTAATTTCTTTTCTTTTTTTCCTTTTTTTATTATTCTTTATTATTTTTTTCCTTTCTTTCATTTTCTTTTTTTTTTTTTATTTTCTTCTTCTTTCATCTTTTTTTATTTTTCTTTTCCTTGAGTGAGTTTAAAACTTGAGGACCTTTTATTTGATATTTTGCCCTTCAACATATAGGATTCCTCTTGAGGCATTACCATACTTAACCCCTTAAATGCATTTATTTTTGCCCTCAATGTGAAGGTTGATCCTTAATTAGAGTTTATTTTAAAAGAATTTTATTAGGCTCAAAGGGATAACAAAGGATAAATTTCTACATTTGTTAAAGGATGATGAAAGACAGTCATTTATTATCTTAGGCACAGTTACTCAAATTCAAAGAGCAATTCTTTTTGAAAGAAAAGGTTTGAAGAAAGTTTTTTTTTTTTGGTTTTTTTTTTAGGATTTCTTTGGACTTTCACTCTCATGGAACTCTTTCGTTTTCTCTCATTGGTTTTTTTCATAAATTTATTGAGATCTTTTCATTTTTTTTTGGATTCATTTAAAGCCTTAAGTGTATGATGTCATAATAATTTTTTTTTCATTTTTTTTCATCATTTATTTTTTTTCTTCTCTCTTTTGTTTTTTTTTTTTCTTTGCATGCCTTTACCACCATCTAAGAAAAGTACCTTGCATTAGCAATCCACCTCTATTAAAGGTTAATGTGAACAAATAAGTCTTGTAGAATGAACTGCTTAAGGTGTCAAAGAGTTCATGTCACTCCACAAAAAGAATGAGTTGACCACAATTAAAGTTGTCTTAAAAGCAATGAAGTTTTTGATTTTGGCCAATGTACCACAAAACATCAAATAAAGACCATTTTAGGGTAGAGAATTGGAAAGCTAGTGTGCTTATGGTTTTAAAGGATTTGGATGGCTTTAATTTTGGAAAATTTGAAGCTACACCACTACCTTGACATTTATCAAATTATCACATCCAAATTCTAAAAAAATGTCACATTTGCCTAATCTTCTAAGAATCCCATTTTTCTTCTTTTTCTTTTGCTTTTTCTTCTTATTTTTTATTATTTTAAAATTGGTTGTCCCAATGTTCATTGCCTAAGAAAAGAATACCACCCTTTTATACACAATATTATCAAGCAAAGGTAAGGTTCAAGAATTCAAGTTCATGCCCTTTAAGAGGTTATGGTTGATGAGTGAAATCAATTAAGTGATTTGAAAAAATGTGAAGGTATTTGTTGAGTTTATTTCTAATAAAGATCACTAACTTTTTCAAGACTCCTTCCATCTTTTATTACGAAAGAAAATTTTCTCCTTTTTTTTTTCTCTTTTTTTTCTTTTGAGGAACTTTTTGCTCTTTTCTTGATTTTGGGAATTAATTATGTGGGGGCTTTATTCAAATCCAAAATTTTTTTCTTTTTCTAAAAAAAATTTTAAAAAATCTAAAACTAAAAAATAGTTGAAAACTTTCAATGATAATATGAGATAAAATAAGGCACAATAACTAAAACTTGAAGTCTATTCATTAAATGCAAAACATTCAAACCCATCTCAACATTCATAAAGACATCCAAACCTAAAAGACTACCCTATCCTTATAATTTTGATCCTTGACTTGCTATCATATTCACCTCATCCGCATTCTCTTTATTATAGAATTTAATAATCCTAGTATCCATCCCTTAGACTATCTATTTGAACTTTTCACAATCTTAGATTAAATGACCTCTTACCATTACATGACACTCATAGAATAAACCCAACAATTGATGATTATCAATGGTCTTAACAACTGTCAACCGAACTACACCAGTTTGAAAAAAGCAATCATAGACTTTATCTAAAGGGGTCTTTACCTTTTCTACCCATTTGTTGACTCTTTTGTCCCCTTCTATTACATTGGTTATACATTTATCATTATTAGGTATCAAAATTTCATCATCTACCCTTTACCAAAGCTTGCACCCTATATTTCAAAGCATTGTAGTCTTTTAAGAGGTGACCTATGACATCAAAATTATATTCACATTGAGGCATTGGGGTTGTATAATTTAGGATATAGTAGTTTGAGGGGTTCTATGGGAATAAGGATAATAAAGTGGCCTTTAAGAGTTATGGGTAAAGGTTTGTATAATAAACGAGTATTAGGTCAATAAGGATTCTTCCTTTAGTGTAGATGGTGCATAGGTTTTTTTGTTCTAGGTTTGAATTGCTTTGTTGGGAAAATAGTTGTATGGTTAGTGTTGAAATGAATTGGGGAACTCTAGGTTTTGGTATGTTAGTTGTAGTGGTAGTGGGTATAAGTAGAGTGTTTAAGATACTTGGCTTATGGATGGGTAGTGGGGTGGATAGGTAGGGTTTGGATGGTGAAGTACAAAAGATCTAAATGATGGACTTCTAAATATCACTACTTAAGTCTCTAATCCTTTCTTCTTGGAGGTCAAGGTTTCTTTAGCACATGTGGTCTCTTGCCCTTCGAGTATGGCTATTTGCACCTCTATTTTTTTTTCTTATTTGTGCTAACTCCTTCATCTTCCTCTTCATCACTTTCATTAATCTTACCATTCTTTATTTTTATGTTTTGAAGAATCAGTTTAACTAGAGCTAAATTAGCTTCAATTAAACCTTTGGGTGCATTTTTTTTAGAAACCCTTTACCCCCACTTCTCTCGTCTTGACCAATTTTATCATCACCTACAACATTATTCATTATCCCGATATGGATAATAAAGAATTTCCATAAATAATTGGCTTTCCTTCAGCATCAAAATCCAACAGGCTAGCATTGATCAAACCTTGCACTTTAGACTTTAAGGATATGCAATCTTCTAAGAAATGGCCCATATTGTTGAAGTGATATTCATAATAAGCATCAATATTATACCACCTAAGATATGGGGGTTTGTAAGGTTTTGTAAAGATAGGAGCAATGAGGTGAGCCTTTACCAAGTGAAGATACAAGTCAGTATATGTTATAAGAATGGGGTCAAGTTAAGTCTTGTCCTTTTTGTTTTTCATTTGAAGGATTGACCTAGAGGTAAAGAGCTAAGCACTTGAGACATCAACTGAGTAGGTGGTTAGAGAGTAGTGGGCTGAACTGGTAGTTACGAAATGTAGGGTGGAGGACATGAGTTAAAGTGTGGAATTTTTTAAAATTGCATGAAGTTTCAAGGTTTGATCTTAAATGCTTGCAAAAAAGGTCGAAGGTAGTCGTAAGAAGGATTTAAGTGCAAGCTTGGATTTAGGATAGTTGGTGAGGATTGTTTGAAACCTAGTGACTCCATCTTGGAAATCAAACTTTCGATTTCAGTCATTTGTGTGGCATCCATTCCTTTTATAAGCTTATTCTAGTCTTCATTTGAGACATTGTGTGCATCAGGATCTTTTTATGAAGTGTTGGACCTAGCAAGAACCCGTTGACCTTAATCTAATTAAATTAGAAGTGATGAAGACCCGTAAAAAGAAACAAACTTAACCCAACCACTGCCTTTAACCATTTCTATTAGCTGAGCAATTTATTGTTTTATTTCTTGAAGCTCATGCCTAAATTTCTCTTGATTTAACTTCGATGCACTGATCCTTGTTGCTAATTGTTCTCCCATTTTCTTCTTTCCAATACTCTTCAAGAATATATTTTATTTTAGGAGTTTTGTCCAAAAGTCTATGGTATTATTCTTATGAATGAATGCCACCAAACAAATGCTAATTTACAAAACACACAAAACATGTTTATGAATGCATGGACATGATAATGATACAAGAGAATGTCATAAAACACCAAAATGCCTAAGATAGTAGATTTTTATATGTACAAGGCCCAAATGATAAAATTCACATCACCCATAAATATATACATAAGAAAATGCAATATCCTATTGCAGGGGTGCAAAGATATGTTCATATGAAGTGCAATTTGCAATGCATGTTTTATAAAACACTATTATTCATGGATCCACATGTATGAAATGCAATGACATACTACATAAGTAATGACATGTATTCCTATAACTAATGCAATATACTTATATGAAATGCACTGACACATTATATGTATGGGACATGTTTACATGAAATGCAATGTATGTGTTATGCAAACCTAGTGAAATTAACACTACCATTAAGATATACAATGAGATGGAGTGTATTTACTATCTATTAAAACGTCCATGAAATGGAATGCATATACTACTATCAAGATGTGAATGAAATGGAATACATGTACTATCTATTGAGATATGCATGAGAAAGAGTGCATGTACTTATCTTTTTACGATGTGCTTGAGATAGGGGCATGTACCACTCATTAAGAGGTGCATGAGATAGAATGCATGTACTATCTACTAAGATGCATGAAATGAGATGAATGTACTATCTACTGAGATGCATGAGATAGGAGTGTATGTACTATCTATTAAGATGTATGAGATGTGGTGTATGTATTATCCTATTATTTCTAATTTTTTTCTTTCTTTCTTTTTTTTTTTTTAAACACGATAAAAATGCATGTAAGAGATGAAGCAACATTAAAACTTAAAACTTTTTTTAGAGTGAGGAAAAAAACTCTAGAACACACATCTTTTTTTTATTTAATTTTTTTCATTTCTATTGTTTTGTTTTTGTTTTTTATTTTTAAACCTATAAACAAAGAATTTAAACAAAACCCTTGTTTTTTTCTTTTTGTGTGAAAAATTTTATTCTTTTTCTTTTTTTTTCCCTTTTTTTCTTTTTTATAAATTTTAGACACAAATCAAATGAATTACATTACATAAAGAGAAATTTTATTATAAGCATTTTTCATTTTTTTCATTTTGTGTTTGTTTGTTTGTTTTTCTTTTCTTTTTTTTTTTTGGAACATAAAAGATTGTTTTACTTAATGATTCTTTTTCTTTTCTTTTTATTACAAGGAATAATACAAATTACCAAATTAACAAAAAATAAAACAAGAAATGTGAGGGATGTTTTTTCATGTGATTTATTGAAGGTGATTTCTATAGAGAAGGTGCGACATAGCTTTACCTAAGGTTGGCTCCCTAAAGCTCATTATATGCTAGGTCAAGAATTGATGCGTCCAAAGATCCTCAAATTGTTTTTCATATCATCATCTATCATAGACTAGTGTGTCACCCCGATCTTCACCTATTACAAGCCATGAGTAAAAATGGTTCAATTTGAATAGGAATGTTTCACTAGCTATTTCTGAGTAGAGCATAGCTACTTCACTTCCCTCTAAAAAAGGTTAGAGTCTAGGTATAGAGCTTATGCATACAATGCAGATGTGAGTGTGTGCAAAGGAATATACAAATAGTTCACATTTTTCTATAATACCCTTATCCTAGATGCCTTACAAATATTAAGAACAAAATAAAAAACAACAATATATAATAATGACATAATTAAAATATGCATGAAATGACATAATTAAAATGTACATGAAATGTAAAACACACACACTTTTTTTTTTTTTGCTTTTTGAAAACAAGAAAATTGGAATCAAAACTTTTTTTTTTCAATTTTTTTATTTTGATTTTGATTTTAATTATTTATTTTATTTTGGAAAAAATGAAAAATTAAAATCAAGAAATTAAGGTTAAACACCAATTAGGGCCATTAAACCAAAATTTAGGATAACATGTTACCGATCTTTGGCTTAACTTTCTAAAAATTTATCCCTCATGGAGTTGTTAAACTGTCACAACGTCTCGGGACCCGGGGGCAGGTGACCCAAAAACCAAAAGAATGGGAAAATTTGGAAATTGGGGACTAAAAATATTTTTGATAAAATTAAAACAAAGAGTTACCACCAATATTTTTTTAGGGTATGATTGACCACCTAAAAATTTTATCCTTTAAATAAAATATTTAAAATGGGTTTAAAGTTTTATAAAAAGAATAAATTGTGGTATGTGAAATTAGAGTTTAGCTCAAGAATCAGTTACGCATAGAGAAAGATTAGTACCTCCACAGTGCCTGTCAAAGATGGTACCAATTGATTGCATGCCATCCATTAATTTTGGTTATAACGGTCCTATTTTTTATGTTTAAAATAAATTCCCTTTTTTCTTTTTTTTTTTTTAAACAAATCAAATTTTGCAAAAAAAAAAACATTTTTATAATTTTTGGATTATAATGAAAACACTTTAAATATTGAAACATTTCTTTCACTCTTTTATAATTAGGTAGAACTTAAAAAAAAATTTTAATTTAAAGATTTTTAAATTATCCCACAAAACCAAGATAATACCATTCATAAATAATAATCACTGAGAGTCTCTTTATAGTTAGGTCAAATATTGATAACTATATTTACTTGAAATATTATCTTATTTTAAAATATTTTTTGTTTGAAAATATATTTTTGAAAACTCATGCATGAAATGCATGAACATAATAACATGACGAATGCATGACAATATAACATGAATGACAAAGTATGAATGCATGACAATATAATAATGAATGTAATGACAAGCTAAAATAAAAATGTAAATGCATGATTAGTTTTGGGGTTTGAGGTTTGGTCTTGGGATTTGGATTGGTTTGGGGTCTAGGATAGGGTTTAAGGTTTGGTTTGCATTTAGGATTTAAGGTTGAGGGCTTAGGTTTAGGATTTGAGGTTTAGAGTTTCAAGGGATTTGAGGTTTCATAGAATTTAGAGTTTCATGAGATTTGGGGTTTCATGAGATTATACATGTGACAAAATAAAATTACAAAAATACCATTAATAAATGCATGTGACAAAGCATGACATGGGGAAAAATAATTACAAACTAAGGTATTTACAAAATTAAATCACAAACAAGATATGTATGAAAATTCGAAAGAAAAATGGATAAAAAATGAATAAACTTTGAATTTGGTTTGAATATTCCACCACTTTTTTTTTTCTTAAAACTTAACCAAACAAATGTAAAAATCACTAGAAACTATTTACTAAACTAACTTTTTCCATTGAAAATTTTGTTCAAACACCTTGAAAACTCACAACTTATCATAAAAACAACCCAATACATGAATCAAAGAACAATCAGCTAGCATACAAAGATGCAAGGTTCAGCCAAACGAGCACTGTCCTAACATATAGATCTTTGGACGTATCACTAGATATGGATTAAAAGAGTCACCACCAATCCTTTTTGTTTAGGTGTGATTGGCCACCTAACTAAATTTGTCAAATTTAAATATGAGTCCCAAGATTGACTTAGGTATCTTTAAATAGTAGATTTGAGTCTACGAAACCATATTTCAGATTTGGGAGTGTAGCTAAAGCGTGAAGAAGGCTATAACACCCTCATAATACCTATCCAAAGGCTAGTACCAATTTGATTTCAAATTATCCAAGCCTTAGCCATATTTATGATTTACCAAAATATTTAATATTGAAAATTAATCTTAAAATTACTCCAATAGTTTGGTAGCAATTTAAGATAATTCTTTCATCCTATAAATATTCATGGAAACTAGTGTCCTACCTTGAAAAGACTTCGTTGTCGGATTTATTTAAATTTTAGTTAAAGAAATAATTTGTAAAATCTTTCAATAGTTTGTTAATATTTACTTTGATATAAATCTCCCAATAGTTTAGTGAGATTTTATTATAAGATTGTTTTTCAGAAAATATATTAAGTCTTCCAATAGTTTGGTAAGATTTAATTTAAGATGCAAATCCTACAATAGTTTGGTAGGATAAAATACAAAATATTTTATTAATAATATTTTTTTTGTACAATCAATTTTTAAAATTCTTTAATAGTTTGGTAGAATTCATAAAAAATTTAAATTCATGAAAAAACCTCCAATAGTTTAGTAAGATTCATGAATTTATTTTAGAAACATTTTTATTATTTTTATTATTATTTAGAAAAAATGAAATTTATGAAAGTATTGAAAATAAATTATTTTATTTAAAAATAAGTAGAATAATCATAATGATAATAAATGAAATTAAAAATCTAAAAGAATAAAACAAATAAAATGAAATAAAAAATAAATAAGAAATTTAGAAAAATAAAATAAATAAAAATGTAAATAGAAAATAAAATGAAAAAAGAAAACCTACGACTAGGTTAAGTCTGGAGTGCGAATTAGCATGCGGGTCAGTAGGTCATTGCACAGATCTAAGGCCTTCAGAATGGCGTCATTTTGGCATAGTATAAAAGGGCAAGTCTTTTGTTTTTCCTCAGACCTACCTCATCGCTTCTCTTTCTAGCTCCATTTTCTTTCTCACATTTCTTTAGGATTCTCAAATCTAGCCACCGAAAACTGGGTTTGAGCACTAGTTTCTGGAAAACTAGTCGGAAACTTTAAACTCCATTGAAAAATTCAACCAAAAAATTCATGTGTTCTTCCTAAAATCTAGATTTTTCTAGAAACTCCCCTTTTTCATATTTTTTTAGGGATTTGAGATAGTTTCACTTTTCACCAAACTCAAAGACCTAAATGTCAACTAATCCAAAAACAAATTCATCCAAACAGTATCAAAACCCAAAACCTTCCCCTTATCTTTCCTTATGCTTTTGCGTTCTAATTTATAACCTATTCTAGTAGAAATTTTAGGGTTTGAACAGAACCAATTTGGCCTTGAATCCTAGGATTCGATTTTGTCCAATTTGATTTAGGCCTAAATCCTGCAAATCTGTTTGATTTTGGTTTGATTTCCTTTCCTTTTTATTATTTATTCAGTTTTCTTGTTTATTAGAAAGAAAGAAAAAATAGATTAAGAAAATAATAATAATAAACAAGCAACAATTTATTGTACCCCAAAAATAAATGTGTGTTTACAACTACCCTTCTTTGCATATCTTTGTGAAATAGGAATGATGCAAAGACCTAGACAATCATTCTATTCGAGCCTGGGAACTGAAGTCAAATCAAGATGTGTGAATAACTAAGTTGTGTCAAAGTCAAAAGTAATCGAGGTGTGTTACAATACGGCGATGAAGATGATTGGGACAGAATCGTGAGTCAGAAAATTAAAATGATTTGGATTGAACAAGACTAAAGATAAGTGACTGGGATTGAACCGCAAGTCAAAAAAATAAAATAATCTAGACCAAGCCGAGATTGAAACTGAGTGATTGTGAATGAACTGTAAGTCAAAAAAAATAAAATGATTTGGATTGAGTCAAGGTCAGAAATGAGTGACCAAGGCCGAATTGTAAATTAAAAAAGTAAAATGATATAGACTAAGCCAAGAACAAAAATGAGTGATCAGGATTGAATCACAGGTTAAAAAAAATAAAATGATCTAGATCGAGCTGAGATAAAAAATGAACAACTAACATTGAATTGCAGGTCAGAAAAGTAAAATGATCTAGACCAATTCAAGATCGAAATTGAGTGACTAGGATAGAACTATAAGTCAAAAAAATAAAATGATCTGGACCAAGCTGAGATCAAAACTTGGTATGTAATAATGGTAATATGAACAATGCAAATGCATGTCTTATCTGAGATGCAAATGCATGAAAATTTTGATTTTGGTATTAAAGTTCTCCAGACTCTTTCTTTTGCATTCCAAACTTTGCATGCCTCTTATAAGGAAAATCAAATCCATTTTTTGTTGATCAAAATAGGTACTCGTCTTTCCTTTTAAGAGAATTTTCAAAACCAATAACTTTACCAAACTTTGAAGGTTTCATCTTTTACCTTTTTCCCTTTTAACTCTCCCAAAGTAATGCACAATCTCTCATGACATTATTCAATTATTAGTCATTATTCTAATTTCAAAATATAAGATGCCAATTATACATTTCTTTTATTCATGGCAAAGCATAAAAAGGAAAAAGCCAGGATTAAAGGTGAGACATAGATAATATGACATGGATATCATTTATTTGGAGAATAAGCAAATTACAAATAATGGTAATGGGACCGGAAAAAGGCATATAAAGATGGCTATTTAGGGTAATAATGTCCCGAGACAAATAATTAGATAATCATGACAACATATCTCAGATTTCTTAAAAAATTCAACCATATAATGTCCTCAGCACTTTAGAGCTCTTAAAAAATTCACTAATATTGACTTTGATGCACTCATAAATGATGTTGTATCCTCCTTATCCAAGTCGCCTATATAGGTTTTCAACTTAGATAGACCTCTCCTTAGTTCAAGTCGCCCGTCTTAGTTTTTAACTTGAACTTTACTTTTTTTTTAAGCAAAGTATTTTTTCACAGCATTAGAATTTATGGGATTAGGAAGATCATCTTCATCCATCTTCGATAAAATTAGGGCTCATCGTAAAAGGGCCCTTTTTCACAACATACAACCTTTTCCAATTTGAAGTTTGTTTTTCTCTGTAATTATGTTGACTCAAAAGGATTTTTTTCAACACCAATTCTCCTTCTCAAAATTGATAAGGTTGGATCGTTTTGTCATGAGCTCTCATCTTCCTTCTTTGGTATAGTTGACCATGACAAAGCATTGCTAATCTTTTCTCTTTAATGAAGTTTAATTGATCATAACACTTTTAAATCCATTCAGCTTCTCCTAATCCCATTTCTCTTAAGACTCTCAAAGATATAATTTCTACTTCTACTAGCAATATAGCCTCTAGCCTATAAACCAAGGAGAATAGAGTTGTCCCAATACAGATGCGTGCTAACGTTTAATAAGTATGCAAAGCAAAAAGCAATTTCTTATACCAATCTTTATACGTTTCAATCATCCTTTCTAGAATCCTTTTAACATTTTTATTTGCAGCTTCTACTATCTCTTTCATTTTTGAGTGGTATGGAGCTGAATTATAGTGTTTAATCTTGAACTGAGTATATACTTCTTACATCATTTTGCTATTTTAGTTCTTTGTATTATCTAAGATGATCCTTTTTGGGAGCCTGTATCTATAGATTATTTCTCTCATGAAAAACTTGCAGACTATTAATTGAGTTACATTTGTAAAAGAAGCTACTTTAACTCATTTAGTGAAGTAATCGATCATCACAAAAAAGAATCTATTCTCGTTTGATGCTTTTGGAGTAATGGGGCCAATGACATCCATTCCCCATATAGAAAATAGCCAAACTAGTGCCAAAACTTGTAGCGTAGGGGATGAAACGTGAATCTTATCAGTATAAATATGGCATTTGTGACACTTTCGAGCATAATCAATGTAATTGCTCTCCATTGCTAACCAATAGTATCTGACTCTCATAATCTATCTTGTCATCAGGTGCCTATTTTGGAATGCTCCAAGTACACCATCATGTACCTCCTTAATAATTTTTCTTACCTCAGGACATTTATACAGTGCAATACCATTTGATCTCTGCTTCTATTATACAAAACCTCACCATCTAAAAAGAATCCCATAGCTAATCTCTTTAAGACTCTCTTATCATTTTTCGTTGCCTGATCCGGGTATTGCTGACTCTTTAGCTATAATAGAATATCATAACACCAAGGATTTCCATTTTTTCCTCCTTCATGTTGGCTTAATGTAATAGCATATACTTGACATATAACATAACGAGCTGTATTTCAACATTATTCCTAATTCATATAATTATAGCCAAAGTGGCTAATGCATCTATGATTTGATTCTTTTCTTAAATCAAATACTCAAACTAGATTATCTTAAATTGTTTGCACAATGTCAAAATATATTTATAGTATGGGATAAGTTTTGAGTCTTTTATTTCCCATTCACCTTTCAGTTGATAGATAACCAAAGTTGAATCCCTGAACATCTTTAATACTTTAATTTTTTGTCCAAAGCAGTTTGCAATCCCATAACACAGCTTCATATTCAGCCACATTATTGGTGGAATTGAAGTTAAATATTTTTGTAACAGGGTAATAACACTCTTTTGGAGATATTAGAACGACCCTAATTTAATGCGCTATGGCATTAGTAGCCCCATCGAAATACATTCTCCATGACTTTCCATCATCATTGTCCTTCTTTAATCCTAACATGGCCATTAACTTTTCATCTAAAAAACTATGTTTCATAGGCTCATAGCTTTCAGCAGCACGGTCTGTAAGGAATTCAACAATGGCACTTCCTTTGATCACCTTTTGGCTTACATTTACTATATCATACTTTGAAAGTATCACCTGCCATCTTGCAATTCTCCTTGATAATGATGGTTTCTCAAAGATGTATTTGATTGGATCGAGTTTAGCCATAAGCCAAGTAATGTGGTAAAGCATATACTATCCGAGCCTTTTAACTGTCTAAGCCAAAGTGTAACATATTTTCTTCAGCGACAAATACTTGGACTCATACTCCTGTAAAATTCTTGCTCAAATAGTAAATCACCTTTTCCTTTTTGCCATACCCATCTTGGTATCCTAGCACACATCCCATCGATTTTTCATGAACCACCATATATAGAATTAATGGTCTTTTCAAAATGGGTGGTACTAATATTTGAGGATTTGATAAGTATTGCTTAACTTTATCAAAAGCTTCTTGACATTTTTAATTCCATTCACCAAGATTGTTCTTTCAGAGGAGTTTAAAGATGAGATCGCATTTGGAGGTAAATTGAGAGATGAATTGAGAAATATAGTTTAATCTACCTAGAAAACCTTAAACTTCCTTTGGTGTACTTGGCTGGGATAATTTCTGAATAGCTCGTATCTTATCTAGGTCAACTTCAATTCTCTTTTCACTAACTGCAAAAACTAATAATTTTCCTTATTTGGCTCTGAATGTACATTTAGACGGATTTAGCTTAAGCTAAAATTTTTTTAAGCTCTCAAATAATTTTCTAAGGTTAGCTATATGGTCCTCTCTTTTTTGAGATTTTGTGATCATGTTATATATGTACACCTTAATCTATTTATGCATCATATCATGAAAGAGTGTTAACATAGCCCTTTGATAAATTGCCCTAGTATTTTTCAATCTAAAAGGCATAACCTTATAACAAAAGGTTTCCCACATAGTTACAAAGGTAGTTTTTTTCATATCATCCTAAGCCATGTTTATTTGATTATAACTTGAAAATCCATCCATCAAAAGTGAAAATCACATGTCAGGCTGTATTCTTCACCAATGTATCAATATAAGGTAAAAGGAAGTTATCCTTCGAGCTAGCCTTATTCAAATCATGATAGTCCATACACACTCGTACCTTTCCATCTTTTTTAAGAACGGGTACTATATTGGCCACCCATTTAGGATATTTAGTCACTTGTAGAAAGCCTGCATCAAACTGGTTTTTTACCTTTTCTTTAATCTTCAACAACATATCAGTTTCATTCTTCTTAATTTTTGTTGAGCTAGCCTACATTCAGGCTTTAGGGGTAGCCTATGTTCTAATATCTCAGTGCTGAGCCTAGGCATATCTTGATAAGACCAAGCAAACACATCTACAAATTCTTGAAGTAGATTCTCTAATCATTGTTTATCAACCATTGAGAGTGAGGTACTGACCTAAACTTTTTTTTTATTCTCATTATCTCCTATAGCGGTTCAGTGACTTCACATGAAACATCTTCCTCCACTACTTTTCCCTATCTAAAGCTTTAAAGATCTTGCTCAATTCCCTCTTGATTTCCTTTTAAGCCTTTTCTAACTTTTCAACATGGTTCGCATTATCTTGCTCCATTTTCCTTGTTTGAGCCTGGGTGTTATACGGATGTTGAGCTACATTTGAACCTTTATATACCACAATCTAAAATTAAGGATCGTGTTATGAGTTAACATGATTAAGAAAAGATTATGAATAAATGTAATGCAATGCATGGATAAGAAAAAAATATTCGCCCTTTTAAAGGTTTCAACAAAAGTGAACTTTCATTTATTCCATGAAAGTTTATTTTACATCAAGTCTAATACTCTCCACTTGTAAAAACGCTTGATTTGTTCATACTAATCTTTGGTCTCCTCAATGAAATTCAATAATTGCTGCCCTTGCTTTTTTGTTAGTGTGACTAGAGTTTTCAATGTCTATGCCTATTTTGCCATTTCTTTTGCCTTAATTACCGCTTTGCTTATCTAGGTTACAAGATGCTTTATGTATCTTTGCCTTTCTAGCCCTTCTTTTTTACCAAACCATACTTGATAGGATAACTCCCTATGTTTATCTATAAATGCCATGATATGATTCCTTTGGTCACTCAATTTTTGTTTTAGTGTCTAGATATACCTTTCAAGCATCTCATTTTCTTGTTGAGCTTTCATATAATCATCCTCCATTTGGGAACATTCTCTTTTCAATTTTTCATTATCATATGTCAAATCAATGATATTTATTTCTTTAGCCTTGCATATGCAATATTTTATACTCTTACCGCTACTCCATTAATTTCGTAAGGCCATGGTCATGCTCTCTAGTAGCTTTTTGACTCTTGCTTTCAACCTCTAACCTTTTGCGTTATTGATGAAGTTTAGCCAAATCCTTAACTACTATATCACGTTCTTTGGAAATCTCATGGACTTAGACTTCTAGCTTTTCTATATTATATTTCCACTACTTCTTCTCTTCCTGAAGCCTTAAAATTTCTTGCTTCAATTTATCTTTCTCAACTTGCAATTCTTTCGTTGCAAGTTCCAACTTTGAAGGCACCCTTAATACACTGAATAGACATGATCCATGGATGCAACCTCCTTACCACTCTTGGCTTTCCACACCAAATACCCCGGAATGACTTTATCAGTGAATGATCAAAGGCTCATTCTCTTAGGCTTCTCTAGGCCTTGATTATACTATCAATTTTCTGAAATATTTTAGGCTCCCTATATAAATAGTCAAATTGGCGAAGCTTGTATGCCATAAAAATGAGCTATTCAGCTTCATACTACCTCTTTACCATTAGCATTGCATAACTTGTTAACCCCTATAAGCCTAAAAGTGGAACCCCTACCTCATCTCCACATTGATACAATAGGGGTTCTCAACTCATCCATGAGACTAGCCATTTCACCTGACAAGCCATGAGCTTCTGCAGTAAATATTCTCATTCATTTTTGGTCTTTGCTTTTGACCATTCACTTTCACATAGCTCTTTAATAAGGTTTCAATTACGAAATTAGAGTTTGGAAAAAGTACTCTTCTTGCATTCAAAATGGCTCTTCATCAATAAATACAATAATGGTATGCAACCCAAAAAATGCGCTTTATCATTCTGTTTGCAAAAATTCAATAATCTGATGGTTTATGCCAATATTACCAATGAAGGATTACATTTTCTTTCAATCTGCTTAAATAAATCCACCACCTCTATTTCAATATGGCCTAAGACTTTAGGGAAAATTACTATCCCATATATTGCTAAAGCAAACACATTCATTCATTGGTCTTCATCAGGTTATTTAATAATGTAATCTCAGAAAAACTCCCATGGAATACCTTTATGCCTTCCCTTTTCTTGGACATGTAAATCTATTGGTTCCTTTCCTATCGCTAAAATATGAGCCAACTTTTTGCAATATCCTGGCTTTTGTTTTTTTACATACATTTTATCTGGATACTGTAGATGCATACCCATCAAAATCGAATACTTTTTTATAATTGGCATCAAATCAACTTCATTAAAAATGAAACAACAATATGAGGGATCCCAAAATTGTACCATCACCTTAGTGAGTGAGTTTTCAACTTTCACTGACAATAGATGTGCAACATGCCTAAACTTTTGACAAAAAGCTTGCTGCTTGGAAGGAACTATGTTATTCCATATATCTAATAAGTCTTTCAAATCATTTTGTTTAAAGAGTAATTGAACTTCCTTAGGTAATGTAGAGACATAACTAGGCAATAAACAATCCCTTTTCTTTTGTTGTTTCCTTTCTAACTCTATCTTCACATCCATGGGTGAACCACATTTGAAAAATACAGAGAAGGCACAAACTTGATGTTCTATGGGTTCCATGAAAGCTTTTGTTGAAAACATCTTTAAGGCAAGAATAATATGCAATATATATGTATGTTTATGAATATGCATAAAAAGAAAAATGAACAAGAAATTAGTTAGTCACCTCAATATAAAATAAAGGATAAACATCAGTAAAATGCAATAACAACATGACTCTAAATTTTGGATTAACTATAAAGGGTAAATAGACATGGCTCTACCTATGGGTTAAGCTCATAAGGTTAACTATATGTATCTTGGATCATTTCTAAAAGGTTTCCAAATTGTTCCTTACATCATCGTCCATCACAGACTAGTAAGGCACTTTAATCCTTACCTATTATAGGCTACAAGCTAAAAGGGTTCAATTTAGTGAGAATATTTTGCTAGCCCATATGGAGACATGAAATCTCATGAAGACATAAGTACTTTACTTCCTCCTAAGGGACAAAACTCGGGTGTGAAGCTCATGTTATACATATGCAAGGGAATGACAGATATATGAAAATGAATAAATGAATAGCTAAAATAAAATATAAACAAGGGAAAAGAAAGAAAAAAAATCTTAAATTTATTAGGTTAGGCTTGGATATCAAGAAATCATTTACTAGCTTAACTCTCGATCTCCCCAGTGGAGTCACCAAACTGTCATAATGTATAAATTCGTAGACCTATCGCTAGACATTGATTAAAGGAGTCACTGTAATTCTTTTTTGTTTAAGTGTAATTGGCTACCTAATTGAATCTATCATATTTAAAGAGTAGTCCCAATATTGACTTAGGTATCTTTAAATAATAGATTTTAGTCCACGAAATCAGATTTTAGATTCGGGAGTGCAGTTACACATGAGGAAGGTTGTAACACCCTCTTAGCACCTATCCAAAGAATGGTACCAGTTTGATTTTAAATTATCCAAGCTTTAACCATATTTATGATTTACCAAAATATTTAATATTGAAAATTAATTTAAAATTACTCCAATAGTTTGGTAACAATTTAAGATAATTCTCTCACCTCATGAGTATTTATCGAGACTAGTGTCTCACCTTGAAGAGGCTTCGTCATTGGATTCATTTAAATTTTAGTTAAAGAAATAATTAGTAAAATCTTCCAATAGTTTGGTAAAATTTACTTTGATACAAATCTACCAACAATTTACTGAGATTTTATTATAAGATTGTTTTTTAGAAAATATATTAAATCTTCCAATAATTTGGTAATATTTAATTTAAGATGCAAATCCTCCAACAGTTTGGTTGGATAAAATATAAAATATTTTACTAATAATTTTCTTATACAATCAATTTATGAAATTCTTGATATCCCAGCCTAAAGATGTTTTCAACAAAAGGAATTCATTTTAGAAATATTTTTTTATTTTTTTAAAAAAGAAAATTTATGAAAGTATTCAAAATAAATTATTTAATTTAAAAATAAGTAGAATAATAATAATGATAAGAAATGAAATTAAAAATCTAAAAGAATAAAATAAATAAAATGAAATAGAAAATAAATAAGAAAATCTAGAAAAATAAAATAAATAAAAATGTAAATAGAAAATAAAATGAAAAAAAAAGGGATAACTTCATATCGAGTCAAGTCTGAAGTGCGGATCAGCATACGAGTCAATGGGTTGACAAGCGGATCTAAGGCCTTTAGAGTGGCATCATTTTGGCACAGTATAAAAAGCAAAGTTTTTCTTTTTTCCTCAGACCTGTCTCAACCCTTCTCTCTCTAGCTTCCTTTTCTCTCTCGCTTTTCTCTAGGATTTCCAAATTTGGCTACCAAAAATTGGGTTTGATCGTTGATTTTTGGAAAATTGGTTGGAACTTGATCAGAAACTTCAAACCTTCTCAAAAAATTCAATCAAAAAATTCATGTGTTCTTCCCAAAACCTAGATTTTTTCATATTTTTCCATAAACTTTCCTCTTTCAAAATTTTTTAGGAATTCCAAATAGTTTTACTTTTCACCAAACTCAAAGACCCAACTGTCAACTAATCCTAAATAAAATTCTTCCAAATAGTATCAAAACCCAAAACCTTCCCCTTGTCTTCCCTTGTGCTTTTGCGTTCAATTTATAACCTATTTCAGTAAAAATTTTAGGGTTTGAATAGAACCAATCCAAGCTTAAATCTTGGGATTTAATTCTATCCAATTTGATTTAAGCCTAAATCTTGCAAATCTATCTGATTTTGGTTTGATTTCCTTTCCTTTTTATTATTCATTTAATTTCCTTGTTTATCAGAAAGAAAGAAAAAAATAGATTAAGAAAAAAAATAATAAACAAAGTAATAGTTGATTACAGCTCAAATACAAATAGGTGCTACAAGCACCATCATGACTAAACCTACTTGGCATTCCTTTAAGCATTTTTGGTCATCCCATTTCATCCAAACAAGTATTGATCACTTGAAAATCATTAGAGCAATTTCATCAAACACATAATGAACCAAAATAGCTAGAAAATCTCATGAATAAGAACACCATCCAAACAACAACATATTTCACTAACCAACCAAAATTTATGCAACCACATAGGTAAACTCATCAAATAAACATCATAAACAACATTTAAAAGCAAATAAAACAACAAAAGTGCTAAGAGGAGGTTTGGCCATGGTGAAGTTTGGTCGAACCTCCAACTTGGTTTTTTAATGGTGGATGGATGGGTTATGTTCCTTAAATTTTAGCTTTGGTCCAATTATTGATTAATTGGATGAAATTGATTCAAGCTTTAAGTAAACAAAAATGAACTAAAAAACTCCAAGAAAATGGGAAGAAACAATATGAAAATGCTATGGAATATGTGATAGGAATGCAAAAAATGCAAAATCGATAACATGGAAAGTATACCTTTAAGCTTTCTTCACAGGGATTTAATCTATATTCTTTTTCACTTTTTTTCTCTCAATTTTTCTTCCTCCCCTATTTTCATGAGATGATCTCTTCTCTCAACATGCAAAAAAATCCCCCCTCTTGTGAAGAAGAATGTGGAGAAATATCTTCACAAAATTAAATATTGGCCTTAAGATCACTAAACCATCAAATGGATCAAATTTCTCTCTTATTTTTGTTTCAATGAGCAAAATTTAGCCATTGGATCAAGATTTTTAGTGTGATACAATTGTCCAAGATGCACACTATCAAAAGTTAGATTTTTACAGCCATTAAAACCTAGGAAAAAAATCATTTTGCCCATAATACAAAGTTTTCGATCTTTAGGCCATATTCTTAGAAATCAAAGCTATGTTCATTTTTGCAATTTTAAAGTATCAAAAATCATGAAATATTATGAAATTTAGATATACAAACTTTTTTGAAAATTTGACCTCAGAAAGTTCAAATTACGAAATTACCCTAAAATGATATTTTGGTAACTTCACACCTCCCAAGGTATTGCTATAGTTTTGAATGCACTAAAAATCATCCAATATTATAAAAACATGATTTGGAAATTTTTATGAAAAATCAACTTTAAAAAGCTAAAATTAAAAAATTACCCCTAGAGAGTATTTTGGTAATTTCACACTTTTTTACGTACAATCAAGGTTTTCAAATTTTTAAAAATCATCAAATAATATCAAACCATGATCTGAAGCATTTCGTGAAATTCTAACCTTAGGAATTTCAAATTTCAAAAATACCTTTCCCCTTAGGATATTTTTGTAAGTTCATATCTTCTAATGTGTGATATGAATTTTCAATACATCAAAAATCATTAAAAAAAATTTAATTATGATATGAAAGTTTTTACAAAAATTCGACTTCGAAAAAACTAAATTATTAAAAAACTCATAAAGGCATTTTAGTAATTTTACACTTTTCAAAGTGCAATTAAACTTTTTAGTGCTTTAAAAATCATAAATTTCAATTTTGAACCACATTGATTCCAGTTGTGTTGTGAATTTTAAGGGTTGACCTAGGTTCTATCCATTATGACCAAATTTGACCAATTTTGACATTATTTGACTAATTTTGACTTTGTTTAACTTAGTTTGACCAAATTTGACTAGAATTGACTTTGGAGCATTTTGGCCAAATTGGTCTCAATTTTTATTTTAGAAACTTGTCAAAATTAAAGTTACGTTGCACTTGAACTGGGTTGAATTTTAAGAGTTTCACAAATAGCTAAGATTTTTCCCGAACAAAATTAGGTGTCTATAATGGGATCTTGTTTTAACCTCCTTTCCTTTTTTCATTTTTAAGTTATAAATGCTTTACCATCATTAGCTTTTATAGTGCAAACATAAGTTGTGTCTTCCATGCTGCTTGAAAATGACTAGGATAGAAGTTTACACTAATTCTAGCTATTGTGGATGTAAAAATATGTTAAATATTTGATTAGCTTGTTCTCAATCCTGATCTTGTAGGTATTTAATTTGCCTTAATTTTTTAAATTTATAATTTTTTCTTTATCTATTTTGTAGGTATTTTATTATTATATAGTGGAAGTACATGTTTATTTGACTTGCAAGTGTTACCAAATATTTGTATAGAATTTGTAACATATATGTATTTTTTGTATTTTTATTTAATAGAATTCATAAACAATTTTTTAATATATTTTATATTTTTTATAAATAAAATGACGCATTTTGTTTATTTATTTTTTGTATTTATATATATATTTAGTATTCATTTAATTACTTTAAAAAACTAAAATAAAATTACAAAAATTATAAATAAAATATATTAAATATAGTTGAAAAATAAGTATTATTTATGGATTATCGATGGATTTACCAACGAAAAGTACCCTTTAGTGATCGATTATCGATCAATTACCAACGAATTACCAATAGATGTTACTGAGTGTCAACACCTAATTTTGTCTGAAATTTTTTTAGAATCAAAAAATGGGCTTCGATTGAAATTGGGCCTATTTGGGAAGCTTTAGGCCCAATAAGAACATTTTTAATTTTAATTTGATTTAATTTGTTTTATTTATTTATTTTTCTTTATTTGTTTAATTTTACTTATTTAAAAAAAAAAGTTAAAAGTCAAAAAATTTAAAAATAATAATAATAAGAAAATTAGGAATCTAAAACAAATAGAATGGATTTGATTCTATTGATCTTAATCTACATGAAAATGGAATTAAAATAAAATCAAATCAAATTAATAACCATTTTGATTTAATTTTCAATTTTATAAAGGATTCAATAGCTATAAGAACAGGCCATCAACCACGAAGAAAAATGAGGGAAATGGTTTTAGCAAATTGGAGGAATTTAGGTTTTTTTTTCAATGGTTTCTAGAAATTTTGGGGTGGGGGGTTTCAGATTCTTTTTGGGTATTTTGGGCTTGTTCTTTAAGTGCGAATTTTTATTTTGGAGGGAAATTAGGTTTTGGATTCTAGAAGTCATGGTTAAAAGTTAGGGTTTGGTTTTAGGAAATTTGAATCTGTTGGGGTCTTGAGATTAAGCTTAATTTTTTAGTATTTGCTGGATCTAATTTAAAAATTTAATCCCTGGATATTGTTCTTTGGAATTTGGGTTGTAATTTCTGGGTTTGATCTTAATCTGGGAGGATCTATGAAGGTTTTTTAATTTTCTAAAAATTAAGTTTTTGATTGAAATTTTAGGTTGAATTTTTTAAGTTTCTGGTGGAATGCACGACAACCAGAGGAGTTTTGTGGTTATTGGATTTTGGGTTTATGGACGGTTTTTGAATTTAAACTTTTCGATGCCTTTTTCAATTTTTCGATGTCAACATCTGGGAAACTGCCAGTTTGTGGAAAGATTGAAGATTTTAGTTGAATCTTCTAGAAAAAAGGCGAAGAGAGTTTAAAAGAGAGTGTGAGAGGTCTGAAATCTAAACACAAAAGGGTTAAAGGCTGATATTTATATCAGCTCCATATGACGTCATTTTGGAGTAGGTCTAAATCTGCGTGCAACATAAATAGGATCCGCGTGCAACCCGACATCAAACTGGACTTGATCGCAGGTTTTTTTTTTCCATTTTATTTTTATTTTTTATTTTGATTTTATTTTTCCTATTTTATTTTCATTTTATTATATATATCTTTCTTTTTTACTATTATTTTATCCTTTGTTATTATTTATTATTTTAAATTGAGCAAATACATTATTTTATGAATTTGATTTTATTTATTCAAAGACAAAATATAAAATAAAAAAATTTTCTAAAATAGATTCATAAATCCTACCAAACTATTTGAGGATTTTTCATGAATTTAAATTTGTATGAATTCTATCAAACTATTAGAGAATTTCATAAAATCAATTTTTTTAAAAAAATTTATTATTTGTGAAATATCCTATTTTCATCCTATAAAACTATTAGAGTATTTGCATCCTAAATTAAATCTTACCAAACTATTAAAAGATTTAGTACGATCTCTAAAAATAAATTTACAAAAAAATCTTACCAAACTATTGAAGAATCTGCATCAAAGTAAAACCTACCAAACTATTAGAGGATTTTACTAATTATTTCTTGAAAATTACATTAATGAATCTAATGACAGAGCCTCTTCAAAGTTAGACTCTAATCTCCATGAATACTTCAAGGTAAAAGAATTATCTTAAATTACTACCAAACTATTGGAGTAATCTTAAGATCAATCTTTAATATTAAATATTTTTGGTAAATTATAAATATGGTTAAGGCTTGGATAATTTCAAATCAAACCGGTACCATCTTTTGGATAGGTGCAATGAGAGTGTTGTAACCTTCCATACATGTAATCGCACTTCCAAACTTAAAATCTGATTTATGGATACCTAAGTCAATCTTAGAACTCCTTTTTATATGGGATAGATTCAGTTAGGTGGTCAATTGCACTTAAACAAAAAAGATTGGTGGTGACTCATTTAATCTTTGTCTAGTAATAGGTCCACAGATCTATACGTTATGACACTGAGGATTATCAATAGATTATTGACACTTTTACTAATAGATTTTTTATCAAATTACTAATAAAATTATTACCAATGAAAATTTTCGTTGGTAATTACTAACAGATTTTATACATTATCGATAGATTAATATTATCGACTTGTATTACGAATAGATTTTAGACTATTATCGACAAAAAATTCTATTATTGATACAATTTTTTTTCTAATAGTGTTAGGTCAGTTTATTTTAATCGTTTATATTAAATACATATGTGAAATGAAGTGTTAAGTGACGTT
This sequence comes from Durio zibethinus, assembly GCF_047325235.1. NCBI lineage: Eukaryota > Viridiplantae > Streptophyta > Magnoliopsida > Malvales > Malvaceae > Durio > Durio zibethinus. The sequence goes on from NC_143180.1 coordinate 9,964,095, forward strand.
ATCTCACACAATTAATTCTTGAGTTTATTGTGACTTTACGTAATCAAATTGAGTCTCTATATGTATTGCCGATTCACTTTAAGTTAGATGCCTAACACTTTTGATAGGTTTATATGATGTTAATTATAAGAATTATAAGAATTAAAAACATCATCAAACATATTAAGAAGGACAACTAAAAAAGAACTTGGAAAAATATATGAAGCAATAAATCCTACAATAAGACCATTTGAAGAATCGAAAGGAAAATGATTAAATACAAAAATGATTGGCAATGTCCCCACATATAAATTAGTGAGGTCATTTGACCCTAATGAAATTTGAATTCTCATTAATATATGCATTTATAATATAACAATTTATGAATTTATTTTATTAAAAATTAGTTAAAGGATAATTTGACCCTATTAAAAATAATTTGGGAATAAATACAAAATTTAATAAAATTATTTGGAGTAAAAAATATAGTTAGTGAATAGAGATCATGTTGATTTTTGTTTGAAAATAACTAGCTAAAAAAATAGTATTGATACCAAGTAAAATATTATTATTTATTCATTAATTTTTAATATTAAAATTATTTTTGACTATTTTAATTTTGACTTTAAGTACACGAAAAACCTTTTCAACAATAAAAATAATGAAAAATTTTGTTACTTAAATCGATAACAGATAACTTAGTAAAAAAAAAAAAGATCAGAGATAACTAATTCAATAAACAATAGTTTAATTACATATATCAAAAAATTGTATTTAATATATTAATGATAGAAATTATACAACATTTTTTAAAATATGAAAATTGTTCATGACAAATTTTTTACATTCTTTATATTAGTGACGGAATTTTTCAAACTCTGATTACATGAATGCTATATGTTATTTAATAATTAATTAATTTATTATTTTTAAACATATTTTAGCATATATAACTATATAATTTGTTTGTGAAATTTAAAATCTCATAGCTAAGGATTATTCTCTTTTTCTTTATGCTATTTACGTTTAATTTTTTAATGACATTGGTATTATTTAAAGATTATATATGAAAATTTTTATATACGCATCTTTTTGTATTCTAAAAGTAATATTTCTTCAATCCCTTTTTAATTCCATTTTGTATTTTTTTACATTTAAAAAAATTAAGAACAATAAAACTTTGGTTTTGCATATTAATTACATCAAACAAAATTTTTATAAAATTAATGTTTACAATTTTTATATAAAAAGTGAAAAACAATTTTGAAATTTAATACGAAACATGAAAAAATATTATACAAGACTATAGGATTGTTAACTGATAAGCTAGTAGAGATAGGAGATATAATAAGTAGACGAAGAATTAATATTATGTGTAGCCAAGAAACTTAGTGAGCAAGGGAAAATGCTAGAGAGATAGAAATACGAGGCTTTAAACTTTGGTACACGAGTAATGAAAGGAGTAGAAATAGAGTGGGAATAATTGTAAATAAGAATTTATAGGATGATGTGATTGAGGTTAAAAGAAAATGAGATAAAATTTTACATGTTAAACTTATATTAGGAGAGAAAACTGTTAATGTCATTAATGTTTATGCCTCACAAATAGATTTGGAAAAAGTGAGTAGGCTAAAATTTTAGAAAGATTTAGACAAGGTAGTGCGAGTCGTACCAAATAAAGAAAAGTTGTTTATTGGAAGAAATATGAATGGTAACGTAGGCAAGGATTGTAGTGACTTTAAAACGGTGCATAGAGGATATGGCTTTGGAAAAAGAAATGATATTGGGGATAATATTCTAAAGTTTGCTATTATATTTAACCTAACTATATTAAACACATGTTTTAGGAAAAAAGAATCACATTTGGTGACTTTTAGGAATAGGTCAAACACTATTCAAATTGATTTCTTTTTTTATGAGTAAAGAGGATAGTAGTAGCTGTAAGGATTATAAGATTATACTGAGTGAGAGTTTGAGAACATAACATAGACTACTTGTTTTAAATATATTTCACTTTTTGGGGTCAAAGAGGATACATCATAGTCATAAACCATGTATTAAATGGTGGAACTTGAATGGGGACAAAATATTAACCTTTATAGATAGACTAGTAAAAAAGCTTGATTGGAAGCCTGATAATGATGTAAAAGTAATATGGAAAAATATTTCTACTAGAATTAAAAGGGTTACTAAAGAGAGACTTGGCAAATCTAGGGATCGTGTACCCTTAGGAAAAGAATCTTGGTGGTGGAATAAAGATCTAAAATTGACAAGCTAAACGGTTGTGTTATAGGAATTTAAGGAACAATAGAGATGAGGCAAGATATTTGAAGTATAAGAAAACAAAAAAGAAAAGCAAAAAGGCCATTCTGATTGAAAGACTAGGATCCATGAAAAATTATAAAGAAACTAGGGACAAGGGATGGAGAAAAAGAGTTGTTCAAAATTGCTAAGATGAAGGATAATAAAAGTAGGGATCTTAATGACATAAAATGCATCAAAGACAGTGACAAAAGGGTCTTAGTGAAAGATGACGAGATTAAGAAGAGATGGAGAGATTATTTTGATAATCTCGTTAATGACAATTTTGAGTATAATATAAGTGGGCTTAAAATACCTTTTAAGGATGTAAATCATGTATTTAAACATAATATTATAAGGTATAAGGTTAAAAAAGCTTTCAGAATGATGAAAGCAAAGATAGCTGTAGGACCAAATGGAATCTTGATTAAAGTTTAGAAATGCTTGGGTGAAATAAGGATAAAATGGTTAACAGATCTTTTCAACAAAATTCGACGTACTGAAAGATTTCAGAAGAATGGAACAATAGTACTTTAGTGCTTTTATACAAGAATAAAGGTGATATACAAAATTATACAAGCTATCAAGGAATAAAGTTTATAAGTCATACTATGAAACTTTAAAAGAGAATAATTAAATGTAAGTTGAGACATGAGGTTATTATTTTCAAAAACCAATTTTTGTTTATGCTGAAATGCTCCATAACAAAGGTAATTCACTTATTAAGGCTTTTGTTGGAGTTTAGGTAAGAAACAAAGATTTACAAATATAATTTATAGGCTTGGAGAAAACATAAGATAGAGTTCCCTGATAGGTGCTTTGGTAGGCTTTAATGAAGAAAGAAGCTCTTTTAATGTACAGTAACATAGTTAAATATATGTATAAAGGAGTTGTAGAGAATAAAAGAGCGTTTAAGGGCATGATTAATAGTTTTTCCATTACCTTAGGATTACATTAAGCCTTAGCACTAAGTTCATATCTTTTTGCATTAGTTATAGGAGAGCTCACTAGACAAATTCAAGAAGCCCCATGTTGCACTGGTCATTTTTGCTTGCATGCTCGATGTTTCCTCCATTTCCTCTAAGTTGCCTACTGCACATTCTTTTTAGAGGGATCTAGTTGCACCTCAAGATTCATGCTATGACACTCCATTGCCATTTTGCCCTCATCTCCTAGAGAGGTTTCGCCTTTTGGATAAAATAAAAAAGCATCGAGCTGTAACATATTGGGCTCTTTTTGGTACTCATCACTGCTATTACTCTTGCCTACATATAGCTTCTTTGCTCGGTTGATGGTTGAAAGCTTTGCACGCCTTGGGCATTCCTTGATTCTATGTTGACCACCACATAAAAAACAACCCAATGGCTTTCCCACATCCTCTTCCTCTCTTGAGGAACAAACATCAATGTCTCTCCCACTCTAGCCATTTCCCTTAGGTTTTGGAAACTTGGTGCACTCAACCTTAGTTTTCAATCTCACAATAACACTAGCTTAACTTGACTCTTGCATGTAACTTTGTTGCAGCATGATTTTTACTCATGACTTTTGACCATTTAAAAAGCACTTAGGCACCGCCACCTTAGGTCTTAAGCCCATACCAACAATTACAATAGCTTGTAACACAACATGATCAACCCTGAGCTTTGCCAACTCCTTTTGCAAGGTTGACACCATGGCTTCTAATGCCTTATTTTGCTACATGAGCACCTCCAATGCCTCATTCAAGGATCTTTCCTTGTTCTTGAACCCATCCATCAAATCAACAATGGGCACCTCGCACTTTTGCAATCGAATGTCTAGGGATATCACTATGTCTTTTTATCTAGCCTCCCTTACTTTGTTTGTAGGTGGGCACTCATTAAGTCCCTCAGTTTAGCCTTCTATCTAGTTTACACTAGCAATGCCATAGCCTTAAACACTCTGTCAGTCACAAATGCACAAAACCAAAAAGATTACCATAACCTTTTATGTACTCTAGTGATCTAGTCCTAGTCCCTACAAACTAACACACGTGTTTGTCGAAACAGCACACCATCACACACACTGTCAAGCACAATTTGCACACTAGCTTAGCACACCCTGCACTCTCAGTCAGGCATCAGTTTTGCACACCTGCATAGCACACCCAGCACTCCTATAGCAACATAGTAGTAATTGATCGAACACCAAGTCTGCACTCTTTCACCCCCACACCTTATGCTCTAGGGGGTATATCCTAGCTTACAAGCACAAAACGACCTAGGATGCTTGCACAAACATGTCCAAAACCTCCCCTAAGGCTAACTCTAGTTCCAGTAACACCTAGCACTGATCACTCCCTTAAGACCAGTAAGGTGCTATGGTGTTATAGATAACTAATTTTGTTTGGAATATTTTATCTTTTTATACTAGGTTTGTTTTTGTAATTGGGCCTTGATCATCAATTTTTCGGGTCCATTAACGGTCCATTTTTAAATGCTTAAGTATGAGGCCGCTATGGGCCCTATACTGAGGCTCGTTCCATTGGCCCCTATAATACCAAAATGGCCCAATAAAAAGTTCGATAAAAGAGTTATCCTTAAAACCAATGGCCCATTGTTGGCCATTGAACAAAAAATAAAAATAAAAATAAAAATTTATAAAAATAAATTTTAAATAATTAAAAATATTAAATATATATAAAAAAGTAATAATAAAATATTAGAAAAGACTAAAAAATTAAATATAAATACAAATAAAAAGCTAAAAAGTTTAAAAAAAGCTTGGCCCAAAATCACACAAACTGGAAGCCGAATTAACCATAACATAGCCCATTCGATGGCCCACCAAAGAGGCCCATTTGGCCTAAAATTCTTGCATGAAAATGAGGCTATTCAGGCTAACTTGATTGCATGGAAATGGAGTTGCATTAACACATGAAAGAACAAGGAAAAACAGCTACATGAACACGTGAAGGAAAAGGGGAAAAACTAATGCAAACAACGTAAAGGTTGAGTCGTGAGATTGTGGTTGCATGGAAAAGCAGCATAGAAAAAACTAAACAAAAAAACAAAAAGGAAAGAGGGGCATACGGGCAGCAAAAAAAAAAAAGAAAAAGGAAGAGGAACAGAAACAGGGAAGCTTGGTAGGCAAAAAGGAAAACGGAAGAAGGCAAAAGGAAGAACAGAAAAAAAAAAATTCAAAAACACACAAAAAACTAAGAAAAAGACTGCAGCGAGAAGAAAAAGCAAACAAAAATCAAAGTTTGGTAGAAACGAAGAAAAAGGAAAAAATATGAGGCAGGGCAGGTGCTCGGGTGGCATTTTAGAGGAAAATAACCAGAAAAAACCATACTAGGAGAAACAGAAGCGAACCAGAAAATATGATGAAACCAGTAAAAGCTGTAGCAGAAAAAGGAAGAGAGGAGAAGAACCAGGAAAAAAGGAGCAGGAACCAAAAGAAAAAACTGAGCAGAAGTAATAGAAAACCAGTAGTGAGGGAAGAAGAAAATCAGAAAAAAAAGAGGATAGGAGAGAGCTTTCGGGTACAAGCAAAAAGCAGGAAAAAGAGGAGGAAACCAGTAGCAAAGGCAAGAGAAAAACCAGAAGCAAAGAAAGAACAGACGAGAACAAAAAGAACCCAGGAAAAGACGAGGAAAAGGCAGAAAATAACAGAAAAAAATAGAGAAAAAAGGTACTTCTTTCAGACTTTTTACTGTCAGGATCACTTGGCCTTGTTGTTCTCTTTTTCATGCATTGTTCACCTGTATTCGGTTTTAGTTTCTTTTTCCTCCTGTTCTTTGAGAAAATAGCTTTTAAAACAAGCTAGGATAAAGTCTGTTAAGGGAAGGTTAACTGCTTGTTTTTTTCCCTCTTTCCTTCTGTTTGCTGTTTTACAGAGTCCATTTTAAGGTTTCCTCAAAGCTCGTTTTGATTGTTCTTGCATGCATATGGCTGGTTCAAGCGTAAAGTTTCATTTATTTGCTTCACGATTTATCATCCCTCTTGTACATGGGTTGTGTAAGGTTGCATGCAATGCACTAGGCATTTTTCCATGTTCTCAGCTTTAGAAGATTAAATAGAAAGTAAAAAATTAAAACATTAGTAAGGAAAAGGTGGGGACGGTTTGGCCTTACATTTTTCTAGGCATGTGGTTGTGATTGGTAAGCTAAAAATAATAATTGCCCTAAATAAGTTAATAGAAATGTTTGTTAAAAAATAAAAGTAAAAATTTTTTAAAATCTTGCCTAAATATTGGAGGGGATTCAAAATTGTATTTTGAAAATTAAACAAAAAAAAACAATAAATAAAAAATTTAGATCATATGAATATTTAAGTAGCCTTTTTTATTATTACCATTATTTTTTTATTATTATAATTATGCTTATTTTGGTTTATATTTGATTTTGATTGTTTAATAACTTCACACATGTATTAGCATTTTAATTGGCAAGCTTATGCTATCTTTGACTATATTCATGCATTTAATTATTATTTTCATTTTTTAAAATTTCTTAAATACAATAATAAAAAATATTAATATTAATAAACAAAGTTTCAAAAAAAGAAAAAGATTTTTAAATCTCTGTCTAGATATTTGAGGGATTTCAATATCAAATTTCAAAAGTTAATTCTACCTATATGTTGGAGAATTATTAAATAATAAAATTTAAATAAATAATAATAAAATTTTAATAAATAGAAAAATATAAAAGAGAAATTATGAAAAACAAGCTTGTTTCAAAAATTTGCTTAGATATTGGAGACTTTTAAAGAGGTTCGTAAATTTTTGAAATCCAAGGTGAAACCCTAAGATGAAACCCTAAAGTAAAACCCTAAAACAAACCTTAAAATAAAACCCTATAATGAAATCCTTAAACTAAAACCCTAGAATGAAACCCTAAACCTAAGTGAACCCAAAACCATAAGTAAAACCCTAAACCCTAGGTGAAATCCTAAACCCTAAGTGAAACCCCGAAGCCTTAGGTGAAGTCCAAAACCTTAATCCACTCAAACTTTGAGATCATCCCAAAATTCAAGGATTTATGTGAAAACCTTTTAAGAAATAATTTATTCTCAAACGCCACCTAGATAATGGGGTATATAAAAAATTTTATTTCATTAAGAATTTTCATATAATTTTGTAATCTAAAATAATAAAATTTAAAAAAAAATAAAAATAAAAATAGGATCTTAAATATAAAAGTCGCACACAAACTTTACTCAAGGTTAGAGAGTCCAAGAGGTCTCTTTATATTTAATGACATGATTCTAAATTTGCATATTATCATCACATAAGACATGTTTGCATATATTCATTTTTAAATCATTGTTTGCACTCATCATCCACATATATATATATATATATATATTAATTATTGATGTTTATTTTTAATTATCACATTTTCTATTTTTCCTACATAAAGAAAGTTTTCAAAAAAATTGGTTTCAAATAAAATAAAATTAAAATAGCATTTCAAAAAATATAATTTATGGTACTCTACCTAGATGTTAGAGAGTTACCAACAATTATCATTTGTAAATATTATCATTTTCATTTTTAAAGAAATGTTATGGTAAATCTTAGATGAAAAGGATTATCTTTGGATTTTGCCTAGATGTTGGAGAATTATAAGATATTCTTTAATCTAAAGATTTTTCACAATATTCCTAAATAAAGATTTTTAATTGATTTTTTTCTAAAAAAAATGAAAGGAACTATTATTAAATTTCAAAATAAAAAACCATTTTTTATCCAAAAATTATAAATAGCGCATGGTTAATTGGTACCAATTTTGTAAGCATTGTAGGGGTGTTAATCTTTTTGCACACGTAATCAACTCTCAAACCCAATCCTGTTTTTGTATGCTAAAAGTATCTTTTTAATAAACTTTAAATCTGTTTTACCATTTTATTAAAAAAATAAAATTTTTGGGTGGCTAATCACACCCTAAAAAAGATTGGTGGTGACTCCTCATGTTTTCACAATTTTAAATTTTTACGTCTAGTAATTAATTCTCCAGACCGATACATTATGATAGGTGTATGTTATTTGCTGACAATATAGTCTTAGTTGCTGAAACTAGTGATGATCTTAATGTGAAATTAGATTATGGAGTCATACACTGGAGTTTCGAACTTTAAATTGAGTGGATCTAAAATTGAATAAATGGAATGTAAGTTTAGTAATCATAGGGAAGCGAGTGCTAATGTAATTAAGTTGGAAAGTGAGGTAGTATTAAAGAGTAGTCATTTTTTATATTTGGAATTAATTATCCAAAGCAATGTTGAGATAGAAAGGGATGTAAATCATATAATTCAAGCAAGATTAGTGAGGTGACGAAGTGCATGAGGCATGTTGTGTGATTGTAACATGCTTTTAAAATTAAAAGCAAAGTTGTATAAAGCAACTGTACGGCTTGCGTTATTATATGAAACTAAGCGTTGGGCCATTAAGAAACAACATGAGAAAAACATGAGCATAACTAAGATAAGGTAGCTTAGATGATGGGTCATAAGATTAAAAGAGACAAAATCAAAAATGAAGAGATTTGAGAAAAATTAAAAATAGTCTGAATTGAGGAAAAGATGAGAGAGAACCATTTTAGATAGTTTGGGCATGTGAAACGTAAGTCTATTTGTGCACTAGTTAGAAAAAATAAGCTTCCAGTTCTAAGAGAGACCAAAACTTCTAAATGTAGACAATGAAAGAAGTGGATGCAAATAATAAGAAATGATATGAGGGTTAAAAAAGTAGAGAAAAAGATTGTTTTTTAAAAAAATGAATAGTACAAGAAAATTCAAAAATTTTTAAAAAAATGAATAGTACAAGAAAATTCGAAAGTATGACCTAATATGATTTTGTTTTTTGCCTTTCATACAACCAATTCCAAAGTTATGGGATATAAGGCTTAGTTTGTTTGTTTAATATGAAACATTGAAAAATAAAAGTATTAGGTGATTAAAAATGTAAGGTGATTAAAAATGTAAAAATATTAAGTGTTTGAAAAATGAAAAGAATATAGAATTTTAAGAATTTACAACAAAAAAAATAGACAAAAAAAAGATTAAAGAAGTATGATATAATGTGTTAGACTCCACTAAATAAACTCCCTGGCTACACCGATAAAAATGGCCTTTATACTATATACTTTTTGTCACATTAGGACCTAAAGATATAAAATTCTCAATCCAATATCCAAAGTTGCTTTCATCACACAATGTACCACAAAACCAAACTTCATTAGAAAAAAATATGACGTCTTAAATGACCAATTAGAGGTTATCAACTATAAAAAAAAACACATCATTAATTAATTAAATTGGAATAAAATATGGTGTGGGGATATTATTCTTTTAAGGTTATAATTTGTGGATTTTATTCATCTTATGAAACATGCATTTTGGAAGAAAAAAATTTCTTCCCTTTTCAGTATCTAATTTTGTCAGTAGAACACACCACGTGAAAAATGTTTATCAAACTCTGGTTCATCAATTATATGATTAATGCTTCCATTTTCATGTGCAAGATGAGCATAACTTGAAATAGTTATTTAATTCAAAGATTACTTGCAAGCTCTTCAAAAGACATCCTCCTTGTTAGGCTTTAAGATTCTCTTGAAGTCTTTCCATGGCAATGGGGTATTAGGGTTATTTGTGCTTCCATTTTCTTGAAATTTTCTCACTTGTTATTTGTGTGGATATTATTGGAGACTACAGGTTTGAATAGCTAAAATTTTGCTGCAACCTAGTGAAAATGCTCTTTGAAGTTTGTTGGTTTTTTTTTGTCATAGTCAAATCTATAAGGAGGACTGAGTAAAATTTTGGTTTTCTTTATGTGCAAGTAACATATGTAATGTAATATAATTGTGTAACCCAATTAGGGGAGTTCATGTTTTGGTTATAACTAATTAATCAACCTTTAATTTTGTTAATTGATTGATCACTAAATTAATTTCGATTCAATTATCAAAATTGATTTTGAAAGAATTTTAATTTTTGGTAAATTTGGTTCAAAAATTAAATTAATCAAAATGTAAAAAATTCAAATATAAAATTAAAAATATATGAAATGGACCATTTCATTTTCTAAATTGTTAGATTTTTTAATTTCATACTTTGGTATTTAAATATTTTGTGGAATAAATTTATTTAGTTTGTTTCAAATATGAGAAAGTAAGAGTTTAAATTATAATTTAACTTAAATGTACTTTGTTATTCCATTAATTAGAAAATTAATTGAATTAAATTTGATTGGTTAATTTTTTTAAATTAATAAATTCAATTTAATTAATTAAAATAAATATAATTTGATGAATTCTATTCTGAAAATTTTAACTCCAAATTCTGTAGCGTTTTTGCTTTGATTAATGTTTTATTTCCCAACATATAAGACATCTCAAATTATAATATTGAATATTTTTTAAAAAAATTTATATAAATATCACATGACAATACACTTGCAATCAATTTTTTTTATTTTTGATTTTTTGTCCTTGACACAAACTCAAAAATACTTTATGAAAATAAAATTTCCTAATAAGGTTCAATTTTCAACTAGATAAAACCTAAAATCAACCACATCTGAAAGGGTTAACAAAATTAGGCCTCATTTGGAATTCATCGGACCCTCAATGGAGGGGCAATTGTTATAAAAAAATTGTGTCAACAGCAGCTTTGATATCCAAACATTGTTGTGGTGCACTGAGGATTTCGTCAATTGTTCACTGGAGTTGAAGGTTCCAGTTACTTCAAACGCAGTTTCTTCATTTTTTTCTGCTTTTCTCTTTAAGTTAACAGCTTTTAACTTTTCTTTAAATATTTTTCTTTTGATTTTTTAACTTTTTCCTCAGATTTTGAGTTTTTTATTTAAAAATTATAAAGTAATTTTGTTACTTTAACATAAAAATAAAATTTATTATTATATAATAAATTAATTAAAAAATCATTTAAATTTATTAATTAATAAAACTATTATTTGATTTTAAAATAATTCAATAATTATTTATTAATTTTAACATATTAAATAATTTAAATTTTTAATATAATTTTTAGTTAATATATTTAATGTCCTTAATGATCATTTTCTTTCTATTGCAATTCATACTATCACTATTGCCATTTTTGTATCCAAATACATATCCACAATGTATTTTAATTTTATCATTATAGTAATTAATCTCACATCCACAATTATTATTATTTTCATCAAAACTAATCTCATTGTCCATCCAAATGAACCCTTAAAGAGCTAAAGAGAAAAACGAAAGACGAATAAGAGAGTATCAAAGCTAGAGGAGCTACGGAGTGGGATTTGTTTCTGGTCTGTTTACCCAACTAGATCTGGCACTATTAATTTTGGTAAGCAACATTAGATTACAGCTGCCAACTGAGCGCTAAAGGGATGAAGTGGAAAGAAGGGGTGAAGGAGATAAATAATTAAAAGTGGACCAATGGAAGAACCAATGGCTCATCTATCAGCAAGAGGCGTTAGATCATCGATGTATGTAGAGTAGATTGAATGTTGGTGGCTCGTCTACACGTACGCAATGATTCTTTTTTTTTTTTACATAACATTTTTTTTTTATCATTTTTAATGATTTACAACAAGATTTAGGTTGTAAATCTCCAAAAATATGTTGGTTATTCACTGAAACTTGAAATGAGTATGGGTTTCAATTTCTTCTGAAGTTTTGTGGAGTTAAAATAGAGAAGAATTTTGAGTTTATAAAAGTAACTGATACGAAAAAAAATGTGGGTTCTCCCATTTTGCTCCAAATTAGAACGAAAAAGTATAAAATTAAAGTTAATAATCATATTTATGTACATTACATTGCACGTGAATAACATTTTTAATATATTGAAATATTTGAAGTACAAAATAAAATTTTCTTATCATAATAATAAGGTATTAAAAAACTATTACGAGAATATAGGTTAAAATAATTCATTACCTTTAAAAAAAATTATAAAATTTTTTTGAGTAATTTTATCATGCCTATGATTTAAATTGTTGGACTGTTGAATATTCATTGCTTACAATTAACAAAATAAAGTTGATCTTGTTAATTATTTATCACAATTACTTCGTTTTTCATATTGTAATTTAAAAAAAAAATTGACAAGAGATGTTATAGAATGAAATCTTAAATTGGAAGTAATTATATATATTAACATAAATAATAATCACAACCGAATGGCAGAAGTGTAATAAGACTGTAACTTTATTTCAAAAATCAATTAGTACAGTGATGTATGAATTGGATTAAAACTTAATTACTTAAATTTAATAAAATCAATATACTCTATGTAAAAAGTATCCCTTAAGGGATCTGTCATTGCTACGTGTACTTTTTTTTATTCTTTTATAGATTTTTGCTATTTCAATTGGCTAAGTCGGATGTTTGACCAGGATGAAAAAGCAAAAAGTTCTTTGACAGGATACAGGTATCTTCTTTTTTTGTTTTATGTTTGACAAGTGTGTTATAAGTGCAATTTCAATTTTTTCTTTTTTTAGGTTTTCATTATTGCTTCATAGAGTAAAACTTTGGCATGAAAGAAAGCTTTCTTAGGTCTATAATTGCTGTTTTTTTCTTTTTTTCTTTTTCAGATATTTTTGGGTAAAATTTACGGCTATCCTTTGTTATTTAATTGAATGTGACTTTTTTTTTTTAGGGTTTTCTTGAGATTATTTTGCTATTGCACATTTTTATTTTGTTTAATGAAGTTGGATTGTTAAATAGGATTTGGGTTTTGTGATTCTCAGGTTTTCATGTTGTTGTGAACGGCTTTTTTTTTTGGAAAAATTTCTTTTTTTATGTTTTGATGTTGGATGAAAATCAAATTGTTGTTTATAGAAAGATAGTTTTGTGGTACATAATTTATGCTTTTATTAGGAGTATTTTATTTTGCATGTTGTTTGAATGAAGTTGTGATTTTATTTTCGATTGATTTTTTTTTTTTTTTTGTCTTAGGGTTTCTTGACACTCTTTGGATATTAAATTTTCAAGTTAGTATGAATTGTATGTGTTGTTTTCTTTATTTATTTTGTATTTTGGTTTGTAAGGTTTTATGTGTTGTTAGTTTTTTGACTTCATATATTTGATTCTGCCTATCAAGTAATTGATTTGAAGTTGAGACTTTATTATTATTATTATTATTATTATTATTATTATTATTATTATTATTATTATTGAGGTTTATATTGTGTTATATTTAACTAATAGACTAATTTAGACTATGTGATAAGAAAGGATATTGAATACAAGTACCTTTAAGGCATCGAAGGCTGATGAAAACATCAGCATTCTATGCCTCCACCCCGTATCATATCCATGACACCATAAGCAAAATTCCTTATTTTAACTTGAGTATAACCTAGATGATCTGGCAAGAAGTTGCCAGACCATTGTCAATCAGGTTAACCAAAACACAAGGAAATTAATAACTCCTACAACAAATAAGAAATGGATAAGAAAGCTGTGATGGATCAAAGATACTGTATAATGGTTTTTAAGTTACAACCAAGAAGTTAGACAAAGTTATATAGGATCATCATCCCATTCTAATTAAAATTAGTTAATTAATGATAATCCTCTCAAAGTTTACACTTTTGTACTAAAAATAAGTTATATGTGGTTGTCTTGAAAAGTGTCAAAATATCAAAGTTTATATTTTTTCCTTATGATACCTCATGTTGTTGTTTACCTAAGTTATATGTAGTTATTTTTAAAGTAGTTTGAATGTGGGTTTGAGTAAAAGATAGCGTGATTGGTCTGAACTTGAGACTTTTTTTTTATTATTATTGAATTTGATAATGTGATATATTTTATTAGTTCTCAGACATTTGTAAATGTCAATTTTCTCCATGTAATTGTACGTTTTGTATAACTCTAAATAGAAACAAATCTACTTTTAGATGATAAGTTTAAAGTCATACAAATGGCAAGTAGTTTTGGATGTAATAGTGAAAACCATGATAGGTGTTTTTGGAGTTTTTATTGGTTTTTTTTTTTTTTATATGGTTGATGTCTATAGTTATTTTTAGTTATTATGTGATGTATAAGATTTATGAAAAAGAGTTTCTTTTCTTTGTTTCATATTAGATTTAAAATAGAAGTATCTACCAACAATTTTATTTTTACTTTATTCTATCATATTGTACTGTTAGATGTTTTTTACATGATTTGAGACTTTCATTCATTTGTAAGTGTAATGATTTATAAGGTAAGAAGAAGGGATAGGATTTGGTAGTTGAAATTAACATTTAAGTAAACAAAATAAATGGTAGGAAAATTGATGTCTCTTTATGATGTAAATTCTATGAACAATTTTATGAATCTTGGCTCCTTTTTAGGAGTTGTCAAAAGTTTAACCAGGAAGCATAAAAGTTGAGTATGTATTTGAAAGATTCAATAATCAAGTTTATATAATTGAAGTTTAGTTAAAATTAAACATGTATATGTGTAAGTTTGGTTAAAGTTGTCAAAATAGCTTGGTGTTTCTCTATTTTTGATTATGTAATTAATTTGTTATTTAATTTGTTTTCATTGTTTTTATTTATAAGGTGTTTTTTTTTTTTTTTTTTTTTTTGCAGGTTTAGTTCTAGCTATTATGTTGCTTAAGTTTAAGGTGACTTTTAGGTTGGACTCTTTTGTTTTTTTATTGTTTTGTTTTTGCGTGTTTTTTTTTTTTGGTTGTGTGTGATTCTATTTATTTTTTTATTTGTTCATTTCTCTTTTTTTTTTTTATGTGTATTGGCTTAATAGATGTAGTATGAATGGTGTTTCTTAATTTTGGCTTTTTTTTATTGTTTTTTATTTCGATAATTGAGGATATTTTATGTCTAAATTAGTTAAAAGTTGTATGTGTTAGGTTATTGTATTTAGTGATGAATTTTATTAGTAAAGGAAGGGAGAATAGAATTAGAAGATTGAGAAGACAGTAGAATATTTGTACAGGTAGTTTTCCTTTGTTTGGCATTAATGGATTAGAACATGTTAGACATGTTTTTAAGGTTAGAACAAGAAGATGTTCAAGTTTAGTTAGTAATTCAATGGAATGTGTGAGTGATGGAAAAGAGTATGGTGATATTAGTTTTGATAATATTAATGGAGATGCAGATAGTACATTTGTTAATAATGGTAGGAGAACAAGGTATTTAGCTTGGTTTCTTAATTTAACGTGGTCTATTAGTATGTATCTCAACATGTTCTTGTCGTTCCCAATGAAGGAAATGGATATCAATGTCATGTAGCATTCTTCTATTAATGCTAATAGGGAATTACAAACCATTGGAGTTAAAACATTCAAGTTTGTTGTTGCAAGAGATTCAATTGCTTATATTATCTATAGACAAAACATTTCATTTTTTATACAGCACCCTGATATAGTAGAATGCTGTGTATTGGGCTTACCAAACAAGGATTATGAAGAAGTTATATCTACAATAATGGTACTAGAGTTGGAAACAAAAATGAAATGAAAAGACTCAAGCTCTGCTTTGAGTTCGGAAGAACTTTGCAACTAGGCTAAAGACAAACTTGCTCCATACAAGGTACTACAACGTTACTACCTTTCGCTAATTTCCTTTTGTCATGCTTAATATTGAGTCATGATCTCTAGACCTTTTAAATTTAATGCTTGATTTTTGCATGTCATTATTAACTAAAAGCCTGTTTAATATTGTATACTAAACAATGAGACAATATTACGCACATAATTGGTCCTTTAGAAATGGCTTAGTGATATTTTGAACTAATATTAATAGTTTTTATTTAACATTTCTATTCAACAATTAACATTTTTTACTTATATTATAGTTACTTTATTTTCCCAACTATTTTAAGAAACCTTTATGCACTTACTTTAACTTCTAACTCAATCAAATATTAATTCAATAAAATATAAAATATTAATAAAACAACCGAGCGAAGCCAAGCATCAATTACTAGTAACTAATAACTATGACCAAGTAATTAACTATAATTGTTGATTAAATATTATTAATAAAAAACAAATTTTGAAAAAGACATTTATTTATTTTTCTTTTTAAACTTTCTAAAAAAAATAACCTTTTGTAGAAAAATATTTTTTATTAAATCAAACTAAATCTCTTTCATTATGAATGTTACCAATATATTTCACCATTTAATGCTAACTCACTTTTTATCGTCAACCTCCACCCCTATAAAATATTTAACTTTTAAAATATGAATCATTATAAACATTTGAAACTTTAAAAAAATCAACAAAAATAAATAAACATTAAAAAAAGGAAACATAAAAAGAATTAAGTATATAATAAAGCTAGTTGTAACACTTCTAATAATAATCACAATTAAATCATTAATAAAAATTAAGTAGTTAAAGTCTCCTAAAAGCTGGTCTTTTTTAGGAAGTTAGTACGTCTTGTTTAGTATGCAAGTGAGTTCACCTCAGGATTTATCTAGCTAGGTGGTCTTTGAGTTTTTATAGGTGAGAGTTATGGCAATGAGTTTTGTAAGGATGGATAATGAACTTGAGGGTTTATGGAAGCATTTACAGTTGATTGAAACAGAAAAAGAGAGGATCGAAGCAAATACCTTGGTGACAAACAATGATAGACAAAGCAAAAAGTCATGGTTGGTAGGGAAAGTGTTAACAATGAGAGCTTTTAGCAAAGAGGCAATGAAGAGCACGTTGAAGATAATATGAAAGTTGGCCAAACAGGTGGAAATTGTGTTTATGGGTGATAATTTATTTTTATTTAAATTTTTAATGGGTTTGGATATGCGAAGAGTGATCGATGGATCGCCATAGTGTTTTGACAAACAACTGATCGTGTTTAATGAATTTGAAATGAAGTTAAAGCCTAAGGACTATGTCTTTTCAATTGCTTTATTCTAGATAAGGGTGTATGGCTTACCTTTAAGGATGATGAACCAAATGAATGCAACTATGATAGAAAGAAGATAAGTGGTCTCAAGTCAGTTGATAGAACCCTAAAGCAAATGGGATAAGCTTGGTTTCTATGTATCAAAATAGAAGTTGATATTAAAAAACCTTTGTGTAGGGTAGTAATACTCACTAATGAGGAGGAATGAAAGGAAATATATGGTAGGCTATCCGATTAATGGCTACCAAGCTTCAGTTAGGCTTGTGGGAGGGTGGGTCAAGTCGAAGATGAATGTAAAAAAAAGAAAGGGAAAGGGGATCATGATACTTCAACAAGACAATACGATGCATGGCTCCATATTTCACCATTACAAAGCAAACCTTTAACAAGAGAGAGAAGGCAAGCTGCTAACAGGTTTCAGGGGAACAACAAAGGTAGCGACCACAACAACAAATCTCCTCCAGTGACAACAGACAGCGAAGTTGCACGAAAATTAACTTGGCATCTAGTCAAGGGAATTTGTATAAGCTTGAATCATGGGATTTGTTTAATAATAAGGGAGCTATTTTAGGGATAATGATAAGAGCTTACGAGATATGAAATCACATAGCTGGAGTTCAAAAAGGTATGTATCCAAGTCTAAGAAAGTTAACCATGAGTTTGAAAATATAGTCGAGCAATGAATATGGTCCTACAAAAAACAGTGATAATAATAAGACCACTGAA
The DNA here is from genome assembly GCF_047325235.1 of Durio zibethinus. Taxonomy (NCBI): domain Eukaryota; kingdom Viridiplantae; phylum Streptophyta; class Magnoliopsida; order Malvales; family Malvaceae; genus Durio; species Durio zibethinus. Next base: position 9,981,933 of record NC_143180.1, read on the forward strand.
CATGAGAATAATGGCCCAAATGTGGATAACTAGAATGATGATGAGGTCTCATACAAGAAACTATACAATGTACTAATATAACAACTCCAACCTAACAAGGAAAGTAATATTGCACAAAGGAAGCATTAGGATGCACAAAGCATGACAAAACAAGAAAGGTATACAACAATGGGGACCAGAAGAAAGAACAAAAGCAGTCTCCAAACTGACATGAAAGAGGTTGGCAATATAAACAAGGGATACACAAATAAATGGATAAATTGATATGGGGAAAAGGAAGCATAAAGATTGTTTACCAGAGGATATAGATATGGATATGATATTTAAAAGGAACAAACATAAGAAAGAGGAGGTAACACAAGACCATCATGATGAAATGATGATGATTGGCTTCTAGTCCTGTCAATGCAATGAGGTGTCTAACTTGAAACTGCCATGGGCTTAGGAACCCATGTGTAGTTCATGATCTTTAGAATATTCTGAAGAAAAAAGATCCCAATGTGGTTTTCCTATCAAAAATCATGTCTAATAAAAGGAAGATTGATAGAGTATTTAGAGCATGCCAATATAGTGGAATGTTTATAGTAGATGTAATAAGAAATAGTGGGGGTTTAACTATGCTATGGAAAAAGAAAGTTAAGAGGAAGTTAATATATCTTTGAGAAGTTATTCTAACTATTACATTGATATGGGGGTGGTGGTTGCTGATGGCAAGGAATGAAAAATTATAGGGTTTCATGGAGAATCAACTACACGGGCTAAGCATAATGCTTAGTATATACTACGAAGATTAGGTCATCATAATTCTTAGGCATGGCTTTGTGTGGGGGATTTGAATAAGATTTTATGAGACGAGGAGAAAGTTAGGGGATGAGTGAGATCGGTAACACAAATGGAAGTGTTTCAAAAAGTATTGGAAGATGTTGAGCTCCATGGCTTAGGTTATATAGGATATGATTTTACGTAGTGCAAGGGAAAAACAATGGAGAAAAGGATCTAAGAAAGGCTGGATTGCAATGTTGGGAATATAGATTGGAAGGATAGTTTCTCGACTTCATGGTATGGCACCAAACCTACTATATTTCAGACCACTATCCAATTTTAATCAACACAACAAAGGTTAAGCAAAATAGATGGAACTGATCATCGAGAAGAAGAAATACTTTGAAACCACATGGCTTACGAAACCAAATTGCATAAATATTATGGGTAAAGAGTGGGCTAATAAGGATTACATAGATTTGAGAAGAAAGCTATATGGGACCCAAATCAAGCTTCATGATTGGTATACAAACAAATTCCAAGTTTTGAAGAAACATATATAGGAGCTATGTGACCAACTGAAGGTGGCGTAACAAAAGGCTATTGATGATGCTAATTAGAGCTAGGTGAATGAGCTTAAAGCATGCATTAATGATTTGCTTGATCAAGAAGAATTATTTTGGAAACAAAGATCCTAGGTTAATTGGTTAAAAGACGGGGATAACATGATTCTTCCATGTATAGGCATCTCAGTGTAAAAGAGTGAATAGATTGATTAGAATAGAAGATGAGAATAAGGTTTGGCATGAAGGAGAACGTGAAGTGGATGAACAAGTAGTGAGATATTTTTAAAATATATTTAAGTCTCAAAGACCACCAGATCTAGCTTATATCCTAGGATTAATTACTCTTTGTCTCACAAATGAAATGAATGAGTCTCTCCTATCAAAATTCACAGCCAAAAAGATTCAAGAAACAGTCAAATAGATTCATCCTACCAAAGCTTTGGGACCTAATGATATGCATGCATTATTTTAACATAAATTTTGGCATATCGTAGAACCTAAAGTTATTAATATCTATTTAGATTTTTTAAATGAAACTGGTAGCCTAGATAGTATCAATGAAACCCATATTGTCCTTATCCCCAAAACTAGTAGTCCTAGAAAAATGACCCAGTACAGACCAATCAGCCTGCGCAATGTGTTTTACAAAATTATTGCTAAATTTTTAGCTAATAGATTAAAGTTGGTGTTACCAACTTGTATTAGTGAAAGCCAAAGTGCCTTTGTCCCATGTAGGCTTATATTTGATAATGTCCTTGTAGCCTATGAGTTGCTGCATAATATGAGATAGAAAAGGAAAGGTAATGATGGTTGGGTCATACTTAAATTGGATACAAGCAAAGCATATGACCAAGTGTAATGGCAGTGTCTCAATGCTATTATGGGTAAACTAGGCTTTAGTAGTAGATGAAGATCCCTGATTATGAGTTGTATTTCTTTTATCTCATATAGTGTGGTTATAAATGATTCTATGACTGATAATTTCTCTCCTAATAGGGGTCTCCAACAAGGGGATCATTTTTCACCTTATTTGTTCTTAATATATGTAGAGGGATTGTCGGCACATTTATCTAGTCACCAAAGGGAAGGCCTATTACAAGAAGTATAACCTAGTGCCTGAGGCCTACGAATCACTCACCTATTTTTGTAAATGACAACTTGTTTTTCTTTAACACAAAGCAAAGGGAATACCATATGGTGAAGGACATGCCAAAGATGTATAAGAAAGATTTTTTACAATAGATCAATTATGACAAATCAAGATTGTTTTTCAACTCAAATACAAGTGAAGACATGATTGAAATGACAAATAAGGTGTTTGGGATCCAGTCCACTTCTAATCTAGATAGGTATTTGGGGCTACCTATGTTTATTGGGAGAAAGAAGAAAAGGGCTTTCATGGAGATTTTGAAGAAAATGAATAGAAAAATAAAACATTGGAGTCACGGATGGCTATAGACTGGAGGGAAAGAAATGTTTATTAAAGTGGTTCTACAATCTATGTCCACGTATGCTATTTTCTATTCTTAAAGAGCCTATGTCATGAGATTAACATGATTATTAGTAGGTTTTAGTGGTGACATTCCATGAAAAAAGGGTAATCCACTGGATGAGTTAAAAGAAACTGTGTACAAGGAAGGAAGAGGGTGGAATGGGCTTTAAAGACATGAGTTTGTTTAACAAGGCCCTTATTGTGAAACAAGGATAGAAACTCATACAGAATCCTTCCACACTTGTTCACAAGGTGATAAAGGCCAAGTATTTCCCTAGAACTAATTTTCTTAATTTAGAATTAAGAAAAGCACCTTTCTATACTTGGAGAAGCATTTAGCAAGGAATTGCTATCCTAAACCTTAGCTTGATGTGGCGTGTGGGAAATAGGGAAAGAATTAGGATTTGGCATGATAAGTGGATCCCAAAGTGTGCAACTTTAAGCCCACTCCTTAAATAGACCACATACTAGGTGATGGAATGGTGAAGGATTTGTTCCATGTAAATAGGGTCTAATGGAACTATGAAAATCTGGGCAATATATTCCATGAAGAGCTATACCCGTTAGCTTAAGTGGTCAACAGGATGTTTTGGTTTGGCACTACACCAAGAGTAGAGTTTACTTTATGAATAGTAGATATCATAGACTGCTCTCAAAGGAAATGAATACAGGCCAAAGGCAAGAGGATAATGGAGGCACAAGCAATAGTGGTATTAATATGTTCTAAAATAGGTTTGGCAACTATCAATAACTACCAAGACTAGAATCTTTCTATGAAGGATGTGGAATGATATTTTACTAGTACATGGAACATTAAAAAGGAAAAAAATTATAAAGAATGTGCGATGTGCGAGATGCAACGAGGAAAACAAGACAACGATGCATGCTATAGGAGATTGTATATGTGTGAAGGAAAGTTGGAGGCTTCGTACCTAAATAAAGATTGGCAGGATAGGCAAATAAAGGATGTTAGATAATGGCTGGCTTGGGTGACAAACAAACTGAATGAGAATGAGCTGTGAAGCTTTGCAATAATTTGTTAGGCATTATGGTGGCCTAGGAACAATGAACTCAAGAGTAATATAATCAAAACGGCCCAAGCCACGATGACGTCTGTACACTAGTTCTTGCTAGAGTTTAGCATAGCTCAAGAAAAGGAAAAGGCAACAGTGGAAAGAATGGTAGATAAATGGAAAGCACTTATGAAAAGATGGTTGAAGGTCAATTTTGATAAAGCTTTTAAAAGAAAAGAGAATAAAGCAAGAATTGGAGCTATCACAAGAAACCATTTGGGCATGGTAAAAAGAGCTTTTTGTATGAGCATGAATAACATCAGAGACCCAAAAGTCATTGAAGGCATGGCATTGGCCAAAGCAGTAAAGTTTGTAAGAAACTTGGGAATGTAGAGGATGATCATGGAGGGTGATGCACTTATGGTAACTTCACGATTTAAACAAAATATGGGACCAAACCTATCTGTGATAAGAGACTTAGTGGAGTATACCAAAGTGGAGTTATCTAGGTTCACTACGTGTAAAATCTCTTATGTGCATAGAAAAGCAAATGAGGGGGCTTATAGGCTAGCAAAGTTGGCCATAGCTAGATAGGAAAACCTTATCTAGCTGGATGGATTTCCTAATGAGCTTTATGACATTTTACTACAAGAGAATTGTATTTCTATTTAATGAATCTAAGTTTTGTTCAAAATAATAATAATAATAAAGTAGTTAAAACTATTAAGACTATAACTTTGTTTCAAACTCTTATTAATATACTAATTGGATTAGAACTTAGCTAGTTAAAACTAACAATGAGTAAAATTATTAATTGATCATAATAATAATTTTTATAAATATTAAATTAAAAATTTTAAAATGACAATTGTCATTTTAAAAATATGATAAATAAATAGACTTATTTTCATCGGTTCAAAAGATTCTTCACATCCATGCTTTTGTATATATGTATAAATGGAATTTGTTTTTCTTTTCTAAGTTTGAATTATTTTTATTAGGAAAAAAATTGTGCTTTTGACTTGGAAATTAAGAAAATAAAAATGTAATTTTTTTAACCTGGCCTTATAGCTTATTGTCAATACCATCCAAGTGGAACTTCAAAAAAATTATTTATATTTTAATTTCCAACATGGTGCACACATGGGGTGATAGTATTGGTAGGAGACCAGGTAAACAAATTAAGTTAATGATTTGACTAACATGATACTCATTTTAAAAGTTTAAGATGTAAATTGTACAATTTTTTTTAGGTAACATGTTTATAATTCTATAGTTTGAGTGCCATTTGTGTAATTAATTCTTTCCAAATTATGAGGACAGATTTTGTTTGACTCAAGTAATTTGTATACTTGGACTTTTTCAACTAAGATTGTGTTATTTTATAACATTACCTCTACCTTTTTTTTGTCTAATTTTGTTCCAACGCTGATCAATCTAATGCTTTCTTCACTATTTATACACTAGTCGAGTTTAGCATAGTAATGCTTTATCATTTTGAGATTTTTATTTGTCTTAGGGGATAAAACATTTTGTTGGCTTAGTGCCCATTTGGAAAGGTGAGACAGTTTGCAGTGTGGAGCCCTTTCCCTTGCACCGCCCTTCCTTTCTAAACTGAGGCTTTAGTTTTCAAAATATGATGATAGTTAGTGTCCACTTTAATTCTGTACTAGAGTTAGTCTGTGCTGAGACAATTATTTTAATATAAAAATAGCAAAATATAAAATAAATAAAAATATTACATAAATATTAAAATTAAAATATAAATAGTATTTCATATATTGCAATTATCTTTTTAGTTAATTTTTTATGTTATGTTATGAGTGTTGTATTTTTTATTAATTATTTGATTAAAATGTATATTTTTTAATTATTTTTAGATTATAAACTTTTATAAAAATATTTAAACTAAAACATAGACAAAGGAGTAGTAACTTAGTTTAATTTTCACTTTTATATCTTTTTTATGTTTATATTTATCATTATTATTATATTTTCATTATTTTATTTTATTATAGATAATAAATTATAAAAATTCAAAACTTATTAGAAACAACACAAAAGATAAACACCCATTTTTTCAAACCCAATTAAAATCCAACTAACCATGTCATAATCCAATGAAAACCAAACATACTATGGCCTGCCAAACCTAATAACTTATTAAACTTTTTAATCAACCAATAGCTATTTGACAAATTGAAAGTATTTTTTATAAAAACATAAATAAAATAAAACTAAAACTAAAACTAAAAAAAAAAACAAAATGAAATAAGAAATGAAAATAAAAATAACAATAAAAATACCAAAAAAAAAACAAAAAAAAAATTAATTATCAAGTGTCCAAAGACAAAGAAAAAAATACCAATTTTTTTTCCTAAATTATCTCCAACCTATTTATTTCATGCCTTAAATAATCCTTTAATCATTTTAACATCTTACCCAAGCGTTTTTAGAATTGAAAAATATTATATCTGGAAATAACTTTAATATATTGTTATAGATGCACGAAGATGAATAATTCGTGTCCTCCATATTCTGTTTCGAATTTGCTCCTTGTTATTAAGCTTATTATGCTTTGTTACTTCATTATTATCTTTAAGAAATAAATCTTTGAACATATAAAACTTAAAATAAAAATTATCCCCATTAGGCATTGAAGGGACAGTTTGACAATGTAAAAAAAAAGAATTAAGGAGTAATTTTGGACTTGAAAAATTAAAGAAAACTTCTCCAAAAGCTTCTTAAAAGTAGTATTAATATTAATTAATTTCTTTGTTTTTATTTTATTTTGTTTTTCTAGGTTTTTTTTCATTTGTTCTTTGTATTGTGAATTTTATATGGGTTTAAAATTTTTCTTGCATGTGTTCCCTTTTTTATTTTTTTTAATATTTTCTTTATTTTATTAATTTGTTGTTTTCTTAGGTTTTGCTGTTTATTAAAAGGTTTTTCATTTGTTGCTTCAATCTTTGTCCAAATTGGTATCTCCATTGCTTTAGTGGTTGGTGGCGTGAATGGAAGGGTACACAACCTATCCAGACTCATCACCATCCTTCGACTTCTTAATAAATCCTAAATAGACCTCAACATTTGGCATCATCTTCAGGTTTGACAGCCATGTTGTTATATCAAAATGAAACCGTCATACCCACAGCTGGTGGTTCCATCGTCATCATAAGATTCACCACATCACTAGTTACTCCTTTATCAAGCATATCTAAAACAGTCTGGTTCATTTAGGTTTGAATCTCTCTTTCACCATCACCATTGTAGATACCGATTTTGTCCGGGTCTACCATTTTATTAATAAACAAAACAAAAAAACAAAATAAACAAACAAAAGAAACAGAATAAGATAGAAGTCAGGGAGTTGGTACGGCGCCGCTGTCGCCAGCCCCCGACCAACTACCCTACCAGCCCCCCGACCAGCCTCCCGACCAGTCACCCTACAGCCACCAACCAACTACCTTACAGAAACCTAGATTCCCCTAATTGAAGCCTTTAAAAATCTCCAGCCATTTCCTTCACCAAAACAAAAAAAAAAAAAGGAAAAAAAAGAGCTGGCTGAAATCCCCTTCAATCTCCCTCTGGAATCCCCATTCAACCCCAGACAGACCCCATTCCTACGCGTAAAAAACTCAGTTTCACGCAACCCCCCAAAGCACCCAAACCGAAAACAGATCTACACAAAACAAAAAAAAACAACACAGTCCTCCCCGCAGGGAGGAACCCAGCGCCGAAGCTACCTGCAAAAGCAAAGAAAATTGCATCAATCTTGTTTCAACAAAACAAACGAAAAAAGTCTTGAAAACAGAAACTTTGAACCTCGATCTATGCTGATCGGGGCTGCTTCCGGTGAAAAAGAGACCGGATCTGGAAAGAGGGCATCTCGAGGAGTCTTCGTGACCTTCTAACCATTTTTCGATCACCGGCGACCACCGCCGACGGTGGACCAGGCGGCGGCCGACAAGGCGATCCGACGGCCGGACGGCGATCGGCCGAACCCCTCCCCCAGAGCTCTCTCTCTCGTTTTTTTTCTGAAAACAGGACCAAATGAACAAAAAAAATTTTTTCAAGTTATTTATAGAAAAAATTAAAAGCAAAACGACGTCGTTTTGGGCATAGGGCCAAAACGACACCGTTTCAGCTAAGGAGGATCCGCGCGTCCACCCGCGACCCGACCCTGGGTCCGCGCACCCGACCCGTGACCCGTTTCCTTCATCAGCATCTAACCGGTCTGACTGAACCAGAACCGAACCGCCCAGACCGAACCGAAACGGAACCGAACCGCCCAGACCGAACCAAACCGGTACTGGACCGTCCAGACCGAACGAACCGTCGAACCAAACCGGGCGTTGACCGGACCGTTGACCGGTCCGGTTCAGGTAAAAATTTTTTTTATTTTTTACTTTTTATTTTATTAATATTTATGTATGTTAAAATGTTTATATTTGTTAAACTAATTGATGAAATTGTAGTTAAATTTTTTTTTTTTTAAGATAAACTTTAAAAACAATTATATAAAAATAAATTTAATAATAATACTAAAGTGATAAAAAATGAAAGAAAAGAAAATTTTTATCCGACGATGAGATTTAAAGGTATTCCGAGTAGTGATGCCTACGAAATCTCTAGGTGAGAAGATTTTTTTAAATACTACCAGCGTATTGGAGTATTTATAAAAAATTTTTCAATACAGTAAAGATTTTCTTTTTTAAGAATAATAAATAAAAATTGATGAATATATTAAAAATATAAGTAATAAAATAGGAAGAAAAAAATTTAATCCAATGATGAGATTCTAAAAGTATTCCGAGTAGAGATGCTTTAAGAAATCTCTAGGTGAGAAGATTTTTTTAAAATATTACCAGCGTATTGGAATATTTATAGAAAATTTTCAATATGATTAAATTCCTTTTTTTTCTTCAAAATTTTAATTAAAATTAATAAAATAATTAATAAATTTTTGAATGAGAATAAAATGTGTGCATAAACATGAAAATATTTTGCATGGCATGCATGACATAATTTCTTACGAAAAGTAAGTTTAGACCTCCAAAGATGAGATTCTAAAAGTATTCCGAGTAGAGATGCTTTAAGAAATCTCTAGGTGAGAAAGAATTCTTTTAATGTTACCAACGTACTGGAACATTTTAAGAATTATTTCAATAAAAAGGTTTTAATTTATTTTTCTCGAGAATAAATTTTTTTAACATGACATTTTCTTACGAAAAATAAATTCGAGCCTCCAAAGATGAGATTCTAAAAGTATTCCGAGTAGAGATGCTTTAAGAAATCTCTAGGTGAGAAAGAGTTCTTTTAATGTTACCAACGTACTGGAACATTTTAAGAATTATTTCAATAAAAAAGTTTTGATTTATTTTCTCGAGAATAATTTTTAATAAATAAAAATCAAGAAAATTATTTTTTTTAATATTGAAAATAAGACTGTTTGTAAATCAAAGGATAACACGTTGTTAATTGGTACCGTTTTTAACGGGCGTTGTGGGGGTGCTAATCCTTCCTCATGCGTAACCGACTCCCGAACTCAGACTGTTTCGCAGACCATAAAATTATCTTTTTAATAAATTTTAATTAATTTTAAGATTTCATTAAAAAGGTATGTTTTAATAGGTGGCCAATCGCACCTAGCCAAAAAAGATTGGTGGCGACTCCGTTTTTTTTATTTCGTTTCCAAATTCGTCGGGCGGACGCAAAACCGTTACGACAGCTTGGCGACTCTGCTGGGGACGCATTTTGTTTTTGAGAGTCAAGCCAAAATTAACTACTTGTTATCCTTAAATTTTGATTTAAATAGTCTTAATCAAATTCTTAATTTTTTATTCTTCATTTTTAGTAAAACAAAACAAAACCAAACAAATCAAAAATAAAAAGCAAAAAAATTCACACACATTTCTCTTATTATGCCTCTTATGTTTTATTTTTTGTATATATATTGCTTTCAATAAATTAGGATATATTTGCACACAATGGCACGATGCATCTCATACATGAGCTCTATATCCGGGCTTCGTCCTTTATAGAAGGAAGTAAAGTACCTATTGCTCTCGTGAGGTGATAACCTCCGCAATGGCAAGCGAAATACTTCCACTCGAATTGAACCCTTTCCGTTAGTAGCCTGTAATGGGTGAGGATCGGGATGCCTTACTAGTCCAATATGGACGACAGTGAGGAACAATTTGGGAACCTTTAGACCCTGTCAATCCAAACCCAGCATATAATAAGCCTAGGAAACCAGCCTTATGTAGAGCTCCATCCACTTTCTTGTAAAAAATATCCAAGAATAAAAGTTGTGTATAATACAAAACAAAACAAAACAAACAAAAAAATCTCTAAAAAAAAAAAACAAATTTTTTTTAAAATCACATCCTCACACTAACTCAATTTTGTTACATTAATCATATCATACAGTTTTGCATCGAGATATTTGCTCAAGGACATTTCTCCCAAGAAGTTTTCATGGATCCCATAGAACTACAGATTTGCTCATCCTCAGTCAGTGTGCCATGTGAGTCGTATAATGAAGTACATGTTTGGTCGAAAGAGGCTCAACAAAAGAACGGAGATTGTTTGCATACCAGTTATATGTCTGAGTTACCCGAAAAAGTGCATTTAGATCTCACACAGAATGATTTAAAAGAGTTAGCTGCTATCTGGGGTCAGTTAAGTGAATGAAGAAAAGAAAGCTTTTGCAAAAAGTATGGGCAGATTGCATCTCTCATTTCAGTAGTGGTTGATGAACAGCTGGTCAAAGCAGCTATACAGTTTTGGGATCCATCCTATAGATGCTTCACTTTTAATCAGGAAGATTTGGTGCCAACCATCGAGGAGTATTCGATTTTGCTCGGGATAGAATTACAATGTCCAGATAAAGTATTTACCCGAAAGCCAAAATCAGGTTATCGTAAAAAGTTAGCCAAGCTTATGGAGGTTAAAGTAGAAACCATTGATTCCTTTGTGAAGTCTAAAGGTAAACATCTCGGCATTCGTTGCGACTTTCTTCGAAATTTCATTCAGGAGCATTTGGATAATGATCAAGGTATGGATGTGTTTGCTCTAGCATTGTATGGCATGGTAATCTTTCCAAAGACTTTGGGTTACATTGAGATAACTGTGGTAGACTTTTTCGAGCAAATTAAAACCCAAACAATTAATCCCGCTCCAGCAGTCCTAGCCGAAACCATCAGGTCATTGAATTTTTGTCGACGAAATGGGAAAGGTCGATTCATAGGATGTGCATCTCTATTATACGTATGGGTCAGAAGTCATTTCAAATGTGGGAAAAGTGCATTTTCGAAACCATATCTTCGAAATAAAGCACCACTCGAAGAGTTTTGCAAAAGCCAATGGCTGACATTAAAGACTAAGGAAGAATGGGTCCTTTTCTTACGAAGGATTACTGGGGATGAAATCGAATGGATGGTGCCTTGGATGCCTCGTGTGCCCTTGTTGTATCGTGGAGGAAATGAGCCATGGATTCCGTTATTAGGGCTATGGGGTGTTGTAAGTTATGCTCCATTGATGGCACTTAGGCAATTTGGTGCAAAACAGTTTGTTCCTGCTACTCATGGCCTGGTCCAAGTAGAATTCATTTATGGGGAATCAAATCCATCAAGAACTTCGGAGCAGTTGATCCAAGCATGGAAGAGAACACAAAGAATGAGGTTAGGGCCTCTCATCGATAAAGTCACTTCTGATTATCAGATTTGGAAAGCAATGCGGCCTAGAGACATAGTACTCCCTCCTGATGATAGCTCATATCAATTGGTTAATCTTTCAGAAGAGGTGCAATTATCAGAAGTTGAGCTTGTTAAGAAAGAATTAGAAGCTGAAAAAGAAGAAATAAGAAGAGAAAATTTGAGACTTCGTGAAAAAGTAGGGCAATTAAGATATGAAGCGGAGATACAAGGGAGCATATTAGAAAAAGTCATAAAAGAGCGAGATTTGGCTAATAGTGACTTGAAAGATCTACATCAAGAAAATAAGAGGTTACTAGTTACCAAGTCTTACCTTGGCCGACAACGTGAAATGGATAAGCTCCGAGAGGGAATAAACCAATGGAAGGGCAAAGCTCAAGAAAAGCAAGAGGAGACCACCAGAATTTCTCAAGAATGTCAGAATTGGAAGGGATTATACTCTACAACCTCAGCAAGATTGGTGGAATGCCAAAATGAAAAGAAAAGATTAAAAGTCATGCTCGCAGAAGAAAGAAAAAAGCACTTCGAAGTATTGAATGAAAAAGAATCGCTTCACCAGGTGATCCAAGGGTTAGAGCTACAACTGCAAGACCACAAAAGTCATATTTCAGCAATGATAGATGAGTGGCATAGAAGGGAAAAAGATTGGATCTTCACATGTGATTCAGAAAGGGATGCTCATATGAGATAGAAGGCAGAAAGTTTAGGGAGGCAACAGTACATAAAGCACTTGACTAATCAAGTTTGCAAGGCAGTGAGGAAAGCATGGGAGATGGTTGAAAAGGTAGAAGCATTAAGAAGAGAAGTCAATCCCATAGGAGAATATGGATAGTGCCTAGTGAACTTTCTAGATGAGGTGAAAGACCATTATGAGCAAGTCAAATGCTTTTATGGATATAACTCTAGGATGATAAATCCTATGTAATAAAAGTTGTATGAGATCAATAAAAATTTCTAATGTTGAAATTCGTTCAAGAACAAATATCTCTCACTTGCATTCATGCATCATATACATCATTTTTCATAAAGTAAAATTTTTAACACATAGCATTCTAATTTTATTTTTTTCTTTTCTTTTTCAAAATAAAAAAATTTTGTGGTAATAAAGGTTCAAGAATAGCTCGCCCATCAAAAATTTCGGCCCAACCTACTCGTCATTCATACAATACCAGGACACAGACAAGAATCATGGAGCAAGAACAGGCCAGCCGATTTGAGAGAATTGAAAAAGCTCAAGAAGAACTAAAAGGAGATCTTAGTATAATAATGGATATGCTCAAGAAACTTGACAAAGGAAAAACAGTGGAAGAAAATCCTAGCTTTCAAGAACAATCGCCAGATATGGTAGATCCTGTCTATCCTCCAGGGTTTGAGCCACGACTGAACCAACCTTCACAAGGAACTAGAGTACCAATTTTTACTCCTGGTGGATATCCTAATCCTTATCCAGGAATGACATCCACACCTGCTCCAGGACAATTTCAGAATTTTGTTAATCCCATTATGATGGAAAAACCACCTGAGCCAATCTTAGTTCCTGATTTAGATGATCCCAAGGAAAGAGAAAAGCTAGGGATGCAGACACCTGAAAAAGTAGAAGATACCAGTGCCCGGGAGAAGATGAAGATATTGGAGGAAAGGCTTAGGGCTGTAGAGGGAATGAATTTTTATGGCTCCACAGATGCAGCTGATCTTTGTTTAGTTCCAGATGTGGTAATTCCACCTAAATTCAAGGTCCCTGAATTTGAAAAATATGATGGTACAAAATGCCCAATGACCCATATCACCATGTATTGTCGAAAGATGGCAGCATATGCTCGAGATGAGAAGTTGTTAATGCACATATTTCAAGATAGTCTTACGGGTTCTGCAGCTAGGTGGTATGTCCAGCTAGATAGGACTCATATTCGTTCTTGGCAAGAGCTTACAAAGGCATTCCTTACACAATATCGGCATGTCACGGATATGGTTCCAGATCGTCTGTCTCTTCAAAGCATGGAAAAGAAAGTAACTGAAAACTTTAAGGAGTATGCACAAAGATGGAGAGACGTGGCTGCACAAGTTCAACCCCCTCTCACTGAGAAAGAAACAACTGTTTTATTTGTGAATACCTTGAAAGCACCGTATTATGAAAGATTGATAGGTAATGCAACCAAGAATTTTGTCGATATGGTGATATCCGGTGAGATCATTGAAAATGCCATAAAAAATGGTAAGCTCGATGCGGGAGAGACAAGTGGAGTAAAGAAAGGTGGAGCTCCTAGAAAGAAGGAGAATGAAGCTCCAGCAGTGAACTATATGGGGCAACAATTCAGAGGTTTCACACCTTATCCTACACCAGTATACCAGACCCATTACCCTTCTGTAAACCATGTTACATCCATCCCTCATTCACATCAACCATACCAGTCATTACCACAACCAGCTTATTCACCTCATTTTCAACCATCCTTTCGAACACCCACTTATTCCTATAACCGTCCTGTTGTACCTACAAGACCAGACTGGAGACCTAATAGTAGTCCACGAGCCCCAAGAAATATCCAAGAAAAATTCACTTTCGATCCCATTCCCATGACATATACAGATCTGTATCCTCAACTTGTTGAGAAACATCTGCTTGCTCCTGTTATCATTGAACCTATGAAACCTCCGTTTCCCAAATGGTATGACCCCAATGCACATTGTGATTATCATTATGGGAATCCAGGTCATTCCACTGAGAACTGTACTGCTTTGAAGCGTAAAGTGCAGGGGTTAATCAATGAAGGAGTATTAAATTTTGATACCAGCCAACAAAGGACTCCAAATGTCAATGGAAACCCTCTACCAAATCATACCAAACCATCAATAAATGCTTTGATTGATGGGCAAACAAGTTATGTGAAAAGAAGAATAGAGGAGGTCAAAACTCCTATGGCTAAGGTGTTCGAAGTATTGGTCAAAACTGACATGTTGAAGCCAATAGAACCTCAAAATTACTCTGAAATGATAAACTCAACTGAAAGCTGCACTTATCACAGAGATGTTCTGGGGCATTCTATCGAGAATTGTCACCAATTTCGTCAAGAGGTGCAAAAATTGATGGATGAAGGTCGAATAGAGTTTTACCAAGAGAGAGAAGAGTTGGTGAAAGTGTCTACCATTGATTCAAAGAATAAGTTTGGGCGTAGACCAGTAACTATCTATTATGATGAGAAGCCAACATCGAAGCTAGAAAAACTCGTCTCTCGACCAGTGGTGACAATTAAAGTTCCTGCCCCTTTTTCATATCAGAATGATAAAGCAGTACCTTGGAAGTACGATTATGGTGTCGTAGTCAACCCAGATACTGCTAATATAACGGGTGTAGGAGGCATAACCCGAAGTGGCAGGTGCTATACCCCAGAGGCTCTAGAAAAAGCTAGAAAGGAGAAAGCCAAGGTAGGGGAAGAAAATGAAAGTCAGAGTGATCTTGATGCAACACCAGAAAAAGAATGTCAGAAGCCAGTATCTAAGAGTGAAGCAGGTGAATTTTTGAAGCTAATAAAACATAGTGAGTATAGCGTGGTAGAACAGCTTAACAAGATGCCAGCTAGAATTTCGCTATTGTCATTATTGCTCAATTCAGAGTCACACCGTAATGCTTTACTGAAGGTGCTAAATCAAGCATATGTGTCTCACAATGCTTCTGTTGAATATGTGGAACAGCTTGTTGGTAATCTGACGATTTCAAACTATATCTCTTTCAATGATGAAGAGATTCCTCCTGAGGGTAGAGGAAGCATCAGGGCTCTTCACATTACTGTGAAATGTAAAAGTCATATAATGGCTAAGGTTTTGAATGATAATGGCTCATCCATCAATGTTATGCCTGCGGCTACTCTGGCAAAACTCCCTGTTGATGGATCTTATATGAAATCTAGTCATATGATAGTGAGAGCTTTTGATGGAACCAAAAGAGAAGTGTTGGGAGATATAGAAGTGCCACTGCAGATTGGCCCATGTACTTTCAACGTGAAATTTCAAGTCATGGACATCTCTCCTTCATATAGTTGTTTATTGGGTAGACCGTGGATCCATATGGCAGGTGCTGTCCCATCCTCATTACATCAAAAAGTCAAATTCATTGTTGAAGGGAAGCTAACATGTGTGGCAGGAGAAGAAGATTTATTGGTAACTCAACCGATAAATACTCCTTATGTGGAATCGGCAGATGAAGCTTTAGAATGCTCTTATAGATCTTTCGAGATTACCAATGCAACATATATAGCTGAAGGATCTAAATTGTATTCGCCACACTTATCTACGACTACTAAAATGGTAGTCAGACAGCTTACCAAGATGGGATGGCAACCTGAAGCCGGACTTGGGAAGAACCTGCAAGGAATCACGAAGCCATCGGCCATATATGAAAAGAGAGATAGGTTTGGCTTGGGATATAAGCCAACAAGAGGGGATAAAGTAAGAATGGGGAATGAGAAAAGATATAAGAGGATAGCTAATCTTAAGGGATATGAACCAGAGTCAGAACCCATAGTCATTCCATATCTCTATGATTCTTTTCACTCGGGAGGATACATTTATTCAGATTTACCGGGAGCCTCAAGTGCAGGATTCATGGAAAAATTTTCAGAGCTGGCCATTCAAATGGTGGATGGAGAAAAGAAGAGTCGAAGTGAAGAGCTGTTCGTGTACCCTTGTCCTTCAGATTTTGAGCTGGATAATTGGAAAGTTACGGAGCTGCCTATTGTTTTTAAAGCTTTGGAAAAGTAATGTGAAACTTTAAATCCCTAATTACTTTCTACGAGTATTAGGAGATCTTTTATGGTGTGTTTATGTTTGTCATTTTAATAAAAGACTTAGAAGATGCATCCACATTTCTTCTATTATCTTCATTTTACCTTTCATTCTTTTCTTTCCTACATTTTCTTGTCATTCCATTTTTGTGTGCCAATATTTTCTTCATCTTACCCTTTTGCAGGGTCCCAAACAATGAACATGAAGATAATCATGGCAATAATCTCGAATTTGATTTTGAAAATTTAATTCATGTTGATGAACTTGATAATGAGGAAGATTTAGATAACTACACACTGCCTCTTGATTTGTTAAAATTAATAGAACATGAAGATAAGCCAATTGAACCCCACCAAGAAATTACTGAATCAGTAAATTTGGGAGATGGTGAGAATAAAAGGGAGGTCAAAATTGGTACATCTCTTTTACCAGTTGAAAGAAAGAAGCTAGAAGAGTTACTCCGAGAATATGTAGATGTGTTCGCGTGGACTTACCAGGATATGCCAGGACTCAGCACTGATATTGTAGAGCACAAGTTACCTTTAAAACCAGGATGTAAGCCGATGCAGCAAAAGCTAAGGCGCATGAAACCAGAGATGCTACTGAAAATTAAAGAGGAAGTGAAGAAACAATTCGATGCTGGATTTTTAGAAGTGGCAAAATATCCTGAATGGGTAGCCAACATAGTGCCAGTTCCTAAGAAGGATGGAAAAGTGAGAATGTGTGTCGATTATCGAGATCTAAATAGAGCAAGTCCCAAGGATAACTTTCCTTTACCTCACATCGATACTCTAGTGGATAATACT
The DNA here is from genome assembly GCF_047325235.1 of Durio zibethinus. NCBI lineage: Eukaryota > Viridiplantae > Streptophyta > Magnoliopsida > Malvales > Malvaceae > Durio > Durio zibethinus. The sequence goes on from NC_143180.1 coordinate 9,999,069, forward strand.
GCTAGGCACTTCACATTTTCCTTTATGGATGGTTTCTCAGGCTATAATCAGATCAAGATGGCTCGAGATGATATAGAGAAAACTACATTTGTGACCATGTGGGGAACATTCTGTTACAAAGTCATGCCTTTTGGGTTGAAAAATGCTGGTGCTACTTATCAAAGAGCAATGGTGACTCTTTTTCATGACATGATGCATAAAGAGATAGAAGTGTATGTGGATGATATGATTGTAAAATCTCGTGAAGGAGAGGATCATATAGTCAATCTCAAAAAGCTGTTCGACAGGTTGAGAAGATTTCAGTTGAAGTTGAATCCTGCCAAATGTACATTTGGAGCCAAATCAGGAAAACTATTGGGCTTTGTAGTCAGTGAAAAAGGAATCGAAGTGGACCCGGATAAGATACAAGCCATCCAAAACTTATCTCCTCCTCATACTTCAAAAGAAGTGCGAGGCTTCTTAGGGAGATTAAATTATATTGCTCGCTTCATCTCTCAACTCACTTATAAGTGTGATCCTATTTTCAAGCTTCTCAGAAAACATGATCCTGGAGAATGGAATGATGAGTGCCAAGAAGCTTTTGATAAGATCAAAGAATACTTGTCAAATCCACCTGTGTTGGTGCCACCAATGCCAAGAAAACCTTTGATTTTGTACTTAACAGTGCATAAAAATTCAATGGGATGTGTGCTGGGGCAAAGAGATGAAACTGATAAGAAAGAACGAGCAATTTACTACTTGAGTAAGAAGTTCACTGATTATGAGTCAAAGTATTCACCATTAGAGAAAATGTGTTGTGCATTAACCTGGACAGCTCGAAGGCTTAGACAATACATGCTTTATCACACTACTTGGCTCATAGCAAAACTGGATCCTATTAAGTATATCTTCGAAAAGCCCTCATTGACAGGAAGAATAGCACGGTGGCAAGT